>NC_053397.1:155276457-155998133 GCF_905171765.1 Bufo bufo
TTTTATTGATTCCAAAACCATTAGAACTAATTATTGGAACTCAAATTGGCTTGGTAAGCTCAGTAACCCCTGACCTACATACACAGGTGAATCCAATTATGAGAAAGAGTATTTAAGGGGGTCAATTGTAAGTTTCCCTCCTCTTTTAATTTTCTCTGAAGAGTAGCAACATCGGGGTCTCAAAACAACCCTCAAATGACCTGAAGACAAAGATTGTTCACCATCATGGTTTAGGGGAAGGATACAGAAAGCTGTCTCAGAGATTTCAGCCGTCTGTTTCCACAGTTAGGAACATATTGAGGAAATGGAAGACCACAGGCTCAGTTCAATTTAAGGCTCGAAGTGGCAGACCAAGAAAAATCTCGGATAGACAGAAGCGACGAATGGGGAGAACAGTCAGAGTCAACCCACAGACCAGCACCAAAGACCTACAACATCATCTTGCTGCAGATGGAGTCACTGTGCATCGTTCAACCATTCGGCGTACTTTACACAAGGAGTTGCTGTATGCGAGAGTGATGCAGAGGAAGCCTTTTCTCCGCCCACAGCACAAAAAGTGCCGCTTGAGGTGGGCTAAAGCACATTGGGACAAGCCAGCTTCATTTTGAATAAGGTGCTGTGGACTGATGAAACTAAAATTGAGTTATTTGGCCATAACAAGGGGCGTTATGCATGGAGGAAAAAGAACACAGCATTCCAAGAAAAACACTTGCTACCTACAGTAAAATATGGTGGTTGTTCCATCATGCTGTGGGGCTGTGTGGCCAGTGCAGGGACTGGGAATCTTGTCAAAGTTGAGGGACGCATGGATTCCACTCAGTATCAGCAGATTCTGGAGACCAATGTCCAGGAATCAGTGACAAAGCTGAAGCTGCACCGGGGCTGGATCTTTCAACAAGACAACGACCCTAAACACTGCTCAAAATCTACTAAGGCATTTATGCAGAGGAACAAGTACAACGTTCTGGAATGGCCATCTCCGTCCCCAGACCTGAATATAATTGAAAATCTGTGGTGTGACTTAAAGAGAGCTGTCCATGCTCTGAAGCCATCAAACCTGAATGAACTAAAGATGTTTTGTAAAGAGTAATGGTCCAAAATACCTTCAACCAGAATCCAGACTCTCATTGGAACCTACAAGAAGCGTTTAGAGGCTGTAATTTCTGCAAAAGGAGGATCTACTAAATATTGATTTAATTTCTTTTTTGTGGTGCCCAAATTTATGCACCTGCCGAATTTTGTTTAAACAATTATAGAACACTTTCTGTAAATCCAATAAACTTCATTTCACTTCTCAAATATCACTGTGTGTGTCTCCTATTTGATATATTTAACTGACATTTTTAATCGTAACAACCAACGATTTATACAGGAAAATCATGACGATTAACAAGGTTGCCCAAATTTTTGCATCCCACTGTATTTAGATTTTTTGGTTTCTACACATCCATAATTGGTACAATGGATATAAACTCGAAAGGTACATGATTTGCCAACACCGCAAAAGGATAGATAGGCCAATGTATTGGCAACAAGATTTGAAAGAGTGTATATGGGTGATGCATTTTGGTTGCTGCAGGGCAGGCAGACGGCAATTTTCAATGAATCCAAAACTGTGTTTGTTTTTCAGACACAGGAGGGTACACATTCCATTGAAAATCCGCGAAGTAGACGTCATAACGATGACGATGTTAGTATCTATACTTAGGTTCTCTAAAGTAATCAATTGTCTTTTGTGATAACTATATTATTTATTAGGACACAAACAGGCAAAGTGAAAATCCATCACCTGTTCAAACAAGAACTTCCAGGCGTGGTGGTCGCGGACAACGTGGTCGTGGCAGTCGTTGTGGACGTGTAGGCCGTGTGAGTAGGCACATGTGCTGTGATGTGAGCTGTCCACACTGCCCCCAGTATACAGTATCTTATATCACCTATAAGATAACGTGGCCATCATACCCCAATTTTTTTTTATTATTAGAACAAATGACCGTGAGGATTGGAGACATTGGTTTTACCCAAACAAAAATTTAAGTGTTGCTTATCCCATAATGGACATACCATGAACAGGGGCTACTCTCATATTAAATTAAAAGCAATGACCCGCTCGCCAAGTCTATATCTTTATAGCCGTTCACACCCAAAGACCAAATACAAGGAAACCCAAAAATTTTTTATATTTTTTTATTAAAACCAAAGATGCAGTGGGCAGTGGTGGCACATGCAACATATTCGCTATACAAGTTTTAACAAAAACACTTAAGTGCAGTTGGAATTGCAGGTAGCTTTTTAAGGTAATGATAACATTTGTTTTAAACCAAATACGGTAGACAGCAAGAATTGGACGAGGAAGATAGGCAATTTCTCCCAATCATAAACTGTGAGCTGCTAATACAGCTAGTAGAAGCAAGGCCAGCTCTATGGGACCAAACAGACCCCAAACACTCGGACCACAACACGACTCGTCGACAATGGCAAGAGGTCTCTGCCAATGTGGTTCCCACATGGAACGATTTGAGCCGTCAGGCTCAAAATAATTGTGGTACATTAATTTCATTCCTTTTGTTAAATCATTTGGTTTTAGAAGATTTGATAGTGATGTTTCTAGTTGGAAGAATAGTGAAGTGAGCATAAGTTTTCTGTTCGGAAAACTTGGTTTCAACAACTGATACAGCCAATTCAGGTACCGGGCAAAATAACAGTTATATACAATGCAGAATGTTGAACTGCCTGGGGCAACAGTTTTTTATGCAATCCGATGTCAACAGAAAATAATATATATAGCAGTATATACGGTTATTATAATTGTTCTTTATTTTCTAGCTGAAATCATATCAACACGCTGGAGGTCAATACGCGATAGGTTTATGCGTGACCTCAATCATGAACGAACGGCGCTAAGTGGTTCGGGTCCTTCTCGGAGGAAAGCTTACCAATATGCACCACATCTTCAATTTCTTCAACGTTGTTCTCAGCAGCGCACGTGAGTTAAATATCCTAAAGAGAAGCAAAAAACAATAATGAATATAGAAATTATACCTTTTATTTCCCTATCTATTTTAGGACTCATTCAAGAACACTCCCTCCTGAAGCAGAACCTCTTGAACATGAGGAATCAACCGAACAATTGTCTGGACGATCTACCGATCAAACTTAGTTACCATCTCAGTCGCAGGATTCTGCTCTGGAGTCGCGCGGCCGCCAAACTGAGACATGTGCTCAGATTGAAGATACTCGACAGTTCATTTCTTCTGCCTTTGACAGAGTTTTAAGTAGGCCGAGACCACTTCGAAGACCACATAGAGTCTTTGAGGATCTTGCACTGATCTTCCAAGATTGTTTATTAAAAATAGAGGAGGAGCAAACTCGTATAAGCAAGAGTAAACTACCATGATCAATCATGTTGACGTAGTTTGTCGTCCAGAACCCCTTAACCATAATCAGCAGTTTCTCTTAACGTTAAGTCATTGATGGACAACATGACTCCAGAGCAGAATTGTGGATTGTCGAGTGACATTGATCAAAACTGTTTGGAATATTAAACACCCACCACCCTCTCAATTTGTTCCTCTGGCTCAGTCGTATTCCCCAGCCACCTCCTACCCAACATCCATGACTTCTCCACCTGCTCACTCATACTCTGAGCCACATATCGCTCCCCAGTCACAAAACTTTCAACAGTCACAAAACTTTCAACAGTCCCAAAACTTACCCCTATCCCAAAACTTTCAACAATCACAAAACTTTCCCCATTCACAAAACTTTAGCCAGTCCCAAAACTTTCCCCCATCCAACACTTTACCTCCATACCACAACTTCCCACAGGCCCAAAACTTAGGCACTGCACAAAACTTTCCAGCTTTACACAACTTCCATCAACATCCCACAACTTTATTCCATCCCAAAGCCATCCACCGTCCCAAAGACAACCTACGTCCCACCAATACCCAACGTCTCACACATTTCCACCTTCTCAAAGCCATAGCACATCCATCAGATATCAACCTGCATCAACCTTTCAAGAGACTTTAAGCCAATCTCAATCACAGCTACCTTCCTATGTCTCTGCACAACACCTTTCCAATCCAAAAGCACTGGTAGTTCTCAAACACGTCTACAGACACCAAGGTCCAGATGTGATTTCTATGTCAACTCCAAATAAAATCTCCAAAAACGAAGTGTTTCCATCTCCGTTTTTCCCACTCCCACCGCTTTTTAATACCCCTTTCTCAAACAAATCTGTTCCAAACCAATCTGGTACTGTTTCATATTCCCCTTTCATAGCTCACACCAACAAAGAACAGGATAGAATATGTCAGACCGCAACAGTCGTTCATGCAATCACTCCTAGACCAAAGTGCAGAAGATGATGGGTCCCCAACTACAGCCCCAGGAAAGGCTCCATTCACTCAACCACCACCCTAGTTAACAAAATATATATTATGTTTTCTTGAAGTTTATAAATGAGTACCTCACAAGGTTTATATTGACCACTGTGTCAATTTTTGAAGTTTATAAATGAGTACCTCACAAGGTTTATATTGACCACTGTGTCAATTTTTGCACTTTAATGATGTTGAACTTGAAAAATATTCTATGTTTTATACTTTTATATTATTAGATTAATTTTAAGGATGTTTCAGATATGTGTGTAATTATTGTGCACTTATCAGCTTTCAGAAGCCCATACAAGCTGCTAAATATAGGCAGGTGGTTTGATTTCCTCGTTCGGACATTTCGATTTTCAAGAACTAACATGATAATCATAGCAGATTGGACCCTGAAAAGAGTAATTGGCCTTATTATTCATGATTACTTTATCTCCAGGCCAAGGTGCTGATGACTGACAGTTTTCCAGCTAGTCTTTTTTCCTTATATTAAGGAGAAAAATGCCATTCATCAGCACATGGGTCAGAGACACAGAGATTAGCTACCATGACTAGACTCAGGTTGGTTCAACTCTTTTACGGTAATGGACTGCAATGATTATGATGATAGTTCTTGTTTACCACTTGTGAGTGAGTGACACAGTACACAAATCCATATACTGTCACTTATTCAGCACCTTGCGTGGTCTGCACAAAGCTGATGACTTTTTCAGTCTTCCACCTGTTGTTGTTCCATTGCTATTGTCTCGCTATCGTGATCCTCCATTGTACACTTGCTTGAAAACTATGCAAATACAAGACTAGAATTGGCATATGTCATTACTATTTTCTTTGATATAATGTCTCATGCACAAGACTGAACACACTCAGAGACATGGGGTTTGTCCAAAAAAAATTGTACCTGCTGATGTAATTTAAAGGGGTACGGGAGGACACACCAGCAGTGATTACACTGATTCTTTGCATGTTGTGCCACCCACATGGCTGTAGTCTAGCACTTTTTACATCATAATGATGATGCACAGTAGCCCTGTGTTTGGTAAGACATGCATAGCAGCATTGAAATAACTGATAATGTACACTTCCATTTGCATGTTCCATGTCACTATATAACTTCTGGCCCGCTCAAGGAAGACATGTCTCGCGGTGCATACTGTAGTGTGATGATTCTGAACTTGGTATGATGATGCTATCACATAGCATGTGCAATCGTGAAAATGGTGTACACTTGCATCAGGTAAAAAGGAGAGTCACAGATAGAACAACCTTTTCACAATGGACATTTTGGTATTCCTACATGTACAGTAGAGCATATCTTATCCTTTTCTAATGGGAATTCTACTTCCATTGTGTTAAGCTATGTGCTTTTATGGAAGGTTATTTGTAAACTTATGCAAATGATTATTAAAATATAAAAAATATATTTTAAAAAAAGTATTTATCTAAATAAATACTTTTATTATTTCAAATATACTTTGTCAGTGGTTTTAATACAGTCAAGACTCAAAACGACAAACAAGGGATATGGAGATGGTTGGAGAGGCATAGCTTATCTTTTGCTGAATTAAGGCAATAAATGTAGGTAGACCGATGCATCATGGTTGACTCAACAATATATTAAGAACAAACAATAAAATAAACTATTATGTACATAACAAATTACAAATTTCAACTGTACATATTTAATAAACAAACAGTAACAAACAATAGAGAATATATATTTTTTTTGGAAGAACAACGCAGGAATATATAAGTTCAAATATGTTCATCCTGCCAAAGCACAGATCCAGCTGAAGAAATGAAATATTCTGCAAATTGATCGCGCATGCGACTCACAGCAACTGTTGATCTTGGGCCAGTTTCTATGTGATCTCCTGGTGGATTTAATGACAGTGGCTCCGTAGGCAAAGGCTCTTTGGTCAGTACATAATTGTGCAACACAACACATGCTTTTATGACATCATCCACAGTATCTGTTTTCAATTGTATTGCACGAGTGAATATTCGCCATTTTGCAGTCAATATGCCAAAAGCACACTCGACTATTCTTCTTGCGCGAGTCAGTCTGTAATTGAACACTCTTTTGCGATAGTCTAGACCACGGCTGGCATATGGCTTCAGTAAATTTCCACACATTTGGAAAGCTTCATCTTCGACTAGAACAAATGGAAGAGCAGGGTTTGTAGTACCTGGTAAAGGCCTGCGCTCTGGTATACCAAAGTTTCCCGAGTACAGCCTTCTTCCCATATTAGAATTTTTAAAAACACGTGAGTCATTTGTTCGTCCAAAAGCTCCAATATCAACAGCCACAAATTTGTAATGTGCATCAACAATTGCCATTAGGATCACAGAAAAATACTTTTTATAGTTAACCTCCTCCCGTCCGCCCATAGGATATAAACGTCCTATGGGTGGACCTCTATTTCTGAAAGCACGTTTTAAAACGTCCTTTCAGAAATCGCAGCTGCACGTTAATCGTGCAACTGCTGATCGGGTTGCCCGCTGTCAGTGACAGCAGGGCAACCCAGAGAGAAGGCAAGGACAGTGCCCAGGTGTCCCTGCCTTCTGGATCGCTGCATACACAGTGCTCACCGAGCGCTGTGTATGCAGAGCAGGAAGCGCTATGCGCTTCCTGTTCCGGCCCGGCGGTCATGTGACCGCCGGGACCGGAGAGTGCAGGGGCTGTGTGAGGTCTTTCACAGACCTCGATCAGCCCTGCACTGAGGCTGTACAGCACAGTATTATGCTGTACAGCCTCTCTGGGGGGTGTATTTCTTCTGTAACTGGGGCTACTATGTCAGCCCCAGTTACAGGAGAAATCAACAGTGAAAAAAAAAAGAAAAAGTGAAGTAAATGTCCCCCAGAGGTCTTGTATGACCTTATGGGGGACGAAAAGTGTAAAATAAAATAAAAATAAATAAAGGGTTGAAAAAATAAAATAAAAAAAAGTTTCATATGTAAAAAAAAAGTAAGGAATAAAATTTTTTTTTTTAAATAGAAAAAATAAAATAAAATAGACATATTAGGTATTGCCGCGTCCGTAAAAACCAGCTCTATAAAAATATCACATGAGCTAACCCCTCAGGTGAACACCGTAAAAAAAAAAAAAAATGTCAAAACAAGCAATTTTTGTCACCTTACATCACAAAAGGTGCAACACCAAGTGATCAAAAACGCGTATGTCCCACAAAATGGTACCAATAAAACCGTCACCTCATCCCGCAAAAAATGAGCCCCTACATAAGAAAATCTCTCAAAAAATAAAAAAACTATAGCTCTCAGAACATGGACACATAAAAACATAATTTATTTGTTTCAAAAATGCTATTATTGTGTAAAACTTTAATAAATGAGAAAAAGTATACATATTAGGTATCGCCACGTCCGTAACAATCTGCTCTATAAAAATGTCACTTGACTGAACCCCTCAGATGAACGCTGTAAAAATAAATAAATAGAAACTGTGCTAAAACAACCAATTTTTTGGTCACCTTGCCCCATAAAGTGTTATAATGAATGATCAAAAAATCATATGTACCCAAAAATAGTACTAATAAAACTGGCACCTTATCCCCTAGTTTCCAAAATGGGGTCACTTCTTGGGAGTTTTTACTGTAAGGGTGCATCAGGGGGCTTCAAATGGGACATGGCATCTAAAAACCATGTGGAGTTCCTTTTCTTCTGCGCCCTGCCGTGTGCCCATACAGCAGTTTATGACCACATGTGGGGTGTTTCTGTAAACCGCAGAATCTGGGTAATAAATATTGAGTTTTGTTTGGCTGTTAACCATCGATGTGTTAAAGAAAAAATTGGATTAAAATGGAAAATCTGCCAAAAAATTTGATCTCCATTCTCCTTTAATTCTTGTGGAACGCCTAAAGGGTTAACAAAGTTTGTAAAATCGGTTTTGAATACCTTGAGGGGTGTAGTTTCTACAATGGGGTCATTTATGGGGGTATCCACTATGTAGGCCCCACAAAGTGACTTCAGACCTGAACTGGTCCTTAACCACCTCAGCCCCCAGTGCTTAAACACCCTGAAAGACCAGGCCACTTTTTACACTTCTGACCTACACTACTTTCACCGTTTATTGCTCGGTCATGCAACTTACCACCCAAATGAATTTTACCTCCTTTTCTTCTCACTAATAGAGCTTTCATTTTGTGGTATTTCATTGCTGCTGACATTTTTACTTTTTTTGTTATTAATCGAAATTTAACGATTTTTTTGCAAAAAAATGACATTTTTCACTTTCAGTTGTAAAATTTTGCAAAAAAAACGACATCCATATATAAATTTTGCTCTAAATTTATTGTTCTACATGTCTTTGATAAAAAAAAAATGTTTGGGTAAAAAAAAAAATGGTTTGGGTAAAAGTTATAGCGTTTACAAACTATGGTACAAAAATGTGAATTTATGCTTTTTGAAGCAGCTCTGACTTTCTGAGCACCTGTCATGTTTCCTGAGGTTCTACAATGCCCAGACAGTACAAACACCCCACAAATGACCCCATTTCGGAAAGTACACACCCTAAGGTATTCGCTGATGGGCATAGTGAGTTCATAGAACCTTTTATTTTTTGTCACAAATTAGCGGAAAATGATGATTTTTTATTTTTTTTTTCTTACAAAGTCTCATATTCCACTAACTTGTGACAAAAAATAAAAACTTCTATGAACTCACTATGCCCATCACGAAATACCTTGGGGTCTCTTCTTTCCAAAATGGGGTCACTTGTGGGGTAGTTATACTGTCCTGGCATTCTAGGGGCCCAAATGTGTGGTAAGGAGTTTGAAATCAAATTCTGTAAAAAATGACCAGTGAAATCCGAAAGGTGCTCTTTGGAATATGGGCCCCTTTGCCCACCTAGGCTGCAAAAAAGTGTCACACATCTGGTATCTCTGTATTCAGGAGAAGTTGAGGAATGTGTTTTGGGGTGTCTTTTTACATATACCCATGCTGGGTGAGATAAATATCTTGGTCAAATGCCAACTTTGTATAAAAAAATGGGAAAAGTTGTCTTTTGCCAAGATATTTCTCCCACCCAGCATGGGTATATGTAAAATGACACCCCAAAACACATTCCTCAACTTCTCCTGAGTACGGAGATACCAGATGTGTGACACTTTTTTGCAGCCTAGGTGGGCAAAGGGGCCCATATTCCAAAGAGCACCTTTCGGATTTCACAGGTCATTTTTTACAGAATTTGATTTCAAACTCCTTACCACACATTAGGGCCCCTAGAATGCCAGGGCAGTATAACTACCCCACAAGTGACCCCATTTTGGAAAGAAGACACCCCAAGGTATTCCGTGAGGGGCATGGCGAGTTCCTAGAATTTTTTATTTTTTGTCACAAGTTAGTGGAAAATGATGATTTTTTTTTTTTTTTCATACAAAGTCTCATATTCCACTAACTTGTGACAAAAAATAAAAACTTCAATGAACTCACTATGCCCATCAGCAAATACCTTGGGGTCTCTTCTTTCCAAAATGGCATTTTCCAGGGGCCCTAATGTGTGGTAAGTAGGTAAATGACCTGTGAAATCCGAAAGGTGCTCTTTGGAATGTGGGCCCCTTTGCCCACCTAGGCTGCAAAAAAGTGTCACACATGTGGTATCGCCGTATTCAAGAGAAGTTGGGGAATGTGTTTTGTGGTGTCATTTTACATATACCCATGCTGGGTGAGAGAAATATCTTGGCAAAAGACAACTTTTCCCATTTTTTTATACAAAGTTGGCATTTGACCAAGATATTTATCTCACCCAGCATGGGTATATGTAAAATGACACCCCAAAACACATTCCCCAACTTCTCCTGAATACGGAGATACCACATGTGTGACACTTTTTTGCAGCCAAGGTATTCCGTGAGGGGCATGGCAAGTTCCTAGAATTTTTTATTTTTTGTCACAAGTTAGTGGAAAATGATGATTTTTTTTTTTTTTTCATACAAAGTCTCATATTCCACTAACTTGTGACAAAAAATAAAAACTTCCATGAACTCACTATGCCCCTCAGCGAATACCTTGGGGTGTCTTCTTTCCAAAATGGTGTTATTTGTGGGGTGTTTGTACTGCCCTGGCATTTGAGGGTCTCCGCAATCATTACATGTATGCCCAGCATTAGGAGTTTCTGCTATTCTCCTTATATTGAGCATACAGGTAATGAGATTTTTTTTTTCCGTTCAGCCTCTGGGCTGAAAGAAAAAAATTGAACGGCACTGATTTTTTCATTCGCATCGATCAATGTGGATGAAAAAATCTCTGCCAAAAAAAGAAAAAGGAGGGGAAAGGCGTCTGCCAGGACATAGGAGCTCCGCTCAACATCCATACCCACTTAGCTCGTATGCCCTGGCAAACCGGATTTCTCCATTCACATCAATCGATGTGGATGAATAAATCATTGCCGGGATTTTTTTTTTTATATATACAAAGTGTTTGCCAAAGTATATGAACACCGCCACCTCCTCAGCTCATATGCCTCGGCAAACGTATCTTTTACTGCAGAGGAGAAATCTCGTCTTGCAGCGCCGCATACACCGACTTGCGTGTAATCTGACAGCAGCGCAATGCTTCTGTCCGAATGCACATCAGTGCTGCAGCTAGTCGATCGGTTGGTCCACCTGGAAGGTAAAAAAAACAAAACAAAAAAGAAAAAACCAGGCCGCAAAGCAATAACTTTATTAACTTTAGAACAGAACATATTAACTTTTTTTAACTTTTTTAACTTTTTTACTTACCGGTAATTTTTTTTTTGTTTAGTTTTTTTTACCTTTATAGAACAAACCTCTCCTTCCCCATGGGACAATGTGCAAAGCGCAAATCGCCCAAAGATGTGGCAAAGTACGTTATGCACTTTATCCCAGGTGAAAGGAGAGGTTTGCAGCAGCTGTGAGTAAAAGGGCCCTAATAGCCCTGTGTGCCTGTCCTGTGAGATGCAATCCCTATGCTAGGTGTACCTGTGTGTGGTACTTCCGGAAACACTCTCCTAAGCATAGGGCAGGGTGGTCAGGGCAGTCAGGACAGAAATAGCGGGTGTCACGCCTTATTCCACTCCTGCTACAGACACAACATTTTTTTCGGGGTGGCGGTTGGGTTGAGGTACCAGCAACGACACTGGGGAAATGTCACTCGTGTAGACGGCTAACTACACTGGTGGATGGGGCCACGGAACCTCCTGGGTAAAGGAGGTTCTCGATGATCTCTTCCTGGAATTTGAGGAAGGATCCTGTTCTCCCAGCCTTACTGTAGAGAACAAAACTATTATACAGCGCCAATTGAATTAAATATACAGACACCTTCTTATACCAGCGTCTGGTTCTGCGGGAAACTAAATAGGGAGCCAACATCTGGTCATTGAAGTCCACCCCTCCCATGAGCGCATTATAGTCGTGGACTGAGAGGGGCTTTTCAATGACACGGGTTGCCCTTTCAATTTGGATTGTCGTGTCTGCGTGAATGGAGGAGAGCATGTAAACGTCACGCTTGTCTCTCCATTTCACCGCGAGCAGTTCTTCGTTACACAAGGCAGCCCTCTCCCCCCTTGCAAGACGGGTGGTTACAAGCCGTTGGGGGAAGCCCACGCGACTAGTTCGCGCGGTGCCACAGGCGCAAATCCGTTCTAGAAACAAATGCCTAAAGAGGGCCACACTTGTGTAAAAATTGTCCACATAAAGATGGTACCCCTTGCCGAACAAGGGTGACACCAAGTCCCAGACTGTCTTCCCACTGCTCCTCAGGTAGTCAGGGCAACCGACCGGCTCCAGGGTCTGATCTTTTCCCTCATAGATCCGAAATTTGTGGGTATAGCCTGTGGCCCTTTCACAGAGCTTATACAATTTGACCCCATACCGGGCACGCTTGCTTGGGATGTATTGTTTGAAGCCAAGGCGCCCGGTAAAATGTATTAGGGACTCGTCTACGCAGATGTTTTGCTCAGGGGTATACAAATCTGCAAATTTCTGGTTGAAATGGTCTATGAGGGGCCGAATTTTGTGGAGCCGGTCAAAAGCTGGGTGGCCTCTGGGACGGGAGGTGGTGTTGTCGCTAAAATGCAGAAAACGCAGGATGGCCTCAAATCGTGTCCTGGACATAGCAGCAGAGAACATGGGCATGTGATGAATCGGGTTCGTGGACCAATATGACCGCAATTCATGCTTTTTTGTCAGGCCCATGTTGAGGAGAAGGCCCAGAAAAATTTTAAGTTCGGAAACTTGGACTGGTTTCCACCGGAAAGGCTGGGCATAATAGCTTCCCGGGTTTGCGGTTATAAATTGTGTGGCATACCGGTTTGTCTCTGCCACGACTAAGTCCAAGAGCTCCGCAGTCAAGAACAGCTCAAAAAATCCCAGGGCCGAACCGATTTGAGCCGTCTCAACCCGACCTCCAGACTGGGCGGTGAAAGGGGGAACTACAGGTGCGGCTGAAGTTGGTGACTGCCAATCAGGGTTTGCCAGCACCTCAGGAATTCTAGGGGCTCTACGGGCCTGTCTGCGCGGTGGCTGCGACGGGGTAACTACTGCACGTGCCACCGTACCAGCTTCAACTGCCCTTCTGGTGCTCGCTACTTCACCAGGTTGTACGGCAGTGCTGGTACTAGGTCCAGGAAGGGCTGCGCTGCTGGTGTATGCCTCACCACGTGATCCGGCAGCGACAGCCCCACTCTGCTGCTCTTGAAGCGGATCCTGCGTAACCTGTGGTCTAGCGACACGGGGCCGGGTACGCCTAGTGCTGCCAGGGACCTCAACCTCCTCGTCCGAACTTTGGGTCAGAGAGCCACTGCTTTCTACAGGTTCATATTCTGACCCGCTAGATTCGTCAGATGAGGGTTCCCATTCCTCATCCGACTGGGTCAAAAATCCTGTAGGCCTCTTCAGAAGAATACCCCCTGTTTGACATTTTGGACTACTAAATTTAGGGGTATTCCCTGAGACTACCCAAGAAAAAAAGCAAACCTGTCTTACAAAGGGGAGGCTAGCGAAGTACCGGAGGCCGCTGCGGTTGATAAAAAATATCAAAACTGATTTTTTTTATCGCCGCAGTGCGTGTAAAGTGAATGTGCAGTGATCAAAAAATAATAATTTTTTGTCACTGCGGTGGGGCGGGCGTGGGTGAACGCACGTGTGGGCGACCGATCAGGCCTGATCGGGCAAACACTGCGTTTTGGGTGGAGGGCGAGCTAAGGTGACACTAATACTATTATAGATCTGACTGTGATCAGTTTTGATCACTTACAGATACTATAAAAGTACAAATGCTGATTAGCGATACGCTAATCAGCGAATAAAAGTGACTGCGGTGCGGTGGGGTGGGCGCTAACTGACGCTAACTACCTAACTAAGGGGCCTAAACTTTCCCTAAAACCTAACAGCCAATACTAGTGAAAAAAAAAAGTGACAGTTTACACTGATCACTTTTTGTCTTTCACTAGTGATTGACAGGGGCGATCAAAGGGGTGATCAAAGGGTTAATTGGGGTGCAGGGGGGTGATCTGGGGCTAAGGTGTAGTGTTGGTGCTACTCACAGTTCAGTCTGCTCCTGTGCTGGATCCAACCGACGAAAAGGACCAGCACAGGAGCAGAGAAGCCATATAACAGATCATATTTACTAATATGATCTGTTATATGGCTTGTGATTCGATTTTTTAAAAATCCGCAACCTGCCAGCGACGATCATTGGCTGGCAGGTTGCTGATGCAATTCTCCTCGAACTTTTGCCGGCCCGCGATGCGCATGCGCGGGCCGGCTGTGACCGAAATCTCGCGTCTCGCGAGAGGACGCGCCGGCGCGTCCACTCGGAATGAAACAACCACCTCCAGGACGCGTCTGTGCGTACAGCGGTCCGGAGGTGGTTAAAAAGTGGGTTTTGGCAATTTTCTTAAAAATTTGAAGAATTGCTTCTAAACTTCTAAGCCTTCTAACGTCCTAAAAAAATAAAATGACATTTCCAAAATGATGCCAACATAAAGTAGACATATGGGGAATGTTAAGTAATAAATATTTTATGAGGTATCACTTTCTGTTTTAAAAGCAGAGAAATTGAAATTTAGAAAATTGCGAATTTTTCTAATTTTTGGGTAAATTTGGGATTTTTTCATAAATAAAGGTGAAATATTTTGACTCAAATTTATGATTATCATGAAGTACAATGTGTCACGAGAAAACAATCTCTGAATGACTTGGATAAATAAAGGCGTTCCAAAGTTATTACCACATAAAGTGAGATATGTCAGTATTGCAAAATTAGGCCTGGTCAGGAAGGGGGCAAATGGCCCAGATGGCAAGTGGTTAAAAAACGAGGATCCACTACGTGGGGGCTTCAAGACCCTCACATGCTTCCCATCCACTGCGCCAATACAATTGGGAAACTGTGTCACCTTATAAAACTTGTCGGCTATGCTGATCCACTGTTGGCAAGTAGGATGGGGAAGAAATTCTTCACGCAGAAGATTCCAAATTGCCCAGCAGGTAGCTTTAACAATGTAAGATATTGTAGATTTTCCTAGTCGAAATAAAAAAAAAAAAATTTTGTAGCCAGAAACCTACAAAAAAAATATATTTTTTTTAACATAATTGTTACACAAATACTATTCGCAATAAATACACTGCAGCAAAACAACTTTTCGGATTGTCCCACAAGCATTAATTCAAGATCCTTCACAGCAAACAGATCAACATTACCTAGCGGTTGAACGGAAAATGGTATAAAATGTGGATGCATTTACATATTTTAGGTAACTACTATATATAAAAAGTTGTCTCTTGAGATTAATCATATACTCACAATAATAATCAAAACAAAAAGGCTCTGAAACACAGTAGAAGCAATAATGGAAAGTTGTACCATACATACCGCAGAGTGACCATGAGTCGTTCTTCTGGAGTTACACTTCGATGAAATTTCATATCCTTCGTCTCAATCGGCAACGAAACGTTGGGAAATGGTCTCAAAGCTTGCGACACTTACACGGAGATCATTCTGCAAATTTGACAGGGTGTTTTCTGAGTTCTTGATAAAGGGGTCGAATAAACACCTCGTGTCATTCGGCATGATGTAATGGGATGCACCCAATAACGCCGTCTCCTTTTCATGGATGACATTCGCATCTTCGAAGCTTCCATACCCTATAGTCCACAGAAAAAAGGACATGAGCGGCAGCATTGTTCCTCTTCCAGCAATTGGATGTCACCATATAGCACCATTTTATATAGCATGCAGATAGGGGAGGACAACTGAAAAAAAAAAGAAAAAGGAAAACGGATCCAGGCCCGATCCTACACGGGGTGCAGTGGGTGGCCCCGCACCCCAGCGCTGTCACCCGAAGAGGCGCCGAGCGCAGGGCCGGACTGGCCTGCCGGGATAGCGGGAAATTTCCCGGTGGGCCGGCAAGCCTGAGTGCCGCAAGGCCCGCGGCCCTGGTGACAAGTGGGGGCGGCCCGCGGCCGGCGGCAGGGCAGAGCAGGAGAGATGAGCGCCTCCATTGCGGAAGCGCTCATCTCCATAGTCATCTGTATTTGCCGTCCTCAGGACGGCAATACAGATGCCTGTGCTGCAGCAGAGGAGGGAGAGGTGTGGCACCCTCCTGTTCCTCTGATAGGCTGCCCGGCTTAGTGCTGGCAGCCTATCAGAGGCCGGTGCAGGCGGCGCGATGACGTCATCGCGTCGCCCTGAGCCGTTATAGCGAGGGGACACAGACGGAAGGAGGCGGCCTGCATCGCATCGCATTGCTGGAGGTATGTATAAGTGTATTATTTTTTTTTATTTTTTTATATAGGTACAATACTGGCTGGCTCAGGATAAGGGGGGGCTACTGGCTGGCACATAAGGGGGGCTACTGGGCTGGCAAATAAGGGGGGACTACTGGGCTGGGGCTGGCACATGATAAGGGGGGCTACTAGGCTGGCACATGATAAGGGGGACTACTGGGCTGGCACATGATAAGGGGGGGCTACTGGGGCTGGCACATAAGGGGGCTACTGGGCTGGCACATAAGGGGGGGCTACTGGCTGGGCTGGCACATGATAAGGGGGGCTACTGGGCTGGCACATGATAAGGGGGACTACATGGGCTGGCACATGATAAGGGGGGGGAGCTACTGGCTGGCACATGATAAGGGGGGGACTACGGGGCTGGCACATGATAAGGGGGGCTACTGGCACATGATATGGGGGCTACTTGGGCCACATGATATGGGGGCACTCTGGCTACTGGCACATGATATGGGGGCACTCTGGCTACTGGCACATGATAAGGGGGGGGATCTGGCTACTGGCACAGGGTATGGGGGGGGGGGGCCTCTGGCTACTGGCACATGATAAGGGGGTTGGGGGCTCTGGCTACTGGCACATGATATGGGGGCAACTGGCACATGATAAGGGGGGCTACGGGCACATGATAAGGGGGCTACTGGCACATGATAAGGGGGTCTACTGGCACTTATAAGGGGGGCTACGGGCACATAGGGGGGCTACTGGCACATAAGGGGGGCTACTGGCACATGATATGGGGGGCTCTGGCTACTGGCACATGATATGGGGGGGCTCTGGCTACTGGCACATGACATTTATTTTGACTTGTCAAAGCCGTTGACTAAGTTATTGTCAAAGCAAATTGGTGGGGCTGAAGTTGGGGGCTGAAGTTGTTGCCATAGAAACATTGTAAAGGGGAGGAGTTAGTAAGATAACCACGCCCATGTGGGGGCGCCAGAAATATTTCTGCACCCAGGCGCCTGTGACCCTAGGATCGGCCCTGAACGGATCCGTTATCTGAGTAACTAAACGGATTGAACGGACATTTAACTGACATTTTTAATCCGTTTATTAACGTATCCGTTAGATGGTATCCGTTTAAAAACGTAGCAAAATATGTCCGTTCCGTTATGAATCCGTTTCAATTTTGAGACGGACGCAAGTCATAACGGAAAGCCGAACGGAGGACTAAACGCTGATGTGAACAAGCCCTAAATGGTTGGAGCTTTAGACATACTGAATTGTTTTAAAATTATTTTTATTGTTTTCCAACAAGAAGTAAAAAACTATTTTTTTTTGTTTAAATATTTTTTTTATTGTTTTAGACATACTGAATTGGAAGGCTTTGTGTTAGGCCTCTTGCACACGAACGTCTGCGGCGCGCAAATTGCGGACCGCAATGCACGAACACCCATCGTGCCGCAGCCGCAGCAGATCGCGAACCCATTCACTTTAATGGGTCCGCAATCCGGCCGGAAGTACAGGACGAAACCCCACGGAAGCACTCCGTAGTGCTTTCGTTCCGCATCACCGGATTTGCAGACCCATTGAAGTCAATGGGTCCGCATCTGTGATGCGGAATGCACGCGGAATGGTGCCCGTGTATTGCGGATTCGCAAATGCGGTCCACAATACGCTCACGGAGCGCACACGTTCGTGTGAAAGATGCCATAGGGCTATATCGGGACGACTTAGTTCACTTGTCAGATATAGGCCTGGATATTTTCAATGTTGGTCTTCAGGGGATGATAGAAAAGGCAGCGTTTTTAGGGGGGGCATGGCGGGTTATTAATACCCGCAAATCTGGTGGGTTAGGCCTCTTCACACTTGCGTTGTCCGGATCCGGCGTGTACTCCACTTGCCGGAATTACATGCGGATCCGGAAAAACGCAAGTGGTACTGAAAAGCATTTGAAGACGGGAACCGTCTTCAAAATGCGTTCAGTGTTACTATGGCAGCCAGGACGCTATTAAAGTTCTGGTTGCCATAGTAGTAGTGGGGAGCGGGGGAGCGGTATACCTTACAGGTCCGTGCGGCTCCCGGGGCGCTCCAGAAAGACGTCAGAGCGCCCCCATGCGGCATGGATGACGTGTCCCTATGCGATCACATGATCCATGCGCTTGGGGCGCCCTGACGGTCACTCTGGGGGCGCCGGGGAGCCGCACGAAAGGTAAGTTACTGCTCCCCCGCTCCCCGCTACACTTTACCATGGCTGCCAGGACTTTAGCGTCCCGGCAGCCATGGTAACCATTCAGAAAAAGCTAAATGTCGGGTCCGGCAATGCGCCGAAACGACGTTTAGCTTAAGGCCGGATCCGGATCAATGCCTTTCAATGGGCATTAATTCCGGATCCGGCCTTGCGGCAAGTGTTCCGGATTTTTGGCCGGAGCAAAAAGCGCAGCATGCTGCGGTATTTTCTCCGGCCAAAAAACGTTCCGTTCCGGAACTGAAGACATCCTGATGCATCCTGAACGGATTTCTCTCCATTCAGAATGCATTAGGATAATCCTGATCAGGATTCTTCCGGCATAGAGCCCCGACGACGGAACTCTATGCCGGAAGACAAGAACGCAGGTGTGAAAGAGCCCTTAGTCACCCAGCTTTGCTGGGGGGACAGTATTGGAGTACTGTTTTTTTTAATGGATATTTTATTGATTAGATTATTTATAGAATTTTTTATTTGTAAATTAACCCTTAATAAAGGACCGCGGCCATTATTTCACCATATAAGGTTTATGTGTCTTTATTTATTAAAGTGTTTTAGATAAGTTTAGGAAAATTATTGCTCATATGGCACCATGGAGCTTGTACAGTACACACTGAGCTCTGCTGTACTTCCTCCGTGCCAAAATGCATGAGCGCTAATACTGAGATTTTCTACAATAGTATCTCTGAACTAAATACTTTAGCACAAATCTCGTAGATAAAGTGTAACAATTAGGAGTCCGTTCTGTTAGCTCACAGGGGTTTGTGTAACCTTCAGCTATGAGACATTTTAAAGTGCCCATACACCTTCAGGAGCTGACGGCTGAACAATCATTCCCCGCTCCCCCATACACATACAGGCTAGTTTAGACCAAACCTGTATGGGTTCTCAATGGGGGATTATTTTCTCTCTGCATGTAGCTGTATTTTTCTGTCAGAAAGCCGATATTCATGCCCAAAACCCAGTAGACCCTATTATGGTGAATGAAATCTATCTGGCGCTGTTGGTTTCCACCAGATGAGAGATACGGTAACTCCGGTATTCTGTTCCTATGCCGGAACAGAATACCAGAATTCCAACCGCAGAAGTTATCAAAGCCTAAGCTGGCCCCATAGTAGCAGCAGGTTTGGCTGCTGACAATGTGTATAGGGTCCTTTAGCCCGTAGGATGCCAGCGCCATACATGTATGGCGTTCTAATCAGGCGGGTACTGGAGCTTCATCTGCTCCATCAGCGTCAGGGGCCCCGCTATTACTGACAGCTGAGCTCCGGCTGTATACGCCAGCATCGGTGAATACACCAATGCAGGCGTATTAATCCCTTTTATTCCGTGGTCAATGCTGACCACAGTATGCACCCCACTGCAGTGACGGGGACACGATGGCTGGTATGGCAGCTGGGTCTCATAAGCACACTGTCAGTGTATTACTGACATGATGTATTGTAGTGAATTGCAGAGGGGATGAGACCCCCAAAAGTTGAAGTCCCAGAAGTAAAAAGTGGGGCAAAAATAAAAAGATAATAAAAAAAATAACAATATAGAGGCTCACCTGTCTATAGGTAAAGTTATGGTGTTCTTGTCGTGTTGACTCACCCAGTCAAAAGTTGAGTAAAGAAAAGTATATTGAAACGACAGGCACTCACCATCTGAAACCACCCAGAGATGTCTTAAAGAGGACCTTTCACCGATTCTTACCCTATGAACTAACTATACAGATATGTAGAGCGGCGCCCGGGGATCTCACTGCACTTACTATTATCCCCGGGCGCCGCTCCGCTCTCCTGCTATGCCCTCCGGTATCTCCGCTCACTAAGTTATAGTAGGCGGAGATACCAGTCCCTAAGTTATGGTAGGCGGAGTCTGCCCTAGCGCTGGCCAATCGCAGTGCAGAGCTCACAGCCTGGGAGGTTATTTTCTCCCAGGCTGTGAGCTCTGCAATGCGATTGGCCAGCGCTAGGGCAGACTCCGCCTACCATAACTTAGGGAACGGAGATACCGGAGGACATAGCAGGAGAACGGAGCGGCGCCCGGGGATAATAGTAAGTGCAGTGAGATCCCCGGGCGCCGCTCCACATGTCTGTATACTTAGTTCATAGGGTAAGAATCGGTGAAAGGTCCTCTTTAAAAAGGTTAGTATTTATTAAGTTTTTAAAAAATAAATTAAAATAAACGCATAAAAGGTGATACAATCGTAATAATAACACTTTCCAAAGTCAATCACATACAGTGTTGTGTGCAGTGCATGGGCAGCAGACACCAACCGATGGAACCAAGTGGATGACTATCGTCCCTGCAGTTCACACCACCCTCTGCATATATCCACCAAAGCAACATAAACAACAGTAAATTGAGTTTTAGTGAATTGCACTTCCTTGACCTAAAAACTATTAGGCTCCTTTCACACGGGCGAGTTTTCCGCGCAGGTGCAATGCGTGAGGTGAACGCATTGTACTCGCACTGAATCCAGACCCATTCATTTCTATGGGGCTGTGCACATGAGCAGTGATTTTCACGCATCACTTGTGCGTTGCGTGAAAATAGCAGCAAGCTCTTTTTTGTGCGTTTTTCACGCAACGCAGGCCCCATAGAAGTGAATGGGGCTGCGTGAAAATTGCAAGCATGTGCGGATGCGGTGTGATTTTCACGCACGGTTGCTAGGAGACGATCGGGATGGGGACCCGATCTTTGTTATTTTCCCTTATAACATGGTTATAAGGGAAAATAATAGCATTCTGAATACAGAATGCATAGTACAATAGGGCTGGAGGGGTTAAAAAAAATTTTTATAACAATTTTACTCACCTTAATCCACTTGTTCGCGCAGCCCGGCTTCTCTTCTGTCTTGTTCTGTGAGGAATAGGACCTTTGATGACGTCACTACGTTCATCACATGGTCCGTCACATGATCCATCACCATGGTAAAAGGTCATGTGATGGACCATGTGATGAGCGTAGTGACGTCATCAAAGGTCCTATTCCTCACAGAACAAGACAGAAGAGATGCTGGCTGCGCGAACAAGTGGATTAAGGTGAGTAAAACATTTTTTAACCCCTCCACCCCTATTTTACTTCTGTAATTCAGTATTCAGAATGCTATTATTTTCCCTTATAACCATGTTATAAGGGAAAATAATACAATCTACACAACCTTGAACCCAAACCTGAACTTCTGTGAAGAAGTTCGGGTCTGGGTACCACATTCAGTTTTTTATAACGCGCGTGCAAAACGCATTGCACCCGCGCGATAAAAACTGAACAACGGAACGCAATCGCAGTCAAAACTAACTGCAATTGTGTACCTACTCGCGCGGGTTTGCCGCAACGAATCCGGACCTTATCTGGACACGCTCGTGTGAAAGAGGCCTTAAATGTGTCCTCTTATGTGAGAGGTTGCAGATATTCAATAGTTAAAACTGTATTTCACTAAATTGTAATAGACAATTGAAAAAGCGCGGCAATAGTCCTATTTGATCCTTTTTGATCCACCAGGACTGTAACAGAACATCAGTATACCTCCTGGAATTAATGTAGTCCCCAGGACATCCACAAGGGTTAATTATACTTGATATACACTCAATAGTTCAGGGTTAATCAATGGTTAGCCAAACGTTTTGGGTCCAATGGATAGTACAACTAAGTACAGCATATAAGTCCGTGTGGTACAATGTATACACATCAACGTACATTCATATGCTACATAGCCATTTTGATTGAAACAATGTAGTAATGTAGGTATTGGTTTGTTAGTAAAGTTAGCGTCTGCCGCTACACCGTGGTGTTCCACGTGGCGGTTAATAATGAAGTAAATATTACCTCTTTCCTGCGCAAAACATAAGACGCGCTACTGTATCTCCAGGCTGTGTCACTCCTGGAGGTCCGTGTTCGGCATACTACGTGGCTCGTTGGTTCGGAGCCTGGCGTCTCACGTGAGCCGGCACTCCCCTCCTACCCCCCACAGCTTGTGAATGGGGAGAAGGGTTGGAAGTTCCATACAGTGCTTGTCTTTTAGCTTGACAAATTGTGGCTACAGATCTTCAGCCATGGATATTCTGAGAGGGTCTTCAGATGTGCAGGTATCATATACACCAGACGCGTTTGGGAGTGTTGACTCACTCCTTCATCAGTGGATACCTTCTTCGCCGTATCCTGCCCACTTATATAATCAACTAATAGGTCACCTGGGATAGTGACCACTTCAAAATTCCATACTGGACGCATACCTGCCCTATTTCGCCGTACGGATTTAGGGAGATAAGGTTGCGCGTCTTATGTTTTGCTCAGAAAAGAGGTAAAATTTACATTATTAACCGCCACGTGGGACGCCACGGTGTAGTGGCAGACGCTAACTTTACTAACAAACCAATAACTACATTACTACATTGTTTCAATCAAAATGGCTACGTAGCATATGAATGTACGTTGATGTGTATACATTGTACCACACGGACTTATATACTGTACTTAGTTGTACTATCCATTGGACCCAAAAGGTTTGACTAACCCCTGATTAACCCTGAACTATTGAGTGGATATCAAGTATAATTAACCCTTGTGGATGTCCTGGGGACTACATTAATTCCAGGAGGTATACTGATGTTCTGTTACAGTCCTGGTGGATCACGAAGGATCAAATAGGACTATTGTCGCGCTTTTTCAATTGCCTATTACAATGTGGTGAAATACTGTTTTAACTATTGAATATCTGCAACCTCTCACATAAGAGGACACATTTAATACAAACCGGATTCCAAAAAAGTTGGGACACTATACAAATCGTGAATAAAAACTGAATGAAATGATGTGAAGGTGCCAACTTCTAATATTTTATTCAGAATAGAACATAAATCACGGAACAAAAGTTTAAACTGAGAAAATGTACCATTTTAAGGGAAAAATATGTTGAATCAGAATTTCATGGTGTCAACAAATCCCCAAAAAGTTGGGACAAGGCCATTTTCACCACTGTGTGGCATCTCCCCTTCTTCTTACAACACTCAACAGACGTCTGATTCTTGTCTAATACAGGCCTCTAACTGTTCAATCGTCTTGGGCCTTCTTTGTTGCACCTTCCTCTTTATGATGCGCCAAATGTTCTCTATAGGTGAAAGATCTGGACTGCAGACTGGCCATTTCAGTACCTGGATCCTTCTCCTACGCAGCCATGATGTTGTGATTGATGCAGAATGTGGTCTGGCATTATCTTGTTGAAAAATGCAGGGTCTTCCCTGAAAGAGATGACGTCTGGATGGGAGCATATGTTGTTCTAGAACCTGAATATATTTTTCTGCATTGATGGTGCCTTTCCAGACATGCAAGCTGCCCATGCCACACGCACTCATGCAACCCCATACCATCAGAGATGCAGGCTTCTGAACTGAGCGTTGATAACAACTTGGGTTGTCCTTGTCCTCTTTGGTCTGGATGACATGGCGTCCCAGATTTCCAAAAAGAACTTCGAATCGTGACTCGTCTGACCACAGAACAGTCTTCCATTTTGCCACACTCCATTTTAAATAATCCCTGGCCCAGTGAAAACGCCTGAGCTTGTGGATCTTGCTTAGAAATGGCCTCTTCTTTGCACTGTAGAGTTTCAGCTGGCAACGGCGGATGGCACGGGGGATTGTGTTCACTGACAATGGTTTCTGGAAGTATTCCTGAGCCCATTCTGTGATTTCCTTTACAGTAGCATTCCTGTTTGTGGTGCAGTGTCGTTTAAGGGCCCGGAGATCACGGGCATCCAGTATGGTTTTACGGCCTTGACCCTTACGCACAGAGATTGTTCCAGATTCTCTGAATCTTCGGATGATGTTATGCACAGTTGATGATGATAGATGCAAAGTCTTTGCAATTTTTCGCTGGGTAACACCTTTCTGATATTGCTCCACTATCTTTCTGCGCAACATTGTGGGAATTGGTGATCCTCTACCCATCTTGGCTTCTGAGAGACACTGCCACTCTGAGAAGCTCTTTTTATACCCAATCATTTTGCCAATTGACCTAGTTAGTGTTAATTGGTCTTCCAGCTCTTCGTTCTGCTCAAATTTACTTTTCCAGCCTCTTATTGCTACTTGTCCCAACTTTTTGGGGATTTGTTGACACCGTGAAAATTGGAATCAACATATTTTTCCTTTAAAATGATACATTTACTCGGATTAAACGATTGATCTGTCATCAACGTTCTATTACAAATAAAATATTGACATTTGCCATCTCCACATCATTGCATTCAGTTTTTATTCACAATTTGTTTAGTGTCCCAACTTTTTTGGAATCCGGTTTGTAGTTTTGAGTTTTTGGAGGTCAAGGAAGTGCAATTCACTAAAACTCAATTTACTGTTTATGTTGCTTGGTTCTATCGGTTGGTGTCTGCTGCCCATGCACTGCACACAACACTGTATGGCCTCTTTCACACGGGCTTTCCGGATGCGTCACATGTGTATTGCGGGAAACCCGCGTGAGAGCGCACGCAATTTTTTTCTGTTTTGACTGCGATTGCGTTGCGTTCAGTTTTTATCGCGTGGGTGCAATGGGTTTTGCACGCGCATGATAAAAAACTGAATGTGGTGCCCAGACCCGAACCCGGACTTCTTCACTGAAGTCTGGGTTTGGGTTAGGTGTTCTGTAGATGGTTATAAGGGAAAATAATAGCATTCTTCATACAGAATGCTTACTAAAATGTCGATTGAGGGGTTAAAATTATAATAATAATTAACTCCCCTTATCCACTTGATCTCGCAGCCGGCATCGTCGTCTTTCTTCTTCTTTCAGGCCCTGCAAAAGAACCTTTGATGACATAATCGTGCTCACCACGTGGGGATCGCGGTGATGTCAGCCCAGGTCCTGCTGAATGAAGATAGAAGGATCTTCTATCTTCATTTATCCTCATTCAGCAGGACCTGCGCTAACATCACCACGCTCATCACGTCTGCGAGATCAAGTGGATGAGGTGAGCTAATTTTTTTTATTTTTTAACCCCTGAATCGACATTTTAGTAAACATTCTGTATTAAGAATGCTATTATTTTCCCTTATAACCATGTTATAAGGGAAAATAATACAGTGAGTTTACTTTAATGGGGTTCGGGGTTGCTCATCTCTATAATTTCCTAGCAACCATGCACTTGCTTGCGGATGCTTGCGATTTTCACACAGCCCCATTCCTTTCTATGGTGCCTGCGTTGCGTGAAAAACGCTGAATATAGAACATGCTGCGATTTTCACGCAACACACAAGTGAATGGGTCTGGATTCAGTGCGGGTGTAATGCGTTCACCTCATGCATTGCACCCGCGCGGAAAACTCGCCCGTGTCAAAGGGGCCTATGTGATTGGCTTTGGAAAGTGTTATTATTACAATTTTATCACCTTTTATGCGTTTATTAATTTTTTTTTTAAACATATTTTTTTTAAACATATTTTTTTTAAACGTTTTAATCTGTTAATAAGTACTAACCTTTTTAAGACATCTTTGGGTGGTTTCAGATGGTGAGTGCCTGTCGTTTCAATATAATTTTAAAAATACATATTAAATTATAAAAAATAGAAAGACACATTGGTATCGCCACGTCCGTAATGACCGGCTCTATAAAAATATTGCATGATCCACCCCGCCAGGTGAACGCCATAAAATAAAATAAAAACGGTGCTAACACTGGCATTTTTTTTTGTCTACCTTGCCTCAAAAAAAGTGTAATACCATGTGATCAAAAAGTCATATGTACCCCAAAATGGTAAAAATCAAACGGTTACCTCATCCAGCAAAAAATTAGCCCCTACTTTCAGAAAATGCCAACACAAAACAAGATTTTTTCTCCTTTTAAAAATGCTTTTACTATGTGAAACTTAACAAAAATAAAAATTGACATATTGGGTATTACTACATTTGTAACGACCTGTACTATAAAAATATCACATGTTCTACCCCCAGTGAATGCCATAATAAAACTAAAACAAACTGTGCCAAAACAAGAAATGAGCTCCTAAACAAGACGATCAGCAGAAAAATAAAGAAAATATGGCTTTCAGAAAACGGAGACACAAAAAGAGGATTTTTTTTTCAAAAATGCTTTATTATGTAAAATATAATTTGTATTGTTGCATCCGTAATGACCTGCTCTTTAAAGATAACACACGATCAATCCTGTCAGGCGAACACGGTAAAAAAAAAAATAAAACTAAAAACCAGTACCAGTACAGACATTTTTCTTTTTTACTTACCTTACCTCACAAAAAGCATAATATTGAACGATAAAACATCATATGTACCCCAAAATTGTACCCATAAAAGTGTCGCTTTATCCTAGAATTTCTAAAATGGGGTCACATTTAGGGAGTTTCTACTGTAGGGGTGCATCTGGGGGTCTTCAAATATGACATGGCAACTTAAAGAGGACCTGTCACCACTCCTAACACAGCTGTTTTAATAGCTTCATGCATTCTCAGTGTAATAAGAGCATCTTTTCTTATGTCTTTATGTTGTGCCATTCCTTTATTATTTCTACTAGAAGTTATGAATGAATTGCTATTAGCCTTCAGTAAAGGTACAGAGAAGAGGTAACCAGTTGGGGGATGTTTCTGCACAGTCTGAAAATAGCAGCACTGATTGGATAGAGTCAGTCTGTGCAGGTACACCCCCCCCCCCCCCCAACTTGCTACCACCCCTCTGTACCCTTACACAGCCTTACCCTGGCACAACACAGAGTCATAAGAATAGATGCTCCAGCATTGTTATTACACATGCATGAAGCTATTAAAACAGACATGTCAGGAGCGGTGAAAGGTACTCTTTAACCTCTTAAGGACATAGGGCGTACAGGTACGCCCTTGTGCCCTGGTACTTAAGGACACAGGGTGTACATGTACGCCCTGTGTATTTTCGATCACTGCCGTGCGGCTGGCAGTGATCGGGACCCGGTGCCTGCTCAAATCATTGAGCAGGCACCTAGGCTAAACGCGCGGGGGGGTCCCGTGACCCCCCCATGTCGGCGATCGCGGCAAACTGCAGGTCAATTCAGACCTGCGGTTTGCTGCGATTTCTGCAGTTTCTGGTAGGGACCGCGGGAATCAGAAACTTTATATGCCTAAAAAAACGTTTTATTCACCCCCCCCCTGCACCCCCGAATGATTTTATGGTGGCGGGAGGTGCAGGGGGAGGGTTGCGGGCGGTGTGGGCGGTGCGGGAGGGGCGGGGGCGGTGGCGGCAGGCGGGATCGCGATCCCCCGCCCGCCTCCCCTTGTATAATCGTTGGTTTCTAGTGGGGTATACCAGGGTGCCAGCACATTGCTGGCACCCTGGTATAAACGGCTGACATCTGCGATGCGATGTCAGCCGTTTAACCCTTTCTATACAGCGTTCCGTACGGGACCGCTGTATGGAAAAGGTTAACAGCGCACGGGAGCTCCCTCCCTCTACCCATCGGGGGGCTGCTGTGCCTTTGCAGCCCCCCGATGGGGAGGGAGAGAGCCCCCAGACAGCCCCCCGACAGATCCCCTCCTTACCCTTCCCCGTCTGCGAAGTTCTGACCAGAACTGAGCAGACGGGGAAGGTTCCCATGGCAACAGGACGCCTCTCAGGCGTCCTGCTGTCCATGGTGCTGAACAGATCTGTGCTGAAGGCATAGATCTGTTCAGTGTAAGTAAAATACAGTACAGTACAATATATATTGTACTGTACTGTATTATACAGACATCAGACCCACTGGATCTTCAAGAACCAAGTGGGTCTGGGTAAAAAAAAAAGTGAATAAAAGTGAAAAAAAAGTAAAAATCAAAAAACACATTGATCACTGATAAAAACTGAAAAAAATAAAATTCCCTACACATGTTTGGTATCGCCGCGTCCGTAACGACCTGATCTATAAAACGGTCATGTTACTTTACCCGAACGGTGAACGCCATAAAAATAAAAAATAAAAAACTATGATGAAATTGAAATTTTGCCCACCTTACTTCCCAAAAAAGGTAATAAAAGTGATCAAAAAAGTCGCATGTACGCCAAAATTGTAACAATCAAACCGTCATCTCATCCCGCAAAAATCATACCCTACCCAAGATAATCGCCCAAAAACTGAAAAAACTATGGCTCTTAGACTATGGAAACACTAAAACATGATTTTTTTTGTTTCAAAAATGAAATCATTGTGTAAAACTTACATAAATAAAAAAAAAGTATACATATTAGGTATCGCCGCGTCCGTATCGCCCGGCTCTATAAAAATATCACATGATATAACCCCTCAGATGACCACCGTAAAAAAATAAAAATAAAAACGGTGTAAAAAAAGCTATTTTTTTTCATCTTACGTCACAAAAAGTGTAATAGCAAGCAATCAAAAAGTCATTTGCACCCCAAAATAGATGCCAATCAAACCGTCATCTCATCCCGCAAAAAATGAGACCCTACTTAAGATAATCAGCCAAAAACTGAAAAAACTATGGCTCTTAGACTATGGAGACACTAAAACATTTTTTTTGTTTTAAAAATGAAATCATTGTGTAAAACTTACATAAATAAAAAAAATTGTATACATATTTGGTATCGCCGCGTCTGTGACAACCTGCTCTATAAAATTACCACATGATCTAACCTGTCAGATGAATGTTGTAAATAACAAAAAAAAAACGGTGCCAAAAAAGCTATTTCTTGTTACCTTGCCGCACAAAAAGTGTAATATAGAGCAACCAAAAATCATATGTACCCTAAACTAGTACCAACAAAACTGCCAACCTATCCCGTAGTTTCTAAAATGGGGTCACTTTTTTGGAGTTTCTACTCTAGGGGTGCATCAGGAGGCTTCAAATGGGACATGGTGTAAAAAAAAAACTGTCCAGCAAAACCTGCCTTCCAAAAACCTTATGGCATTCCTTTCCTTCTGCGCCCTGCCGTGTGCCCGTACAGTAGTTTACGGCCACATATGGGGTGTTTCTGTAAACTACAGAATTAGGGCCATAAATAATGAGTTTTTTTTGGCTGGTAACCCTTGCTTTGTAACTGGAAAAAAAATATTAAAATGGAAAATCTGCCAAAAAAGTGAAATTTTGAAATTGTATCTCTATTTTCCATTAAATCTTGTGCAACACCTAAAGGGTTAACAAAGTTTGTAAAATCAGTTTTGAATACCTTGAGGGGTGTAGTTTCTTAGATGGGGTCACTTTTATGGAGTTTATAATCTAGGGGTGCATCAGGGGGGCTTCAAATGGGACATGGTGCCAAAAAAACAGTCCAGCAAAATCAGCCCTCCAAAAACCAAACGGCGCACCTTTCACTCTACGCCCCGCTGTGTGCCCGTATAGTAGTTTACGGCCACATATGGGGTGTTTCTGTAAACAGCAGAGTCAGGGCAATAAAGATACAGTCTTGTTTGGCTGTTAACCCTTGCTTTGTTAGTGGAAAAAATGGGTTAAAATGGAAAATTAGGCAAAAAAATGAAATTCTCAAATTTCATCGCCATTTGCCAATAACTCTTGTGCAACACCTAAAGGGTTAACGACGTATGTAAAATCAGTTTTGAATACCTTGAGGGGTGTAGTTTCTTAGATGGGGTCACTTTTAGGGAGTTTCTCCTCTAGGGGTGCATCAGGGGGCTTCAAATGGGACATGGTGTAAATAAACCAGTCCATAAAAATCAGCCTTCCAAAAACCAAACGGCGCACCTTTCACTCTACGCCCCGCTGTGTGGCCGTACAGTAGTTTACGGCCACATATGGGGTGTTTCTGTAAACGGCAGAGTCAGGGCAATAAAGATACAGTCTTGTTTGGCTGTTAACTCTTGGTTTGTTAGTGGGAAAAATGGGTTAAAATGAAAAATTGGACAAAAAAATGAAATTCTCAAATTTCCTCCCCATTTGCCAATAACTCTTGTGCAACACCTAAAGGGTTAACAACGTATGCAAAATCAGTTTTGAATACCTTGAGGGGTGTAGTTTCTTAGATGGGGTCATTTTTGGGTGGTTTCTATAATGTAAGCCTCGCAAAGTGACTTGAGACCTGAACTGGTCCCTAAAAATTGAGTTTTTGTAATTTCTGAAAAAATTTCAAGATTTGCTTCTAAACTTCTTAGCCTTATAACATCCCCCAAAAATAAAATATCATTCCCAAAACAAATTCAAACATGAAGTAGACATATGGGGAATGTAAAGTCAATCACAATTTTTGGGGGGAATTACTATGTATTACAGAAGTAGAGAAACTGAAACTTGAAATTTGCAAATTTTTTCCTAAATTTTTGTTAAATTAGGTATTTTTGGTGCAAAAAAAATTTTTTTTTTACTCCATTTTACCAGTGTCATGAAGTACCAATATGTGACGAAAAAACAATCTCGGAACGGGCCTGGATAAGTCAAAGCCGTTTTAAAGTTAACAGCACTTAAAGGGACTCTGGTCAGATTTTCAAAAAATGGCCTGGTCCTAAGGTGTAAAAAGGCTGTGTCCTTAAGGGGTTAAATTATCCCAGTGAAATCTGCCCTCCAAACTCCATATGTTGCTCCTTCCCTTCTGTGCCCTGCCGTGTGCCCATACAGCAGTTAATGACCACATATGGGGTTTTTCTGTAAACTGCAGAATCAGGGTAATAAATATTGAGTTTTGTTTGACTGCTAATCCTTGCTGTGTTACAGGAAACAATTGATTAAAATGGGCAAAAAAGGGACATTTTGAAATTTCACCTCTAGTTGCCTTTATTTCTTGTGGAACACCTAAAGGGTTTACAAAGTTTGTAAAATTAGTTTGGAATAACTTGAGGGGTATAGTTTCTAAAATGGGCTAAAAAAAAAAGTGGGTTTTGGAAATTTTCTTTAAAATGTCAAGAATTGCTTATAAAATTTGAAACCTTCTAGTCCTACAAAAATAAAATTACATTTACAAAATGATGCAAACATAAAGTAGACCTATGGGAAATGTAAAGTAATAACTATATTATAGGTATCACTATCTGTCTTAAAAGCAGAAGAAATTCAAATTTTGAAAATTGCAAATGTTTTTTTTCTCAAAATTTTCTGTAAATTTGGGATTATTTTTTATAAATAAAGGTAAAACATATTGACTCAAATTTATCACTAACATAAAGTACAATGTTGTCACAAGAAAACAATCTCAAATCGCTTGGATAGTAAAAGCCTTCCAAAGGTATTACCACATAAAGTGAAACATGTCAGATTTGCAAACATCAGCCAGGGATATCAGGTGAAAAGTGTCTCGAAGGGGTTAGGGTTTTCATATTGGTGACATAAACCGTTTCACTGATAGCAGCATGATCTTGCAAAGAGTGGGTTTCTGAGTAATCGGAGGATATGGCAAAGTTTCACAGCCTTTCAGTATGCATTGGTTAGGCCTTAGTATCACATTAAAGCCCCATTGGGCTCCAAATGTGGCCTAAGACAGAACCCCTGTCTTTTAGGATTTTATATAGGAAAAAGGCAAATGTCTGAAAGGGGTCTCTCCGCATTGTGTTTGTTCAGGTCTTTTTCATACCTAATTTCTCCTTTTCCTATATATGATACCCAGCGACCTTCTCCTCCTCTCTCATTTTGCTTCTGACTTCTAATTTTAGCCTGACCTTCTTAATCTTGTGGAGAGAAAGCTGAGCTCCTTTGGCCTAGTTTAACTGCTTCTTAGTTAACCCATTATACTGGACACTAGGGCTGCCACCAGGAATTTATGGACCCCATACAACCAAGGGATCAGGTCAATGGAAAGTTTTGGAACTTGAGGCATGGGTGAGACAAAACCTGAGAGGGATTCTGTGGAGGACAAGGGGTGGACAGTAGGTGTCTCATATGTGACACCAACATCACCTACATAGTCCTCAGACCATATGCCAAAATTAATTCAGACCTCCCACCAAACCTGCCCCGGATTGACCACAAAATGCTCACTAAGTCAATACAGTATTTTATGATTCTTTAGATACAAGTTGTTTTTTTTACAGCTCTATTGTGTATTACATTCAGTATACAGGGAGTGCAGAATTATTAGGCAAGTTGTATTTTTGAGGATTAATTTTATTATTGAACAACAACCATGTTCTCAATGAACCTAAAAAATAATTAATATCAAAGCTGAATATTTTTGGAAGTAGCTTTTAGTTTGTTTTTAGTTTTAGCTATTTTAGGGGGATATCTGTGTGTGCAGGTGACTATTACTGTGCATAATTATTAGGCAACTTAACAAAAAACTAATATATACCCATTTCAATTATTTATTTTTACCAGCTAAACCAATATAACATCTCAACATTCACAAATATACATTTCTGACATTCAAAAACAAAACAAAAACAAATCAGTGACCAATATAGCCACCTTTCTTTGCAAGGACACTCAAAAGCCTGCCATCCATGGATTCTGTCAGTGTTTTGATCTGTTCACCATCAACATTGCGTGCAGCAGCAACCACAGCCTCCCAGACACTGTTCAGAGAGGTGTACTGTTTTCCCTCCTTGTAAATCTCACATTTGATGATGGACCACAGGTTCTCAATGGGGTTCAGATCAGGTGAACAAGGAGGCCATGTCATTAGATTTTCTTCTTTTATACCCTTTCTTGCCAGCCACGCTGTGGAGTACTTGGACGCGTGTGATGGAGCATTGTCCTGCATGAAAATCATGTTTTTCTTGAAGGATGCAGACTTCTTCCTGTACCACTGCTTGAAGAAGGTGTCTTCCAGAAACTGGCAGTAGGACTGGGAGTTGAGCTTGACTCCATCCTCAACCCGAAAAGGCCCCACAAGCTCATCTTTGATGATACCAGCCCAAACCAGTACTCCACCTCCACCTTGCTGGCGTCTGAGTCGGACTGGAGCTCTCTGCCCTTTACCAATTTTGCGCCTTGGTTTTTCCACACGCTTCTTGCGACCCTGTTGACTATTTTGAATGAAACGCTTGATTGTTCGATGATCACGCTTCAGAAGCTTTGCCATTTTAAGAGTGCTGCATCCCTCTGCAAGATATCTCACTATTTTTGACTTTTCTGAGACTGTCAAGTCCTTCTTTTGACCCATTTTGCCAAAGGAAAGGAAGTTGCCTAATAATTATGCACACCTAATATAGGGTGTTGATGTCATTAGACCACACCCCTTCTCATTACAGAGATGCACATCACCTAATATGCTTAATTGGTAGTAGGCTTTCGAGCCTATACAGCTTGGAGTAAGACAATATGCATAAAGAGGATGATGTGGTCAAAATACTCATTTGCCTAATAATTCTGCACGCAGTGTACTGGGACTTGTACTTCCACTTCAAAATGAGTCACAAGTATATAATGCACCCTTCACTACGAAATGCAGATGGTTTTAAAATTGTTGAAACCACAAGCTGTTCAGGAGAAAATATGGTGGAGGGTATGTATGGCATCAGGGATGCCATGCCCACTGAACACACCACTATTAACATCATGGTCGCTGTCCTGTATAAGACTAGCAAACATCCGGTTAGGGAGAGTTCACATCACGGTTATTTTTTTTTTCCCCCATTCTTCTGATCCATCAGAAGAACAGAAATAAAAATAAAAAAAAGGATCCTGTGCATCAGTTTTGCACATTTGGTATCTGTTTGAGCCAGTTCCGTCTGAGATCCATAAATTTTTTTATGAAAAAGAAGTACTGCATGTGTGACTTTTTTTTTCCCCGTGTACAAAACGAATATTAGACGGAAATGGCTCCAACAGATGCCAAATGTGCATAACTGATGCACATGATCTGTTTTTTATTTTTCTGTTCTTTTGATGGATCAGAAATAACGGTAATGTGAACTCTCCCTTACTGGGTGCCCCCTAGATCCCAGGCAGCTGGATTAAGGCTGAGTTCACACTTCAGTTATTTGGTCAGTTATTTCCATCAGTTATTGTGAGACAAAACCAGTAGTGAAGACTACTTAGAGATAAGTCATGATGATTTTATTTGCACCTGTTCTGTGTTTTTGACCCGCATCTGGTTTTGGCCCACAATAACTGATCGAACGAATTGACCAAATAACTGGTGTGAACTCAGCCTAAGGGCTCGTGCATACGAATGTAAGGGCACTGGCCATGTGCACTCCCATGCAGACCTGTTGACTTGAATCTGCGAGATACGACCGAAGACAGGACTATCTTTTGCGGAATGGAGGCATGAATTGGAAGCACTATGAAGCGCTACCATAGGGTTCCTGATCTGTTCCTCCACATCGCAAAAAGATGAACATATTTTGCGGATCATGGACCCTTTCAAGTCAACGGGTCCACATCCGCAAATGAAGTTCACCACGTCTAGTGCTGTGGCATTGCGGACCACTATTTGTGGTCTGCAAGCATGGGCACTGAGCCGTTTTGGTGTGTGCATGAGCCCTAACCAGCCAGCAAGGCAGCACTGGGTCTTTGTGACAGCTACTGTCAGGAGGCTTGGAGCAAGACCAAGTGTTTGAATGTAATTGGGTCCATTCCTCTCTCCCAAAATAACTACTTCCTGAACCTAGGCCTAAATTTCTGGCCCTATTCAAAAGTCACAAAAACAGTACCCATGACATCCCTACTGGACACTAATTTAGGCCGAGTTCACAGCACTTGTAGATATTTTTTTTAAACTGCAAAAAGGCATGCCAACTATATGAAATGTGAACGGTATCCAGCTCACCTGCTGCCTCTATCCTATTTGTTGACTTCCTTGATGCACGGAAACTTTATTCATAAGAACATGTCTGTTCGAAATGCGTAGACGACCCTATGGGAACACTGAGGTGATGCTGTCACTGTATGAATTTGTGATATTGTGAATAAAAGAACTTACAACGCTGTAACACTTCGATGCTGGATTCATCTTTATTGTTACATGCCAACTATATGCTCTTCTGATGTCCGTTCTAAATTAGAAAATATGAGGTTTATTTTTAATCAACATGATAAAAGGAAATATAAAATAAATGCACATGCCTTAAAAGTGTTTATCTTTTTATCGGTTTTAACTCACATTATCATATAAATTTTTTTATTTTTATGTGAGACAACCATTGATCACCATTGGATAGCAATAAGTTGATGGAGTCATAGAGCCACGAGCACTTACCTTGTAGCCCTATATATCATAACATTTTGGTTGCTGTACTCAGATCCTTTACACCTCCTTTTTTAATTACATTGTTGGTTTCAAACATACATGTTATCTATGGGGCACAAAGCTCCGTGTCATGTTTTCACTTGCAGTGTGTATGTGTGTGTGTGTGTGTGTGTGTGTATATATATATATATATAATATATAAGCGAAAAAGTGGGACTGCACTCCTGAGTGGTAGTGAAAAATCAAAAACTTTTATTCACCATACTATGGCAAACTTGCGACGTTTCGGCTCACAAGAGCCTTCCTCAAGCTTGGGAAGGCTCTTGTGAGCCGAAACGTCGCAAGTTTGCATAGTATGGGTGAATAAAAGTTTTTGATTTTCACTACCACTCAGGAGTGCAGTCCCACTTTTCGCTTTAATGATATTGGGTATTACCGCCACCCTAAATGGTTTTGCTCTGGCCAAAGCTGTGGTTTGCTTTTACTCTTGTATATTCATAGAGGGACCCATGAAAGAAGCGATAAGTTTTCAAGGCACTATAATGTGATGTGTTAATGAGATACAAGATTATGCATTAAATTGTGGATTATGAGGATTGAATCCACTTGTCACTCAATTCACCTGGCATCCTCTGAGCCACTGACCCTTTAATACAGGCATCCTGAGAATCAAACTGAGGTAATGGATGTCTGTGCGCGCCTGTCACTGCCCATCACCTGCTGGCTGTCAGAGCAATCCATGTATGTGCTGTCCTCCTAGGGAGCTATGTACTAATGTCCCTTTGGCGTCATCAGGAGTGTGTCCCCCTCACGCATCATTATGTAAGACCTGTTAAATATAGATCAGTACTGAGCAAAAGCAGATGGCATAGGGGGTGGGGTAACACCTTTCAGGGGAGGGAAATGTTAGGGAAGAGTGAAAGGTTTAATCCTTTGCTACGCTGTCCCTCTCGTCCCCTTCCTTCATATCCGTCTGCTTCCCAGTACTTTGAGACACAACAGCAGGGAAAGTGAATATGGAGGATGATGCTAGTAATACCCTGGATATACCGTGAGTTATAGCAGCAACAGGTATAAATAAAAGGAAGGCTCTGAATTTGAATATCATTTCAGACCAGCTGCCGCTCCTTTATAAGGGGACAAGCTGAATTTGTTGTGACGCCACTGTCACAATGTGATATGACATGCAGCTTAATGGTTTTTTATAGGAACAGCCTAGACAAATGCAATGTGTCTAACAGATGGACTACAGGTGCAGTGACACGTCCCTCTAGGAGATAATATTAGACTGCATTGTGATTTGTAGCATATGACTTTATTTCCTAGTCAGATTGTGGAGGAAACAGAGATCTGTCATCAAAAAATTCACTGGTAAACCAATGGTGTGTAGGGCTAGCTCAGCGAAGGTAATGATAGTGATCCTTTGCTTCATTCTAGAGAAAAAACACTTCTAATCCATGTGCAACAGAGCAATTGAGTGCACTCAGGGCGGGTCCAAACCTCTCTGTGGACCCTTGCCCCTCCTGTTTCCTCTGCCAGCCCCTCCCTCTACTTGATTGACAGGGGCAGGTTCCTGCAGAGTCATCTCTGCTGACCTTGTCAATCAAGGCAGAGGAAACAGAAGGAGCAAGGGTCTGCCCTCAGTGCACTTAAATGCTAATTTGCATATAGATTAAAAGAGGTTTTTTCTTTAGAATGACGCAACAGATCACTAAGTGAAAGGTCTCATTACATTCAGCTAAGCTAGCCCTAGAGGACCTTGCGCCTGGTTTAACATAGAATTTCCTAGTGGCTGCTTCCCTTTTAGTTGTATATTGTAAGTTTGGAAGCATGACTATCTCTGAAATATAATGTCTAAGGCTAATGTCCACAAGCGACGGATTAGCTGACGATTTGCCATTGCAAATTCTCGTGCGGCAAATCTGCAGCCTTGTACCGTACCAGCAAAGCGGATGACATTTTAAAAAAATCCCATCCACACAACTGCATCATAAATTGACCTGTGGTGCAGATTTAAAATCTTCAGTATATTAATTTATGCTGTGAATCTCCCCAGCAGATCTCACCCTTGTAATGGAAGGCCACAGCCTTTTCTGCAGCAAAAATGTTTGTTGCAGTTTTTGTTTTTGCAGCAGAAACTGCATCCAAAACGGACGCAGACGTGTGTGGACATGGCCTTCTAGTTTACTGTTTAGTTCAATAATTAGTAAGTACAAAGAGGTGCTGTGTAAGAAAAATAGGTATAATATATCAACCACTTCTAAAAACCTCCCCTATTATTATAGTTTTTTTTTTGTTATTTTAGTAGCACTGGTTAAAGGCCTCACAAGAATAAAAAATGTCACATCTACTGGGAATATGTGAAATGATAGCTGGGGAAACTTACTCACATGACATTGAACTTGTACCTTTCATATCTTAACTATGAAGCAAAAATAAAGATGACCTATAGGTAGGCCTGGATTTACACTTGGTGCTGCCCTCTGCGTCTGTAAATAGACACAAGTAGACCGTCTAGTGAGCTGCTGTAACTCCTATCTAAATATGTTTTATACATTAACCGAAAGCACAGAAGCACGCATATACAGTACAGACCAAAAGTTTGGACACACCTTCTCATTCAAAGAGTTTTCTTTATTTTCATGACTATGAAGGCATCAAAACTATGAATTAACACATGTGGAATTATATACATAACAAACAAGTGTGAAACAACTGAAAATATGTCATATTCTAGGTTCTTCAAAGTAGCCACCTTTTGCTTTGATTACTGCTTTGCACACTCTTGGCATTCTCTTGATGAGCTTCAAGACGAAGACCCCATAAATGGTTTTCACTTCACAGGTGTGCCCTGTCAGGCTTAATAAGTGGGATTTCTTGCCTTATAAATGGGGTTGGGACCATCAGTTGCATTGAGGAGAAGTCAGGTGGATACACAGCTGATAGTCCTACTGAATAGACTGTTAGAATTTGTATTATGGCAAGAAAAAAGCAGCTAAGTAAAGAAAAACGAGTGGCCATCATTACTTTAAGAAATGAAGGTCAGTCAGTCAGCCGAAAAATTGGGAAAACTTTGAAAGTAAGGGCTATTTGACCATGAAGGAGTGTGATGGGGTGCTGCGCCAGATGACCTGGCCTCCACAATCGAGATGGTTTGGGGTGAGCTGGACCGCAGAGTGAAGGCAAAAGGGCCAACAAGTGCTAAGCATCTCTGGGAACTCCTTCAAGACTGTTGGAAGACCATTTCAGTGGACTACCTCTTGAAGCTCATCAAGAGAATGCCAAGAGTGTGCAAAGCAGTAATCAAAGCAAAAGGTGGCTACTTTGAAGAACCTAGAATATTACATATTTTCAGTTGTTTCACACTTGTTTGTTATGTATATAATTCCACATGTGTTAATTCATAGTTTTGATGCCTTCATAGTCATGAAAATAAAGAAAACTCTTTGAATGAGAAGGTGTGTCCAAACTTTTGGTCTGTACTGTATATACTGATGGTATGTGGTCATATCTGTGGCTAAAGACAAGCCTGCTAGATGTACGTTAGATTTTTTTGACAAAAACTAGGAAACAGTAAAGTCTGCAGGAAAAGGAGCGTGCATCGACAACTAGGGCACATGAAGGTGCAATGAGTAAAACTTGGACTCTTAATGCATCCATGTATTTGAGATCATTCTGAAATAATTGTTCACAAACTTTTTATATTTTAAAATGTATTGCTCCAATAGGAAAGTATTGCTTCAACAACCTATTTAAACTGAATGTTCAGCCTGGGGAATGGGTGGCTGAATTCTACAAGGCTATATGAGGAGTAGTGACACAATCTAATATACTACATCCAGTGCTTAGAGGATGTCCCAGGGATCGTATATTCAGAAGAAACCAGCAGGATCTTTTTCCTACAGTCTTACACAATACATACTTGTTCATTTATACACAAATCTTTGGGCAGATTGGTCTACAGCTGCATGAACAGATTTAATTGGTAACAATACAGAGTGGGTATCATTTAATTATATTTTTGTATGTCGTATTGCACTATTACATTATATGAAGACATTTGTTGGAAGGTGAAATAATTTAAATGTATTCTTTAACTCACAAAACGAAGTCTTTCAAATACACAGTAGCATGGATCAGTAGTTTTGTTCATGTGGTTGAGTTGATTTAATTCTATTTACCAAAGGCAATTCCATATATTACCGTATGAAACCCCAGACCTATTGTCCAGATATACAGTATCTATACTTGCCTACATTCTCTACAGGTGGCGGACTGACCCTACAGGGAAATTTCCCGGTGGGCAGATACCCAGGGGGCCGACCAAGCCCTCCTCTCTACCACTGAGTGGATAAGTAATGAGCTCTTAGTGGTAATTAGCGCTGTGAGAATTGGGTTCTCCTCTACACGGCCAATGACCATACATGCTCATCTGAATTTAACTTCTGTGTTATGTGGTTCTGATAGGACAGTATTCTGCACAATGGTATTGCTGACCCCGCCGACTTGTGTTGCCCCTCCTTCTGTCAATTTGGACCTGCTTACAACATGGGGCCACTTTTATTTTTTTTTTCAAGGGCCATTTTAAGTTCCCAGTTCAGATATATATATATATATATATATATATATATATATATATATATATATATTTTATGTGTCAGAAAAGGTTCCTAATATTAATAGTTTATTTACACTTTAGTAAAACCCTATATATCATGGTGACATATGAAAGGTTTTAATCAGTGGGGGTCCCAGTGCTGAGACCCCTGCCAGTTGCTAAAAGGAGTAGTTAGAATCACTCAGCTGAGCACCATTTAAGGTGAAACTAAAGACGTCTATTAGACTGTCTTAAAGGGATTGTCTTATCACAGACAATGGGGGCATATCGCTAGGATATGCCCCCATTATCTTATAGGTGTGGGTCCCACCGCTGGTACCCACACCTATATCGAGAACGGAGCCCCAAAAGTGGTGGAGGGTGCACTGCGCATGCGCAGCCACCCTCCATTCATTTTCTATGGAGCCGAACACTGGCTTTTCGAGCAGTGGCCGGTCATGCATGGTACGCTCCCATTCACTTCTTTGGGGAGCGCGCTTGGTGGTGGCCGGACCGGAGTCCTCCATCCACCACTTTGCGGGGCTCCGTTCCTGATATAGTGCGGGGCCCACACCTAAGACAATGGGGGCATATCCCATCTGCCATGAGACGACCCCTTTCATTTCTGTCTTTAGCAGTGAGGATAGACAGCGCTCAGCTGAACGCTTCTTACTCATCCTTTTAGCAATCAGTAGGGGTCTCAGCCCTCAGACCAAAACTTTAGATATGTCACTATGACATGCTAATATGTACAGTAGTTACCCTTTAAAGAGGACCCGGGCCCTTTTCTGTTTTCCACATTTAAAACAATTGTAATTAGTCAGAAATGTAGTATTTGCATCATTTACAGATAAACGATAAATTAGTATTTTATTCCGTATGCAAAGAGGTATCGCCCAGGGAATGAGACCCTCCTTGCTAGCGCCAGTACCACCCCCCAAGCTATTTTATTCATAAACATCATGGTCTCCCTCCCGGCTTCCCTGTCCTTCACAAACCCATATTACCATAGACACAGACGGCTGTACTGTGGATATTATTAAGCCTATTACAAATATGAGGCCAATGTTAGTAAGTAATTATAGATAAAATTAAAAGATGTTCTCTTTAAAATGCAGCCACAATTTTCTCTTTCTTAACACAAGGCAGCTCATTTCACATCCTCTTCTAAACAGAGACATCCTTCATAATGTTCCCCTGCCCCCTGCCCTCCTAATTTAACACATTTCTTTGTACGTCATCTATATATCAGGCCACTAGGTCATGTACTCCAGATACAGCTGCTGTAACTGAGCACCAGCTATGAAATAGAGCTTAGTCGCAAGGGAGAACCTTTCTAAAGTTACTGTGCTGCTTAACTCCTCTTCTACCAAAAGAAATTTGAACGCTGCAGAAAACAAGTTAGATGTTCCTTCATGATTTGTGACATTGGTGACATATAATTGTAGATACGTGTGCATGTTTGCTTGCATTTTATAGAAAATGGTTGGAACTATTGCACCCAGTATATATATTTTTTTGAACACCTAACGCTATCCCTAATTAGACATTCTAGGTGCCCTTGCACAGCACTGAGTGCCGCGTCAGGTGTGATATTGCTGACAGTGACAACGCTACAAGGGTCTTGACATAAGACATCCCTATATTATGTTAAAATTGCATGTGATTTTTTTACAGTGCTCCAGACTAATGGCACCTTTACACTGCCTGAGCATTGGACGATCATTGCTAACAAGTGGATACACTCAGGGGCCGGACTTAACGCGGGGGAAAAAGGGGCAGCTGCCTCTTGAGCCCCGCTGGCCACTGCGCACAAATTCAATGACTGTACTAGTACATTACTCACTATCAAAGTAGTGCAGCAGGATGGATGGACGGCAGTGTAACGTCACTCACTTTGTCACACGCCTGCTTCATTAATAAAGTGGGAAGAGCAGGCACATGACGCAGTGAGTGACGTTACGCTGCCAGCCGGCCGGCCTGCCTGCCTGCTACGCTACTTCGATAGTGAGTACTAGTACAGAGCAGGTTACCGAGGAGGGCTCCCCATCTGCAGACGCTCGCAGATCAGCAGGCACTCGGCCCTTTCCATCGCTGCCTCCTCCAGGTGAGCCCCTTGGAGCCCACATTGATCTCCGCATCTCATCCGGACTCTCCGCACCTCCTGGAGGCTCCGCACCTCCTGGAGGCTCCGCACCGCCCCCCCAAAGTTTATCCCGGGCCTCCGACCACTGTCCCCGGGAAAAGAGAGAAACCTATCCCAGGAGGAACTCATCGGGGGGCTGCAGGGTGAGGGAGTGGACCAGCCCCAGGCTGAGGAGCATCAGAGGGGTCTGCATGCTGAGGGGCTGCCGGGGAAGCAGGAGAGACAGGCCCCGCCAAATATAACATCCCAGGCAGAGGAGAGGGAGGGGGCAGGCAGGTCGGCCAACGTGGACGAGGGGAACACACAGAGCCCAAATCTGCCATACAGAGGGGGGAGCAGCAATGTAACAGAGGACTGCGGGGTGGGTCGGGCTGCAGTATGCAATGTAATAATCTACAGGTCAGAGGAGGCTGCAGGACACTGTTATGGGGGGGATCTGTGGATGACACATACATAGCATAAGATGCTATATATGTGTCATCCACAGATTCCCCCCATAACAGTGCGTCATCCACAGTTTCCCCCATAACAGTGCGTCATCCACAGGTCCCCCCATAACTGTGCGTAACCCACAGATCCCCCCATAACAATGTCATCCACAGATCCCCCCATAACAGTGTATCATCCACAGATCCCCCATAACAGTGTGTCATCCACAGATCCCCCATAACAGTGCGTCATCCAAAGTTGCACGCATAACAGTGTGTCATCCACAGATGCTGCCATAACAGTGTCATCCACAGATGCCCCCATAACAGTGTGTCATCCAACATACCCCCCATAACAGTGTGTTATCCACTAGCATCCCCCATAACAGTACGTCATCCACAGATCCCCCCATCAGGCCGTCTTTAAACGCGGGGCAAAAGGGGCCGCTGCCTCTTGAGCACCGCTGGCCACTGCCCCATAAAATTCAATGACATCGTCGTTAAAATATCTTGCCTCCGCTCCGTCGGCTCCGTGTCCCGAGTCCTATCCTTCACTATGCGAGCGGCATGGCTCGCATAGTGAAGGACTTAATTGCTTGCTCCTCCGCCCGACCTCCCCTGCCCTTTGCGTATGCCACGCGCCGTGACGTCACGCGGAGGGCACTGCACCACTAGGGTGAGCCAAGCCCCCGGTCTCCTTTCTGAACTGCAGAGCGGTGCCCACTTCCAAGCCCTGAGCCCAGCTGCCCGCAGCACTGATCTGAGCTGCTGGAGTCTTCAGAACTGGAAGTATTTTACGTCATTCACTGTACTCTACCAGGTGTGTGGATTTTTTATTTTTTTTGTGTGTGTTGTGGGGGAGGGCGTGATTGCATGCTAGGGTGTGGGAAGGCGGGATCCAGGGGGCCCAAGTAAATTGTTGCCCAGGGTCCAATCAATATTAAAGATGGCCCTGGATACACTGTCAGGGTCTGTATAGTTTTAAATATGCCCACCGCCACAAGCGATGCCGGATATGTCAAATGACGTGTCCCCATGTGCTGTTGCTGCATCATCAATAGGAGCCAACTCAAGCAATGCTGTGTGCACACAACAACTAAATGGTCACAGATTAAAACCAATGCATTATATCAGGCTGCGCTGTATAATAAATGTACACTAGCAGATTTGGTTCAGAAAAGAGTTATAAAAATCCATGTTTTTTTATATTAATTCACTGAATATACACACCGCATAAAGAAATTATGAGAATAGATAACTAAGTTCATAACAAAATGTAAATAAATCCAATATTGTGTGTGTGTGTGTGTGTGTGTGTGTGTATATATATACACTGCGTGCAGAATTATTAGGCAAATGAGTATTTTGACCACATCATCCTCTTTATGCATGTTGTCTTACTCCAAGCTGTATAGGCTCTAAAGCCTACTACCAATTAAGCATATTAGGTGATGTGCATCTCTGTAATGAGAAGGGGTGTGGTCTAATGACATCAACACCCTATATTAGGTGTGCATAATTATTAGGCAACTTCCTTTCCTTTGGCAAAATGGGTCAAAAGAAGGACTTGACAGGCTCAGAAAAGTCAAAAATAGTGAGATATCTTGCAGAGGGATGCAGCACTCTTAAAATTGCAAAGCTTCTGAAGCGTGATCATCGAACAATCAAGCGTTTCATTCAAAATAGTCAACAGGGTCGCAAGAAGCGTGTGGAAAAACCAAGGCGCAAAATAACTGCCCATGAACTGAGAAAAGTCAAGCGTGCAGCTGCCAAGATGCCACTTGCCACCAGTTTGGCCATATTTCAGAGCTGCAACATCACTGGAGTGCCCAAAAGCACAAGGTGTGCAATACTCAGAGACATGGCCAAGGTAAGAAAGGCTGAAAGACGACCACCACTGAACAAGACACACAAGCTGAAACGTCAAGACTGGGCCAAGAAATATCTCAAGACTGATTTTTCTAAGGTTTAATGGACTGATGAAATGAGAGTGAGTCTTGATGGGCCAGATGGATGGGCCCGTGGCTGGATTGGTAAAGGGCAGAGAGCTCCAGTCCGACTCAGACGCCAGCAAGGTGGAGGTGGAGTACTGGTTTGGGCTGGTATCATCAAAGAGGAGCTTGTGGGGCCTTTTCGGGTTGAGGATGGAGTCAAGCTCAACTCCCAGTCCTACTGTCAGTTTCTGGAAGACACCTTCTTCAAGCAGTGGTACAGGAAGAAGTCTGCATCCTTCAAGAAAAACATGATTTTCATGCAGGACAATGCTCCATCACACGCGTCCAAGTACTCCACAGCGTGGCTGGCAAGAAAGGGTATAAAAGAAGAAAATCTAATGACATGGCCTCCTTGTTCACCTGATCTGAACCCCATTGAGAACCTGTGGTCCATCATCAAATGTGAGATTTACAAGGAGGGAAAACAGTACACCTCTCTGAACAGTGTCTGGGAGGCTGTGGTTGCTGCTGCACGCAATGTTGATGGTGAACAGATTAAAACACTGACAGAATCCATGGATGGCAGGCTTTTGAGTGTCCTTGCAAAGAAAGGTGGCTATATTGGTCACTGATTTGTTTTTGTTTTGTTTTTGAATGTCAGAAATGTATATTTGTGAATGTTGAGATGTTATATTGGTTTCACTGGTAAAAATAAATAATTGAAATGGGTATATATTTGTTTTTTGTTAAGTTGCCTAATAATTATGCACAGTAATAGTCACCTGCACACACAGATATCCCACTAAAATAGCTAAAACTAAAAACAAACTAAAAACTACTTCCAAAAATATTCAGCTTTGATATTAACCACTTAAGGACCACAGGTTTATACCCCCCTAAAGACCAGGCCCTTTTTTACAATTCTGCACTACACTACTTTCACCGTTTATTGCTCGGTCATGCAACTTACCACCCAAATGAATTTTACCTCCTTTTCTTCTCACTAATAGAGCTTTCATTTGGTGGTATTTCATTGCTGCTGACATTTTTACTTTTTTTGTTATTAATCGAAATTTAACGATTTTTTTGCAAAAAAATGACATTTTTCACTTTCAGTTGTAAAATTTTGCAAAAAAAACGAGATCCATATAGAAATTTTGTTCTAAATTTATAGTTCTACATGTCTTTGATAAAAAAAAAATGTTTGGGTAAAAAAAAATGGTTTGGGTAAAAGTTATAGCGTTTACAAACTATGGTACAAAAATGTGAATTTCCGCTTTTTGAAGCAGCTCTGACTTTCTGAGCACCTGTCATGTTTCCTGAGGTTCTACAATGCCCAGACAGTACAAACACCCCACAAATGACCCCATTTCGGAAAGTACACACCCTAAGGTATTCGCTGATGGGCATAGTGAGTTCATAGAACTTTTTATTTTTTGTCACAAGTTAGCGGAAAATGATGATTTTTTTTTTTTTTTTCTTACAAAGTCTCATATTCCACTAACTTGTGACAAAAAATAAAAACTTCTATGAACTCACTATGCCCATCACGAAATACCTTGGGGTCTCTTCTTTCCAAAATGGGGTCACTTGTGGGGTAGTTATACTGCCCTGGCATTCTAGGGGCCCAAATGTGTGGTAAGGAGTTTGAAATCAAATTCTGTAAAAAATGAACTGTGAAATCCGAAAGGTGCTCTTTGGAATATGGGCCCCTTTGCCCACCTAGGCTGCAAAAAGTGTCACACATCTGGTATCTCTGTATTCAGGAGAAGTTGAGGAATGTGTTTTGGGGTGTCTTTTTACATATACCCATGCTGGGTGAGATAAATATCTTGGTCAAATGCCAACTTTGTATAAAAAAAATGGGAAAAGTTGTCTTTTGCCAAGATATTTCTCTCACCCAGCATGGGTATATGTAAAATGACACCCCAAAACACATTCCCCAACTTCTCCTGAGTACGGCAATACCAGATGTGTGACACTTTTTTGCAGCCTAGGTGGGCAAAGGGGCCCATATTCCAAAGAGCACCTTTCGGATTTCACAGGTCATTTTTTACAGAATTTGATTTCAAACTCCTTACCACACATTCGGGCCCCTAGAATGCCAGGGCAGTATAACTACCCCACAAGTGACCCCATTTTGGAAAGAAGAGACCCCAAGGTATTTCGTGAGGGGCATGGCAAGTTCCTAGAATTTTTTATTTTTTGTCACAAGTTAGTGGAAAATGATGATTATTTTATTTTTTATTTTTTTCATACAAAGTCTCATATTCCACTAACTTGTGACAAAAAATAAAAACTTCCATGAACTCACTATGCCCATCAGCGAATACCTTGGGGTCTCTTCTTTCCAAAATGGGGTCACTTGTGGGGTAGTTATACTGCCCTGGCATTTTCCAGGGGCCCTAATGTGAGGTAAGTAGGTAAATGACCTGTGAAATCCTAAAGGTGCTCTTTGGAATATGGGCCCCTTTGCCCACCTAGGCTGCAAAAAAGTGTCACACATGTGGTATCGCCGTATTCAGGAGAAGTTGGGGAATGTGTTTTGGGGTGTCATTTTACATATACCCTTGCTGGGTGAGAGAAATATCTTGGCAAAAGACAACTTTTCCCATTTTTTTATACAAAGTTGGCATTTGACCAAGATATTTCTCTCACCCAGCATGGGTATATGTAAAATGACACCCCAAAACACATTCCCCAACTTCTCCTGAGTACGGCGATACCAGATGTGTGACACTTTTTTGAAGCCTAGATGCGCAAAGGTGCCCAAATTCCTTTTAGGAGGGCATTTTTAGACATATGGATACCAGACTTCTTCTCACGCTTTGGGGCCCCTAGAATGCCAGGGCAGTATAAATACCCCACATGTGACCCCATTTTGGAAAGAAGACACCCCAAGGTATTCAATGAGGGGCATGGCGAGTTCATAGAAATTATTTTTTTTTGGCACAAGTTAGCGGAAATTGATATTTTTATTTTTTTTCTCACAAAGTCTCCCGTTCCGCTAACTTGGGACAAAAATTTCAATCTTTCATGGACTCAATATGCCCCTCACGGAATACCTGGGGGTGTCTTCTTTCCGAAATGGGGTCACATGTGGGGTATTTATACTGCCCTGGCATTCTAGGGGCCCTAAAGCGTGAGAAGAAGTCTGGAATATAAATGTCTAAAAAATTTTACGCCTTTGGTTTCCGTGAGGGGTATGGTGAGTTCATGTGAGATTTTATTTTTTGACACAAGTTAGTGGAATATGAGACTTTGTAAGAAAAAAAAATAAATAATTCCGCTAACTTGGGCCAAAAAAATGTCTGAATGGAGCCTTACAGGGGGGTGATCAATGACAGGGGGGTGATCAATGACAGGGGGGTGATCAATGACAGGGGGGGTGATCAATGACAGGGGGGTGATCAGGGAGTCTATATGGGGTGATCACCACAGTCATTGATCATGCCCCTGTAAGGCTTCATTCAGACGTCCGGATGCGTTTTGCGGATCCGATCCATCTATCAGTGCATCCGTAAAAATCATGCGGACATCTGAATGGAGCTTTACAGGGGGGTAATCAATGACAGGGGGGTGATCAGGGAGTCTATATGGGGTGATCACCACAGTCATTGATCATGCCCCTGTAAGGCTTCATTCAGACGTCCGGATGCGTTTTGCGGATCCGATCCATCTATCAGTGGATCCGTAAAAATCATGCGGACGTCTGAATGGAGCTTTACAGGGGGGTAATCAATGACAGGGGGGTGATCAGGGAGTCTATATGGGGTGATCACCACAGTCATTGATCACGCCCCTGTAAGGCTTCATTCAGACGTCCGGATGCGTTTTGCGGATCCGATCCATCTATCAGTGGATCCGTAAAAATCATGCGGACGTCTGAATGGAGCTTTAAAGGGGGGTAATCAATGACAGGGGGGTGATTAGGGAGTCTATATGGGGTGATCACCACAGTCATTGATCACGCCCCTGTAAGGCTTCATTCAGACGTCCGGATGCGTTTTGCGGATCCGATCCATCTATCAGTGCATCCGTAAAAATCATATGGACATCTGAATGCAGCCTTACAGGGGGGTGATCAATGACAGGGGGGTGATCAGGGAGTCTATATGGGGTGATCACCACAGTCATTGATCACGCCCCTGTAAGGCTTCATTCAGACGTCCGGATGCGTTTTGCGGATCCGATCCATCTATCAGTGCATCCGATAAATCATGCGGACATCTGAATGGAGCTTTACAGGGGGGTGATCAGGGAGTCTATATGGGGTGATCACCACAGTCATTGATCATGCCCCTGTAAGGCTTCATTCAGACGTCCAGGATGCGTTTTGCGGATCCGATCCATCTATCAGTGGATCCGTAAAAATCATGCGGACATCTGAATGGAGCTTTACAGGGGGTTGATCAATGACAGGGGGGTAATCAATGACAGGGGGGTGATCAGGGAGTCTATATGGGGTGATCACCACAGTCATTGATCACGCCCTGTAAGGCTTCATTCAGACTCCGGATGCGTTATGGCGATCCGTACCATCTATCAGTGGATCCGAAAAAATCATGCGGACATCTGAATGGAGCTTTACAGGGGGGTAATCAATGACAGGGGGGTGATCAGGGAGTCTATATGGGGTGATCACCACAGTCATTGATCACGCCCCTGTAAGGCTTCATTCAAACGTCCGGATGCGTTTTGCGGATCCGATCAATCTATCAGTTGGATCCGTAAAAATCATGCGGACGTCTGAATGGAGCATTACAGGGGGGTAATCAATGACAGGGGGTAATCAATGACAGGGGGGTGATCAGGGAGTCTATATGGGGTGATCAGGGGCTAATAAGGGGTTAATAAGTGACGGGGGGGGGGGTGTAGTGTAGTGGTGCTTGGTGCAACATATTACTGAGCTACCTGTGTCCTCTGGTGGTCGATCCAAACAAAGGGGACCACCAGAGGACCAGGTAGCAGGTATATTAGACGCTGTTATCAAAACAGCGTCTAATATACCTGTTAGGGTAAAAAAAAACACATCTCCAGCCTGCCAGCGAACGATCGCCGCTGGCAGGCTGGAGATCAACTCTCTTACCTTCCGTTCCTGTGAGCGCGCGCGCCTGTGTGCGCGCGTTCACAGGAAATCTCGGATCACGCGAGATGACGCCTATTGGCGTTAGTGTGACCTGGGAGCGCCGCAGAATTGACGCCTTTCGGCGTTAGCGTGACGGTAAGTGGTTAATGAGTTTTTTGGGTTCATTGAGAACATGGTTGTTGTTCAATAATAAAATTAATCCTCAAAATACAACTTGCCTAATAATTCTGCACTCCCTGTATATTACACTCAGAGAGAGATGATGATGATGTAAATGAATAGATAAATTCATAGAGGTGTAAGTAAATCATATAGCAATCAACCATGATTGTGAATAAGTATAAATAGGTACAAAATATAAATAGTATTAAAGTGCAATAAAAGAAAATGTGAGGGGAAAAAGCAAATACATAAAAAATGAGCATATGTATATACAGTCAGGTCCATAAATATTGGGACATCGACACAATTCTAACATTTTTGGCTCTATACACCACCACAATGGATTTGAGATGAAACGAACAAGATGTGCTTTAAACTGCAGACTGTCAGCTTTACTTTGAGGATATTTACATCAAAATCAGGTGAGCGGTGTAGGATTACAACAGTTTCCATATGTGCTCCCACTTGTTAAGGGACCAAAAGTAATGGGACAGAATTGGTTGCAAAATCCTTTGCAGTCCATTACAGCCTGAAGTCTGGAACGCATAGACATCACCAGACGCTAGGTTTCATATAGCCCTAACTTGGGGGGCATTATAGACACTGGGGTCACTGTAGCGGTGGGGATGCTTTAAAAAAATAAACAAATGACATTCTTCAATTTTCATGTAAAACGGATGCAAAAAAGCCATTAAAACAGACAAAGGGAGAGAAAATGAATTCACATATAGATGAAGAATGGCCATGAAAAACTAACAGTGAGTCCGTTTTTAATGTTTTTTTTTTTTTACACTGTTGTGTGAATGTAGCCAGCCTGATTGTACAAATTGATTGTAATCTGTGACCATTTATTCCCCTCATCAAAAGATGCCCAGTTGTGTGCATCCACATGACTTGATTTGGCTCCATGCGGCCGTTCATAGGGTGACGTCTTTTTCATGTGTCTATCGTCCCTGGTTAAGGTTTCCAAATTTAAAACTATATAGAGCTAAACTGATCAGGTACCTGATATACAGACACACCTGGATAGGGGGCAGTAATTAAGAGTTATTGTAGGCAGGTGTGATAGAGGTAGATAGGAGAGGCATGTCAGTACAGGCAGCACCCCCTGATAAAGGGGATGAAGTGCGTCAGGGTCTGTCTGGCCAAGGTAAGGTTTGCATTGGCCACTATATCATCTTGTATACACTTTAAGGGTCATTTATAACCAAATATACGCCACTTTTTGGCATATATTTGATGCAGATTTTGTCGCTAAATCAGCAACTACTTCCCCTTCCACGCCATGTTCACCAGTTCTAAAAAAAAAGGAGGGGGGGGGAGTGGTGTGGGCAGGGAACAGGGCGGGCCGGTAGGCCCGTCTCATTTAGCATTTAAGGCTGTTGTACGCCGCCAGGGGATGCGCCTAAGCCAGTGTCGCTACATAACATAGGTGCATCTAGTGCCAGCACAGGGTTATTAGGACCAGAGTCTTAAAACGCCGGTCTTATAAATGACCCCGTTTGTGTCTAATTGTTGGTCTGAGTATATGAGGCTTGTATATGCAACTTGGCCAACATCCAAAATACAGTGCATCAACTACTACTGTGGATATGCTGATCATCGTTAATATTTACTAGTTTCCTACCATTCCTCCCTGTGTTGTGTGTTTGGCTACAGTTTTTACTTATGTATTTTAATCATGGATGTTTGATAAAGGTACCATTTATATCAGTTGTGGTGTCAGTTCTACATATAAACAGATCAATGCCCAGACTGACTTCAGCAGCGTCCTTCCATCATTTATAGACTGCACAGTAGCCATAATGTAAGGCGTAGGCTCTGCTCAGTCTACAACCTGTGGAAGACAGTAAAACCCTATGATCGTGTGTCATCATTGTCTCTTCACCACAAGTCCGAGCCTTATCCAGACTTAATACTGATCATCACACTGCATGTACACATAAGGATAGTGGGCATACATGGGGGTACTCTGCATCCAGCTGTGATTTTAGGATAAGTTGTCCAGAAAAAAGAAAAATTCTGGTTGACAACCCTGGGTCCGACCCTGGTTCCCCAATTACAACTGCTTGTCCACGTCACTTAAAGGGTTTCTACCACCACATTTTGACCTATTTAGCTGTCAGACACTAGCGATCTGCTAATGTCTGCTGTACCTAACCATGCTATTGTAATTCCTTTCTCTGCAGTAATCGGCACAGGCGCAGTGAAGATGCCGGCGCAGGGAGACAGTCACTGCGCCTGCGCCAAATACAGAAGCACATGGTGCAGGCGCGAGTAGGCTGTCAATCTAGAGGAGAAGTGCGGGCTGGAGCGCGCTGGGCGGCAGAAATGGTGAGTGGACGGAGCCTCTAGGTGCTGAAAAGACGCCCCCATAGCACCTAGAGGCTCATTTTGCATACCAATAAAACTAAGTTTTTTAGGGTAACCGCTGCAGAGAAAGGAATTACAATAGCATGGTTAGGTACAGCAGACACTAGCAGATCGCTAGTGTCTGACAGCTAATTAGGTCAAAATGTGGTGGTAGAAACCCTTTAACCACCTCCGGACCGCCTAACGCATGGATGCGTCCGGAAGGTGGTTGATCATTCCCCCTGGACGCATCCGTGCGTCATCTCGCGAGACGCGAGATTTCCTGTGAACGCACGCGCGTTCACAGGATCGGTAGGTAAGAGAGTGGATCTCCAGCCTGCCAGCGGCGATCGTTCGCTGGCAGGCTGGAGATGCGATTTTTTTAACCCCTAACAGGTATATTAGACGCTGTTTTGATAACAGCGTCTAATATACCTGCTACCTGGTCCTCTGGTGGTCCCTTTTGTTTGGATCGACCACCAGAGGACACAGGCAGCTCAGTAATAAGTAGCACCAAGCACCACACTACACTACACCCACCCTGTCACTTATTAACCCCTTATTAACTCCTGATCACCCCTGATCACCCCATATAGACTCCCTGATCAGCCCCCTGTCATTGATCACCCCCCCTGTCATTGATCACCCCCCTGTAAGGCTCCATTCAGACGTCCGTATGATTTTTACGGATCCACTGATACATGGATCGGATCCGCAAAATGCATACGGACATCTGAATGCAGCCTTACAGGGGGGTGATCAATGACGGGGTGATCACCCCATATAGACTCCCTGATCACCCCCCCTGTCATTGATCACCCCCCTGTAAGGCTGCATTCAGATGTCCGCATGATTTTTACGGATCCACTGATACATGGATCGGATCCGCAAAACGCATACGGACATCTGAATGCAGCCTTACAGGGGGGTGATCAATGACGGGGGTGATCACCCCATATAGACTCCCTGATCACCCCCCTGTCATTGATCACCCCCTGTAAGGCTGCATTCAGATGTCCGTAAGATTTTTACGGATCCACTGATACATGGATCGGATCCGCAAAACGCATACGGACATCTGAATGCAGCCTTACAGGGGGGTGATCAATGACGGGGGTGATCACCCCATATAGACTCCCTGATCACCCCCCTTTCATTGATCACGCCCCTGTCATTGATCACCCCCCTGTAAGGCTTCATTCAGACGTCCGTATGATTTTTACGGATCCACTGATACATGGATCGGATCCGCAAAACACGTACAGGCGCCTGAATGGAGCCTTACAGGGGGGTGATCACCCCATATAGACTCCCTGATCACCCCCCTGTCATTGATCACCCCCCTGTAAGGCTGCATTCAGATGTCCGTTTGATTTTTACGGATCCACTGATACATGGATCGGATCCGCAAAACACATACTGACATCTGAATGGAGCCTTATAGGGGGGTGATCAATGACAGGGGAGTGATCACCCCATATAGACTCCCTGATCACCCCCCTGTCATTGATCACCCCCCTGTAAGGCTCCATTCAGACATTTTTTTGGCCCAAGTTAGCGGAAATTATTATTTTTTTTTCTTACAAAGTCTCATAGTCCACTAACTTGTGTCAAAAAATAAAATCTCACATGAATTCACCATACCCCTCACGTAATCCAAATGCATAAAATTTTTTAGACATTTATATTCCAGACTTCTTCTCACGCTTTAGGGCCCCTAGAATGCCAGGGCAGTATAAATACCCCACATGTGACCCCATTTCGGAAAGAAGACACCCCAAGGTATTCCGTGAGGGGCATATTGAGTCCATGAAAGATTGAAATTTTTGTCCCAAGTTAGCGGAAAGGGAGACTTTGTGAGAAAAAAATAAATAAAATCAATTTCCGCTAACTTGTGCCAAAAAAAAAAAAAATTCTATGAACTCGCCATGCCCCTCATTGAATACCTTGGGGTGTCTTCTTTCCAAAATGGGGTCACATGTGGGTTTTTTATACTGCCCTGGCATTCTAGGGGCCCTAAAGCGTGAAAAGAAGTCTGGGATCCAAATGTCTAAAAATGCCCTCATAAAAGGAATGAGGGCCCCTTTGCGCATCTAGGCTGCAAAAAAGTGTCACACATCTGGTATCGCCGTACTCAGGAGAAGTTGGGGAATGTGTTTTGGGTGTCATTTTACATATACCCATGCTGGGTGAGATAAATATCTTGGTCAAATGCCAACTTTGTATAAAAAATGGGAAAAGTTGTCTTTTGCCGAGATATTTCTCTCACCCAGCATGAGTATATGTAAAAATACACCCCAAAACACATTGCCCAACTTCTCCTGAATACGGCGATACCACATGTGTGACACTTTTTTGCAGCCTAGGTAGGCAAAGGGGCCCACATTCCAAAGAGCACCTTTCGGATTTCACAGGTCATTTACCTACTTACCACACATTAGGGCCCCTAGAATGCCAGGGCAGTATAACTACCCCACAAGTGACCCCATTTTGGAAAGAAGACACCCCAAGGTATTCCATGAGGGGCATGGCGAGTTCCTAGAATTTTATATTTTTTGTCACAAGTTAGCGGAAAATGATGATTTTTTTTATTTTTCCTTACAAAGTCTCATATTCCACTAACTTGTGACAAAAAATAAAAACTTCCATGAACTCACTATGCCCATCACGAAATACCTTGGGGTGTCTTCTTTCCAAAATGGGGTTACTTGTGGGGTAGTTATACTGCCCTGGCATTTTAGGGGCCGAATGCGTGAGAAGTGGTTTGAAATCAAAATCTGTAAAAAATGGCCGGTGAAATCCGAAAGGTGCTCTTTGGAATGTGGGCCCCTTTGCCCACCTAGGCTGCAAAAAAGTGTCACACATCTGGTATCCCCGTACTCAGGAGAAGTTGGGCAATGTGTTTTGGGGTGTCTTTTTACATATACCCATGCTGGGTGAGAGAAATATCTTGGCAAAAGACAACTTTTCCCATTTTTTTTATACAAAGTTGGCATTTGACCGAGATATTTATCTCACCCAGCATGGGTATATGTAAAATGACACCCCAAAACACATTGCCCAACTTCTCCTGAGTACGGAGATACCAGATGTGTGACACTTTTTTGCAGCCTAGGTGGGCAAAGGGGCCCACATTCCAAAGAGCACCTTTCGGATTTCACCGGCCATTTTTTACAGATTTTGATTTCAAACTACTTACCACACATTTGGGCCCCTAGAATCCCAGGGCAGTATAACTACCCCACAAGTGACCCCATTTTGGAAAGAAGACACCCCAAGGTATTCGCTGATGGGCATAGTGAATTCATGGAAGTTTTTATTTTTTGTCACAAGTTAGTGGAATATGAGACTTTGTAAGAAAAAAAAAAAATCATAATTTTCCGCTAACTTGTGACAAAAAATAAAAAATTCTAGGAACTCGCCATGCCCCTCACGGAATACCTTGGGTTGTCTTCTTTCCAAAATGGGGTCACTTGTGGGGTAGTTATACTGCCCTGGCATTCTAGGGGCCCAAATGTGTGGTAAGTAGTTTGAAATCAAAATGTGTAAAAAATGGCCGGTGAAATCCGAAAGGTGCTCTTTGGAATGTGGGCCCCTTTGCCCACCTAGGCTGCAAAAAAGTGTCACACATGTGGTATCTCCGTACTCAGGAGAAGTTGGGCAATGTGTTTTGGGGTGTCATTTTACATATACCCATGCTGGGTGAGATAAATATCTTGGTCAAATGCCAACTTTGTATAAAAAAATTTGAAAAGTTGTCTTTTGCCAAGATATTTCTCTCACCCAGCATGGGTATATGTGAAATGACACCCAAAACACATTGCCTAACTTCTTCTGAGTACGGAGATACCACATGTGTGACACTTTTTTGCAGCCTAGGTGGGCAAAGGGGCCCACATTCCAAAGAGCACCTTTCGGATTTCACCGGCCATTTTTTACAGATTTTGATTTCAAACTACTTGCCACACATTTGGGCCCCTAGAATGCCAGGGCAGTATAACTACCCCACAAGTGACCCCATTTTGGAAAGAAGACACCCCAAGGTATTTGCTGATGGGCATAGTGAGTTCATGGAAGTTTTTATTTTTTGTCACAAGTTAGTGGAATATGAGACTTTGTAAGAAAAAAATAAAATAAAAAGAAAATCATCATTTTCCGCTAACTTGTGACAAAAAATAAAAAGTTCTATGAACTCACTATGCCCATCACCGAATACCTTAGGGTGTCTACTTTCCGAAATGGGGTCACTTGTGGGGGTGTTTGTACTGTCTGGGCATTGTAGAACCTCAGGAAACATGACAGGTGCTCAGAAAGTCAGAGCTGCTTCAAAAGCGGAAATTCACATTTTTGTACCATAGTTTGTAAACGCTATAACTTTTACCCAAACCATTTTTTTTTTTTACCCAAACATTTTTTTTTAATCAAAGACATGTAGAACAATAAATTTAGAGCAAAATTTATATATGGATGTCGTTTGTTTGCAAAATTTTACAACTGAAAGTGAAAAATGACATTTTTCTGCAAAAAAAATCGTAAAATTTCGATTAATAACAAAAAAAGTAAAAATGTCAGCAGCAATGAAATACCACCAAATGAAAGCTCTATTAGTGAGAAGAAAAGGAGGTAAAATTCATTTGGGTGGTAAGTTGCATGACCGAGCAATAAACGGTTAAAGTAGTGTAGGTCAGAAGTGTAAAAAGTGGCCTGGTCATTAAGGGTGTTTAACCACCTCAGCCCCCAGTGCTTAAACACCCTGAAAGACCAGGCCACTTTTTACACTTCTGACCTACACTACTTTCACCGTTTATTGCTCGGTCATGCAACTTACCACCCAAATGAATTTTACCTCCTTTTCTTCTCACTAATAGAGCTTTCATTTGGTGGTATTTCATTGCTGCTGACATTTTTACTTTTTTTGTTATTAATCGAAATTTAACGATTTTTTTGCAAAAAAATTACATTTTTCACTTTCAGTTGTAAAATTTTGCAAAAAAAAACGAGATCCATATAGAATTTTGCTCTAAATTTATTGTTCTACATGTCTTTGATTAAAAAAAAATGTTTGGGTAAAAAAAAAATGGTTTGGGTAAAAGTTATAGCGTTTACAAACTATGGTACAAAAATGTGAATTTCCGCTTTTTGAAGCAGCTCTGACCTTCTGAGCACCTGTCATGTTTCCTGAGGTTCTACATTGCCAGACAGTACAAACACCCCACAAATGACCCCATTTCGGAAAGTACACACCCTAAGGTATTCGCTGATGGGCATAGTGAGTTCATAGAACTTTTATTTTTTGTCACAAGTTAGCGGAAAATGATGATTTTTTATTTTTTTTTCTTACAAAGTCTCATATTCCACTAACTTGTGACAAAAAATAAAAAGTTCTATGAACTCACTATGCCCATCACGAATACCTTGGGGTCTCTTCTTTCCAAAATGGGGTCACTTGTGGGGTAGTTATACTGCCCTGGCATTCTAGGGGCCCAAATGTGTGGTAAGGAGTTTGAAATCAAATTCTGTAAAAAATGACGAGTGAAATCCGAAAGGTGCTCTTTGGAATATGGGCCCCTTTGCCTACCTAGGCTGCAAAAAAGTGTCACACATCTGGTATCTCCGTATTCAGTAGAAGTTGGGGAATGTGTTTTAGGGGGTCTTTTTACATATACCCATGCTGGGTGAAATAAATATCTTGGTCAAATGCCAACTTTGTATAAAAAAATGGGAAAAGTTGTCTTTTGCCAAGATATTTCTCTCACCCAGCATGGGTATATGTAAAATGACACGCCAAAACACATTCCCCAACTTCTCCTGAGTACGGCGATACCAGATGTGTGACACTTTTTTGCAGCCTAGGTGGGCAAAGGGGCCCATATTCCAAAGAGCACCTTTCGGATTTCACAGGTCATTTTTACAGAATTTGATTTCAAACTCCTTACCACACATTTGGGCCCCTAGAATGCCAGGGCAGTATAACTACCCCACAAGTGACCCCATTTTGGAAAGAAGAGACCCCAAGGTATTCGCTGATGGGCATAGTGAGTTCATGGAAGTTTTTATTTTTTTGTGACAAGTTAGTGGAATATGAGACTTTGTATGGAAAAAAAAAAAAATCATCATTTTCCACTAACTTGTGACAAAAAATAAAAAATTCTAGGAACTCGCCATGCCCCTCACGGAATACCTTGGGGTGTCTTCTTTCCAAAATGGGGTCACTTGTGGGGTAGTTATACTGCCCTGGCATTTTCCAGGGGCCCTAATGTGTGGTAAGTAGGTAAATGACCTGTGAAATCCTAAAGGTGCTCTTTGGAATATGGGCCCCTTTGCCCACCTAGGCTGCAAAAAAGTGTCACACATGTGGTATCGCCGTATTCAGGAGAAGTTGGGGAATGTGTTTTGGGGTGTCATTTTATATATACCCATGCTGGGTGAGAGAAATATCTTGGCAAAAGACAACTTTTCCCATTTTGTTATACAAAGTTGGCATTTGACCAAGATATTTCTCTCACCCAGCATGGGTATATGTAAAATGACAGCCCAAAACACATTCCCCAACTTCTCCTGAGTACGGCGATACCAGATGTGTGACACTTTTTTGCAGCCTAGGTGGGCAAAGGGGCCCATATTCCAAAGAGCACCTTTCGGATTTCACTGGTCATTTTTTACAGAATTTGATTTCAAACTCCTTACCACACATTTGGGCCCCTAGAATGCCAGGGCAGTATAACTACCCCACAAGTGACCCCATTTTGGAAAGAAGAGACCCCAAGGTATTCGATGATGGGCATAGTGAGTTCATGGAAGTTTTTATTTTTTGTCACAAGTTAGTGGAATATGAGACTTTGTATGAAAAAAAAAAAATCATCATTTTCCTCTAACTTGTGACAAAAAATAAAAAATTCTAGGAATTTGCCATGCCCCTCACGGAATACCTTGGGGTGTCTTTTTTCCAAAATGGGGTCACTTGTGGGGTAGTTATACTGCCCTGGCATTTTCCAGGGGCCCTAATGTGTGGTAAGTAGGTAAATGACCTGTGAAATCCTAAAGGTGCTCTTTGGAATATGGGCCCCTTTGCCCACCTAGGCTGCAAAAAAGTGTCACACATGTGGTATCGCCGTATTCAGGAGAAGTTGGGGAATGTGTTTTGGGGTGTCATTTTACATATACCCATGCTGGGTGAGAGAAATATCTTGGCAAAAGACAACTTTTCCCATTTTTTTATACAAAGTTGGCATTTGACCAAGATATTTCTCTCACCCAGCATGGGTATATGTAAAATGACACCCCAAAACACATTCCCCAACTTCTCCTGAATACGGCGATACCAGATGTGTGACACTTTTTTGCAGCCTAGATGCGCAAAGGTGCCCAAATTCCATTTAGGAGGGCATTTTTAGACATTTGGATACCAGACTTCTTCTCATGCTTTGGGGCCCCTAGAATGCCAGGGCAGTATAAATACCCCACATGTGACCCCATTTTGGAAAGAAGACACCCCAAGGTATTTAATGAGGGGCATGGCGAGTTCATAGAAATTTTTTTTTTTTGGCACAAGTTAGCGGAAATTGATATTTTTAATTTTTTTCTCACAAAGTCTCCCGTTCCGCTTACTTGGGACAAAAATTTCAATCTTTCATGGACTCAATATGCACCTCACGGAATACCTGGGGGTGTCTTCTTTCCGAAATGGGGTCACATGTGGGGTATTTATACTGCCCTGGCATTCTAGGGGCCCTAAAGCGTGAGAAGAAGTCTGGAATATAAATGTCTAAAAATTTTTACTCATTTGGATTCCGTGAGGGGTATGGTGAGTTCATGTGAGATTTTATTTTTTGACACAAGTTAGTGGAATATGAGACTTTGTAAGAAAAAAAAATAATAATTCCGCTAACTTGGGCCAAAAAAATGTCTGAATGGAGCCTTACAGAGGGTGATCAATGAGAGGGGGGTGATCAATGACAGGGGGGGTGATCAATGACAGGGGGGTGATCAGAGAGTCTATATGGGGTGATCACCCCCCTGTCATTGATCACCCCCCTGTAAGGCTCCATTCAGATGTCCGTATGTGTTTTGCGGATCCGATCTATGTATCCGTGGATCCGTAAAAATCATACGGACAACTGAATGCAGCATGACAGGGGGGGGTGATCAATGACAGGGGGGGGGTGATCAATGACAGGGGGGTGATCAGGGAGTCTGAATGGGGTGATCACCCCCCCTGGAAGGCTCCAGGGAGACGCCTGTATGTGTTTTGCGGATCCGATCCATCTATCAGTGGATCCGTAAAAATCATGCGGACATCTGAATGGAGCTTTACAGGGGGTTGATCAATGACAGGGGTGTAATCAATGACAGGGGGGTGATCAGGGAGTCTATATGGGGTGATAACCACAGTCATTGATCACGCCCCTGTAAGGCTTCATTCAGACGTCCGTATGCGTTTTGCGGATCCGATCCATCTATCAGTGGATCCGTAAAAATCATGCGGACATCTGAATGGAGCTTTACAGGGGGTTGATCAATGACAGGGGTGTAATCAATGACAGGGGGGTGATCAGGGAGTCTATATGGGGTGATAACCACAGTCATTGATCACGCCCCTGTAAGGCTTCATTCAGACGTCCGTATGCGTTTTGCGGATCCGATCCATCCATCAGTGGATCCGTAAAAATCATGCGGACATCTGAATGGAGCTTTACAGGGGGTTGATCAATGACAGGGGTGTAATCAATGACAGGGGGGTGATCAGGGAGTCTATATGGGGTGATCACCACAGTCATTGATCACGCCCCTGTAAGGCTTCATTCAGACGTCCGTATGCGTTTTGCGGATCCGATCCATCTATCAGTGGATCCGTAAAAATCATGCGGACATCTGAATGGAGCTTTACAGGGGGTTGATCAATGACAGGGGTGTAATCAATGACAAGGGGGTGATCAGGGAGTCTATATGGGGTGATAACCACAGTCATTGATCACGCCCCTGTAAGGCTTCATTCAGACGTCCGTATGCGTTTTGCGGATCCGATCCATCTATCAGTGGATCCGTAAAAATCATGCGGACATCTGAATGGAGCTTTACAGGGGGTTGATCAATGACAGGGGTGTAATCAATGACAGGGGGGTGATCAGGGAGTCTATATGGGGTGATCACCACAGTCATTGATCACGCCCCTGTAAGGCTTCATTCAGACGTCCGTATGCGTTTTGCGGATCCGATCCATCTATCAGTGGATCCGTAAAAATCATGCGGACATCTGAATGGAGCTTTACAGGGGGTTGATCAATGACAGGGGGGTAATCAATGACAGGGGGGTGATCAGGGAGTCTATATGGGGTGATCAGGGGCTAATAAGGGGTTAATAAGTGACGGAGGGGGGGTGTAGTGTAGTGTAGTGGTGCTTGGTGGTACTTTACTGAGCTACCTGTGTCCTCTGGTGGTCGATCCAAACAAAGGGGACCATCAGAGGACCAGGTAGCAGGTATATTAGACGCTGTTATCAAAACAGCGTCTAATATACCTGTTAGGGGTTAAAAAAAACACATCTCCAGCCTGCCAGCGAACGATCGCCGCTGGCAGGCTGGAGATCAACTCTCTTACCTTCCGTTCCTGTGAGCGCGCGCGCCTGTGTGCGCGCGTTCACAGGAAGTCTCGGCTCGCGCGAGATGACACGTATATGCGTGACTCTGCGCAGGGCTGCCACCTCCGGAACGCGAATCTGCGTTAGGCGGTCCGGAGGTGGTTAAGCTAAGGGGGCTGAGGTGGTTAAATGGGACAAGCAGTTGTAATGACACTGCACTGCCCCTACAAGCAAGATGACACACAGGTAATTTTGAAGCAGAAGCAGCGCTCGCAAGAGTACCGCAACCTCTTCAAATTCAGATCGGATTCAATCTGATATGATGTATCTTAGGATAGGTTATCAATATATTTGCACTGCAAATATCGTTGCACCTGGTCAGTGTAACCAATGAAGACATGGCTTGTATACCCAGAGCTTTCCCAGTGTACACAACACAAACTAGCCTAATGCTACTGTCATACAGCCATTTTTTGCACCTGTATGAAGGCCACAAATCTTCGGCTGGCTGGTGGTCTCTTAAACTAATATCAGCACAGGATTTTGCACCTCTATTATGCATCAACCTGGTACACAAAGCATGTCAGCTCGGCGCACAGTGTTTTTTGCTTTAATGATAGCGGTTTGAAAATGGTTGCAAGGATCACCCAAAATCATGCTGCCTACCATCCTCAAAGAGTTAAATTATTTTATAAAGCAACCCATACTTTTACCATGCCCATGAGTATTCACTGTATTGCTGCTGAATGACTAAGAGGGTAAAGGCAAGTTTACAGTTCAAGAAAATAAAACGAAATATTAGTTTTTGTAACCTGACTCTGCATTGAAATTTCTAAAGCAGAAATCCAATTGATGTTAGAGTGCCACCTAGTGTATTTTAAAGTTACTGTCACTTAAATCACTGGGGCAGATTTAGGGTGCATTCACACCCAGTCATCTGGATGGGGTTGTTTTGGCAGGAAGCACATGGATTTCTGCCAGTCCTATTCACATGAATGGAACTAATTTTCAGTTGCAATTTCTGCAACAAAACCTTCTGTGTGTGAAGGCCCCCTTACTTATCACAGTATATACTAAGACAGTCTTAGGGCTCATGCACATGGCTGTTGTTTTAGTCCACACCCGATCCGCATTTTTTGTAGGTCGGAGGTGGACCCATTAACTTCAATGGAACCGTAAAAAATGCAGACAGCACACTGTGTGCTGTCCGCATCCGTATGTCCGTTCCACAGCCCCGCAAAAAAATAGAACATGTTTTGCGGACAAGGATAGGACAGTTCTATTTTGGGCAGGATGTTCTGTTCCACAGCAAACATCCGATTTCCGTGTTTTGCGGATCTGCAATTTGCAGACCGCAAAAACGGCAACAGCTGTGTGCATGAGCCCTTAAACTGTGCCAGATTTATCACAATGGCTGATGCTGGATGATAAATCTGACACTCTTTTAGACGGCCTAGTCTAACTTTACACCACCAATTTGTTGGTTTCATTTTACTTAAAAAATGCACCAAATTGTGGGTGCATTTTACGGCACAGGATGACACATTTAAGCCATGTCTCAGCAATATAAATGTGAAAAGTCGCAAATCCACAGTATTTTCTATGCTAAAAAGATTTTGCATATATTCGCATAAATTACTGTATCAAAATATGAAACCAAACTCGGCTTTGTGCCTCATTAACAAAGCTGAGTTCAGTAATTTGTGAATAAACTAATTGACAGGTGATAGAGATGAGGCAAAGTAAGTCTCGGGATATTTGCTGAAACTTTGGAAAGACCTCCGCAGACGCAATATATTTTACAGTAGGAAGGAGCCGATATTCTGTAGTTAAAAGATTCGGGTTCGGATACAGCAATCTGAACCTGATTCGCTCAAACCCTACTGATGATCTATCCTCAGGATAGGTCATTAGTATATGATTGGTGTGGGTCCAACACCTGGGACCCCCACCGATCAGCTGTTTGAGGATCACTCGGCGCTCACCTGAAGCTTCCTTGCAGCTCACCCAGCACAGCGATGTACATTGTATAGTGGCTGTGCTTGGTGCCTCAGCTCAGTCCCATTCACTTGAATGGGACCGAGCTGCGCCTAGGCCATGTGACCGATGAATGTGACATCACTGGCCTAGGGTAAGCTGCGAAAAGGCCATGGTGCTCCTGTAAGCGGATGTCAGACCCCCACCAATCAGATACTGATGACCTATTCAGAGGACAGGTCAGCTATATAACAAAAAGTCAGAAAAACCCTTTAATTTAATTAGCCACATAAAAACAAATTGCTAATGACATTAGCATAATCTCCAAAATTTTATAAATATGTAAATGCCAAAAAAGAAAAATGTAATAACACTGACCCTCTGGAAGATAGCCATAGGAATATAATAGTAATGGACAAAGGAAAGGCAGAGATATTAAGCTTTCATCTGTGTTCACCAGAAAGCTGCCAGGACCAGTTATCATTAATGGGACAGTAATCAAGGTCCTCAGTCAAATATCATTATCCTAAAGGGGCTGTCCAAGTTGTTTTTATTGATGACCTATCCTTAGAATAGGTCATCAATATCAGAGCGTCAGGGATCTGACACCCGGCAATCCCGCCGATCAGCTGTTTGAAGAGAGGGCCGCACACCATGCCAGAACAGCCTTCCCTTCATTGTTTACCTGCTCGCCGTCGCACAGTGGCGTCGCTACAGGGGGGCAAGGGGGGCCCCCCAGGTCATTCCTTGCCCCCCCGGGTGCCCCCCCGCTGATTCGCTAATCGCTGCTGCCTGCTGCGCCGGCCGTCCCGTACCACTGACTGACTGACAGAGAACACACAGACAGATACATACAGTCAGTCCGTCGTCTGAGAGTCACATGACAGATGGGGTGGTGCCGTGGTGGGGGCGGCGTTCGGACCCAGTGGACTCGTGCAGGGCGGGCGCAGGCTGGGAGTGTGGCAGCCGCAGAGACAAGTTGACGACTTGACGTCACGGTCGTCAACACGTAAAGCTGCACTGCTGCGCGCCTGCCCGACCGCGCAAACAGACTTTGTTAATTGCTGCCCCCTGCCAGTGAGTGCCTTGCCTTCATGTTCTGAGTTCTCTCTGCTCCTGCTATTGCTAAAAAGTTTTTTAAAAAGTATGTACCCCTATACCCCCACTACCTAGTACCTCGCCTCATGGCCTGCCCTCCCTCCTGCTTGGTTTGCGCCCAGCCCCTCCTTAACCTGTCCCTGATGATACAGTTACCCCTATAACTTAGGGTATAATTGGTACATTATACAGGGGTAATATAACTAAGGACCCCTGTATAATGTCCCCTGATAGCACTGAGTCCTCCTCAGTTATATTACCCTTGTATAATGTACCCTGATACCCCTTAGTTATAATATTACACATAATGTCCCCTGATACCCCTCAGTTATATAACTGAGGGTAATCAGGGTACATTATACAGGGGTTAATATAACCAAGGGGTATCAGGGTACATTATACAGGGGGTAATATAACTTATATTACCACCGTATAATGCCTGATAGGCCTCCTGAGTTATATTACCCTTGTATAATTATGTACCCGGATACCCCTTAGTTATATGATCTCGGCGGGGTCATATAACTAAGGGGTATCAGGGTACATTATTATACAGGGGTAATATAACTCAGGAGGTCTATCAGGCATTATACGGTGTTAATAAAGCTTACATTACCCCTGTATAATGTCCCATGATAGCCCTCCTCAGTTATATTACCCTTGTATAATGTACCCTGATACCCCTAAGTTATATTACCCCTGTGTAATGTACCCTGATACCCCTCAGTTATATTACCCTTGTATAATGTACCCTGATACCCCTCAGTTATATTACCCCTGTGCAATGTACCCTGATATCCCTTAGTTATATAATGTAACTAAGGGGTATCAGGGTGCATTATACAGGGGTAAGATAACTAAGGAGTTCTATCCCATCAGGGACATAATACAGGGGTAATGTAAGCTATATTACCCCTTTATAATGTCTGATAGCCCTCCTCAGTTATATTACAACCAAATTACCCTGATACCCCTTAATTATATTACTCCGGAGCCAGGGGCGTAGCTGCAGGGGAAGCGGCTACTTTAGTATTTTTGAGTAGTATGATTAGCTGGTGAAAATTATTAGTGCCCCCCCCCCCCCCCCCATTTTTGACTGTGTATCTTCTGTGCCCCCCCCCCCTATATATTGATCCTAGAGTCGCCACTGCCGTCGCAACTGCAGCGATGAGCAGGTGTAACTACAAGAAGCCATCCCATTCACTTCTATGGGACGGCTCGTTCCAATTCAAGTGTATACTACCGAGCCGACCCATTGAAGTGAATGGGACGACTTCTTGTAACTACGCCTGCTCACCTCTGCGGTTGCGACAGTGAACGTACCGGGTGTCGGACCCCCGCCGATCAGATATTGTTGACCTATCCTATGGATAGGTCCAGTGGCGTGCTAAGGGGGAAGCCGGTCCACTCCAGTTGCCCGCTCTCAGAGGGGTTACAGAGCCTAGAAGCAATGAGTGCTTCCATCAATACAGATGAAAGCGATCATTGCTGAAACAGCGGGAGCGGCGGTCCTCTCACTCAGCTCCCTGCGCTCCATCTATCCTGCCCTGAATGGTGAAGCAGGAAGACTTCTTCCTGCTCCACCATTCAGACACAGATCGCGCAGCCAGCCTGTGTGGGAGAAGCCTGCAGCCCGGGAATCTGCCTGTGCTCCTCCCACACAGTGCTGCAGAGCGATCTGTGTCTGCAGGGGAGAGCCGCACAATGGGCATTACTACTGTGAAGGGGGCACAGAGGGAATTACTATTATGAAGGGACACAATGGGCATTAATACTGTGAAGGGGGCACAGAGGGCATTGCTCCTGTGAAGGAGTGGCATAACTTATGGGGCCCAGAGTGGGCATTACTACTGTGAAGGGGCAGAGGGCATTACTACTGTTATGGGAGCACAAAGAGGGCATTACAACTGTGAAGGGGGCACAGAGAGGGCATTACTATTGTGAAAGGGGCACAGAGAGGGCACAAAAGAGGGCATTACAACTGTGAAGGGGGCACATATAGGGAATTACTACTGTGAAAGGAGCACAGAGAGGACATAACTACTGTGAGCAGGGGGGGTACAATGTGGGCATAGCTACTGTGAAAGTTGTACAATGAGGGCAAAAAAAATTGTGAGAGGGCACTGTGTGGGCATAACTATCACGAAGGGGCACATATCTGGACAAAACTACTGAAGGTTGTACAATGAGTTCAATACTCTTGTAAGGGGGTACCATTTTTTAAAAGTATTTCTGTGAGTATAATAAAAGCGTGTTAGAAGCTGATTGCCACTGCAATGCTTCACTATTTTAGGTGCCGCACCATTTTTCCTAATATAGGGATCGTGGAGCGGCTGTACCAGAAGGAAGGAGAAGCAGATGAGATCAACCGTGACAAGCCTTGTTTATATTGAGAGTATACCAATGAAGGTTACTTCAATCTGCAAATGCGCAGTCCTATTTACTATTTGAGCTCAGTATTTGATAGAACTACAGGTATGTATTGCATCTTCTTAGACTCTCGTAACAGGGTCAGTGCCACAGGACTGGAGGACGGCTGATGTTGTACCAAAATGTAATAAGGGTAAAAAGTTGGAACCAACTAAAAACTCTCTGGTAGGCAGTGGCGTCCACACAAGCCATGGGGCCCCGGTTCTAAACTGATCCATGGGGCCCCGTCGATGCCCCCAACCGGCCTTCACCCGCCCCACGTGTATATGTATATATATATATATATATATATATATTATATACTGTATATCGCTATATACAAGAGGATGATATATGGTATAACATCATCTTGTGTATAGTGATATAGTGGACCACGCTAATGATATAACCTGGGTATCTCCGGTATATAATTATATATGTACAGCTGGTATAAGTTATACATCTTGTATATAGTCATATGGAGCATGATGGTATAACCTGGTATCTCCTTATATGATTATATATGTACAGCTGGTATAAGTTATACATCTTAATATACCAGAAGATGTATAACTTATACCAGGCCAGCTCACATATAATAATATACAGAACATACCAAGGCCAGATAGTAACTATTACCTGGGCTGGCTCAGGCTGAAAGCTGCTGAATCGACCTGCTGAAAGTCAGCGGCAACTGGCAAGGCAGAATGCTGGAGGCTGGCTGGGCTCAGTGTGGGCTCTGGCTGGCTGAATGAGCGCTGCTCCTGGGCCTGGCTCAGGCTGGCAGAGAGAGAGAGAACGAGGTGGGGTGAGTGACTGTAGTATAGACTCAGACTACTGGGCAAGTAGGTGTAGTGTCCCACTAGGTAAATGTGGGCACTACACAAGGGTCAATTGGGCCACGTTGTTCTCCACCTCCTGTGGGACAGTGGCAGTGTATTTCACAGTACATTTTAATGTGTATTTAATGTGTATTTTTCCCTGTGATATGTGCAGCAGGCTTTTTAGGGTGTAGTTAGGCATCCTAGGTACTAGGGGGAGCCAGTGAACACTTAGTATAAATACTTAGACCCAGACAGAGAGGAGTTAGGGTACTTTCACACTTGCGGCAGGACGGATCCGACATGCTGTTAACCATGTCGGATCCGTCCTTCCGCTATTTCGCTGTGCCGCCGGACCGCCGCTCCGTCCCCATTGATTATAATGGGGACAGGGGCGGAGCTCCGGTGCAGCACGGCGAAAGCCGCCGGACTAAAAAGTCGGACATGCAGGACTTTTTAGTCCGGCGGCTTTCGCCGTGCCCCGCCGTGCTGCGCCGGAGGGGTAGCTACTTCAAGGGGTAGCAGCCTGGTGGTTCCTCTGCAGATCTTTGCGCAAGGGTGAAATGGTGAACACCGGGGTGCACACCCTTAAGACTTGCCCTAAACCAAATCTGTTCACTGACAAGTAGGTTCACACCTATTTTTTTTTACAGTTTTCTGAGGTCATGGATCCTGCTGGATCTCTCAAGTTGGGGCTACAGAATGTATTTAAAAGCTGACTGATCGTTGTATTGCAAATTCTGCAAGACTGAATACTATTTCTGTTCACCTAGACCAGGGCTGGCCAATCTGCGGCTCTCCAGCTGTTGTAAAACTACAACTCCCACCATTCTCTGCTGTAGGCTAATAGCTGTAGGCAGACTGGGCATGCTGGGAGTTGTAGTTTTGCAACAGCTGGAGAGCCGCAGGTTGGCCAGCCCTGACCTAGACTATATAGCTCTTTGCATCTGCACCGCAGCCAAAGCCAGTCTCTCTTTCTGGTGGTACCATATTGCATCTACCTCTACCATGACAATACAAGGGAGGTCCCAAGACCTGATGTGGCCTTTTATTGTTCAATTACTTTTATTAGTAAGATCAGAGAAAATTATGTGATACAACAAAATCAGATGTCGATTGCAGGTCGAGGCTGTGTACATAAATGAACAGACAATCGAGGGAAGGACTTCCCATTTGAGAGATGATGAACACTGTCGAGAAATAGGACAAGCGAAGAGTATACAACATCAAATATATATGCGTAATGAATTCCCAACAGAGTGCAATGATACACAAATACAAGACGGGAGACACATAAGGAGGAAGGGGGGGGGGGGTAGGGACTGTTTCCTGATAAGCAATATAGTGAAAAACGGTTCCTTTAAATACTGGCATCAACCCTGCTCAACCATGATTGGATTTCCCTGGAACCCTTGAACAAAATCCAAGGAGTCCTGATAAGCAATGTAGTGAAAAATGGTTCCTTTAAATACTGGCATCAACCCTGCTCAACCATAATTGGAATTCACTGAAACCCTTGAACGAAATCCAAGGAGTCCAAATTTTTAAGTACTTGTTAGTATTGCCTGTATCTTCCGCCAGAAGCTCCTCCATTCTATGGATTTTCTCAAAAGTGTTGAGCCAGTCTTTAAATTGAGGAGTTATAGTGAATTTCCAGTATCTTGGTATGACCAGGCGAGCGGCTTGTACAAAGAATCTCAGGAGGCCTTTTTTCAACGTGGAGATAGAACCAGGGAACATAGAAAACAGAGTCTAGCTGTACAGAGAAAACATCTAGCTGTACTACCGCTGACCTGGCCATAGAGGTCATTCAGGGACTTCCAGAAGGGTATTAGTCTACTACAATACCACCAAATATGTGTCATGTTGCCCACCTCCTGTCCACACCGCCAACATGTACTAGGGCACGAAGGGTAATAGGAGTGTAACAGGTCTGGTGTCCTGTACCATCTGGACACAATCTTAAAATTATTTTCCTGGAGTCCGCAACTTACGGACGACTTATGTGATAACAAAAATGCCTTCTCCCATTGGTCTGAAGAGAATGACTTCCCTAGTTCTCTTTCCCATGCTCTTACAAAAGGCAGGGCAGAAATGGAGTCATCTTCCCTCTGGAGCAGCCCGTATACCAGAGACACTAGGTGTGTGGGGGGAGATGATTTGAGGCAGAGTGATTCGAAGGCAGTGAGGTCCCTAGAGAGTCCTTCCTTGGGGCCTAAGGAGGTTAGGAAAGTTTTCAGACTGCCGTAACAGAGCCATGCCCTTCTAGCCAGACCACCCGGGAAGGAAGACAGCGGACGTATAGAGCCTTTCTCTGTGACTTGAGATACAGTAGGGTTGTCTACCCGTTCGATACCCAAAAGTGAATTTCGCCCTATGCCCATAGGAAAGTCAGGGTTATCAAAGAGAGGGGTCAGGGGGCTAAGGAATTTGGTTAGACCTAGGGATACTGCACTTCTATCCCATATACGTAGAATACCAGAGGTCGTTAGAGGGAGCCGCAGAGGTCTTTTAGTCTTAGAGATCCAGAGCAGATTCTGAACTGGAAATCCTACCTCCTGATTCTCAAATTGAATCCATCTTTTGGAATTTCCACTGTGGAACCAGTCCAATATATATGAAAGGATTGCGGCTTTGTGATACTTCGGGAGGTCTGGGACCCCTTGCGCCTCCTCTCAACCTGTGGCGGACCAGGAATCTCATCCCCAGCCTAGGATTAGAACCTGCCCAGATGAATTTTAGGAACATGGATCTAAAAGCCCTGAAGAAACCGCTCGGCAAGGGTATAGGAATGGTGCGGAAGAGGTACAAGATCCGTGGGAGTATATTCATTTTAAGCGCGTGAATCCTACCAAACCAGGATATCGGTAAATTCTTCCATACCTGCAAATCCTTTCTGATGTCCTCAATAAGGGGAGTGAAGTTTAGTGAAAAGAGATCTGAGGAGTTAGAGGGAATAACCGTGCCTAAATATACAATATGTCCTTGGGCCCAACGGAAGGGAAATGAGGATTGCAGAGTATGGACCAGGACTGAAGGCAGTGTAATATTAAGTACCTCTGACTTATGGAGGTTAACTTTAAAGTTGCTAAGGTCTCCGAAGGTCGAACATTCCTTCAGAATATTAGGAAAGCTGACCATTGGGTCCGTACAATAAATAAGATCATCTGCATAAATGTCGATTTTCGACTCCAGTTCCCCCAGTCTCAGGCCCCTGATAAACTCATTGGCTCTGAGAGCTCTGGCCAGGAATTCCATAACCATAATATACAGAAAAGGGGAAAGTGGGCACCCCTGTCTGGTACCATTACGGATACGGAAGCATGTCGATAGTGAGCCGTTGACTCGTACCTGGGCGCTAGGGTCTCGGTACAGAGCAAGGATTCTAGTGATCATGCTAGGGCCGAAACCGAAGGTCCTCAGGGACTCACCCAAAAAGGTCCAATCCACGCGATCGAACGCTTTTTCTGCGTCTATTGAGAGAAGACAGAGGGGGGACCCCGTTTTGTTAGCCCTGTTTATGATGGCCAGAGAGCGTATGGTATTGTCTCTGGTTTCCCTTTCCGGGACAAAACCTGCCTGATCTACGAGGACATAAATGGCTTCAATCTGTCTGCTAAACTTTTTGCATAGATCTTTACATCCACATTAATCAGAGAGATCGGACAGTAGTTACTACAGGCCAGGGGATCTTTACCCGGTTTAGGTATGACACATATGTGAGCCATCAGAGCCTGAGGAGGGAAGGACAAGCCACCTGCCAGGGAGTTACACATCCTGGTGAAGGGGGTAGAAATGTCATCCAGGAAACTTTTATAGAAGCGTGGCGTGAAGCCATCTGGGCCAGGGCTTTTACCGACCACCAGCTCTTTTATAGTTTTGCGGACCTCAAATTTCGTTTCTCTCCCTCCAAACCCTCCCTTTGGTCAGTGGACAACTTAGGGCCTAGCAGACCCGAGATGTATTCTCTGATCTTCAGAGTTTTAGCATCTAGAGATAAATCAGCGAACTTACCTCGCAGACTATATAGTTCTTCATAATAGGAGCGAAATTCCCCAGTCGCGTGTATTCATCCCCCTACCCTACGGTTCAGGGAAGGAATATAAGAGGAGTTCAGTTTCGGCCGCAACATTCTCGCCAGCATTCTGCCACTTTTATCTCCTTGACCATAAAAAAGCTTTTGCAGCTTGTCCCTAGCGCCCAGGTACTTTTGATCAATTATTTTCCTAAGAACGTTGCGAGTTTCACAGAGCTCCTGGTAATCCGCAGTGGGGAGTGACCCTTTATGCTTTTGCTCCAAACTGGACAATTTCTGCAGTAGTACCTTTACCTCCCCAGATCTCACTTTCTTTAGTCTAGAGGCGTGTAGGATAAGTCTGCCTCGTACTACACATTTCAAAGTTCCCCATTGGATAGTCAGGATAGAGGGGTCGGATCCGTGGATCTCTACAAAATCAGAGATGGTGGATCTAATGTCTGCAGCACAGACAGAGTCTCTAAGTATGTTGTCATTAAGTTTCCAAGAACCGGAAGACCTGGTAGAGTCCCCCACGTCTAATGCAACCCAGGTAAGAGAGTGATCTGAGAATAAGACGGGTTCAATAACGCCTGAGGGTCGTGTATCTAGAAGGGAGTGAGAAATGAAGATGTAATCAAGGCGGTGGTAAGTATTGTGTGAGGCAGAAAAGAACGTGTAGTCCTTGGTAGTGGGGAATAATATTCGCCAGACGTCTACCAGCCTAAGGGTCTGAAGGTGTCTCTTGAAACTACGGGCTACCCCAGAAGAAACAGAGGACCTACCCCATGGACGCTTCCAGGGGGAAATAAATGTCTCCGCCAAGGATGATCGGCAGGCCATCAGCAAATTCGGCAAGGGTGGAAAACTTCTTAGAGGCGAACCGAGATTGACCTGTATTAGGGAAATAGACATTTGCAATTATTAGAAGCCTGAAGAATAAAGAGACCTTGAGGAAAAGGTAGCGGCCAAAGTTATCTGACACTGTGTCTATGATTTCACATGGGATTGACTTGTGGAAGGCAATGGACACCCCCCGAGATTTAGACTCTGGGTGCGTACAGTGCGTCCAAGTCGTGTAATATCTGTTTTTGCAGGAGGGCGCATGCTCAGTTTTGAAATGGGTCTCCTGCAAAAGAGCTATTGAAATTTTCTGTTTATGCAGGTTGTACAGGATTTGGTTACGTTTGGCAGGTCGTTGAGGCCATTTACATTATAGGAGCTAACTCTGATAGCTGACATCATTCGTAATAGAGGCTATAGACTCTAGTATGATCTGATCAGGAAAGGGAGGGGGAGGGAGAGTACAAAAGGAAAGACAGAACATGACTGGGGAGACAAAACTGTGACTCATAAGGGAAACAGAAGCCAACATCAAGTGGCACTCTACCCGAGAACTAAGCATCAAAGGGGTGTCTCGGCCACCCAAACAAAACAGGCAGGAGAGATGAAAGCCCAGGCTGAACGAGCACTTCCCCCGCCACTCTTACAACAGACTAGAACTGGCAGTAAGCTATCTAATAAGAGATCAACCGCCTCTACCCTATCAGAGAAATCAAGGGCGAAATGAGTGAAACCATGAACGAGTACATAAACCCGCATAAGTACATAGAGAACAAGAGGTACCTAGCTATGTACTAGAGATATGTAACTGGACAGAAAAACCAGGTGATAACAATTCAATTGCAAGCGAACACCTGAAAAGTGAACATGCATATAACGGACATATATGAGATACAGAGGACATCACGGTGTCTTCCTCATTTTCGCTGACCGTGGAGACATTTGAGACCACTGTGCTCGGCCAATCCGGGAGGGAGACCTTGGGCAAGGAGAATGTCTCTAGGAACTTAGGGAGGTTGTCTAAGTCCCGGAACGTCGCCATTCTGCCATCTTTCCTGGCATGTAGTTGACACGGGAATCCCCAACGGTACATAATGTCTCTTTCTTTCAGCAGGGCAAGAATGGGACGTACCGCTCTGCGGAGTTGTAGGGTTCTTCTGGATAAATCCAGCAGGATCTGGATCTGAGAGCCTTCAAAAGCTAAATCCTCAGACTGACGGGCGGCCTTCATAATGTCCTCCTTAACTTTATAAAAGTGCACGCGGCAAACGATATCACGCGGTCTGTTAGGGTCCGCTGACTTAGGCCCCAGAGCCCTATGAACACTATCAAGTTCGATGGGGATATTAGCTGACCCTTTTAACAGCTAGCCAAAAAGCGTCTGGTCGGTGGATTCCAGGTCAGTAGGCAAAATGGTTTCCGCCAACCCTCTTATCCGGAGGTTATTTCTCACGATTATAAATGTCGTCTAGGTGGGATAGTAGATGAGAGATCTGCATGGAGTGTGCAGAGAGCACCTTTTGGTGGTCTTCTAAGTGTTCAAAGACGACCTCCTGTGTCTTTTCAGAGGCCTCTACCCGGTGCCCCAGGTGTTTGATTTCCCCCTTTAGTACCTCCATCTCTGTCTTGTAGGTCCTCTCTAGTCGAGAGACCGAATGCTCAAGGTCCTCTTTAGTTGGCAGAGCCCGTAGCTGGGTCTGGAGGTCCCAACCGTTATCAGAGGCACACGAGGAGGGACTCCTTGAGTCTTTTTCTGAGGGTAACGAGCATGTGCCGCGGTCTGGAAGCGGAGTGGAGGTGCCGGTGGCCATCTTGGGAGTTCCATGCTGCCCCGCTGTGATCGGCTGGGAGCCGAAAAACTTCTGGATGCCGGCTCCGTCACCTTGCTGGTCGGGCTCCGCTTGCCCTCTGGCCATTTTCCGTCCCATTTTGGTCGGGTGAGTGGCGGTATTATAGCAGGGAGATAGCTATAAGAGCTGGAGTGGCGGGAGAGCTGCTGCAGTGCGCATCCTACTCCACCATGAGCAAGCCACACCCCCGTGATGTGGCCTTTTAACCGCTTGCCGTCACACTAACGCCGAAAGGCGTGAGTGCGGCAGCTCTCTCAGGTCACACTAACGCCAATAGGTGTCATCTCGTGAGACCCGAGATTTCCTGTGAACGCGCGCTCACAGGAGCGTGCGTTCACAGGATCGCAAGGTAAACTGTAATGAGGGAAAGGTGGTGATCCCTGACTCACCTTGCGGCTGGCACCTGACTGCCCTGACGTCCCTAGACGGGTTCCTCACCCGTGCGGCGATCACGTGCCTAAACCCTGGCTTTCCCTAAAATGAGCCCTAGATAGTGAACGGGCCGGTGGGATCGCTAGTCCGCACCACTGACACTAAGAGGGAAACACCAGGGAGAGGACAGACAATAAAGACAAACACATACACCCAGGTGGGCGACCACAGCAGACCACAAAGGTCCAACAGGGATCCGGAGGGTAGCGTTCTGGACCAACAACCAGAGAACGCAGCAACACAGCTCCAGAGGGTCAGAATAGATGTCTAGGCAGGAAGCTCTATATCTGGCAACCAGAGAAGTGTGAGAGGGGAATATAAGGAGGTTGGGAGTGCTGGACAAGGAACAGCTGAGGAGAAGGAGCTATGGATCCCTGAGTGAGCCAAAAGGGTTTGCAAAGCAAACCCAGAAAGCTACCATAAGGAAACAGCCCTATCTTACATAGAGCGTGCAGCCAACCGCTGCGACTTCCTGACCCCGGGTATAACAGAGTCAGACGTGGCTCTTGACACCCTCGTGACATAAACGAGTTGATCTACAGCCTGCCAGCAGCGATCATTCGCTGGCAGGCTGTAGATGCAATTTTTTTTAACCTCAGAAAGGTATATTAGACGCTGTTTTGTTAAAAGCGTCTGATATACCAGCTACCTGGTCCTCTGGTGGTCCCTTTTGCTTGGATTGACCACCAGAGGAAACAGGCAGCTCTGTAAGTAGCACCAAGCACCACACTACACTACACCCCCCCCCCCTGTCACTTATTAACCCCTGATCACCCCATATAGACTCCCTGAACACCCCCTGTCATTGATCACCCCCCTGTAAGGCTCCATTCAGGCGTCCGTATGTGTTTTGCGGATCCGCGGATCCGCAAAACACGGACACCGGCAATGTGCTTTCCGCCTTTTGTGGATCCGCACATTGCCAGAACTATATAGAAAATGCCTTTTCTTGTCCGCAATTGCAGACAAGAATAGGACATGTTCTATATTTTTGTGGAACGGAAGTGCGGACCCGGAAGTGCAGATCCGCAATTCCGGATCCGAGGGGGACAAAGTCTGTCCCCATAGAAATGAATGGGTCCGCAATTCCGTTCCTCAAAATGCGGAACAGAATTGCGGACGTGTGAATGGGGCCTAAGGGTCTCTTATCACAGCCAGTTAGTTAGCTACTTGTTAGGTAGTTAGCGCCCACCGCACCGCAGTCACTGATTAGTCGCTGATTAGCGTCATCGCTGTCGCTAATCAGCACTAGTACTATATAGTATCTGTAAGTGATCAAGAATGATCGCAATCAGATCTATATCAGTACATTAGGGTCACCTTAGGCTCTACAAAAAACACAGTGTTCGCCCGATCAGGCCTGATCTTGTGCGCACACTTGCGTTCAGTCCGCCCCACCGCAGTGACAGAAATGTTTTTTTCTGATCACTGCAAAAACACTGTAAAATCGCTGAGGCGCTATAAAGATCACTTTTGAGCTTTTTTGATCTGCAAACTGCGGATCCGCAAAAAACAGAAGGCCCCCGTGTTGACTTCCACAATTTGCGGAACGGAACGGGCGCCGGCAATATAAGTGCCTATTCTTGTCCGCAAAGCGCGGACAACAATAGGACATGTTATATTTTTTTAGCGGGGCCGCGGAACGCAGCCACGGATGCAGACAGCACACGGAGTGCTGTCCGCAACTTTTGCGGCCCCATTGAAATGAATGGGTCCGCATCCGAGCCGCCAAAACGGAATACCTTGGGGTGTCTTCTTTCCAAAATGGGGTCACATGTGGGGTATTTATACTGCCCTGGCATTTTAGGGGCCCTAAAGCGTGAGAAGAAGTCTGGAATCCAAATGCCTAAAAATGCCCTCCTAAAAGGTACTCGTTGGAATTTCGGCCCCTTTGCGCATCTTGGCTGCAAAAAAGTGTCACACATGTGGTATTGCCGTACTCAGAAGAAGTAGGGCAATGTGTTTTGGGGTGTATTTTTACATATACCCATGCTGGGTGAGAGAAATATCTCTGTAAATTGACAACTTTGTATAAAAAAATTGAAAAAGTTGTCATTTACAGAGATATTTCTCACACACAGTATGGGTATATGTAAAAATACACCCCAAAACACATTGCCCTACTTCTTCTGAGTACGGCGATACCACATGTGTGACACTTTTTTGCAGCCTAGGTGCGCAAAGGGGCCCAAATTCCAATGAGTACTTTTAGGATTTCACAGGGCATTTTTACGCATTTGGATTCCAAACTACTTCTCACGCTTTAGGGCCCGTAAAATGCCAGGGCAGTATAAATACCCCACAAGTGACCCCATTTTGGAAAGAAGACACCCCAAGGTATTTCGTCAGGGGCATGGCAAGTTCATAGAAGATTTTATTTTTTGGCACAAGTTAGTGGAATATGAGACTTTGTAAGAAAAAAATAAAATAAAATAAATTATCAATTTCCGCTAACTTGTGCCAAAATAAAATCTTATATGAACTCGCCATGCCCCTCACGGAATACCTTGGGGTGTCTTCTTTCCAAAATGGGGTCACTTGTGTGGTATTTATACGGCCCTGGCATTTTAGGGGCCCTAAAGCGTGAGAAGTAGTTTGGAATCCAAATACGTAAAAATTTCCTGTGAAATCCTAAAGGAACTCATTGGAATTTGGGCCCCTTTGCGCACCTAGGCTGCAAAAAAGTGTCACACATGTGGTATCGCCGTACTCAGAAGAAGTAGGGCAATGTGTTTTGGGGTGTATTTTTACATATACCCATACTGTGTGTGAGAAATATCTCTGTAATTGACAACTTTTTAATTTTTTTTTATACAAAGTTGTCAATTTACAGTGATATTTCTCTCACCCATCATGGGTATATGTAAAAATACATCCCAAAACACATTGCCCTACTTCTCCTGAGTACGGCGATACCACATGTGTGACACTTTTTTGAAGCCTAGGTGCGTAAAGGGGCCGAAAGTCCAACGAGTACCTTTAGGCTTTACAGGGTTGCTCACAATTTAGCCTTGCCCAAAAAGCCAAAACAGTAAACACACCCCATAAATGACCCCATTTCGGAAAGTAGACACCCCAAGGTATTCACTGAGGGGCATAGTGAGTCCGTGGGAGATTTTTTATTTTTTTTTGCCAGAAGTTAGCAGAAATGGAAACTTTATTATTATTTTTTTTCCCTCAGAAAGTGTCATTTTCCGCTAACTTGTGAATTTTTTTTTAATCATACATGAACTCACCATGCCCCTCCGCGAATACTTTGGGGTGTCTTCTTTCTAAAATGGGGTCATTTGGGGGGTATTTATACTATCCTGGCATTCTAGCACCTCAAGAAACATGACAGGTGCTCAGAAAGTCAGAGCTGCTTCAAAATGCGGAAATTCTAATTTTTGTACAATAGTTTGTAAACGCTATAACTTTTGAACAAACCAATAAATATACACTTATTGGATTTTTTTTTATCAAAGACATGTAGCACAATAAATTCAGACACAAACTTGTATAGAAATGTAATTATATTTGAACAATTTTACCAGAAAAATTTTAAAATACACTTTTTTTGAGAAAATTGCGGTCTATTTTGATTAATATCAGAAAAACGAAAAATGTCAGCAGCAATCAAATACCACCAAAAGAAAGCTATATTTGTGAGAAGAAAAGGAGGTAAAATTCATTTGGGTGCCAAGTTGCATGACCGAGCAATAAACCGTTAAAGTTGTGAAGTGCCGATTTGTAAAAAAGGGCCTGGTCACTAGGGGGGTATAAACCTGTGGTCCTTAAGTGGTTAAACAAGTGCACAATCCATTTTAAATTGCAGGTCCATCAGTTCTTTACAGATCGTGCCAAGGTTGCCTTCCTGGTGAAGCTTCAACCTGGGTCACAGCCCTCTGGGAATGAGATCCTCTGAACCTAACCTTCAAGAATTGTTGTTAACACTTAGATAACATCCTTAAGATTAGTTCCATGGAGGAGCGATCGCTAATGCCATAGTTTGTCCCCATACTGACTCGTTCTTTGCCGGCAGCAGATCATGTTTACACATCGGCTGTACATTGACACTGCCAGATAATCGATAACGAGCGTTCTTATGAACGCTCGTTAGCGATTATCTTTAGAATTCTTGGTTCGTGTAAAGGGCTCTTTAGCCATGCATGATGTCACGTCACACCTTACTTCATCAATTATTATACATTTTCTTCTAAAGTTATGTATAGATTTAATAAAGAGAAGCGCTCTATAGATGTTAATATTTATTAATTCATGAAAGGTCTTACAATCATGTAATAAAGACTTCAGATGAAGTCACTTTCTGTAGAAAGGAGCAGAAGATGATGATCCGCTCTTCAGGTGAAGGAGCTGCTTTTTATATTAGCAGCTTCCTTCTGTCATGTCCAGTAGGTGAAGGAAATGCTTTCCATCTCAGCATTTTCCTTCTGTCACGTCCGGTAGGTAAAGGGTCTGCTTTCTATCTTTGCAGGTTCCTTCTGTCTCTGCTACCACATTGTAGATGGTTACATAGCAAGTATGGTTGAAAGAAGTCCTTCAATTTCAACCTATAATTACTTGCTATGATGATCCAGAGGAAGGCGAAAAACCCCAGAGGACTATTAGTTTTCCTCATATAAGGGGAAAAAATTCCTTCCTGACCCCAAATATGGCGATCGGAATAAAACCCTGGATTGTTGGTGCCTCCAATCTACGTGGATGTTCAGTGGTGGACACTCGGTAGGTTTGTCAAATCCGGTAAATAGGAAAGTCCAGTGAATAAGTTGTATATTCCGGTGTTTGCTGTAAGAAGACAGATATAGATGTCTAGATCAGTATCTCATGGGATAAACACATTCCACATCATGTAATCTTTACAGGGATAATCAGCTCTTCATATATGTCCTGTAAAACTGGGGGCCCTTCATGTATCACCAATACTAGTTACTCAAGGATAGTCGTAGTCTCTTGGTTGCATAAAATAAACTATTTGTTTCCATTGTTTTCAACCCTCCCTCTGCCTCCTTTTCTTTCTATCCCATGTTTTGTTTTTTTATCCCATAATTTATCCGCATTAACCACTTATTGGGATAGAACTATACAACGACTAGGATCACACAATTCTCAGTCATACATTAAAGATGCAAATGCAACTCTAGAGCAACCATCATAACACTTATAAATACATAGTCGCCCCTCCGCACAATCACCACCACACACAATTATAAAACAATATGCAATCACTTTATAAGATTAAAAAACAAGCAAAAAAAAACAACTCTTTAATGTCTTTGTATGGAGACTTCAGTTGGGTGACCATTGTCACCTTGAAGTTCTAGCCTTACTGTTCTTTTATCTAATGCTGGGTTCACATCACGTTTTTCCTCATGTTTTGGTATCCTTTTTTCATTAACGCAAACAGAGACATAAAACGTGATGTGAATCTACCCTGATAGTTATAAAGGCTCCAAGATGATTCTCCTAGAAGATTTAGATCATTCCCCATAATAGTTGCATAGTTTAGAGGGCATACTACACACCAATGATAACACTTTTATGTCACTAGGGGGTATACTTACAATGTCCAGTAGGAATGGTGGGTGGGTTATGGGGACAGTGTAATGTTGATCAGTCATGGAGGTAAGCTGGAGGTCACAGTCCAGGCTGGAGACTTTGTCATAAGCATAATGAACAAAGAAATAAATCATGATCAAAGTTGTTCTTATTGTCCTATGACCATCTATATGACCAATGCATTGATTGTCTTCTCAGTTGGCATGAAAACTTGTGGGAAATGGCTTATCTTCACTCTCTACTCACCTGCCATGGTAGCATCTATCTGTGGTGGTCGATATTGGCTCATCCATGGTACGGGAGCTGCTTCATGGTGACAGGTAAGTTGTGGAAAGTAACAGGAATTCATAGATAGAGAATACGGATGGATTTCTGGTTTAACTTAGTCATCCACCAGGTTTATTCACAGACCAGTTACTTTTATTTCTTTCTAAATGGACTCATAGCTAATACTTTGTCCATCCAAGTTTGGGTCTGCATGATGACAGGATGGTATTGTCTTGACCACTCTGGACACACAAAGCTGAATTGGTTGAAGATCTTCTGGTGTTTAGATCTTATTATGTTTGGCATTTCAGCATATTCCAGACTTTGGTTAATATTTAGGTCAATAGGAGCTGCCATCATGGTCGCTGGTGGTGCCATTCTCCTGGCTTCCATATCTTCCCATTTCATGTCTGCAAAAAATGCATGTTTTTTTATGTCTCCATTTACTCCTAGCCGCTGTAACGGATTTTTACATAGCAGCCCTTGTAAGATGTTTACTGCTTCAGGAGTCAGAGACACTACGTCGACTGGAGGATGGTAGAGGACAGAGTGCTCAATTTCCATTTGATTTCTTCCAGGAAAAGGAGCCCTTCTTGTGTACAGTTTGTATAGAATCACGCCAATTGCAAAATAGTCGACCCCTCTTCCATGTGAGTGGCCTTTCACCAGTTCTGGTGCTGCGTATCCACGTGTACCTATGCTATTCTTTGAGGGACCATGATGCACACCCATTGCTGCCATGCCAAAGTCTGTTATTTTGACATGGCCGTTTACAGTCAGAAGGATGTTAAGTAGCTTTAGGTCCCGATGTAGAATGTCTTTCTTGTGCAGGAACTCTGTGCCACAGACCACTTCTGCCAAGATGAATCGTATTGTGGCAGTATCAAGAGGAAAGATCTTTTTCATGAAAACAAACAGGTCTCCTCTGGTGGCCAATTCCATGACATAATAGACAAAGTTTAGGGTGTGAAAAGCAGCCAGGCCGTGAATTAGGTATGGACTTTCATGGGATAGTTGTAAGACATGGCGCTCTATCAAACTGTATCCAAATTCCGTGAAATCCCGTTTATTTGAAACTTTGATGGCAACGCATTCTTGGCGGATGATATCTCTTGCCAAGTAGACTTGAGCAAAGCTTCCTGCTCCCAGTTTCTGATGGAAAGTAAAGGACTCTAATGAAAGGGGTACTGTGGCAGATGGTTCCTTGCCAGACTGGTCAGGTTCCTCTAAGCAGATGCCACGTTTGGTGGTTTTCACATTAGGGCTACTGCTGCTCTGAGAGGTTTTGGTTGATCTGCTGCGCTCCTCTGGTGTTTCCAGTTCTAGAGAGCTGTCATTAGTGGTTGAGTCTTTCTCCGATCCACCATCTTTTCTCTTTTTACTGACCGTCATGCTTTTATTTTCCCCCTTTTCTTCATCCTTTTTCTTTCCTTTACATGTTACTTTGTGTGTTTGAAGAGAACAGAGAAAACCTGCATTATATATATACATATTTCTAGGAAACAACTATTACAGGTTTCATTTCTATCCCACAGCAAAACACATTCATAGGCCGTCACAACATGGAACATAAATCCCACATTATATTCACAAAGTGTAAAACTCTAAGCCCTAAATAAAAACATTAATGCCTTTTTGATTTATTATGCCCTCAACAGGCCTATTTGTCTTTGGTTACAGACTAAGAGTCCATTCACACGTCCGTATGAATGGTGCAGACTCATTAATTTTCAATGCTGTCCGCATCCGCATTTCCAGATCCGCAATTGCGTTCCCGAAAAAAATAGAACATGTCCTATTCTTGTCCGCAAATGCGGACTAGAAAAGGCATTTTCTATTATAGTGTAGGCGATGTGCAGTCCGCAAATTGCGGAACGCACATTGCCGGTGTCCATGTTTTGCGGATTATCATTTCCCTACACCACCGATTTGGTGTTAAAAAGTTGCAAAACCCGGTTGTGTGAATTTTTGCATGCCATTGAGATTAAATTTCATTGTAACTCCCATTTTAATGCCACCTCAACAATTTTGAAAAGGGGGTATGGTGTGGAAGGAGCCGCTGACCCCGACATAATTATCATCATTTACGCTACAAATTTGTATAAATGATGACTCAAATGTACAGCAGCTATGAGGTGAAGCAGATTTCAGTCCAGTGCACGAACTGCTGGAGGAGGCATTTCATTTTTAACTATGCTGGCACCTCATGATAAATTAAATGCCTCCTCTGGAATAGCAGGCCCTATGAGGACCAGCGTAGCACATGCTGTTCTTGATAAATCAGTGCCTATGTTTGTATTCAAACAGTGGTTGCAGTTTATGTTGGTGCACCATGAAGATCTCCCAGATATGTTGTGCTGCTTGGAACATATGGGAAACGTAAAGCACAAACATTGTGTGAATGCCCCCTAACTTATCATAACCTGTACAGCTTCTGAGCCATTTCCATGAACATTCCTATAATGATTTCCTACCTCTGATTTCACTGGGGCCTGGGATTTCGCAAGGACTTCTCGGTTCTTTGATGAGGCTTGTCCTCCTCCTTTTTAACCCAGCAATTCTCGCCAGTGATTTCTGTAGGCGACTTAGTAGCGAAATCTTATGGCTTTTCTTGGGTTGCTTTGCATTCTCCAGTCCCTCTTCTCCATCTTCCTTGTTATTTTCATCCTTATTTTGCAGTTTTTCTCTATCCTGTCCACCATAGTACTGGATGTAGAGCTCTTCCATCAGAGGCGTACATAGAAATCACTGGGCCCCATAGCAAAAATCTGAATTGGGCCCCTTAACCCCGCCCACTACCCACCACGGCCCCTCCCACTTCCTGACCTGGCTCCTCCCATGCCACACCTCCATTAAATTAAAAAAAAGTGAAAGGATGACACTTTACATCAAGTCTGAGGATGATAGGAGGGAGCGGAGCCATAGGAGACCCCCAAACATAGAGGGGCCCAGTGCCTGGACAGAGGATGCAGGGGAAGGAGGGGTGCGGCGCCAGAGGAGACCCCCAAACATAGAGGGGCCCAGTGGACAGAGGATGCAAGGGAAGGAGGAGTAGAGCCAAAAAAGACCCCCACGGCCCCACCATACATAGAGGGGGGCCCACCCAGCCCAGTGCCTGGACATAGGATGAAACTTAAGGGAAGGAGGCAGAGCAGAGCCAGAGGAGACCCAAACATAGAGGGGCCCAGCCCCAGGCCCCAGACTGTGACTTACTTCAGGCCAGGCCCAGGCGCTACCAGCCAGGGACACAGCCGGTGCATGCATGCAGCACACTGCTCAGTCTGACAGTCACGACAGGGGAGAACTACTGTGTCAGTGACCTGGACGTGTCTGCTGGGGAAATGTCACCTCCAGCTGGGGACACGGACCCTGCAGCATCGCCGGGGCCCGGGGGGAGGGGAGGACAGCAGTGGGGGGGGGGGGGGGGGGTCAGAGAGGGCAGCAGGGGGAGAACTAGTAACATTGCCTACCTGGCACGGTGGCACCCGATCACTCAGCCGGATGAATGGATGAGATCGCACACAGAACTACAGAAGGAGGACAGCGCAGAAGTTGCAGGGCAGGCACTAGGCAGGCACTGACTCTGGTGAGGTGACGGCCGACAGCGAAGTTCGAGCCGATTCTCCCGCCCGCCCCCTTGCCCCACTGGCCAATCAGCAGCTGCCTCAACAGAGAGTTGCCTGTGCTGATTGGCCAGCGGCTCGAGCGCCACATGCAGGCTGGTTTGATCCTGATTCCGGGCCCGGCAGACGGTCCGGGTCAGGAGGAGGTCAGGTCACGTGACGTCTGAGACACTGAGGTCAGCGTCAGACAGAGGATCAGTCTCAGGTCAAGGGGGGGGGGGGTCTGTGCGTCGAGGGCGATTGCGGAAGATTAGATAAGATGAGTTTACTTTGATGACGTTGCTGCTGCTGGGGAGAAAAGCAGCCGCAGGCATAGCCATAGCCAGCTGCAGGTAATGAGTGGACGGGGCCAAGGAGTGTGGGCGGGGCCTTCTCTGCGCTACGGGCCCCCCAGTGCCGTGGGCCCCATAGCAGTGGCGTGGTCTGCCTCTATGGGCGGTACGCCACTGTCTTCCATGCTGTGGATCACGTCATGAATCTGATGGTATTCTGCTAGCATTTCAGCTTCATACTGTTGTTCTTTATCGTGTCCACCATAGTACTGGATGTAGAGCTCTTCCATGTTGTGGATCACGTCATGAATCTGATGGTATTCTGCTAGCATTTCAGCTTCATACTGTTGTTCTTTATCGTGTCCACCATAGTACTGGATGTAGAGCTCTTCCATGTTGTGGATCAGGTCAAGAATCTGATGGTATTCTGCTAGCATTTCAGCTTCATACTGTTGTTCTTTATCGTGTCCACCATAATACTGGATGTAGAGCTCTTCCATGCTGTGGATCACGTCATGAATCTGATGGTATTCTGCTAGCATTTCAGCTTCATACTGTTGTTCTTTATCGTGTCCACCATAGTACTGGATGTAGAGCTCTTCCATGTTGTGGATCAGGTCACAAATCTGATGGTATTCTGCTATCATTTCAGCTTCATACTGTTGTTCTTTATTCTGTCCACCATAGTACTGGATGTAGAACTCTTCCATGTTGTGGATCAGGTCAAGAATCTGATGGTATTTTGCTAGCATTTCCTGTTCCACAAAATTGTCTGTCACCAGTTCTGTCTCCTTGTCATCAGCCATGATGTTTTGATTTACCTCCATTTTTTCCTTCTCCTTAGGTGATAAATTGACTGTGAAGAAGAAATATATAGATATACGACAAGAAGTCACATCAGGAAATAGGAAAGTTCTTTTATAAAAATATAAAAAAACGGGTTTGAGTCAAAAACACACAACAGGAGGAAAACTTCCCATTACACCTGATCTCTGAGTAGGCTTCACTACTGGTTTTGGCTCATAATAACTAATTGGAATAACTGACCAAATAACCGAAGTGTGAATTCAGCCTAAGGAATGACTGGACAGACGCTTTGAGAACTTGACAGATGAAGGTCTAACCCGAGAACTGAAAGGGGTTTCGCCCTGAGGACTACACCTGCTCAAATGTTTTAATAGGTCATGGGTTGTTCTAATGATGGTTTGACTTTAAAGAGGACCTTTCTCCAGCTCCAACGTGTCTGTTTTACTAAATAAATGCATTTCCCATGAAAACTCTGGAGTTTCTGTTCTCATGGCTCTATGTTTTGTAATTTATGTTATTCCTATTAAAAGTTTATGGATATTTTGGCAACTGGGTGTTACCAGGGGGCATGTGCCTGCACCATCTGATGTGCCCAAACAACTCTTTGACATGGGGAATGGTAACACCTAGATGACAATTTATCCATTAAATTCTATTAGGAATAATAGAGGAACAACACAACATACAGTTGTATGAACAGATGTTTTAGAAGTGATATCTACAAAAAGCTGACATGTCGACAGTGACGACAGGTCCTTTCTTAGGGAAAATGTCCTGTAACCATGTTCTGGGCAGTGGTCTCCTTTCCTACAAGGCCTATGAAGGCTGAGGTGGAGGCCGAGCATTAGAAGATACGAGGATATTCCCAAACTCTCCACCTAGATAAGAGGCAGGGTTATATATTTCTGGTCTGTTGTGTAATCTGAACCAACCCTAAATCTACCCACATTACTATAAAACCATGTACTTACAATACTGGGTATACTGGTCAGATACTATATACCATATTTACTATGACATGTTACCGCTGCTCTTTAGAAACAGGAGTAAATGAAGTGAAGTTGCCCGTAGCAACCAATCAGATGGCTGGCGTCCTCGTCTCCATGGTGACAAGGGGGCGGGGAGGACCCGGGCGCGCGCGCTTCCTCAGCGTGGCCGGCGTCCGCCATCTCCTAGACTACAAGCAGGTGGGGAACTGTGTGTCGGTGATAGTGAGCCGGTGCTCAGGTGTACAGAGATGCATGACGTGGGTCATGTTGACGCTGGTCACGTCACGTGACCCATCAAGAGGACCTATTTAAACAGGTAACCTGCTAGCCACAGGTTGCCTGTAATTGGTCTTATTACCTCACTAGCGTATCCTCCAAGAGTGACTTCGGTTTGTTTGACCTCGGCTTGTATTTGACTTCGACCTTGTGTTACCCCTTGTACTGATGCGCTATCTCGGCTCCTGACTTCGGCTTGTTTTGACTTCGAATTTGTATTACCCCTTTGTGCCTGCGTTATCTCCTGACTCTTGATCTACGCTCCTTTGATACTATTGCTATTTCGGTGCTGTACTGAGAAGCTCTCGCTTCCATGTTGTCTGTCGTTGTGTATAGTTTCCTCCCTGTGTTGTGTCCTCCCTTCCTTAGGCCCCTGCACATACGTAAGCTAGGGACTGCCGCCCAGTTGTGCCCCGTCGGTTAGGACGGGCCGCGCAAGTAGGTAGAGATAGAGGTGTGGGCGGAGTTAGGGCCGCACTTATCCCTTCCTGTTTGTGACAGTCTCGCTCTACCTGTGCTTTCTGTACTAAGTGGGCTTGTGAATAAGTGGAGTTTAAAGAACCTGAGTGCAAGACAAGGAGCAAGAAACTAAGGTTTGCTAGATATTCCTTGTGGGTTGTTGCCTTGATTCTAGATAGTCCTCCAACAACAGCAGGTAGGGTCTAATCTTAACTCATACTTACTTCCCATTTAAACATGTGCTCCATGAACAATGCTACTAAGTGTGTGTCCTATGCAATGTATGAAGAGCCATTCGAGGGTGAATACATTTGCACTAGATGCAATCATGTTGCATATTTGGAAGCCCAGATCTTGGATCTAAATAAGCAGCTTGAAATATTTAGGGGCATTGCAAAACTAGAGAGAGGCTTAGACCTCACTGTGCAGGCGCTGACTGGGGTCAGTGAAATGGAGGTGGGAGGAGGAGGGCAAGATCAGGACTATCAGGTCAGCAGTTGGGTTAATGTAGGAAGAAGGGGTAGAGGGAAAAGTGCCAGGGAGGCAAGTCCTGAGCTCTAGTAAATATGCCTGTTTGGCTGATATTAGGGATAAAAGCCCAGGGCCAGCAACACTGCAGCAGGGCGTTTCTCCTAGCAACCAGAAGGATGCCCCCTGCAGGAAGGATGGGAAAAGGAGTGTAGCAAAGGTTAGACAGATGCTGTTGGTAGGGGACTCTATTATTAGGAGGACAGACAGTGTCATCTGTCACCGAGATCGTGAATGCCGAACAGTGTGTTGTCTTCTGGGTGCTCGGGTTCGGCATATTGCCGATTGGATTGACAGATTGCTGGGTGGGGCTGGGGATGACCCGGCGGTCATGGTACACATTGGCACCAATGACAAAGTCAGGGGGAGATGGAAGGTCCTTAAAAATTATTTTAGGGAACTAGGAGAGAAGCTCAAGTCCAGGACCTCCAAGGTAGGGTTTTCAGAAATACTACCAGTGCCACGAGTGTCACTAGAGAGACAACGGGAGCTTAGGGAGTTCAATAAGTGGCTCAGAAGCTGGTACAGGAAGGAAGGGTTCGGGTTCATGGAGTACTGGGCTGACTTCTCTGTCGGTTACAGGCTCTACAGTAGGGATGGCTGCACCTTAATGGGGAGGGTGAAAGTGCCCTGGGGGAAAAAATGGTTAGATGGCTGGAGGAGCTTTTAAACTAGGATCTGGGGGGAGGGTGGGGGGGACATACTAATAAGGGGGTAGATAGTGTAGATAGAGAGTGGGATATAGGAAGAGACAGTGAGGATTTAGTGGGGGCAGGGGTTAGTGAGGAAAGTAGGGAGAAGACTCGGCAGAACTATACACCAATGAAAAATAGAACTTCTGGTAACAATAACTTGTTACATACGTACAAACATCAACCAAGGTAACACAAAAATCCCAGATATTCACTTTACAGGTAATAGTAATTTAAAATGTATTTTCAGAAGTCTAGCTAGCAAAATGGGGGAGCTGGAGGCTATGGTACTAGAAGAACACATAGATGTATTTGGTGTGGCTGAGACATGGTTGGACTCTTCACATGACTGGGCGTTAAATATTGAGGGTTTTACACTATTTAGGAAAGACAGGGTCAATAGAAAAGGTGGTGGTGTGTGCCTATATGTGAGGAGTGATCTGAAGACAAGTGTGAAACAGGCAATTGTGGGTGAGGATGGTGAGGTTGTGGAAACCTTATGGGTGGAAGTTCAAAGGGATATAAATACTGAAAAAATAAGGCCCTTTCACACGAGCGAGAATTCCACGTGTGTGCAATGCGTGATGCGAATGCATTGCGCCCGCACTGAATCCCGACCCATTCATTTCAATGGGTCTGTGTACATGAGGGTTGTTTTTCATGCATCACTTGTGTGTTGTGTGAAAATTGCAGCATGTTCTATATTCTGCAATTTTCAGGCAACGCTGGCCCCTTAGAAGTGAATGGGGCTGCGTAAAAGTTGCATTGCATCCGGATGCCATGCGTTGCATTTTTAACGCAAGTAACTTAGCAACACAGAATGGATTTTACACAGGAAGTTGAGTTGCTCAGCGTCTGGCTCCAGGCAGCACATGAGGCAGGAGTTTGCTGCAGTTTTCCAGCCCTTGAGGAGCATTTTTCAGCCATCCTGAAGACACCACGGGCTATGGATGTTGAGAGGCTCATTGTCCTCATGCAGGAGAGGCCCTGCATTTGGGATTTGAGGAGTGGGGACTACCACGACCGTTATGAAAAACGATGCGGCCTGGGTGGAGATAAACCAGGAGCTATTTGCCACTATCTGGGAGTAAACCAAAGGGAAAAGTCACCAGAATTTGGATAAGTAGACAATGTATATACATGTGTGATCCTTGCTTTCCTCCCTAGTATAGCACATGTGATAGTTTATCCTCCATAGCATAGCACATGTGATACGTTATCCTCCATAGCATAGCACATGTGATACGTTATAATCTGTTGGATTGTATATTTAGGTGCAGCGTACTCAAGTTAGGTGTAGAAATGTTCCTGGGTGTTGTAGTGCAATTGTGACACTAACCTGAGACAGCTGACTCTCTGCAAGGGCAGGTGATGATAAGTAATGTTCGTGACGCCAGTGCCAATTAAACGGTGGCACGCCGTTTGCTGATAGCAGGAATAACTGAGGAACCACGTGATGTTAAAACAGAACTCAAACTTTAGTAGTCATCATACATGGACGCAGATGGAAGCGCAGTTCCTTTGCAGACAGTTGGTTGCAGTACATTTGATGCAGGCAATATATATAGCAAGGTGACTTCAGAGTGTTAAACACAGGACTTGCAGTACAGGCGGCTTGCACTCTATTCCTGACTGATCCTGGAACATAGAAACTCTTCTCCAAGGCCCGATGCCCTAGCTCAGGCTTATATCCTTGGTTTTATAATGATCAAGTACCTCCTCTGTTATCTTTAGTACCTCTTGCTTTTCTGGACTTGCCTCTGTCTCTCCCAGCACTGACTCTAGAAACTTCTGAACTCCCTAGTCTCCTCAGGCTGATTAACGGTGGTGTTCCTGCTTCTGCATATATGAACTCAGGAGGGGAACCTTCTCCTTGGATCTGGAACCCGGTTACAGGGACTGCAATACCCTCTCCTGGTTTGCAGGCTTCAGGCCTGGACTTAAGGTAGATGCGCAGAAGGACCTAGTCATTTATCCTATAGTATCCAACCTTTTTATATAGAATAAGCTAATTTCCTAGTCAACAGAAGGACCAGGTCCTTTAGCTGGCTAGGATTTAATAATCTCACATAGAGCAGGCTATTTCCTAGGCAGCAGAAGGACCTAGTCATTTATCCTATAGTATCCAACCTTTTTATATAGCATAAGCTAATTTCCTAGTCAACAGAAGGACCAGGTCCTTTATCCTGTGGGATCCAGTCTTTGCATATATTATAAGCTATTTCCTAGGCAGCAGAAGGACCAGGTCATTTATCCTATAGTATCCAACCTTTTTATGTAGAATAAGCTAATTTCCTAGTCAACAGAAGGACCAGGTCCTTTATCCTGTGGGATCCAGTCTTTGTATATATTATAAGCTATTTCCTAGGCAGCAGAAGGACCACGTCATTTATCCTATAAGATCCAGCCTTTTTATATAGCATAAGCTAATTTCCTAGTCAACAGAAGGACCAGGTCCTTTAGCTGGCTAGGATTTATTAATCTCACATAGAGCAGGCTATTTCCTAGGCAGCAGAAGGACCAGGTCATTTATCCTATAGTATCCAACCTTTTTATATAGCATAAGCTAATTTCCTAGTCAACAGAAGGACCAGGTCCTTTAGCTGGCTAGGATTTATTAATCTCACATAGAGCAGGCTATTTCCTAGGCAGCAGAAGGACCTAGTCATTTATCCTATAGTATCCAACCTTTTTATATAGCATAAGCTAAATTTCTAGTCAACAGAAGGACCAGGTCCTTTAGCTGGCTAGGATTTATTAATCTCACATAGAGCAGGCTATTTCCTAGGCAGCAGAAGGACCTAGTCATTTATCCTATAGTATCCAACCTTTTTATATAGCATAAGCTAATTTCCTAGTCAACAGATGGACCATGTCCTTTATCCTGTTGGATCCAGTCTTTGTATATATTATAAGCTATTTCCTAGGCAGCAGAAGGACCTAGTCATTTATCCTATAGGATCCAGCCTTTTTATATAGCATAAGCTAATTTTCTAGTCAACAGAAGGACCAGGTCCTTTAGCTGGCTAGGATTTATTAATCTCACATAGAGCAGGCTATTTCCTAGGCAGCAGAAGGACCAAGTCATTTATCCTATAGTATCCAACCTTTTTATATAGAATAAGCTAATTTCCTAGTCAACAGAAGGACCAGGTCCTTTTTCTGGCTAGGATTTAGCAATGTCACATAGAGCAGGCTATTTCCTAGGCAGCAGAGGGACCAGGTCCTTTAGCTGGCTAGGATTTAGCAATCTCACATAGAGCAAGCTATTTCCTAGGCAGCAGAGGGACCAGGTCCTTTAGCTGCCTAGGATTTAGACTCTACCCTGGACTTAACTCAGACATAGTCTGATCTCTAACACAGTCTAAATCTGCAACTTCAACTCCCCCTCCTTTCCCTGACTCGGCCTTATATAAACTAGGGCTCCCTAGCTCCCTCTAGTGACCCAGAGCTGGAATGACACCCCTAGCAGGCCTGTACATGCACATTTCACAGTAATAGGGAAATACATAGCATTACATTATGAAGATGACTGGTACCAACCTCCCCATAAATAAGGGGAAACGACAGCACACAAGTGACCCTTCTGTAGTGACGGGCATTACAGCTCCCGTACACTACATAGGTCCTTTTCCTTTTTTTATTTATTTATTACAAGTTGATGAGGTAGGGGCCAGTTCCGCAAAGAGATGCACCCAGCGCCGGCGCCACCACCCGGCAAACCCGGGCAAGTGCCGGGGCCCCCTGCTCCTGGGGGGGCCCACTGTGCCCACTCACTCCTGCAGCTGTGTCCTGCCTGTTCTGAATTCTAGGGCAGCTTACCCCAGCAATGCAGACAATTTTCGCCATGTGCACTGCTGGGGTAAGCGGCCCCAGAACTCAGAACAGAGGAGATGGAGTTTCGGTAGATGATCGATCCTATGCTAGAATGTAGTTGTTAGAAGGAGGTCTGTGACATCACTGGTCACATGCTCCTTCATGGTCACATGACAAACCCTGACGGTGTTCTGAGAAAAAACCTTACCTTGAAAGAAAACCTTACCCCACGTGACTTCCGGGGGTGTGTCGGGGGGTGTGCGCCTCCGCGCGTGCACCCAGATGCGCATGCGCCGTCAGGTTTAGGAGATTTCACAGTCTTTCGACATGTGAAAAATCTCCTTACCCTGACACTGCGCACGCGCGGATTTTCCACACTACACAGCGCTCATTAGATTATATTAATTGCTGGCTGGCTTCTAGCAGGGGGCGTGGTTGCAGCATATTGGGGGGCAATGATTAAAACAGATGGGGTGTGCAGCATTTTGGGGGACAATGCTTCAAAGGGGGATGCAGCATATTTGGGGGGCATTGTGTACTCCACCAGGTGTGTATAGCCTATTGGGGGGCATTTCTCCATCCAGGCGGTGTGCGCAGCATATTGGGGGGCATTTCTCCATCCAGGCGGTGTGCGCAGCATATTGGAAGGCATTTCCACATCCAGGCGGTGTGCGCAGCATATTGGGGGGGGGGGGGGGCATTTCTCCATCCAGGCGGTGTGCGCAGCATATTGGGGGGGGCATTTCTACATCCAGGCGGTGAGCGCAGCATATTGGGGGGGCATTTCTCCATCCAGGCGGTGTGTGCAGCATATTGGGGGGGCATTTCTCCATCCAGGCGGTGTATGCAGCATATTGGGGGGCATTTCTCCATCTAGGCGGTGTGCGCAGCATATTGGGGGGGCATTTCTCTATCCAGGCGGTGTGTGCAGCATATTGGGGGGTATTTCTCTATCCAGGCGGTGTGTGCAGCATATTGGGGGGGGCATTTCTCCATCCAGGCGGTGTGCGCAGCATATTGGGGGGCATTTCTCCATCCAGGCGGTGTGTGCAGCATATTGGGGGGGCATTTCTACATCCAGGCGGTTTGTGCAGCATATTGGGGGGCATTTCTCCATCCAGGCGGTGTTCGCAGCATATTGGGGGGCATTTCTCCTTCCAGGCGGTGTGCGCAGCATATTGGGGGGCATTTCTCCTTCCAGGCGGTGTGCGCAGCATATTGAGGGGGCATTTCTCCATCCAGGCGGTGTGCGCAGCATATTGGGGGGGCATTTCTACATCCAGATGGTGTGTGCAGCATATTGGGGGGCCATTTCTCCATCCAGGTGGTGTGCGCAGCATATTGGGGGGCATTTCTCCATCCAGGCGGTGTGTGCAGCATATTGGGGGGCATTTCTACATCCAGGCGGTGTGGGCAGCATATTGGGGGGCATTTCTCCTTCCAGGCGGTGTGCGCAGCATATTGGGGGGGGGGCATTTCTACATCCAGGCGGTGTGCGCAGCATTTTGGGGGGGGGGCATTTCTCCATCCAGGCGGTGTGTGCAGCATATTGGGGGGCATTTCTCCATCCAGGCAGTGTGTGCAGCATATTGGGGGGGCATTTCTCCAACCAGGCGGTGTGCGCAGCATATTGGGGGGCATTTCTCCTTCCAGGCGGTGTGTGCAGCATATTGGGGGGCATTTCTCCTTCCAGGCGGTGTGCGCAGCATATTGGGGGGGCATTTCTACATCCAGGCGGTGTGTGCAGCATATTGGGGGGCATTTCTCCATCCAGGCGGTGTGCGCAGCATATTGGGGGGCATTTCTACATCCAGGCAGTGTGTGCAGCATATTGGGGGGCATTTCTCCATCCAGGCGGTGTGCGTAGCATATTGGGGGGGCATTTCTCCTTCCAGGCGGTGTGTGCAGCATATTGAGGGGCATTTCTCCATCCAGGCGGTGTGTGCAGCATATTGGGGGGCATTTCTTCATCCAGGCGGTGTGTGCAGCATATTGGGGGGGGCATTTCTCCATCCAGGCGGTGTGTGCAGCATATTGGGGGGGCATTTCTCCATCCAGGCGGTGTGCGCAGCATATTGGGGGGCATTTCTACATCCAGGCGGTGTGCGCAGCATATTGGGGGGGCATTTCTCCTTCCAGGCGGTGTGCGCAGCATATTGGGGGGGCATTTCTCCTTCCAGGCGGTGTGCGCAGCATATTGGGGGGGGGCATTTCTCCATCCAGGCGGTGTGCGCAGCATATTGGGGGGGCATTTCTCCATCCAGATGGTGTGTGCAGCATATTGGGGGACATTTCTCCATCCAGGTGGTGTGCGCAGCATATTGGGGGGCATTTCTCCATCCAGGCGGTGTGCGCAGCATATTGGGGGGGGGGGCATTTCTCCATCCAGGCGGTGTGCGCAGCATATTGGGGGGGCATTTCTCCTTCCAGGCGGTGTGTGCAGCATATTGAGGGGCATTTCTCCATCCAGGCGGTGTGTGCAGCATATTGGGGGGCATTTCTTCATCCAGGCGGTGTGTGCAGCATATTGGGGGGGGCATTTCTCCATCCAAGCGGTGTGTGCAGCATATTGGGGGGGCATTTCTCCATCCAGGCGGTGTGCGCAGCATATTGGGGGGCATTTCTACATCCAGGCGGTGTGCGCAGCATATTGGGGGGGCATTTCTCCTTCCAGGCGGTGTGTGCAGCATATTGGGGGGCATTTCTCCATCCAGGCGGTGTGTGCAGCATATTGGGGGGCATTTCTACATCCAGGCGGTGTGCGCAGCATATTGGGGGGGCATTTCTCCTTCCAGGCGGTGTGCGCAGCATATTGGGGGGGGGGGGCATTTCTCCATCCAGGCGGTGTGCGCAGCATATTGGGGGGGCATTTCTACATCCAGGCGGTGTATGCAGCATATTGGGGGGCATTTCTACATCCAGGCGGTGTGCGCAGCATATTGGGGGGCATTTCTCCATCCAGGTGGTGTGCGCAGCATATTGGGGGGCATTTCTCCATCCAGGTGGTGTGCGCAGCATATTGGGGGGGCATTTCTCCATCCAGATGGTGTGTGCAGCATATTGGGGGACATTTCTCCATCCAGGTGGTGTGCGCAGCATATTGGGGGGCATTTCTCGATCCAGGCGGTGTGCGCAGCATATTGGGGGGCATTTTTCCATCCAGGCGGTGTGTGCAGCATATTGGGGGGGGCATTTCTCCATCCAGGCGGTGTGTGCAGCATATTGGGGGGGCATTTCTCCATCCAAGCGGTGTGCGCAGCATATTGGGGGGCATTATTCCATCCAGGCGGTGTGCGCAGCATATTGGGGGGCATTTCTCCATCCAGGCGGTGTGCGCAGCATATTGGGGGGGCATTTCTCCATCCAGGCGGTGTGCGCAGCATATTGGGGGGGCATTTCTCCAACCAGGCGGTGTGCGCAGCATATTGGGGGGCATTTCTCCTTCCAGGCGGTGTGTGCAGCATATTGGGGGGCATTTCTCCTTCCAGGCGGTGTGCGCAGCATATTGGGGGGGCATTTCTACATCCAGGCGGTGTGCGCAGCATATTGGGGGGGGGGGGGCATTTCTCCATCCAGGCGGTGTGCGCAGCATATTGGGGGGGCATTTCTACATCCAGGCGGTGTATGCAGCATATTGGGGGGCATTTCTACATCCAGGCGGTGTGCGCAGCATATTGGGGGGCATTTCTCCATCCAGGCGGTGTGCGCAGCATATTGGGGGGCATTTCTCCATCCAGGTGGTGTGCGCAGCATATTGGGGGGGCATTTCTCCATCCAGATGGTGTGTGCAGCATATTGGGGGACATTTCTCCATCCAGGTGGTGTGCGCAGCATATTGGGGGGCATTTCTCGATCCAGGCGGTGTGCGCAGCATATTGGGGGGCATTTTTCCATCCAGGCGGTGTGTGCAGCATATTGGGGGGGGGCATTTCTCCATCCAGGCGGTGTGTGCAGCATATTGGGGGGGCATTTCTCCATCCAAGCGGTGTGCGCAGCATATTGGGGGGCATTATTCCATCCAGGCGGTGTGCGCAGCATATTGGGGGGCATTTCTCCATCCAGGCGGTGTGCGCAGCATATTGGGGGGGCATTTCTCCATCCAGGCGGTGTGCGCAGCATATTGGGGGGGCATTTCTCCAACCAGGCGGTGTGCGCAGCATATTGGGGGGCATTTCTCCTTCCAGGCGGTGTGTGCAGCATATTGGGGGGCATTTCTCCATCCAGGCTGTGTGCGCAGCATATTGGGGGGCATTTCTACATCCAGGCAGTGTGTGCAGCATATTGGGGGGCATTTCTCCATCCAGGCGGTGTGCGCAGCATATTGGGGGGGCATTTCTCCTTCCAGGCGGTGTGTGCAGCATATTGAGGGGCATTTCTCCATCCAGGCGGTGTGTGCAGCATATTGGGGGGCATTTCTTCATCCAGGCGGTGTGTGCAGCATATTGGGGGGGGGCATTTCTCCATCCAGGCGGTGTGTGCAGCATATTGGGGGGGCATTTCTCCATCCAGGCGGTGTGCGCAGCATATTGGGGGGCATTTCTACATCCAGGCGGTGTGCGCAGCATATTGGGGGGGCATTTCTCCTTCCAGGCGGTGTGTGCAGCATATTGGGGGGGCATTTCTCCTTCCAGGCGGTGTGCGCAGCATATTGGGGGGGGGCATTTCTCCATCCAGGCGGTGTGCGCAGCATATTGGGGGGGCATTTCTACATCCAGGCGGTGTATGCAGCATATTGGGGGGCATTTCTACATCCAGGCGGTGTGCGCAGCATATTGGGGGGCATTTCTCCATCCAGGCGGTGTGTGCAGCATATTGGGGGGGGGCATTTCTACATCCAGGCGGTGTGTGCAGCATATTGGGGGGCATTTCTCCATCCAGGTGGTGTGCGCAGCATATTGGGGGGCATTTCTCCATCCAGGTGGTGTGCGCAGCATATTGGGGGACATTTCTCCATCCAGGTGGTGTGCGCAGCATATTGGGGGGCATTTCTCCATCCAGGCGGTGTGCACAGCATATTGGGGGGGGGGGGGCATTTCTCCATCTAGGCGGTGTGTGCAGCATATTGGGGGGCATTTCTCCATCCAGGCGGTGTGTGCAGCATATTGGGGGGCATTTCTCCATCCAGGCGGTGTGCACAGCATATTGGGGGGGGGGGGGGGGGGCATTTCTCCATCTAGGCGGTGTGTGCAGCATATTGGGGGGCATTTCTCCATCCAGGCGGTGTGTGCAGCATATTGGGGGGGGGCATTTCTCCATCCAGGCGGTGTGTGCAGCATATTGGGGGGGCATTTCTCCATCCAGGCTGTGTTCGCAGCATATTGGGGGGCATTTCTCCATCCAGGCGGTGTGCGCAGCATATTGGGGGGGCATTTCTCCATCCAGGTGGTGTGTGCAGCATATTGGGGGGCATTTCTCCATCCAGGCGGTGTGTGCAGCATATTGGGGGGCATTTCTCCATCCAGGCGGTGTGTGCAGCATATTGGGGGGGGCATTTCTCCAACCAGGCGGTGTGCGCAGCATATTGGGGGGCATTTCTCCTTCCAGGCGGTGTGCGCAGCATATTGGGGGGCATTTCTCCTTCCAGGCGGTGTGCGCAGCATATTGGGGGGGGCATTTCTACATCCAGGCGGTGTGTGCAGCATATTGGGGGGCATTTCTCCATCCAGGCGGTGTGCGCAGCATATTGGGGGGGCATTTCTACATCCAGGCAGTGTGTGCAGCATATTGGGGGGCATTTCTCCATCCAGGCGGTGTGCGCAGCATATTGGGGGGGCATTTCTCCTTCCAGGCGGTGTGTGCAGCATATTGAGGGGCATTTCTCCATCCAGGCGGTGTGTGCAGCATATTGGGGGGCATTTCTTCATCCAGGCGGTGTGTGCAGCATATTGGGGGGGGCATTTCTCCATCCAGGCGGTGTGTGCAGCATATTGGGGGGGCATTTCTCCATCCAGGCGGTGTGCGCAGCATATTGGGGGGCATTTCTACATCCAGGCGGTGTGCGCAGCATATTGGGGGGGCATTTCTCCTTCCAGGCGGTGTGCGCAGCATATTGGGGGGGCATTTCTCCTTCCAGGCGGTGTGCGCAGCATATTGGGGGGGGCATTTCTCCATCCAGGCGGTGTGCGCAGCATATTGGGGGGCATTTCTACATCCAGGCGGTGTGCACAGCATATTGGGGGGCATTTCTCCATCCAGGTGGTGTGCGCAGCATATTGGGGGGCATTTCTCCATCCAGGTGGTGTGCGCAGCATATTGGGGGGGCATTTCTCCATCCAGATGGTGTGTGCAGCATATTAGGGGACATTTCTCCATCCAGGTGGTGTGCGCAGCATATTGGGGGGCATTTCTCCATCCAGGCGGTGTGCGCAGCATATTGGGGGGGGGGGGGCATTTCTCCATCCAGGCGGTGTGTGCAGCATATTGAGGGGCATTTCTCCATCCAGGCGGTGTGTGCAGCATATTGGGGGGCATTTCTTCATCCAGGCGGTGTGTGCAGCATATTGGGGGGGGGGCATTTCTCCATCCAAGCGGTGTGTGCAGCATATTGGGGGGGCATTTCTCCATCCAGGCGGTGTGCGCAGCATATTGGGGGGCATTTCTACATCCAGGCGGTGTGCGCAGCATATTGGGGGGGCATTTCTCCTTCCAGGCGGTGTGCGCAGCATATTGGGGGGGCATTTCTCCTTCCAGGCGGTGTGCGCAGCATATTGGGGGGGGGGGCATTTCTCCATCCAGGCGGTGTGCGCAGCATATTGGGGGGGCATTTCTACATCCAGGCGGTGTATGCAGCATATTGGGGGGCATTTCTACATCCAGGCGGTGTGCGCAGCATATTGGGGGGCATTTCTCCATCCAGGTGGTGTGCGCAGCATATTGGGGGGCATTTCTCCATCCAGGTGGTGTGCGCAGCATATTGGGGGGGCATTTCTCCATCCAGATGGTGTGTGCAGCATATTGGGGGACATTTCTCCATCCAGGTGGTGTGCGCAGCATATTGGGGGGCATTTCTCGATCCAGGCGGTGTGCGCAGCATATTGGGGGGCATTTTTCCATCCAGGCGGTGTGTGCAGCATATTGGGGGGGGGGGCATTTCTCCATCCAGGCGGTGTGTGCAGCATATTGGGGGGGCATTTCTCCATCCAAGCGGTGTGCGCAGCATATTGGGGGGCATTATTCCATCCAGGCGGTGTGCGCAGCATATTGGGGGGCATTTCTCCATCCAGGCGGTGTGCGCAGCATATTGGGGGGGCATTTCTCTATCCAGGCGGTGTGTGCAGCATATTGGGGGGCACTAAGCAAAAAGACTGCCAGTTTTTTGCTTAGTGTCCAAGGAGGCAAGACACTCCCTGCTCTGCAGGGCTGTTTTCTCCTTGTTTAAATTTTGTAAAAATTTAGATTTTTACTTTTTTCTTTTCTTTTTGTTCCAGACCATCAGGGACAACAGAGACGCAATAGACCTCTCTGCTTCTCCCGGGGTTGAGCTGCGCCTGTCCCGGTCACCGCACTGCTGCCTCCCCCACAGAAGGCAAGGTGGACCAGGGCAGCCCAGCTCCCCTGCATCCCGCCAGCGCAAGGGTTGCCCGCACACCAAGTCCCTCTTCCAGCGTCTCCCCACCGCTAGTTGCAGAATGCTGCGACATAGTTTCTGCCGCGTTTGCCTGCCTTCTCCTGCCGGTTCCTCTATCCACACGGGCACCCGATCTCAGGGTCCCGCCACCTCATTACCGGAGTGTTGCGCAGGGCCTGGGGCCCGCTCCTGACGGCAGTGGCGTAAGGCCTCGCCTCCGGCCGGTATTGATGTTCGGTCCTAGGCCGCCATTCCGGGCCCCTGACTCTTCCGGCCGGCGGGGTGGGCTCCCGCGGCCGGCATTGGGCTTGACCACTATGCTCCAACGCATGCGAGCACAGGGAAGGAACACTATGAGGACACTGCACATGTGCTAGCTCACACATGGCTAGATTACGGCGCTCTGGCTGTCTGATGTCGGGGAGCGAGGAGGAGATTCTGAAGATGCGGGGCGGTGCTGGGCTCCTTCATGCTGGACTCCTCTCACATACAGGACTCATCTCAGGGTAATTTTCATATGGATCAAATAGTTTTTTCCCCACAATAAAAGCACATAGAGCTTTGGGGACTGGGTATTGCAGATGTGCTAGCGGCGATCTAGCAGCCCATGTCCTCAGCTCTATACATCAAATCCCGGTGACAGGTTACCTTTAATACCTTTGTGCTTTTCAGATCTCCATGTTGAATCCCTTGCCTTGAATACTGTATTCCCTGTTCCTTTTAGAATAATTGTGACCGACTGCTGTGTCTATAGTTATTCAGTCAAACGCTTTATTTTTTCTTGATTGCCGACTGCGATGAGCCTGTTCTCCTGTGGGATGCGAGGGAGATGAAGGGGTCGATGATGGCTACGCTCCACGACCGCCTAACGCACGGACGCTATTCTGGGTGGACGCATCTAAGCGCCATCTCGCGAGACGTGAGATGACGCGTAGATGCGGCCCGCGCATGCGCAGTTCGCGCCGGTAAAAGCCGCAGAAGAAGTTGGTCACCAACCTGCCAGCCAATGATCAGCGCTGGCAGGTTGGTGATTTTGAAAAATTGAATCAGAAGTCACCTAACACATTATATTTATAAATACACTGCTCAAAAAAATAAAGGGAACACAAAAATAACACATCCTAGATCTGAGTTAATTAAATATTCTTCTGAAATACTTTGTTCTTTACATAGTTGAATGTGCTGACAACAAATCACACAAAAATTAAAAAATGGAAATCAAATTTTTACCCCATGGAGGTCTGGATTTGGAGTCACACTCAAAATAAAGTGGAAAAACACACTACAGGCTGATCCAACTTTGATGTAATGTCCTTAAAACAAGTCAAAATGAGGCTCAGTAGTGTGTGTGGCCTCCACGTGCCTGTATGACCTCCCTACAACGCCTGTGCATGCTCCTGATGAGTTGGCGGACGGTCTCCTGAGGGATCTCCTCCCAGACCTGGACTAAAGCATCTGCCAACTCCTGGACAGTCTGTGGTGCAACGTGACGTTGGTGGATAGAGCGAGACATGATGTCCCAGATGTGCTCAATTGGATTCAGGTCTGGGGAACGGGCGGGCCAGTCCATAGCATCAATGCCTTCGTCTTGCAGGAACTGCTGACACACTCCAGCCACATGAGGTCTAGCATTGTCTTGCATTAGGAGGAACCCAGGGCCAACCGCACCAGCATATGTTCTCACAAGGGGTCTGAGGATCTCATCTCGGTACCTAATGGCAGTCAGGCTACCTCTGGCGAGCACATGGAGGGCTGTGCGGCCCTCCAAAGAAATGCCACCCCACACCATTACTGACCCAATGCCAAACCGGTCATGCTGGAGGATATTGCAGGCAGCAGAACGTTCTCCACGGCGTCTCCAGACTCTGTCACATGTGCTCAGTGTGAACCTGCTTTCATCTGTGAAGAGCACAGGGCGCCAGTGGCGAATTTGCCAATCTTGGTGTTCTCTGGCAAATGCCAAACGTCCTGCACGGTGTTGGGCTGTAAGCACAACCCCCACCTGTGGAAGTCGGGCCCTCATATCACCCTCATGGAGTCTGTTTCTGACCGTTTGAGCAGACACATGCACATTTGTGGCCTGCTGGAGGTCATTTTGCAGGGCTCTGGCAGTGCTCCTCCTGTTCCTCCTTGCACAAAGGCGGAGGTAGCGGTCCTGCTGCTGGGTTGTTGCCCTCCTACGGCCTCCTCCAAGTCTCCTGATGTACTGGCCTGTCTCCTGGTAGCGCCTCCATGCTCTGGACACTACGCTGACAGACACAGCAAACCTTCTTGCCACAGCTCGCATTGATGTGCCATCCTGGATAAGCTGCACTACCTGAGCCTCTTGTGTGGGTTGTAGACTCCGTCTCATGCTACCACTAGAGTGAAAGCACCGCCAGCATTCAAAAGTGACCAAACCATCAGCCAGGAAGCATAGGAACTGAGAAGTGGTCTGTGGTCACCACCTGAAGAACCACTCCTTTATTGGGGGTGTCTTGCTAATTGCCTATAATTTCCACCTGTTGTCTATTCCATTTGCACAACAGCATGTGAAATTGATTGTCACTCAGTGTTGCTTCCTAAGTGGACAGTTTGATTTCACAGAAGTGTGATTGACTTGGAGTTACATTGTGTTGTTTAAGTGTTCCCTTTATTTTTTTGAGCAGTGTATAATGTGTTAAATGGCTTCTGTGCTCTCTGCTGGGTCCTTTTCGTCGGTTGGACCCTGCAGAGAGCACAGGTCACAGTGAGTACACCAAGCACACTACACTTAGCCCCAGATCACACCCCCATCACCCCAATTAACCCCTTGATTACCCCTTTCAATCACCTGTCAATCACTAGTGAAAGGGAAAAAAGTGATCAGTGTAAACTGTCACATTTTTTTTTTCCCACTAGTATTGACTTTTAGGTTTAGCTTAGTTTAGGCCCCCTTTGGTAGGTAGTTAGCTTCCGTTAGCGCCCAGCCCACCGCACCGCAGTCACTGATTCGCTGATTAGCGTAGCGCTAATCAGCATTTGTACATTTATAGTATCTGTAAGTGATCAGAACTGATCACAGTCAGATCTATAATAGTATTAGTGTCACCTTAGTTCGCCCTCCACCCAAAACGCAGTGTTTGCCCGATCAGGCCTGATTGGTCGCCTACACGTGCGTTCACCCACGCCCGCCCCGCCGCAGTGACAATTTTTTATTTTTTTTATCAATCGCAGCGGCCTCCAGTACTTCGCTAGCCTCCCATTTGTAAGACAGGCTTGCTCTTTTTCTTGGGTAGTCTCAGGGAATACCCCCTAAATTTAGTTGTCCAAATGGCAAGGAAGGGGTATTCTTCTGAAGAGGCCTACAGGATTCTGACCCAGTCGGATGAGGAATGGGAACCCTCATCTGACGAATCTAGCGGGTCAGAATATGAACCTGTAGAAAGCAGTGGCAGTCTGACCCAAAGTTCGGACGAGGAGGTTGAGGTCCCTGATAGCACCAGGCGTACCCGGCCCCGTGTCGCTAGACCACAGGTTGCGCAGGATCCGCTTCAAGGGGGCAGAGTGGGGCTGGCGCTGTTGGATTACGTGGTGAGGCATACACCAGCAGCGCAGCCCATCCTGGACCTAGTACCAGCACTGCCGTAGAACATGGTGAAGTGGCGAGCACCAGAAGGGCAGTTGAAGCTGGTACGGTGGCACGTGCATTAGTTCCCCCATCGCAGCCACGCACAGACAGGCCTGTAGAGTCCCTGAGGTGCTGGCAAACCCTGATTGGCAGCCCCCATCTTCAGCCGCACCTGTAGTTCCCCCTTTCACCGCCCAGTCTGGAGTTCGGGTTGAGACAGCTCAGATCTCATCGGCACTGGGGTTTTTTGAGCTGTTCTTGACTGCGGAGCTCTTGGACTTAGTCGTGGCAGAAACAAACCGGTATGCCACTTAATTTATAACCGCCAACCCGGGAAGCTCTTATGCCCAGTCTTTACGGTGGAAACCAGTCCAAGTTTCCGAATTTAAAACTTTTCTGGGCCTTCTCCTCAACATGGGCCTAACAAAAAAGCATGAATTGCAGTCATATTGGTCCACAAACCCAATTCATCACATGCCCATGTTCTCTGCTGCCATGTCCAGGACACTATTTGAGACCATCCTGCGATTCCTGCACTTTAGCGATAACAGCACTGTGGCGAAACCAACCTCGCCACTGGGTTTTGGAGAGGCCTGTTTACCAGCCTCTTGCCTCGGGATTATGGCCCATACTAACTGTAAAGGAGCAGACAGACCGGCCGCACAGCTTAAATCTGTCTTTGGAATTGTATTTTGTTATGTGAGGGTACCCAGATAGCTAATATTATTGTATTCGTGTATTCTGAGTGCCATTCACCTAATGATATGCACTCAGACTTGAGCTATCTGGGAATATGTTAAATGTATGTGTTTGCTGTGGGGGTGTGACATTGTGTGTTTGGGTGATGATTCCTGTCCTGTTGTTCCCACATGTGTATTGGTGATTTCCCTTTGTCCTGAGAGATAATTGAATTGCTCCTCGGGTGTCTCCAGGGCAGAGAGGAGGAAACCATGATGCATTGTGGGGATGTGTTGCGTCTGTGTATCCTGAGTGCTACGTATCTGTCCTGTGTCACAGTCTTCCTTCTGGTCCCCTAGGGGCGTGTCCACCAGATGGGGACCTGCATAAATACGGGCGGGTAGCCCTCAATAAAGTGTTCCTGTTTTATACCTTCATGAAGTCTTGGCTCATGTTTGGGGGATGGAATAACTACACTCTTGGGGATTGCTATATCACAATATTCCCCTGACTATAAGCTCTTGTAAGAGCTTGCTCCTGGTTCCTGTCTCTGGATTTAGGAGAGGTTCACCCACTGGAGCCTGGAGCCTTGTCGTAGGTCCAGGGTGGGTAGGAGACGGCGAGACCTCCACCAAGCTTTGGCGGTTCGTGGGGTTTGCAGTGCTGACGGTATCAAGTGGAGTGCTTGGAGTCTTCTGGAAGCACTAGGAGCATCTATCGACGGAGGTACCCGGTCGGGGTGCTAGGCGTTCCGTTACAAGCACCTCTCCTCCCAGAGGCCACCCAGCTTTTGACCGGCTCCACAAAATTCGTCCCTCATAGACCACTTTAACACCAAATTTGCAGATTTGTATACCCCTGAGCAAAACATCTGCGTAGACGAGTCCCTTATACATTTTACCGGGCGCCTTGGCTTCAAACAATACATCCCAATCAAGCGCGCCCGGTATGGGGTCAAATTGTATCAGCTCTGTGAAAGGGCCACAGGCTATACCCACAAATTTCGTGTCTATGAGGGTAAAGATCAGACCCTAGAGCCGGTCGGTTGCCCTGACTACCTGGGGAGCAGTGGGAAGACAGTCTGGGACTTGGTGTCAACCTTATTTGGCAAGGGGTACCATCTTTATGTGGACAATTTCTACACAAGTGTGCCCCTCTTCAGGCATTTGTTCCTGGAACAGATTGGCTGCTGTGGCACCGCGCGACCTAGTCGCCGGAGCTTCCCCCAACGGCTTGTTACCACCCGTCTTGCAAGGGGGGAGAGGGCTGCCTTGTGTAACGAAGAACTGCTCGCGGTGAAATGGAGAGACAAGCGTGACGTTTACATGCTCTCCTCCATTCACGCAGACACGACAATACAAATTGAATGAGAAACCAGTGTCATTGAAAAGCCCCTTTCGGTCCACGACTATAATTTGCTCATGGGTCTCTCAGGATACTAGGTTTTGAGAGACCCTAACACACAGGGGTGCTAGTGTGCTACTGCAGCTATGTGAAACGGTAGAAACCTCTCCTTTCACTTGCGATAAAGTGCATAATGTACTTCGCACCATCTCTGTGGGATTTACACTTTACACATTGTCCCATGGGAAAGGAGAGGTTTCTGCTAGGAAAATAGAGTGAAAAGTAAAAAAATAAAATAATTAAACAGGTAGCAAGAAAAAGAAATCTTGAGTTAGTTTAGGTTTTAAAAGTTTTATGATGTTCAGGTTTTATAAAGTTCGTAACGTTCAAATTTATGAGCCTGCTGCTTGTTTTTTCTTCTTTTTTACTAACCACCCTTTATTTTCCAGCTGGACCAACCGTCGAAAACGCTGCAGCACTGATGTGCATTCTGAGAGAAGCATTGCGCTGCTGTCAGTTTATATGTGAAGTCGGTGTATGCGGCGCTGCAAGACGAGATTTCTCCTCTGCAGTACAGGTACGTTTGCCCAGGCATATGAGCTGAGGAGAGGTGTTGGAGTTCATATGCTTTGGGAAACACTTTGTATCAAAAATCTGGCAAAGATGTCTTCCTCCACAACGATCGATTGATCGATGTGAATGGAGAAATCACGTTTGCCAGGACATAGGAGCTGAGTGGGTATGGATGTTTGGGCGGAGCCCCTATGTCCTGGCAATCGCCAGGCCCCTCTTTTTTTTTTTTTTTTTTACTTGCATATTTTTTGGCAGAGAATTTTTCATCCACATTGATCGATGCAAATGAAGAAATCTGTGCCGTTCATTTTTTCTTTCAGCCCAGAGGCTGAACGGAAAAAAAATCTCATTACCTGTATGCTCAATACATGGAGAATAGCAGAAACTCCTAATGCTGGCCATACATGTAATGATTGTGGAGACCCTCAAATGCCAGGGCAGTACAAACACCCCACAAATGACCCCATTTTGGAAAGAAGACACCCCAAGGTATTCGCTGAGGGGCATATTGAGTCCATGAAAGATTGAACTTTTTGTCACAAGTTAGCGGAAAGGGAGAATTTGTGATAAAAAAACAAAAATCTAATTCCGCTAACTTGTTGTCACGGCTGAGGATGGGGGAAATCCTCAGCCGTGTGAAGCCCGGTGATGTTACGGCTCCTTGGCCATGAAGACAGGATTAGGGAGCAGGTCACCTCCTAAACGCATCCCTAACCTGACCCTGGCTCCTAGCTACATGAGCCAACCTTGATGGTAGGAGGGCCCATGCTCCGGAACCTAAAAGTCCCTGCTAGCCCTCAAGATGACCCTCACCTAGGAGCTGAGTAAGACAAGCCCACTCCTCCTAGACACGGAGGAGCAGGAGTCTCAACGGCCAAGCTGCAGGAAAAGGGGAGACATAAACAGCTCTATGGATATGGCAGGTGAACAAAGAGTTCCACCTACCTGCCACAGCCTTGCTGACTGGATCCCTGTGTTAGCAGGGTGCAGATCACAAACGCATCCCCACACAGGGACCCAGATCCATAGCTGCACAAAATCACATATAAAACATCACACGGACATCACACATAACTAGAAATAACTTAAAGCGACATTATGGTTATGACATTAAGGTTTATGACCACAGGGGTGGCTCTTACTGGCAGGTAATAAATACATGAGGCTGCTCTCAGCTAAGCATGGCTGAAGCAACCTGAAGGCCTGCAAAAGCAGTGAGGCTTTATAGGCCAAGAAGCCACACCCCACAGTCGGACACACCCAGTGATCACACACACTAGGAAGGGGATTAACCCTTCCAACACCAGGGAAGGGAAAACACCACTTAAAGGGAACGTGCACACAATAACATAAAACACAGTGCACACATCCACACATCACACACAAAACCGCATGCGCAGCGTAGCGAGCTGCATGGCACAGCTCAGCCTGCTACGCTGCCACATACATACTGTTGCCAGCGGCAACCACAGGTGAGGCCAATACCACAGCCCTCACCTGTGATTGAACACCAATGAAAACCGCTGACAACCGCATGCGGTTCAGGAGTCACGGTCATAGCCATGGCCGTGACACTTGTGCCAAAAAAAATAAAAATCTTCTATGAACTCGCCATGCCCCTCATGGAATACCTTGGGTTGTCTTCTTTCCAAAAAGGGGTCACATGTGGGGTATTTATACTGCCCTGGCATTTCAGGGGCCCTAAAGCGTGAGAAGAAAAATGCGTAAAAATGCCCTCCTAAAAGGTACTCATTGGAATGTGGGCCCCTTTGCACATCTTGGCTGCAAAAAAGTGTCACAAATGTGGTATCGCCGTACTCAGGAGATATAGGGCAATGTGTTTTGGGGTGTATTTTTACATATACCCATGCTGGGTGAGAGAAATATCTCTGTAAATTGACAACTTTGTATAAAGAAAATGGGAAAAGTTGTCATTTACAGAGATATTTTTCACACACAGTATGGGTATATGTAAAAATACACCCCAAAACACATTGCCCAACTTCTCCTGAGTACGGAGATACCACATGTGTGACACTTTTTTGCAGCCTAGGTGCGCAAAGGGGCCCAAATTCCAATGAGTACTTTTAGGATTTCACAGGGCATTTTTACACATTTGGATTCCAAACTACTTGTCACGCCTTAGGGCCCCTAAAATGCCAGGGCAGTATAACTACCCCACAAGTGACCCCATTTTAGAAAGAAGACACCCAAGGTATTCTGTGAGGGGTATGGTGAGTTCATGTAAAATTTTATTTTGTCACAAGTTAGTGGAATATGAAACTTTGTAAAAAAAAATAATAATAATCTATTTACGCTCACTTGTGACAAAAAATAAAAACTTCCATGAACTCACTATGCCCATCAGCGAATACCTTAGGGTGTCTACTTTCTGAAATGGGGTCATTTGTGGGGTGTTTCTACTGTCTGGGCATTGTAGTGCCTCAGGAAACATGATAGGTGCTCAGAAAGTCAAAGTGCGGAAATTCACTTTTTTGCAACATAGTTTGTAAACGCTATAACTTTTACCCAAACCAATAAATATACACTTATTGCATTTTTTTTTGCTGCACACACCGCCTGGATGTAGAAATGCCCCCCAATATGCTGCACACACCACCTGGATGGAGAAATGCCCCCCAATATGCTGCATACACCGCCTGGATAGAGAAATGCCCCCCCAATATGCTGCACACACCGCCTGGATAGAGAAATGCCCCCCAATATGCTGCACACACCGCCTGGATGAAGAAATGCCCCCCAATATGCTGCGCACACCGCCTGGATGTAGAAATGCCCCCCAATATGCTGCGCACACCGCCTGGATGTAGAAATGCCCCCCAATATGCTGCACACACCGCCTGGATAGAGAAATGCCCCCCAATATGCTGCACACACCGCCTGGATGAAGAAATGCCCCCCCAATATGCTGCGCACACCGCCTGGATGTAGAAATGTCCCCCAATATGCTGCACACACCGCCTGGATGGAGAAATGTCCCCCAATATGCTGCACACACCGCCTGGATGGAGAAATGCCCCCCCCCCCCCCCAATATGCTGCACACACCGCCTGGATGTAGAAATGCCCCCCCCAATATGCTGCACACACCGCCTGGATGGAGAAATGCCCCCCAATATGCTGCACACACCGCCTGGATAGAGAAATGCCCCCCCCCCCCCCCCCCCAATATGCTGCGCACACCGCCTGGATGTAGAAATGCCCCCCAATATGCTGCGCACACCGCCTGGATGTAGAAATGCCCCCCAATATGCTGCACAGACCGCCTGGATAGAGAAATGCCCCCCAATATGCTGCAAACACCGCCTGGATGGAGAAATGCCCCCTAATATGCTGCGCACACCGCCTGGATGGAAAAATGCCCCCCAATATGCTGTGCACACCGCCTGGATAGAGAAATGCCCCCTCAATATGCTGCGCACACCGCCTGGATGTAGAAATGCCCCCCAATAGGCTATACACACCTGGTGGAGTACACAATGCCCCCCAAATATGCTGCATCCCCCTTTGAAGCATTGTCCCCCAAAATGCTGCACACCCCACCTGTTTTAATCATTGCCCCCTAATATGCTGCAACCACGCCCCCTGCTAGAAGCCAGCCAGCAATTAATATAATCTAATGAGCGCTGTGTAGTGTGGAAAATTCGCGCGTGCGCAGTGTCAGGGTAAGGAGATGTTTCACATGTCGAAAGACTGTGAAATCTCCTTAACCCTGACGGCGCATGCGCATCTGGGTGCACGCGCGGCATTCTCGCGCGCACCCAGGAATCGGCGCGCACTGTATCTTGAACACACTATGTTCCTGGTCGCCCGTTGTACTGCGCAAGCGTGGAGGCGCACACCCCCCGACACACCCCCGGAAGTCACGTGGGGTAAGTTTTTATTTCAATGTAAGGTTTTTTCTCAGAACAACGGCAGCAGCAGCTTGTGGAAGGAGGAGGGGCTGTGCCTGCAAGAGGCAGAGTGAGGTAGGATGTGCTGCTGGAGAACCAGAACTTCATGAGGGGAAGCACATGGAGCTCATATGTGAGAGGGCAGGTGGAGCTGAGATATGAGGGGGCAGGTGGAGCTGAGATATGAGGGGGCAGGTGGAGCTGAGATATGAGGGGGCAGGTGGAGCTGAGATATGAGGGGGCAGGTGGAGCTGAGATATGAGGGGGCAGGTGGAGCTGAGATATGAGGGGGCAGGTGGAGCTGAGATATGAGGGGGCAGGTGGAGCACTCAGGGGCAGTGGGGTTCAAGTGGAATCTGGTGCAATTAAGGGGGTTTATCATACAGATCTGGGTGTATTCTGAGGGCCATGATGTCTGTCTGTCCGTGTGTGTGTGTGTGTGTGTGTCTGTCAGTCCCTGTGTGTGTGCCCCTTTCTGTGTCTATGGCCTCATACACACTGGCCGTGGGCATCACGGATGCGGACCTATTCACTTGAATGGGTCCGCAATCGCTCAATGGGAAGCACTACGGAGTGCTTCTGTGGTGTTTCCGTCCGTGCCTCCGCACCGCAAAAAATAGAACATGTTCTATTTTTTTGTGCGGTGCGGCCGGATCATGGACCCATTCAGGTGGTCCCCAATGCACGGAACGGACGCATAACAGCAGTGTGCATGAGGCCTGAGGCATTGCTTAGACTCCATCCCACAGTCTAGCCAGTGCCTAATGGGTTACGGTTTAGACCACCTTGTGGTACATGTTGATAATTCCCTTTTAAACCTCAGTCCATGTCCCCTCAGTACTGGGGATCAGTGGGAGTCATAGAAGGTAACAAAGTAAGGTGGAATTCCCTTTTAGATAGAAATTGGTTAATTGCACAGGTGTCTGTCCCTGTGTGTGTGTGTGTGTGTGTCTGTCCCTGTGTGTGTGTGTGTGTCTGTCCCTGTGTGTGTGTCTGTCCCTGTGTGTGTGTCTGTCCCTGTGTGTGTGTCTGTCCCTGTGTGTGTGTGTGTGTGTGTCTGTCCCTGTGTGTGTGTGTGTGTGTGTGTCTGTCTGTCCCTGTGTGTGTGTGTGTCTGTCCCTGTGTGTGTGTGTGTGTGTGTCTGTCCCTGTGTGTGTGTGTGTGTGTCTGTCCCTGTGTGTGTGTGTGTGTGTCTGTCCCTGTGTGTGTGTGTGTGTCTGTGTGTGTGTGTCTGTCCCTGTGTGTGTGTGTCTGTCCCTGTGTGTGTGTGTGTCTGTCCCTGTGTGTGTGTGTGTCTGTCCCTGTGTGTGTCTCTCCCTGTGTGTGTGTGTCTGTCCCTGTGTGTGTGTGTGTCTGTCCCTGTGTGTGTGTGTGTGTGTGTCTGTCCGTGTGTGTCTCTCCCTGTGTGTGTCTGTCCCTGTGTGTGTGTGTGTGTGTGTCTGTCCCTGTGTGTGTGTGTGTGTCACTATCACCATGCCCACAGTGTTCCCTTTGTCTTGACACAGCTGCATCAGGACATTCTGTGTGGGGCAAGATGAAGATGGAAGAGGAGGCAGCACCGCCAGCATGGAGTCCGTGGTAGAGGCACAGGGAGGCACACTAAGGACGCAGGTAACACTACTACATGATCTACACTAGTGTTATCTGTGGTTTACATAGGACTACAGGTAACACTATCATATAATCAGCACTAGTGTTATCTGTAGTTTTTCATAGGACTGCAGGTAACACTACTACATTTTCTGTACTCAGATAGCCATGACTGTGTTATCTATGCTGTTACATAGGACTGCAGGTGATATCTACTGTATTATCTGTACTCAGAGAGTTACCACTGTGTAAGGGGGCCCACTGAGACTTTATCGCCCAACGGCCCACATGATCCTGGAGCCGGCCCTGGATGCACCACCAGGGGCGGAATGGTTCCGGGCTGCCAAAGAAAAGGCCATATATGTATCGGGAACAACTCATGTTCCTCCGTGAGGTCATGGAGCTGCGTCCGTAAGTTAATTCTACACAATGACCATTATATACGTTTACCCATACACACTGTATGTAGACTATCTAGGTAATGTTATAGCTTAAAAATAGGGTTGAGCGAACCCAAACTTTTCAGTAAAAGTTCCAGTTCAGGTTCGGTGTTCGTCGAGTTAATAGAGCTTTTTGGAAGGCTTCAGAGCAGCCAATCAACAAGCGTTTAACTTGTGTGCCATTAGAAGCCATCACAGCCATGCCTACTAATGGCATGGCTGTGATTGGCCAGTGCAGCATGTGACCCAGCTTCTATATCAGCTGGATTCACGTAGCGCTGCACGTCACTCTGCTCTTATTAGTGTAGGGATAGTATGCTGCTGCTGTGAGGGAGAGAATAGGAAAGAATCTTTTATCAGAAGTGCTTGTTAACTCAGCGATCTACATAGATTTTGTTTTGTAGGTGCAGTGCACAATTTTTTTACCCTGCCCTGAGCCCAGTGACACAGAAAAAGAACATGTATCCATCTGTTGGTTATGTGGGCGTCAGCGGCCATTTTATGCACGTTCAGTGCACCAGCACAGTATATGTGCATTTGTGACAGTCAAATACAAGCTTGAAATACTGCAATAATATTCTGGGTTTAAAAAAACACCCATTTTTGGCAATACACTACATCTGGGGCCTTTGCTGCATTTGTCAGTGTGAAATACAAGCTTGAAATACTGCAATAATATTCTGGGCTTAAAAAAAACACAAATGTTTGGCAATATCCCTACATCTGGGGCCTTTGAAGCATTTGTCAGTGTGAAATACAAGCTTAAAATACTGCAATAATATTCTGGGTTTAAAAAAACACCCATTTTGGGCAAGATACTATATTTGCGGCCTATGCTGCATTTGTCACAGTGAAATATAAGCGTTATATACTGCTGTTATATTCTGTTATTAAAAAAACACCCATTTTGGGCAAGATACTAAATTTGCGGCCTTTGCTGCATTTGTCACAGTGAAATACAATCAGTCAATACTGCAGTTACATTGTTGGTTGACAAATTAACTTTTTTTTTTACTGTGAAGTAATTGTATAAAATTTGCCTGTCACACTGTTGTGTGACCTCAAGAAATGTTTCCTCTTTATGACACCAGCATTGCCTTACTCTCAGTGAACTTAATTGTTGACTATTGGCGGTTACTTTTTTTGCCTGACATAAACCATCTGTTAGTTTGGTGGGTGAACACAAAGAATGAGGAGAGCGTCAAATAAGGGACATGGCCCCAGGGCCGTCTTTTCGAATGGGCACGCTGGGCAGTTGCCCGGGGGCCCCACTTGCCTGGGGGCCCGCCTGCCCAGTGAACCCACCAGCCAACTTCCCAACCGTCATTTAGCAGCGTTGCCGCCAGGGCCGTCTTTACCAAGGGGCAAAAGGGGCAGCTGCCCTGGGCCCAGTTGCTCCTGGGGGGGCCCAAGGCAGCTGCCTCTTGAGCCCTGCTAGCTACTGCCCCGGGTGTCAGGCTGTCGGCTACACAGGCATCATGATCGTACTGTGTTAATGATCTTAATTCTAGGACCTTAATGAGTTTTGATCTAGGACCTTAATGACATCATTACCATGTGACCAGTAACCTAGCAATTACTGGTCACATGGCTATGAAGTCATCACAGGTCCTATCAGGAGTGTTGCAGAAGTTAACTGTGGAGCTTTTCTGTGTAAAGATTACATCAGAAAAAGGTGACATGGGGTTGTTATTTTAATATACTGTAAACTACTGTATAGTGGGGTGCTGTGTACTGTGTGGGGGGCTGTATACTGTGTGGGGGCCTGTATACTGTGTGGTGGGCTGTATATTGTGTGGTGGGCTATATATTGTGTAATGGGCTGTATATTGTGTGGTGGGCTGTATACTGTGTGTGGGGGGGGGGGGGTGGCCTGTATACTGTGTGGTGGGCTGTATAGTGTGGGGGGCCTGTATAGTGTGGGGGGCCTGTATAGTGTGGGGGGGGGGGCTGTATAGTGGGGGAAGTGCTATACTGCTGTACTGTATAGTGTGGGGGGCTGTATACTGTGGGTGCGGTATAGTGTAGAGTGCTGTACTGTATAGTGTGGGGGGCTGTATCGTGTATAGTTTGGGGTGCTGTATACAGTGAGGTGCTGTATAGTGTGGGGGTCTATACTGCTCTACTATATACTGTGGGGTACTGTATAGTGTGGGGTGCTAAACTGCATAATGTGTGGTGCTGTATACTATAGGGTGCTATACTGCATACTGTGTGGTGCTGTATACTATAGGGTGCTATACTGCATACTGTGTGGTGCTGTATACTATAGGGTGCTATACTGCATACTGTGTGGTGCTGTATACTATAGGGTGCTATACTGCATACTGTGTGGTGCTGTATACTATAGGGTGCTATACTGCATACTGTGTGGTGCTGTATACTATAGGGTGCTATACTGCATACTGTGTGGTGCTGTATACTATAGGGTGCTATACTGCATACTGTGTGGTGCTGTATACTATAGGGTGCTATACTGCATACTGTGTGGTGCTGTATACTATAGGGTGCTATACTGCATACTGTGTGGTGCTGTATACTATAGGGTGCTATACTGCATACTGTGTGGTGCTGTATACTATAGGGTGCTATACTGCATACTTGGGGGTTTACATCCACTTTAATCATACAACTAAAAAAACGAAATAAATATAGATATATATATAAATGTACACACACTCTGGTGCTGGTGGGTAATGCTGGTGTGGGTACTGCTGGTGCTGGTGGGTATTAATGTTGGAGTGGCGTGTGTACTGCCTGGGTACTCTACATTGTGACATCACAAAAAAAAAAAATGTTTGTGTTTACATCCACTTTAACCACCTCCGGACCGCCTAACGCAGGATCGCGTTCCGGAGGTGGCAGCGCTGCGCACAGTCACGCATATACGCGTCATCTCGCGAGACGCGAGATTTCCTGTGAACGCGCGCACACAGGCGCGCGCGCTCACAGGAACGGAAGGTAAGAGAGTTGATCTCCAGCCTGCCAGCGGCGATCGTTCGCTGGCAGGCTGGAGATGTGTTTTTTTTAACCCCTAACAGGTATATTAGACGCTGTTTTGATAACAGCGTCTAATATACCTGCTACCTGGTCCTCTGGTGGTCCCCTTTGTTTGGATCGACCACCAGAGGACACAGGTAGCTCAGTAAAGTAGCACCAAGCACCACTACACTACACTACACCCCCCCCCATCACTTATTAACCCCTTATTAGCCCCTGATCACCCCTAATCACCCCTGATCACCCCATATAGACTCCCTGATCACCCCCCTGTCATTGATTACCCCCCTGTCATTGATCAACCCCCTGTAAAGCTCCATTCAGACGTCCGCATGATTTTTACGGATCCACTGATAGATGGATCGGATCCGCAAAACGCATCCGGACGTCTGAATGAAGCCTTACAGGGGCATGATCAATGACTGTGGTGATCACCCCATATAGACTCCCTGATCACCCCCCTGTCATTGATTACCCCCCTGTCATTGATTACCCCCCTGTAAAGCTCCATTCAGATGTCCGCATGATTTTTACGGATGCACTGATACATGGATCGGATCCGCAAAACGCATCCGGTCGTCTGAATGAAGCCTTACAGGGGCATGATCAATGACTGTGGTGATCACCCCCCTGTCATTGATTACCCCCCTGTAAAGCTCCATTCAGATGTCCGCATGATTTTTACGGATGCACTGATAGATGGATCGGATCCGCAAAACGCATCCGGACGTCTGAATGAAGCCTTACAGGGGCATGATCAATGACTGTGGTGATCACCCCATATAGACTCCCTGATCACCCCCCTGTCATTGATTACCCCCCTCTCATTGATTACCCCCCTGTAAAGCTCCATTCAGATGTCCGCATGATTTTTACGGATGCACTGATAGATGGATCGGATCCGCAAAACGCATCCGGACGTCTGAATGAAGCCTTACAGGGGCATGATCAATGACTGTGGTTATCACCCCATATAGACTCCCTGATCACCCCCCTGTAAAGCTCCATTCAGATGTCCGCATGATTTTTACGGATGCACTGATACATGGATCGGATCCGCAAAACGCATCCGGTCGTCTGAATGAAGCCTTACAGGGGCATGATCAATGACTGTGGTGATCACCCCCCTGTCATTGATTACCCCCCTGTAAAGCTCCATTCAGATGTCCGCATGATTTTTACGGATGCACTGATAGATGGATCCGATCCGCAAAACGCATCCGGACGTCTGAATGAAGCCTTACAGGGGCATGATCAATGACTGTGGTGATCACCCCATATAGACTCCCTGATCACCCCCCTGTCATTGATCACCCCCCTGTCATTGATTACCCCCCTGTAAAGCTCCATTCAGATGTCCGCATGATTTTTACGGATGCACTGATAGATGGATCCGATCCGCAAAACGCATCCGGACGTCTGAATGAAGCCTTACAGGGGCATGATCAATGACTGTGGTGATCACCCCATATAGACTCCCTGATCACCCCCCTGTCATTGATTACCCCCCTGTAAAGCTCCATTCAGATGTCCGCATGATTTTTACGGATGCACTGATAGATGGATCGGATCCGCAAAACGCATCCGGACGTCTGAATGAAGCCTTACACGGGCGTGATCAATGACTGTGGTTATCACCCCATATAGACTCCCTGATCACCCCCCTGTCATTGATCCCCCCCCTGTCATTGATCACCCCCCTGTCATTGATCACCCCCCTGTCATTGATCACCCCCCTGTCATTGATCACCCCCCTGTCATTTATCACCCCCCTGTCATTTAGCACCCCTCTGTAAGGCTCCATTCAGATATTTTTTTGGCCCAAGTTAGCAGAATTTTATTTTTTTTTTCTTACAAAGTCTCATATTCCACTAACTTGTGTCAAAAAATAAAATCTCACATGAACTCACCATACCCCTCACGGAATCCAAATGCGTAAAATTTTTTAGACATTTATATTCCAGACTTCTTCTCACGCTTTAGGGCCCCTAGAATGCCAGGGCAGTATAAATACCCCACATGTGACCCCATTTCGGAAAGAAGACACCCCCAGGTATTCCGTGAGGGGCATATTGAGTCCATGAAAGATTGAAATTTTTGTCCCAAGTTAGCGGAACGGGAGACTTTGTGAGAAAAAAATTAAAAATATCAATTTCCGCTAACTTGTGCCAAAAAAAAAAAAATTCTATGAACTCGCCATGCCCCTCATTGAATACCTTGGGGTGTCTTCTTTCCAAAATGGGGTCACATGTGGGGTATTTATACTGCCCTGGCATTCTAGGGGCCCCAAAGCGTGAGAAGAAGTCTGGTATCCAAATGTCTAAAAATGCCCTCCTAAAAGGAATTTGGGCACCTTTGCGCATCTAGGCTGCAAAAAAGTGTCACACATCTGGTATCGCCGTACTCAGGAGAAGTTGGGGAATGTGTTTTGGGGTGTCATTTTACATATACCCATGCTGGGTGAGAGAAATATCTTGGTCAAATGCCAACTTTGTATAAAAAAATGGGAAAAGTTGTCTTTTGCCAAGATATTTCTCTCACCCAGCATGGGTATATGTAAAATGACACCCCAAAACACATTCCCCAACTTCTCCTGAATACGGCGATACCAGATGTGTGACACTTTTTTGCAGCCTAGGTGGGCAAAGGGGCCCATATTCCAAAGAGCACCTTTAGGATTTCACAGGTCATTTACCTACTTACCACACATTAGGGCCCCTGGAAAATGCCAGGGCAGTATAACTACCCCACAAGTGACCCCATTTTGGAAAGAAGACACCCCAAGGTATTCTGTGAGGGGCATGGCGAGTTCCTAGAATTTTTTATTTTTTGTCACAAGTTAGTGGAAAATGCTTTTTTTTTTTTTTTTTTTTTTTTTTCATACAAAGTCTCATATTCCACTAACTTGTGACAAAAAATAAAAACTTCCATGAACTCACTTTGCCCATCAGCGAATACCTTGGGGTCTCTTCTTTCCAAAATGGGGTCACTTGTGGGGTAGTTATACTGCCCTGGCATTCTAGGGGCCCAAATGTGTGGTAAGGAGTTTGAAATCAAATTCTGTAAAAAATGACCTGTGAAATCCGAAAGGTGCTCTTTTGAATATGGGCCCCTTTGCCCACCTCGGCTGCAAAAAAGTGTCACACATCTGGTATCTCCGTAATCGGGAGAAGTTGGGGAATGTGTTTTGGGGTGTCATTTTACATATACCCATGCTGGGTGAGAGAAATATCTTGGCAAAAGACAACTTTTCCCATTTTTTTATACAAAGTTGGCATTTGACCAAGATATTTATCTCACCCAGCATGGGTATATGTAAAAAGACACCCCAAAACACATTCCTCAACTTCTCCTGAATACGGGGATACCAGATGTGTGACACTTTTTTGCAGCCTAGGTGGGCAAAGGGGCCCACATTCCAAAGAGCACCTTTCGGATTTCACAGGTCATTTACCTACTTACCACACATTTGGGCCCCTAGAATGCCAGGGCAGTATAACTACCACACAAGTGACCCCATTTTGGAAAGAAGAGACCCCAAGGTATTCGCTGATGGGCATAGTGAGTTCATGGAAGTTTTTATTTTTTGTCACAAGTTTGTGGAATATGAGACTTTGTATGAAAAAAAAAAAAAAAAAAAAAAATCATCATTTTCCACTAACTTGTGACAAAAAATAAAAAATTCTAGGAACTCGCCATGCCCCTCACGGAATACCTTGGGGTGTCTTCTTTCCAAAATGGGGTCACTTGTGGGGTAGTTATACTGCCCTGGTATTCTAGGGGCCCAAATGTGTGGTAAGGAGTTTGAAATCAAATTCAGGAAAAAATGAGGAGTGAAATCCGAAAGGTGCTCTTTGGAATATGGGCCCCTTTGCCCACCTAGGCTGCAAAAAAGTGTCACACATCTGGTATCCCCGTACTCAGGAGAAGTTGAGGAATGTGTTTTGGGGTGTCTTTTTACATATACCCATGCTGGGTGAGATAAATATCTTGGTCAAATGACAACTTTGTATAAAAATATGGGAAAAGTTGTCTTTTGCCAAGATATTTCTCTCACCCAGCATGGGTATATATAAAATGACACCCCAAAACACATTCCCCACCTTCTCCTGAGTACGGAGATACCAGATGTGTGACACTTTTTTGCAGCCTAGGTGGGCAAAGGGGCCCATATTCCAAAGAGCACCTTTCGGATTTCACAGGTCATTTTTTACTGAATTTGATTTCAAACTCCTTACCACACATTTGGGCCCCTAGAATGCCAGGGCAGTATAACTACCCCACAAGTGACCCCATTTTGGAAAGAAGAGACCCCAAGGTATTCGCTGATGGGCATAGTGAGTTCATAGAAGTTTTTATTTTTTGTCACAAGTTAGTGGAATATGAGACTTTGTAAGGAAAAAAAAAAAAAAAAAAAAAATCATCATTTTCCGCTAACTTGTGACAAAAAATAAAAAGTTCTATGAACTCACTATGCCCATCAGCGAATACCTTAGGGTGTGTACTTTCAGAAATGGGGTCATTTGTGGGGTGTTTGTACTGTCTGGGCATTGTAGAACCTCAGGAAACATGACAGGTGCTCAGAAAGTCAGAGCTGCTTCAAAAAGCGGAAATTCACATTTTTGTACCATAGTTTGTAAACGCTATAACTTTTACCCAAACCATTTTTTTTTTACCCAAACATTTTTTTTTTATCAAAGACATGTAGAACTATAAATTTAGAGCAAAATTTCTATATGGATGTCGTTTTTTTTTGCAAAATTTTACAACTGAAAGTGAAAAATGTCATTTTTTTGCAAAAAAAATCGTTAAATTTCGATTAATAACAAAAAAAGTAAAAATGTCAGCAGCAATGAAATACCACCAAATGAAAGCTCTATTAGTGAGAAGAAAAGGAGGTAAAATTCATTTGGGTGGTAAGTTGCATGACCGAGCAATAAACGGTGAAAGTAGTGTAGGTCAGAAGTGTAAAAAGTGGCCTGGTCTTTCAGGGTGTTTAAGCACTGGGGGCTGAGGTGGTTAAGTTATTAGTGCCCCTCAAGTTTTGACTGTAATATCTTATGTGTCCCCCTTATATAGCAATCTTAGAGTTGCCACTCGTTCGAGGAAGTGTAAAAAAGGTGAGGAAAAATAAAGTTTATTACGTGTTGGTGAAAATAACCTTTAGTGCAGAAATGAAACGTAATGTTTTGAGTGGAGCACAGAAGAGGAAAAAGGCTGCAGAGGAGAAAGAGAAAATGTGCAAACTTCCAAAACTAACATCTTGGCTCAATCCAGGTGCAACGTCAGCCAGTAGTTCTGCTCCTCCAGATGTAGCATCCACATCTACATGCACTCCAATTCCAGCAGAAATACCAATGGTATCATTACCTGATCCTACTGCTGGGGAAAATCCACAAGAGGAAATGCCCAATAAATATCGCCTTATTGATAATTAGCATTTTTATTCTAGTGTGTGATTGTGTAGACAGGGCCCCAGTGCACTGTATTGCCTGGGGGCCTATAATGCTCTTAAGATGGCACTGCATGGCCCCGGTCGTGGTGCTGCTGGTGGAGCTCATGATTTAGGGAGAGGACGTGGTCGATCTGTGCCAGCTACACGCACAAGTGAAACACCTTCCTCAGGTGTGAGTAGGCGACAGAACCTTCAGCGTTATTTGGTCGGGCCTAATGCGGCTCTACGAATGGTGAGGCCAGAACAAGTACAGGCAATAGTAAATTGGGTTGCTGACAGTGCCTCCAGTTCCTTCACATTTTCTCCCACCCAGTCTCCTGCTGAAAGATCAGAGTTGGCACCTGCAGCCGATGGTCATCAGTCTTTCACCTCACCCCCTTGCAAATCAGCCAAGCAGTCTGAGCCCCAAGTCATGCAGCAGTCTCTTCTGCTTTTTGATGACTCTGCTAGCAGGGTTTTCCAGGGCCATCCACATAGCCCTGCCCCAGAAGTGGAAGAGATTAAGTGCACCGATGCCCAACCACTTATGTTTCAAGATGAGTACATGGGAGGACCACCGCAGCACGTCTCGGATGATGACGAAACACAGGTGCCAACTGCTCTGGCTTTCTGCAGTGTGCAGACCGACAAGGAGGACAGGGGTGAAGACTGGATGGAAGATGATGTGGAGGACGATGAGGTCCTCGACCCCACATGGAATCAAGGTCATGCGAGTGACCTGTTTAGTTCGGAGGAAGAGGCGGTGGTCGCACAGAGCCACCAGCACAGCAGAAGATCGAGCAGGGTGCAAAAGCAGCTACTGCCCACCGCAACAAGGGACCGAGCACACCAAAGCCAGCTCCAAGGAGTTCCCTGGCGTGGCAGTTCTTACAATGTGCTGACGACAAGACATGAGTGGTTTGCACGCTGTGCAATCAGAGCCTGAAGCGAGGCATAAATGTTCTCAACCTGAGCACAACCTGCATGACCAGGCATCTAAGTGCAAAGCACGAGCTGCAGTGGAGTAGACACCTCAGAAAACCAAGAAAGGTCTCTGGCTCCTCCTGCTTCCTCTTCTGCTGCAGTCTCGGCCTCTTCATCCACCTCTGGAGTGACAGTGGCACCTGACACCCCACAAACAGAGGATCTGTCAGCAACGCCACCACCTGGGTCACCAAGCATCTCCACAATGTCCCATGGAAGTGTTCAGCTCTCTATCTCCCAAACACTGGAGCGGAAGAGGAAGTACCCCCCTACCCACCCGCGATCCCTGGCCCTAAATGCCAGCATTTCAAAATTACTGGCCTTTGAAATGCTGTCAGTCCGCCTGGTGGAGACGGAGAGTTTTAAAAGCCTTATGGCGGTGGCTGTCCCACAGTACGTCGTGCCCAGCCGCCACTACTTTTGCAGGCGAGCCGTCCCTTCCCTGCACAACCAAGTGGGGGACAAAATCAGGTGTGCACTGCGCAACGCTATCTGTGGCAAGGTCCACCTAACTACGGATACGCGGACCAGTAAGCACGGTCAGGGACGTTATATCTCCCTAACAGCACACTGGGTAAATGCAGTGGCGGCTGGGCCTGAGGCGGATAGCAGTTTGGCGCATGTCCTTCCACCACCGAGGATTGCAGGGCGCTTCAGTTTGCCTCCTGTTGCTTCCTCCTCCTACTCCGCTTCTTCATCCTCTACCGTCTCCTCATCCAGTCCGTGTAACACCTTCACCATCAACTTCAGCACAGCCAGGGGTAAACGACAGCAGGCAGTTTTAAAACTTATCTGTTTGGGGGACAAACCCCACACCACGCAGGAGCTGTGGACGGGCATGGAACAACAGACCGATGAGTGGTTGGTGCCAGTGAGCCTCAAGCCCGGCCTGGTGGTGTGCGATAATGGGCGAAATCTCATAGCAGCTCTGGGACTAGCCGGTTTGATGCACATCCCTTGCCTGGCGCATGTGCTGAATTTGGTGGTGCAGAGGTTCCTTAAAAATTGCCCCGATATGTCAGAGCTGCTGCAGAAAGTGCGGGCCATCTGTGCGCGCTTTTAGCGTACTCACCCTGCTGCCGCTTGCCTGTCAGCGCTGCAGCGTAACTTCGGCCTTCCCACTCACCGCCTCATATGCGACGTGCCCACAAGGTGGAACTCCACCTTGCACATGCTGGCCAGACTGTGCGAGCAGCAGCAGGAGATAGTGGAGTTTCAGCTGCAGCACGCACGGGTGAGTATCTCTGTGGAACAGCACCACTTCACCACCAATGAGTGGGCCTCCATGCGAGACCTGTGTGCCTTGTCGCGCTTTTTCGAGTACTCCACCAACATGGCTAGTGCCAATGACGCCGTTCTCAGCGTAACTATCCCACTTCTATGCCTCCTTGAAAAAATGCTTCGGGCGATGATGGAAGAGGATGTGGCACAAGAGGAGGAAGAGGGATCATTTCATAGGGTTTCAGGCCAGTCATTCACAAGTGGCTCCGAGGGTGGGTTCCTGCACCCTACAACGCCAGGTACACAATTGTCCAGCCAGGGCACAGTTCTGGAGGATGAGGAGGTGGAGGATGAGGAGGAGGAGATGGAGGAAGAGGAACAGTGTTCACAGCAGGGTGGCACCCAAACCAGCTCATGGCCATCACTGGTGCGTGGCTGGGGGGGATACAGAGGACACAAACTATACATCTCCCACAGAGGACAGCTTGTCGTTGCCTCTGGGCAGCCTGGCACACATGAGAGATTACATGCTGCAGTGTCTCCGCAACGAACGCCAAGTTGCCCACATTCTAACTTGTGCTGATTACTGGGTGGCCACGCTGCTGGATCCCCGTTACAAGGACAACGTACCGTCCTTAATTTCGTCACTGGAGCGTGATCGTAAGATGCGCGAGTACAAGCACAAGCTGGTAGACACGCTGCTGGTGGCATTCCCACCTGACACAGCACACAGTGGAAGCAGAAGGCAAAGGCAGAGGATGAGGAAGAGGTCGCCAATGCAGCTGGGGCACGGCCAGCACCTCAGAAGGCAGGGTTAGCATGGCCGAAATGTGAAAAAGTTTTGTCAGCATGCCACAACAACCAGCACCACCAGCTGATATGGAATGTCTTAGCAGGAGGCAGCATTTCAGCAACATGGTTGACCAGTATGTGTGCACACGCCCTGAATGATGGGTCTGCCCCCTTCAACTTCTGGGTCTCCAAATTGGGCACATGGCCTGAGCTTGCCCTTTACTCCTTGGAGGTGCTGGCCTTCCCTGCAGCCAGTGTATTGTCTGAACGTTTGTTTAGCACAGCTGGAGGGGGTTATCACAGGTTATATTTCCAAATCTTTTGGAGTGTACTCTAATAAAAAAAAAACAACTGTGTAGGCTACCTCCTCCTCCTCCACCGCCGCTTCCACCTACACCGCCACATCCACCGCCTCCTCAACCTCCTACTCCATATGGACCTCGTCCTCCAAGATCAAGATTAATTATTTTTAATTTTTATGTATTTTATGTTATTTGAAGTCATTTCCCTATCCACATTTGTTTGCAGAGCACTTGCCATGCTCTTAACCACATTTTGCTGCCATTTGCAGCCCTCTAGCCCTTTCCATGACTTTTTTTAGAGCCATTTTAGTGCTCCAAAGTTTGGGTCCCCATTGACTTTAATGGGGTTCGGGGTCAAGTTCGGGTCCCGAATTAGAACTTTTTTGTGAAGTTCGGCCGAACCCAAACATCCAGGTGTCCGCTCAACTCTAGTTAAAAATGTTCATGTTGAAAAGGCATATTTGCCAATAGCAACCATTCAAATTCCTCCTTTCATGTACCTAAATTACACCATATGGTTATTTCATGTAGTACTATGTGCAAAAAGTAATTTGATGATTATAGCAATATGTGACGTTAATAGTTATAAAACAAAATACTGTTTATTTAGTAATGTACAATTTTTTTTCTATTTTTGAAGAATGGAGGACAACCTAGAGGATAAAGGGGATGAGTCTGCTCCGCTGCTCTCCAGTGCCTGTGAAGAAGACCCTACCTCTGGGGCAGCGCAGGCGGAGAGTGCCCCAGGACCAAGCATGGCACCTTCCAGGCCACCAGCTGTTTCTGGAGGCGATTTGCCCCCCCCTTTGGATCTACCCAGCCGGGCCAGACGACGGGCAATCCCTCCTGCCGAATCTCTCATCAACTTGATTATTGATTGATTATTTATGGAGAGCCCGGCAGGAGGATGAGTTTGACTTTAATGCCCGTAATCTGGCCTCTTATTTGCGCCGGCTGCCTCCAGAACGAGTACTGAGAACCAAATCGGCTCTCGGTATCGTTCTGGATGTAGCCACTCCCCCCAACGACCCTACAGAAATTTGGAGCCCTGAAAAATTGGCGCCTCCATGGGAAAATGTTTGGCCCCCAGCCAATGCCAATTTCCCAGGGTTCACACCCTTCACCACCACCTCCTCCACAATTACACCCTCCAAGGACTCATTATGCGCCACCTACTCGGCCATATGGCCCACATTATCATGTGGAGTCCACATATGGGCATGCTGTCCCCACCTCCTCACAAACTGCCCCATCGCAGTACTCTGCCCCCTTTTCCCAACCAGCCTAACCTGGCCTGCAGTCTCCGGCCCCACCCCCACCATCTGGGTGTTATACCAATTTGTAATTTTTTTGTTATGCTTTATTTAGTTTATTTTCAAAACCTGACGTAAAAGAAAAAGTCGATATGATTATTATTTATATTTTATAATAAACAGAGTTTTATTTAACCAATTTATATTGTTACTTCTCTTTATTATATACATTGCAGATATATTAGTGTTGGTCGAGCACCAAAGTGCTCGGGTGCTCGAGTAGAACACCTCAGGATGATCGGGTGCTCCACCGGGGACGATGTCTGCATGCATCTTGGACTCCCAGGTCGCTGCTGGGAACCATGTTGGCCGAGTAGTATGCCAATTTTACAGACTGACAATAATATGCACAAAACTGAAGATAAAATCGATTGTAGAGGAAAAATTGTTAGCAAACATTCTTTCCTGTATATTTACTTGTATATAAAGTGCAAGTGCTGCCAAAACTTAAAAGGAAGAGGCACTCCGATACAGCCTGTATATCACATAAAGGAGGGCCTCATTCACATTGTGGTACAATTGTTCAGGTAGTGGGACTCCTACACTCAAAGCCTATGCACTAAGTGAAAGGGCTGCCAAAAATTACAAGGAATCGGCACTACAATACACTCGATTACACATAAAGGAGAGCATTAGAGATGGCCTTTGCTCGTTCGCGATTCGCCGAACATATGGCGATATTCGTGCCCGCCATATTCTTTTACATTGTGAAGAACTTTGACCCATGACACATCCATCAGGTGGTACAGGACAGCCAATTGAAAAGTTTCAGCACATGGACATACCCCCTACCTTATAAATAGACCTGATCTGGCCGCCATTTTACATTCTGTCTTTTGCCAGTGTAGGGAGAGGTTGCTGTGTGGAGCAGGGACAGACTGTTAGGGACACAAATCGCTAGCTAATGGGTCCACAAAAGTCCTTTTAAGGACTGGTATAGGTGTGCTATTGATTGGTGTGCAGTATATAGGGGTGTAATACACTTATAATATACTTTCTAATATAGAAAGCATATTATAGTGGATTTGTATAGTGCAGCATTGTGACTGGTGAGCGGGTCTGCAGCGATACTACAACTACAAAGAGTGACAAACGCAATTAGAAAGAAGTATTATAACTGGTGTGATAGACCAGTGTCCCCCAAATCGACAGATTGAAGCGGGGTGTTATATACCAATATACTTTCATAATAGTGTATTTGGGTACGGCAGAATTTTTGGGCTGTTTTGCTGTGTTTCCTCTGCTACACACAGTGACAAACGGTACTGGAAAAAAAGTATTATAACTGGTGTGATATACCAGTCGCCCCCCAAAACTACAGATTGAAGCGGGGTGTTATATACCAACAGGCTCGGACTGGCCCACAGGGGTACAGGGGAATCCCTCGGTGGGCCCCTGAGCAAGGTGGGCCCCTAGTCTCCCACCCCCTGCACAAGTGGCACACAACACATTAGATTTAGTACACTACATACATATATTCAATGTACAGCACCTCAACCAGCTTATGTTCATATAAAAAACTTGTTAGATTATTTATTATATTTGAATGTATCCGTACGGTGGGCCCCCAAAATAAATTTTACTGGTGGTCCCTAGGTACCCCAGTCCGACACTGGTTCCATACTATGTTCTCAGAGTTGTCCTGGAAAAACAAAGGTCTGGTAGTCCACATCAAAGATGAGTTGGCAGGTTGGGAGTTACCAGCTATCCTGGATGACTTGATGTTACTGGCCAAATGCATAGATCTCTACATCTTAAAGTATCTCCGGGAATCCATTTCAGAGAGGAGAACGCCACAACTGACAACAGTTAGAGACAAGTTGTCAGAGGAGGAATGGCAGCACTGGTACAGCAACAACTTGTGTGTTTACTGCAGTGGTAGGGGTCATTTTGTGAAGAATTGTCCGCTCAAGTTGGAAAACTGCAGTGCCTAGGTTTGATAGGAGGTGATCCTAGGTGAAGATGACGTCTCTCCAAAACTAATGTTTTCCATGGTTCTGTCCTGTGGTTTCACCTAGATCATTAAAAAGACCTTTCTGGACTCTGGATCCGCTGGAAACTTTTTGCATCAGGCCTTAGTGATATAGTATGGCTGGAGGCAAAATATGATGTTTCCATGTGTACACATATGCTGTACACATTTTTCCAGTCAACAGGTGCCTGTTGCTTTGCTACAGGAATCAGGCATGCTTTGTTGTGAAATTGAGAAATGGCAATTATAATGGTTGTTCAGATATTATGTATCTCACATTGAGAAAGATTAGCCATATAATCTCCCCTTCAATTCGCCAAGTAAAAAATTATGTTACACTCACCTCTTTGTTCAGTGCAGGTGTCTGTAAACAAGCAGCAGCAGGAGAACCGAGATGGGAGCACACAATGCAGAGATGATGTGGCGCTATATCAGGGGTACTCAGCTGGCGGACCTCCGCCATCCCTTCCATAGGAAGCAGCACTTTAGGCTGAGGGGTACAGACAGGGCGGGAACACATTACTGACTGCAGGAAAGGACTCCACAGTGTCAGTGGCGTGTTCCCATCTTGCCTGTGCCTCTCTCTGTAAGGCTACTTTCACACTACCGTTTCTATTTTCCGTTATTGAGACCAGTCATAGGGTCTCAATATCGGAAAAAAACGCTTCAGTTTTGTCCACGTTCATTGTCAATGGGGACAAAACGTAACTGAACAGAACGGAGTGCTCCAAAAAAAACATTCTCTTCCCTTTTTTTTGCGTTTCTATACCACAGAGCACACGTTTTTTTTTTCCCGTCATGGGATGCAGAGCAAACCGGAACCGGCATGACCCACAATGCAAGTCAATAGGGACGGATAAGTTTTCTCTGACACAATAGAAAACAGATTTGTTCCCCCATTCACTTTCAAAGGAGTTCATGATAGATCCGTCATTGCTATGTTAAAGATAATACAACCGGATCCGTTCATAACGGATGCAGATGGTTGTATTATCAGTAACGGAAGCGTTTTTGCTGAACCCTGCCGGATCCAGCAAAAAAAGCTATTGTGAAAGTAGCCTAATGGTAAAATAAAGATAAGGCTCCATTCACACCATGGTATTTTTGTTCCACATCCAATCCCCATTATTGGTGGATTGGATGTGGACCCCTTCATTTCAATGGGGCCGCAAAAGATGCAGAGAGCACAATATTAATTGCCGGTATTTTCCTGTGCAGACTGTTACTAATGAACACCTCCTCCATTTGCTCGCGCTGTAGGGAACGCTCACTGCTGACTAGAAGCTCAGAACAAGACCTGCGAGACATCATCACACTGGAGTGCAGGTCCTGTCCTGAGCTTCCAGTCAGCAGAGAGTGTTCACCATGGCGCGAGCAAATGGAGGAGGTGAGTTAATATTTTTTATTTTTTTTGCAAAAGCAGAGATGGGGGCATTATTCTTACTAGGGGCACTAATGGAGGTAGTATTCTTACTGGGTGCACTAATGGGGCCGTTCATCTTTACTGTTGGCATTCAGCTCGGACCTTCACCTGACTCCAGACCCAGGTATGTGGACCTTTAATAAAACTAGTTGAGTACCCCTGCGGTATATGGCACATGACTGCTGCAGCCAATCACTGTCTGAAGACAGGCCCATTGAGCAGTAGAACAAAAAGCAATTCACTCTGTAATTTTTTATTTTAGGGAAGGAAGAGCAGACTTGTGGGTCCCTCAGTACTAGATCACATATTTGCATGAAACAGCTGGAATATATGGGATGCACCAGGAATAGCAACACTTCCTTCGCTATATGAGGAAGGGTCATGGTCTCTGTGCAACTGAACAAGACACATACCTAAAAAGCTAGCAGTGACTGCAGATATTATAGATCAGGGATCAGCAACCTTTGGCACTCCAGGTGCTGTGAAACTACAACTCCCAGCATGCACACTTACTCAGCTGCGCCTTTTCCCCGCTCAACGCAAGGTCTAAAAAAGTGGATGTGGTGTGGGTGGGGAAGGGGATGGTCTGGCAAGCTCGTCTCATTCATCATTTTTTGCGCCAGTTTTATGTGTAGAAAATGGTCTAAATGTAAGACAGCTAGAAAGCTGGCTTACATTTAGAATCGGAGCTTGATGCGCCAAAGTTATGTACAGGCCGGCGTCTCTACATAACTTCGGCAGATCAACCACCAGCACAGGGGCTTAATTACATCCATATTTCTTTAGACAGAATAAAACTATTGCCTAGTCCTATCAAAAAAGATAATTACTCTTACATAATTGGATTTTCCTTTAGCCTCCACAACGGCACCTGGAGGTTACCCCGCCTTCTCAGGGACAGGAAACAACGGTGATATCAGCCTTCTCCAGTTAATAACCTAGAACTCAGAAGTAGCTGTCACAATTTAATTAGGTTCAACAAATTAGTAACAAAACATAACTTGATCCAGTTACATGAACAACAGAAAGGAATTCGTCGTGCCGTTGTGGAGGCTAAAGGAAAATCCAATTACCTGTAAGAGTAATTCTCATCTTTTCCCCATGCCTCCACAACGGCACCACCTGGAGGAATAATAACAGAGTAACAAGTGGGGGGGGGGGGGACGACAACCGCAGACAAAGTCAGGAAGTCTAGGATCAGTCCAATGTTCAGAGCCATAGAGGGGTCCCATGCGTCTTTTCCAAACCGTAAGAAGGCTTCTCAGGATCTCAGGTAAATCTTCAAAGTTTCCTGCTCTGCATAAGAGTGGAGACTACCGCTGTAAAAGGGGAATATTTATTATTAATATTTTGGCTATTATAATAATAGTATTATTAATAATTAATATTCATAAATAGGCGTGAGTCGCCTATTTTACTCTAAATACTAACTAACTTCCTTGTTATGGAAATAAAACGATGAATCCAGCATCAAAGTTGAAAATATTGTGGGTTCCTTTATTCGGTGTAGTACAGATCCATACAGTGACAGCATCACCTCAGTGTTCCAAATGAACGTCTACGCCACGGGTGTCAAACACAAGGCCCGCCAGACCTCGTCATGTGGCCCGTGCAGCGAGCGAGCTGGCGGCGGCGGCTGGGCACAGGGAGATGAGCGCTTCCATTGTGGAAGCGCTCATCTCCAGTCATCTGTATCGCCGTCCTCAGGACAGCGATACAGATGCCTGCCTGTGCTGCGGTAGGGGAGGGAGAGGCGTGTCCCTTCCCCTTCCTCTGATAGGCTGCCGGCCTAGTGCCTGCAGCCTATCAGAGGCCGGCGCAGGCGGCGCGATGACGTCATCGCGCTGCCTGAGCCATACAGCGTGGGACAAAGGCCAGAAGATGCCTGCATCGCATCACTGACATGGAGGTAAGTATGTGTTTTTTTTAATTATTTTTATTATGTACAATACTTTTACTGGCGGGGGCTGTTATTACTGGCAAAGGGGGGGCTGTTTGTTATTACTGGCAAAGGGGGGGGGCTGTTATTACTGGCGGGGGCTGTTATTACTGGCAAAGGGGGGGCTGTTATTACTGGCAAAGGGAGGGCTGTTATTACTGGCGGGGGCTGTTATTACTGGCAAAGCGGGGGCTGTTATTACTGGCGGGGGCTGTTATTACTGGCACAGAGGGGCTGTTATTACTGGGGGCTGTTATTACTGGCACAGAGGGGCTGTTATTACTGGGGGCTGTTATTACTGACACAGAGGGGCTCTTATTACTGGGGGCTGTTATTACTGGCACAGAGGGGCTGTTATTACTGGCACAGAGGGGCTCTTATTACTGGGGGCTGTTATTACTGGCACAGAGGGGCTGTTATTACTGGCACAGAGGGGCTCTTATTACAGGGGGCTGTTATTACTGGCACAGAGGGGCTGTTATTACTGACACAGAGGGGCTCTTGTTACTGGGGGCTGTTATTACTGGGGGCTGCTATTACTGGCACAGGGGGGCTGCTATTACTGGCATAGGGGGCTATTATTACTGGAAAAGGGGGGGGCTGTTAATACTGGCACATGATTGGGGGCACTATAGGGGCATCTACTGAGGCCACAAAGAAGGGGTATTTTATATGGGCTCTCTGTACAGTACAATTTTATACTGGGACACATGGTGGGTACTATGGGGAAGGTGGGAGAGGAACACTATGGTGTCATCTACGGGGGACACTAAGAAGGGGTATTTTATACTTGCAAATTATGGGGGACACTGAGGGCATCTACTGGAGCATTTTATACTGGTACATTATGGGGGGCACTAGGAGGAAGGAGGGTGTGGAGCACTATGGGGTCATTTACTAGGGGCACTATATGGGGGTATTTTATACTGGCACATTATGGGGGCACTATGAGGACATTAGCTTAAATGGGGGCATTACAAGGGGGTATTTTTTGCACTGTCACATTATAAGGAGAATTATTACTACTGGGGGGGCATTATGGTGGGCTTTATTACTCCCCCATGGTATGACCCCCTAGTAGCAGCACCAGCCTCTCCCTGCTCTGCTATCCCTCTGCCCCTTCACCAAATTCTTATTATGAAATTTTTCTCATTAGGATAAAACACCTCATCAGCTCCGCCGAGCCCCCGGCCAAAGTGTGGAAGTGGCGTCCGAGATCCCCAAGGGGCAAGCCAAGTAACTGTAAGTTTTCCGGGCCTTTGAGGGTGACCAAACTGCTGATGCGGCCCCCGATGAATTTGAGTTTGACACCCCTGGTCTACGCGTTTTCAAACAAACATGTTCTTAGTCGTGACTGATCAGAAATCCAAATGGCCATGGCTATATAGGCTAGTCGCGACCTCTCCTCCCATCTCCAGGTGGTGATTAGAAGGGGCAGATTGCTGCACACCCAAGCCAGAGCCAGTAGGAAAATCTGAAATTGACATTGGTGTAAGTTAAATATCTATAAAACCAAATACGTGCACTTAAAATGTGTACTATTCAGGCTCCTGGGTCTAAGTCAGGAATAACAAAATAAATATACCAATCTCATACAAAAAAATAAACGAGATAATAGTAAAAAATAAATTCCTGAAAAAACCGCATTGGTCTGAACAGTAGTTTCCAATGTTAAAAACAGAACAAAAAAATGCAAATCAAACATGGCAAATATATCCTCATAGCTACTCTTCTGAGTGAAATAACACAATAAACATGTAGGCACACCAGGAATGGACTAAATCCTAATACAGATACATGAGTTCTTTTTTCAGGTTCAAGCCATTCGGATGTCTCGTTTTTAATCGAAGAATCCAAAAGGCTTCCCTTTGTATTAATCGCCTTTGGAAATTGCCCCCTCGAATAGAAGGAAAAACTCGATCAATTCCAAAGGCAGAAAAAGTTTGTAAGCTCCTATCATGCATCGAAACAAAATGCCTAGCTGCATTCGAAATATTGACATACGAAGAGTTAGTAACATAATTCAAATGTTCCGAAATTCTGTTTTTCAACCTTCTTATAGTACTTCCCACATAAAGGAGGTCGCATTGTGTACATCTGATAACATAAATGACCCCAGTGGTGTTACAATTTATATAAGACCTAATAGAGAAGGTTGAAATATGGAACATTTTGTTGGGCACAACATAGCCGCAAGTTTTGCAGGGATGACTGCCGCACCGTGTGAACCCGGTATATTTGAGCCAGGTACTTGCCTGGGTTCTTTTTGGAGCAGATGTGAAAAGTGAAGGGGACAATGATGAAGCCAGCGTGGGAGACCGTCTAGCTGCCACTCTATAGCCATCCTGTAGTAAACCATGTAAAATATAGTCTTCATGTAAAATCGATATGCATTCCGATACTACCTGTTGAAATTGGTTGCTATAAGTGAGAACCAAAGTAGGCAGGTTACTGCGATCTTTCCCACCTGCTGTATTACCATCGTCCCCAACCATATCACTTCTCCCAAAGAGTAATGTCTTACGATTTTTCATCTGTGCTATTTTTTCGGCTCTTTTGATCATCCAAATAGGATAGCCCCTTGCCAACATACGTGACGTGATGGTACGGCATTCCAATGTGAAGGCCGCGTCATCACTACAACTTCTTCTAGCACGCAACATCTCGCCTACCGGTATGGACTTGATAGTATGCATAGGATGATGGCTGTTAACTCTCAAAATAGCATTGCCAGAGACTGTTTTGCGATAAGTAGTTGAGTGTATATTCGAACAGGGGATACCCGTGAGCGTTAAATCGAGAAAATTATTCGTAGACCTGTCCTGTGAGTGAGTGAATCTCAAATTGTAAGGATTATCATTAAGGTAGCGCGTAAAATCAGGTATGGCAGGCACATCGCCGCTCCATATAATGAGCAAATCATCGATGTACCTGCCATACCAATCCAATGCCGCTGCAAAAGGGTTGGCAGTGTTACATATATACCTTTCCTCCCAGTACGACATGGTTAGATTCGCTAGGGAAGGGGAAAATTTAGCCCCCATTGAAACTCCCCGTATTTGCAAAAAGAACAGACCGTCAAAAGAAAAATTATTGAGTCAGTAAAAATTCTGTGACTTCTATAACATAATCTATGAAATACAACTTATGACGGCTGTACTTATGCAAATGAAATTCCAGTGCGAATAAAGCCACGTCGTGGAAGGGTAGAGCGAAGAAACATCACTAGTGAGCCAGGTGAAACTGGGAGACCACTCTTTCTGATAGAAACTTCTTAGTATATCTCCAGTGTCTTTAATATAACCTGGTGCTCGTTTGACAAGGGGCTGTAAAATCGTGTCTAACCACTCTCCTAATTTTTCAGTCAGAGAGCATATGCCAGAGACAATGGGGCGCAGTGGGGGTGGATTTAACCCTTTGTGAATTTTGGGTAAAGCATGTATGATGGGTGTAATGGGTGACTCCACTTGTAGGTACAAAAATTGTTTATGGCTGAAATAGCCTAAATCTTTGCCCTTATCCAAAAGAGCAAGATATTGTGCCTGAAAATCAGCAATTGGATCATTTTTCAATTGTTTGTAGGTGGAGGTATCCAGAACAATATCCATCATTTGTTGCTTATAAACCATTTTATTCAATACCACCACTGCGCCCCCCTTGTCTGCCATTTTTACAATAATATTCTCTTTATCTCTTAGTTCAAGAAGGGCATTTCTTTGGGATTTAGACAGATTATTTTGTTGGGAGCTAACTTCTCTTGGAACAGAGAGAAGCCGTTTCTCAACTACCTCTTGAAAAAGGTCCATTCATGGTGTGCGTGAATTCAGAGGGTAGAATCGCGAGTTCCCGGTTCGAAAATCTGGAACCTCGGAAGTCGCAGTGCTACCATCCAAATCTGACTGAAGTTCGATCAAATTGACCAAGGACAATTGTTCAGTAAAAGACATATTAGTGAACTCATTACAATGTTGTGGATGTGAGAGCTGGTTAGACATATTCTCAGACCCATGAAAATGTCTCTTGACCATAAGGTCTCTGATAAATTTATTAATATCCATGAGAGTTGAAAACAGATCAAAATCATGGGTCGGGGCAAAATTCTAACCAAGTCTCAATATGTCAATTTGGTTATCAGTTAGTAACTCATCTGATAAATTAATAACTTCAAAATCATTAACAGTACCCACAATGGGGTTCATTTCTTGTGATGCCGCGTGGCCATGATATGCGGCTTTGTGTTTGCTTCCTTGTTTGTTAACTTCCTTGTTACACTTACTTTCAACTGAACTAAGTGTGAATTACTACTACGGTGGCGACTACTACAATAAATGACTATACGCTGTACTATGAATAAGAACGTATTTATTACACAATAACAGGTCTACAGTCTAATTATTGCTATAACTATATATATTTATATCAATGGACATATAAATATGTATACTTATAGTCGCACACAGTAATATATTAACAACACTACAATACACCTAACAACACTAAACACAATACAATATCTTACACAATTACACCCCAAACGCTACCTAAAAATACACTTACACACACACACACACACACACACACACTATTAGCAGCTCCCACCTACCTGGCTCTATATTGTCCCTACGGAAAAAAGGAGTTAATTACAATATGTGGGCAATGGGAATATGGTGGCGGGGGGGGGGGGGGTAATGGTCTGCAGGGCAGGGATTGCAGGGGTTAGTCTGTAGGGGTAAAATAGGGCAGAGGTTACAGCAGGGGTGAATGTTGTGTAGGGGTAATGCAGGGCAGGGATTAATGTATAATGCAGGGGTTACCAGGGAAATGTAGGGGTTAATGCTCGTTGGTCTAGGGGGTAAAGGGTTACTCAGCCAGTCCAGGGGTTAATTGCTCGTTGTAGGGGATGATCCTCACTTGTAGATGCTCGTCTTGCAGGGGCTGATTCTCAATTGGGACTGCTCGGCTCAACTTCAAAGCGCAGAGCCGCCTATTTAAATCCGGCGCTCGCTCCCAAGCGACCTGCGCGCATGCCTGCAGGCAAGTCCACGTGAGATGGCGCGGTGATATGACGTCACCTCACCAGCCTGCAAGCACTTCCAGGCAGGGGGATGCTTTGATCCTCCCGCCAGTGAAGTGAATGCGACATAGACCTTTGTTCCCCTATCTTTGTAATGCTAAACATCTCCGGACCTGACGGAGATATTATCAAAAGGCAGAGGATCTCTACTGATCCTCTGTCTTTTGAAGTGACTGTTGAGGAACGGTTGAGACGTGTGCATATATATCCATGCAGGCCTGCAAACACGTGCGGGCATGTATGGTATATATATGCAAACATTAACCACCGCATCATGGGGTGATGCCCATGGTGATCCCCAGGGGCTCATGGTGGCCCCTGTGGGAAATATGTGGTCCCTGGAAGCTGTGCCCCCTTATAATCCCCCTTATATTAGTATATATATGTGCCCCCTTATATATGTCCCCTGTATGTGATGCCCCAGATATATGCGAGGGTGTGTGTATATATAGATATGTGTGTATGTATTTGCACACGTGTCTATGTATATGTAGTGTACGGGGACTGTAATGCCCGTCACTACAGAAGGGTCACTTGGTGTGCTGTCGTCCCCCCCTTATTTATGGGGAAGTTGGTATAAGTCATCTTTATAAAATGTAATGCTATGTATTTCCCTGTTACTGTGAAACTTGCATGTACAGGCCTGCTAGGGGTGTCATTTCAGCTCTTAGTCACTAGAGGGAAGTAGGGAGCCCTAGTTTATATAAGGCCCAGTCAGGGAAAGGAAAGTCAGTCTAAAGTGGGAGTCTAGAGTTGTAGTTGGAGTCTGGAGTTGGAGACTAGACCATGTCAGAGTCCAGTCCAGGCCTGAAGCCTGCGGACCAGGAGAGGGTATTGCAGTCCCTGTAACCGGGTTCCAGATCCAAGGAGAAGGTTCCCCTCCTGAATTTATATATGCAGAAGCAGGAAGACCACTGTTAAACAGCATGGGAGTTCAGAAGTTTCCAGAGTGAGTTCAGAAGTTTCTAGAGCCTGAGGAAGCTGAGAGAGAGACAGAGGCATGTCAAGGAAAGCAAGAGGTACTCAAGACTACAGAGGAGGTACTTGATAGAGATAAAACCAAGGATATACGCCAGAGCTAGGGCATTGGACCTTGGAGAAGAGTTTCTATGTTCCAGGATCAGTCAGGAATAGAGTGCAAGCTGCCTGTACTGCAAGTCCTGTGTTTAATACTCTAAAGTCACCTTGCTATACATATATTGCCTGCATCAACTGTATTGAAAATCTACTGTCTGCAAAGGAACTGCGTTTCCGTGGAGCAGGGCTCTGGTTCTTTCAGCCCTCTTTCAAGTGGTCCTCACTAATGGCAGAGATCCGGGAGGCCGCTATAAAGCGGAATACAAAGACTAAAATCTATTATGAGGAATTGACCAAGACTATCCATGAACGACACACCAACAACCAACCCCGCCTGGAAAGGAGAAAGGGGTTGGTGGTGTCCTTTGAAAAAACCCGTGGCTACGGGTTCATCCAAGATTATCTAACTGGCAGAGACTTGTATGTTAACAGAAGATCTGTCAAGAGAGACTATCTCCCTTCCTATCAGCACAGCCTCCGCGAGGGAGAGGAAGTGGAGTTCACCCCTGCCGAGAGCCTGGTAGGCCCTTATGCAACTGCCGTGACCCGTCCCAAGCGAGAACCTGAGGACTGGGAGGCAGAAGAAGACTACTCTGGCTGCGAGCGGGAACCTGAACGCTCTCCAGAGCCGGCCCATAACGCCTTCCAAGAGCGGAGCTCCTTCATTGGGCCTAACGTCTTCTGGCAGCCAACCGTGTTGGAAAAATGGGTGAGCCCTTATCCTTTCCCCGAGCTGCCCCGTCGGGAGAAGACCATACAAGATATGGAAAACTTAAAAGGACTTCGCAATACCTTTGAGAACATCCGGAGGGGTCGGAGACCCGATTCACCACCAGAACCTGCAGAGGCCGAGTCCGAGCCATCGTTGACTGTACCTGCGCCGGCGGCGCCAGCAGATGACAGAGACTCTGACACGGAGAGCATCGGTGAACAGATTGTCCGGCTGGAGGAGAAGTTGCGGGAGCTGCGCAAGATCGCGACCGCCAGGATCCGGACGCCGCCAAAGAAGGACGAGGTAAGGGTGCCTGTCACCACCCGTAAACCACCGTCTGCTAATGTTGCTCCGTCAAGGCCCCAAGGAAGACCCGTTATTCCTGTGAGTTGCTGCACCGAGCCCACCGGACCGCTTGCGGCGGCGGTACCAAATGCCTTACATCCCACAATTATCATGCCGGGACCAGTACGGTCCACCCAAGGGTTTACCTCTAGGTCCATTGGGCCAATACCTATTAGGGGCCCCTTTACCTTGCAGCTGCCCCCTGACACCGTTATGTGGGCACATCCTCCTGTAGAGGACTACTACAGGCCGTACTTGCCAGCAGAGTCGGGTAATTATGACATACCCCTGTGAATCAGCCTGCTAGGCCTTTGATTTATTTCACCAAAGAATGATGTTATTAACCCTTCCAGGACAGGAGTCCTATGTTTCCTGGTCGTTTGTTGCTGCTGCCAGTTTATCCACGGCTCAGTGGTAGGTGTTAACCACTGAAATTACAAGGTCAACAAAGCCAAGTTTGTGTCCAGGATCTCCTGCCTGCTTTTGCTATTTTCCACCACGTTGTGCCTGTTCCGTTGTTGCACCTTTTACCCTTACCCCCCTTTTCAGGTTGATCAGGGGTATCACAGCACTTGTTTTATATTGTGCAACTTGATACTAAGGAACCGTGCCTGGAGACAGACTCAAAAGAACCTGAGCCTCTGAGATTCTTACTCTTTTTAAAGGAAATGTGCCCAGAGATGGACTCCACCGCACGAGAGCCTCTGTGATTTAATAGGAAAATAACCTGGGTACGGACTCATGTTTGTTCTTTAAGCCTCCAAGAACTTTTATACTGTTATCTGTTTTGCTGTTCTATTATGGACTTATTCATTGTCATGGACTATCCTGGTTATAATGTTACGCTGTGCCAGGTCAGCGCCCCAGTTCCATTCACTATCCTGAGAAGAAGAGAACGACGCCCCTTGTCACCACACTTCACTTTTGCCAATTGGACCTGATATGAATGTAAATGCAGATGAATTACATATATGTATGCCTGCATGTCTCTTTTTCTGTTTCAGGTAGAGATTCCAGTTGGGCGAGCCTGATGGAGTACGAGGTCGTACTCAGCTTAAAGCAGTGGGGTATGTAGTGTACGGGGACTGTAATGCCCGTCACTACAGATGGGTCACTTGGTGTGCTGTCGTCCCCCCCTTATTTATGGGGAAGTTGGTATAAGTCATCTTTATAAAATGTAATGCTATGTATTTCCCTGTTACTGTGAAACTTGCATGTACAGGCCTGCTAGGGGTGTCATTTCAGCTCTTAGTCACTAGAGGGAGCTAGGGAGCCCTAGTTTATATAAGGCCCAGTCAGGGAAAGGAAAGTCAGTCTAAAGTGGGAGTCTAGAGTTGTAGTTGGAGTCTGGAGTTGGAGACTAGACCATGTCAGAGTCCAGTCCAGGCCTGAAGCCTGCGGACCAGGAGAGGGTATTGCAGTCCCTGTAACCGGGTTCCAGATCCAAGGAGAAGGTTCCCCTCCTGAATTTATATATGCAGAAGCAGGAAGACCACTGTTAAACAGCATGGGAGTTCAGAAGTTTCCAGAGTGAGTTCAGAAGTTTCTAGAGCCTGAGGAAGCTGAGAGAGAGACAGAGGCATGTCAAGGAAAGCAAGAGGTACTCAAGACTACAGAGGAGGTACTTGATAGAGATAAAACCAAGGATATACGCCAGAGCTAGGGCATTGGACCTTGGAGAAGAGTTTCTATGTTCCAGGATCAGTCAGGAATAGAGTGCAAGCTGCCTGTACTGCAAGTCCTGTGTTTAATACTCTAAAGTCACCTTGCTATACATATATTGCCTGCATCAACTGTATTGAAAATCTACTGTCTGCAAAGGAACTGCGTTTCCGTTAATGTCCCTATATGATGACTACTAAAGTTTGAGTTCTGCTTTAACATCACGTGGTTCCTCAATTATTCCTGCTATCAGCAAACGGCGTGCCACCGTTTAATTGGCACTGGCGTCACGAACATTTCTCATCATCACCTGCCCTTGCAGAGAGTCAGCCGTCTCAGGTTAGTGTCATGATTGCACTACAACACCCAGGAACACTATTAACCCTAACTTGAGTACGCTGCATATATACACTTATGTCAGCATGACAGTATGTATGTGGGCTTATTGCTGCCCATTCATACCCCCGCTTTTGTATGTGTTTATAGATGAGCCCCCAAGCATCTGTGGATATATATATGCATATATGCAATTCCAACTGTTATCAACAGAGTTGTTTAGAGAAAAACTTGTGCTGATAGCCTGTAGGATAACAGCTGATTAGCATCTAGTCCCCTTTTGTTCAGGCCCAAAGCAATCAGACTCTGTGGCACCGTTGTGAGGGGACCTTCTAATCAGAGACATCAAAGACCTGTTTTTCCACACCTCTGCCCCATGGCCATGCCCATTACTCCCAGCATTTTTGGGACTAGGAGGGGGGACTAAGGCACACTATGATGTCACATGCCTGAGGAAGGAGGAGGGGGTTGCTTTTGGGCTATAAAACCCCGAACCGGACAGAGGTGCCCTCTCTTGCAACCAGACTAGATTCAGAGACGCATGGGAGAGAGGACCTCCATGATGACCACCTGGATAAGGCCTAAGTATCACCCCTGGTCCTGTAACCCCTATATTTCCCTGATGTGTACCCTGGGCCCTGATTCCGTGTTACTGGACACCCTGATCCCCCAAACCCTTGCCTTATTGTATCCTTGTTTGTACCCCTGATCCTGTGATCCTCCAAACCCTTGCCTTACCCCTGATCCTGTGATCCCCCAAACCCTTGCCTTATTGTATCCCCTGTTGTACCCCTGATCCTGTGGACCCCTGATTACCCCCACTCCCTGCTGTGTCCCTGATCCCTGCTCTACCCCTGGTAAACCTCAGCACTCACTTGCAAGTAACCCTTGCAGTGCTGAATCTATAGTGTCTGTGGCCTGCACTCCCTTGCAGTGCCACCGTTAACCCCGTAGGGACAGTGAGTACAGATGGGTGGGATATTGTTAATATTACTTGTATGTGTGAACTGTGTAGTTATATGATGGGTGGAATTGGGAATGTGTAGTGTAGTTTAGGATTGTATATTTAGTGCTGTATTGTTAGTATTGCGTGCGTAGTGTATTGTTAGTAATAAATACTGTGTTTGGTTTATAACTGTGTGGCGTGTGGTTATTGGCGATAGTTAGTTTAGTAAGGCGCATGCAGCTAGCATAGTGATCAGTGTAAAGTATAGCAAAGGTATTGTGTGTTATTATTATATAAAGGCATAAATAGGCGGAGTCATCAATAGATGGCTCCTCCCATTTATGAATATTAATTATCAATATTTACATAAATATTGGTGATTAATATTCCCCCTTTACATTGGCGAACCAGGCCCACTGCGTGGATTTTGCGCTTATTTTTGGTCTTAAGGTTGAGGGTCGCTAGTACTGTGAATTAACGGGCAGGAGAGACGCGGTCAGCGGAGTGTCTGAGCGTCTAGGACCCGATAATTCGTACAGGAGAAGCGATACTTCCCTTAGAGTACCAGAAATAAAACAAAATCTTTTGCAGAGAATCTATAATTGTTCTGTGAATTAATACTTTTGTATTTGCTTTACACGGTCACCGTCGCTGGGGTAAGAGAAGAAGACACGGAAAAGTACAGCACCAACAAGCATCGCTCAAGTGATTGCAAGGGAGAAGAGCACACGTCACTGGAGGAGATCCATCTTCGTGGGCCAAGGAGAAGATGGACACTCATCAAACGGTGAGTATGGACTTCCCCACACTGCAACACTTGAGCAGACACAGCACATTTAACCCCATCCTCCCCACTACATACAAGTCAGCAGAAATGCTGTGGTCCGATTTGTTAGCACAGGCTTGTAGTTACGACAAGCTTTGTGTTAACAAACGGACGGTTTTGAACAAGGCCACCAAACGGCTTCGGATGCTAGCCAAACTCGTTCATACGTTTGAGGCTAGCATCTGTAAGCCAAAGGAAGTGGCGCTGGTGTCTCAGTCAACGGAGACAATTCCTCCGGCCATTCACTGCCAATGCTGTGCTAGTAATTCGGACCAGGTTTCGGCATTGCGGGCACAGCTGGCAGAGAATGTGCAGTCTACTGTTGACCGAGATGCGCAGGTGGCTAGGATAGAGTCACAGTTGGTAGAGCTGCAGAGGCAGAAGGAGGAAATTGAGGCTAAGTTGACTGGGTCTTATACTGAAGTCAAGGCCTTCAAGGAGCGGACTGCCTCTACTGACGTGACGGTAGCCAAATTGAAGGCTCAGGTTGCTGTAAGGTCCCAGCTAATGTCTGGCATGCAACAGGTTATCACCAAGTTGGTGCCGGCCCTTTCTTTTTCCGTAAAGCCAGGGTCGGAATCTCCCAAAACGTTGCCCTGTGCAGGGCCACAAGGGGGGAGAGTAGTCTGTGACCGGTCTGATCATCAGGTCAAGCCGGTCCAGACTAACAGAGATTTTTCCCTGACTTTGGGAAAAACAACTGTGGTGAAGAGTGCGTCCCTGAGGATGGAACAATTCAGGAGAAGGGAGCACGGATGCAGTGTAGATGGACCTGGGCCATGCAGAGCAAACATCAGATGTTTTGCATGTGGTGGCCTAGGTCACATAGCGAGACACTGCGAAACAGATGGGAACATAACACACAGGACAGGAAACCAAGTCACGTGTTTCAGGTGTGGGAACAAAGGACACATTGCAAGGAATTGCCCCTGTGCAGGTAATTGCAATGTGTCCAACAGTATCAGCCAGGTAACAAATTGTGCAGTAGGGTCTAGTCAGCCTGGCCATAACGGGGTTACCTCTCGGCAGCATCACCAGCTGCTGAGGGGTCAGAATGGCCAAGCTAGGCTAGGCAACATTTGACACCCCTGTACGATTTGTTACACCGTTTGTTCCCTGTGTATGTCCATGTTGTGTGTTTTTGTTATCTGTTTGAGTTTTTCTTGATGTTGATGGTGGTAGTCCTTGTCTGCGGATGTGTTCTACCATGCTGATTTATGTAGTGGTGTAAGTCCCATCTGCTGTCTGTTTCATTCTGTGTCCCCTTGCAGTGGAACAGTGTTATACTGTGGATCGAGAACGTATAGGCTTGCGAGCAGATAATTTCACACGAGAAATCCTACACAAAGGATGATGTGATATTATTCTGGGCAGCCAGGGTCTCAGATCGATACAGATGACACTGTTTTGCTCAAGGTTTTCGGTAGGACTGTGTTGCACTGGGGACTGGGGCGGACAGACAACATTGGTGTAATGTTGTGCTGCGCACTTAATTCTAGTCCGGTCAGGTAGCACAGCTCTGATAGGGATTGGACGCAGAGTGTTTGGCAGCAGAATGTGGACTGTGTTCTTGTGTTGTGGGGGCCTGGGGAGCCAGGGCATGCCTATGCCATTGGTTCTGCGGGCCTCCACAAGATGGGATCACAGGGGGAAATCGGCCTGGGTACACACGAGTGGACAGGGATACGGTGCCATCAATAACAAGATGGTGCTTTGTCCACAGAGCTCCAGTTATCCTAACCTAGTAGGGTGGCCATCCTTATCTGTTGGTGCAGAGGGACACGCTCCTCTGAAGGTAGGATGTTCAGACACCAGTGTTGGGATGACGAGGGGTCCTGTAAGATAAAGGGCAGCTCAATGCCTTTCTCTACCCATGGGTCAAAGGTATTGGTGCTGGAAATTCACATTAATTGCACTGTTAGGGGAGAAATTCCCCTGGGAGCGCCTGGTATTTTCTTCTGCCATAGGTGTGATTTTATATGGAGCGGAAGAAAAACCCAGGAGACGCCACAGAAGAGACCAGCTATTCCCCCTGACACTGTTGTGAAGCTCCAGAGGATCCCACTGGATTTTGGCAACTAAGCGACCTCTGCCTAGAGGTGTTCTAGAGAAGACTGTGCCACAATCCAGCGGGAGCATTATTTAAGGCTCTGGAGGAAGACTTGGGAGACGTTCGGGTGGAAGAACTTATCACTTGTTTCACCCAGTGAAACTTCTTCTGGTTCTGGTCATCGTAATCGGAGGGTCAAGGGACTTACTGACCAAATACACCAGAACCAGACAGAACTTTACAGAACTATCCGGAGGAGGAGGCTCAGGACATAACTCCAACTTTGTCCTGTAGCCAAATATTTTATGGACACTTTGTTTCCTATGAGGGTTCGGAACGTATAACATGTACTACCCTGAAACCCCATAGCACATTGTATTGTATATATATTGATTATGTTTGTTGGTTGATTGTGTACCCATAGACACTCTAGGTACAAATGTGTGACAGCCTACACCCAGGGAAACTCGCCCAACGCATTGCGGTGAGTTATAATTTGGCTGTACACATTTGCATCCTATAGTCGTTTCCCATTGACACAGGGGTCTGCGACCTACCTGTGTCTTTGGAGGTGTAGAGATATGCCAGGTTGCATGAGTCTCTATGGGTACACACATTTAATGGAATTTGGTGGTGTTGGGAGGGATGTGACATGTGTTTTGTGTGAATGGGGATAAGGTTAGGTCACGATAGGGACAGGCATCATTCATTTGCCACCTTGAACCCTGGAACGGTGAGGTTCTTAAGGGAAGGGCTGGAGGTGTAGTGTGGCGGAGGTGTTCTCCGCAGTAGAATTTAGGTACTGTGACATCGCCGCTTGAGAGTCTGACCTGCCTTGTAAAGACCTATTAATCTGTCCACGGGAGAACCGCACCCATCAAGATGGAAACAGACGTTGGATAGAAGAAAGTTGGGACTGAGACTGTGAGGGTGAACCCGCTCCAGATGCCTTGGAGGCGGGCCATACCTGAAGATCGGCAGAACTACCGAGAGACTGTGGGGGTGTGGTCACTCCAAAGTGGGGGTGGCCGACACCAAGAGACTGTTAAAGAAAGGCCAGTTAAAGACTGTAAGGGTGAACCCAGTCCAGAATTGGGGGGGGGACGAAGATACCTGAAGATCGGCAGAATTACCGAGAGACTGTGGGGGTGTGGTCACTCCAAAGTGGGGGTGGCCGACACTAAGACTGTTAAAGAAAGACCAGCTAACCAAGAGACTGTGGGTGTGTGGTATCCTAAAGATGTCAAGAAGAAGACAGAAGGGCAGGTCGGAGGAAGCTGGATTGGGGATGTCTAAGTACCTAAAGATCAGTGTGCACTACAGTTCTTCCTGAACTTCCACCAAAGATGGGGTTGAAGGGGGGCAAACATATCTCAACCCGTTCCCCCATTATATTGTCGTATTATATTCCGACAACAGGGGGATTGTTGAGGAACGGTTGAGACGTGTGCATATATATCCATGCAGGCCTGCAAACACGTGCGGGCATGTATGGTATATATATGCATACATTAACCACCGCATCATGGGGTGATGCCCATGGTGATCCCCAGGGGCTCATGGTGGCCCCTGTGGGAAATATGTGGTCCCTGGAAGCTGTGCCCCCTTATAATCCCCCTTATATTAGTATATATATGTGCCCCCTTATATATGTCCCCTGTATGTGATGCCCCAGATATATGCGAGGGTGTGCGTATATATAGATATGTGTGTATGTATTTGCACACGTGTCTATGTATATACACTTATGTCAGCATGACAGTATGTATGTGGGCTTATTGCTGCCCATTCATACCCCCGCTTTTGTATGTGTTTATAGATGAGCCCCCAAGCATCTGTGGATATATATATGCATATATGCAATTCCAACTGTTATCAACAGAGTTGTTTAGAGAAAAACTTGTGCTGATAGCCTGTAGGATAACAGCTGATTAGCATCTAGTCCCCTTTTGTTCAGGCCCAAAGCAATCAGACTCTGTGGCACCGTTGTGAGGGGACCTTCTAATCAGAGACATCAAAGACCTGTTTTTCCACACCTCTGCCCCATGGCCATGCCCATTACTCCCAGCATTTTTGGGACTAGGAGGGGGGACTAAGGCACACTATGATGTCACATGCCTGAGGAAGGAGGAGGGGGTTGCTTTTGGGCTATAAAACCCCGAACCGGACAGAGGTGCCCTCTCTTGCAACCAGACTAGATTCAGAGACGCATAGGAGAGAGGAGCTTCATGATGACCACCTGGATAAGGCCTAAGTATCACCCCTGGTCCTGTAACCCCTATATTTGTGTCCTTGATGTGCATCTTGGGCCCTGCCTTATAACCCTTGCCCCTGAGGTGTACCCTGGGCCCTGATTTACCCTTGCCGTGTTACTGGACACCCTGATCCCCCAAACCCTTGCCTTATTGTATCCTTGTTTGTACCCCTGATCCTGTGCCACTGGTTCCTTGTTTGTACCCCTGATCCTGTGCCACTGGTTCCCCTGATTGTATTTGTGGTTACCCCCACTGTATCTATTACTGGACACCCTGATCCCCCAAACCCTTGCCTTATTGTATCCTTGTTTGTACCCCTGATCCTGTGCCACTGGTTACTGGACACCCTGATCCCCCAAACCCTTGCCTTATTGTATCCTTGTTTGTACCCCTGACCCTGTGATCCCCCAAACCCTTGCCTTATTGTATTCCCCTGTTGTACCCCTGATCCTGTGGCCCTATTAGTACCCCTGATTACCCCCATTCCCTGCTGTGTCCCTGATCCCTGCTGTACCCCTGGTAAACCTCAGCACTCACTTGCAAGTAACCCTTGCAGTGCTGAATCTATAGTGTCTGTGGCCTGCACTCCCTTGCAGTGCCACCGTTAACCCCGTAGCGACAGTGAGAACAGATGGGTGGGTTATTGTTAATATTACTTGTATGTGTGAACTGTGTAGTTAGTTGATGGGTGGAATTGGGAATGTGTAGTGTAGTTTAGGATTGTATATTTAGTGCTGTATTGTTAGTATTGCGTGCGTAGTGTATTGTTAGTAATAAATACTGTGTTTGGTTTATAACTATCTGTGTGGCGTGTGGTTATTGGCGATAGTTAGTTTAGTAAGGCGCATGCAGCTAGCATAGTGATCAGTGTAAAGTATAGCGAAAGTATTGTTGTTATATAAAGGCATAAATGGGCGGAGTTATCACTAGATGGCTCCTCCCATTTATGAATATTAATTATCGATATTTGCATAAATATTGGTGATCAATATTCCCCCTTTACAGTGACCGAAACTGGACATAACTGGAGAGTCATCTAGGCGGCATCCGCTGGGGGGCACCCGTGCTTGGGGGACATTATTTTGGCCACCAGATAAAAATAAATATATATATATATATATATATAGTGTGTGTGTAGGACAGTACAAGGGGTCTTCCTTGATGGTAGGTATGTGTCACCGAGATTCCTGGCCTCGGTGAAGTAAGAGCCTGTATTTTCATGTGTCAGCAGTAGCTAATGCTGATTGACACTTTTACTATTTAGTAGCTGTAAATAGCTGATCCGGGACAGTTTTTATTAGGAGTAGTCAGGGTGCTGGGTGGGTGACTACTCCCCATGTTCCAGGCCGGGTTTGACAGCGCCTGGCTATCCTTAAGAAGGCAGCTGGGCTCAGCAGCAGAGAACACTCTGTGTGTTGTGATCTGAGCCCTGTGCTGGGCTGAAAAGCTGAGACCCATGTGTTGGGAGAGCAGGCTACTTAAAGCCTGCATTTAGAATGCTGGAGGCAGAACCGCCGACAAGGTGTCTTTTTTAGTTATGCATGAACTTTCTACTCGGAGTGAACAAACACCAACCCTGCAGAGAGTGTGTTTTTTGCTTGACCTTATGTGTGAATAAACACAGACATTTGAATTAAGAACTTGTACTTTGCCTCTGCACTGCACCCGCTTATCCCAACTACCAGAGCGAATACCCACTAATATAATATATATATATACAGTGCAGACCAAAAGTTTGGACACACCTTCTCATTCAAAGAGTTTTCTTTATTTTCATGACTATGAAAATTGTAGATTCCCACTGAAGGCATCAAAACTATAAATTAACACATGTGGAATTATACACATAACAAACAAGTGTGAAACAACTGAAAATATGTCATATTCTAGGTTCTTCAAAGTAGCCACCTTTTGCTTTGATTACTGCTTTGCACACTCTTGGCATTCTCTTGATGAGCTTCAAGAGGTAGTCCCCTGAAATGGTCTTCACTTCACAGGTGTGCCCTGTCAGGTTTAATAAGTGGGATTTCTTGCCTTATAAATGGGGTTGGGACCATCAGTTGCGTTGAGGAGAAGTCAGGTGGATACACAGCTGATAGTCCTACTGAATAGACTGTTAGAATTTGTATTATGGCAAGAAAAAAGCAGCTAAGTAAAGAAAAACGAGTGGCCATCATTATTTTAAGAAATGAAGGTCAGTCAGTCAGCCAAAAAATTGGGAAAACTTTGAAAGTAAGGGCTATTTTACCATGAAGGAAAGTGATGGGGTGCTGCGCCAGATGACCTGGCCTCCACAGTCACCGGACCTGAACCCAATCGAGATGGTTTGGGGTGAGCTGGACCGCAGAGTGAAGGCAAAAGGGCCAACAAGTGTTAAGCATCTCTGGGAACTCCTTCAAGACTGTTGAAAGACCATTTCAGGGGACTACCTCTTGAAGCTCATCAATTGAATGCCAAGAGTGTGCAAAGCAGTAATCAAAGCAAAAGGTGGCTACTTTGAAGAACCTAGAATATGACATATTTTCAGTTGTTTCACACTTGTTTGTTATGTATATAATTCCACATGTGTTAATTCAAAGTTTTGATGCCTTCATAGTCATGAAAATAAAGAAAACTCTTTGAATGAGAAGGTGTATCCAAACTTTTGGTCTGTACTGTATATATATATATATATATATATATATATATATATATATATACACACACACACATACAGTTGTGTTCAAAATAATAGCAGTCAGACATCACCAACCTGATCAATCACTGTTTTTGGTAGAAATTATATTTCTACATGGCAAATAATTTACTAGCAGGTGTAGTAGAGTAATAGAAATCCAACAGACCCAGCAGTCATGACATGCATGCTGCCGATTCTGTGTAATTGAATCACTAATTGAAAGGGGCATGTTCAAAATAATAGCAGTGTGGAGTTCAATTAGTGAGGTCATTCATTCTTTGAAAAACAGGTGGCAATTATTGCCCTTATTTAAGGAAGGCAGCAAATATTGTACATGCTGGTTACAGTGCATTTCTCTCTGAAATTCTGAGGATAATGGGTCATTCCAGAAATTGTTCAGAAGAAAAGCGTACCTTGATTAAAAAGTTGATTTGAGAGGGGAAAACATATAAAGAAGTGCAGAAAATGATAGGCTGCTCATCTAAAATAATTGCAAATGCTTTAAAATGGCAATTAAAACCTGAAAGACGTGGAAGAAAGCGAAAAACTACCATTCTAATAGATAGAAGAATAACCAAAATGGCAAGGACTCAGCCAACAATCAGCTCCAGGAAGATCAAAGAAGGTGTAAAGTTACCTGTGAGTACTGTTACAATTAGAAGACACCTATGTAAAGCCAAGCTATCTGCAAGAAGGCCCCACCAAGTCCCACTGTTGAAAAAAAGACATGTGCTGAAGAGGTTACAATTTGCCAAAGAGCACATTGACTGGCCTAAAGAGAAATGGCGCAACATTTTGTGGACTGATGAAAGTAAGATTGTTCTTTTTGGGTCTAGTGGCCAGAGACAGTTTGTCAGACGACCCCCAAACACTGAATTCAAGCCACAGTACACTGTGAAGACAGTGAAGCATGGTGGCCAAGCATCATGATATGGGGATGTTTCTCATACTACAGTGTTGGGCCTATTTATCGCACACCAGGGATCATGGATCAGTTTGAATACATCAGAATACTTGAAGAGGTCATGCTGCCTTATGCTGAAGAGAAATTGCCCTCGAAATGGGTGTTCCAACAAGACAACGACCCCAAACACACCAGTAAACGTGCAACATCTTGGTTCCAGACCAACAAGATTGACGTTATGGAGTGGTCAGCCCAATCCCCGGATCTTAATCCAATAGAAAACTTGTGGGGTGACATCAAAAATGCAGTTTCTGAGGCAAAACCAAGAAATAGAGAAGAACTGTGGAATGTAGTCCAATCATCCTGGGCTGGAATACCTGTTCACAGGGGCCAGAAGTTGGTTGACTCCAACAGCAGTTCTCAGAAACAGTGGTTATACAACTAAATATTAGTTTAGTGATTCAAAGGAAAGCAAAATATTCAAACATTTTTCAGTTTATATAGTGAATGTTTGAGTTTGTAAAGAAGAATACAAACACTGCTATTTTTTTGAACAGTCTAATATTCACTTATTATTTTATTTTTTTAGAGGTACAACACAAATTTTATATATCTTTCTTCATGTTTTGATTTGGAATAGAATGTGTAGTGTTCCCAATGCATTTGTGTGTATGGAAATAAAAGCTATTAGACACAACTGTATATCAGTGGCGTGCCCAGGGTGTTTGGCACCCGGGGCGGGTCATTTCTCTGGCACCCCACCCCAATACTTGACCACATACCTCTTACATCCAGGGACATCTCCTGTCATGTAGACCTTCTCTTTCCTCTTCTCCTCCGTTAGACCGCCATGAGAAATTCTTTCAGCGGCATCTCGTCTCTACAGAGTTTGTAACACAGACATGTTAGATTTCTAAATTTTTCCATCAACCTCTCCATCCTGGTGTCCCCACAGTGTCATCCTGCTGCCACCCCCAATACCTGTGCCCGTTGTGCCCCCCCCAATGCCCCAGGTACTATACTGCTGAAAAAATAGTGACCCTAATAGACATAATTGGAGTCCTTTATCAAACTGGTGTAAAGTAGAACTGGATTTCCAAAAGAGCTGTCAAAAATGGAAGGTGGAATCTGATTGGTTGCTATGGGCAACTAAGCCAGTTCTACTTTACACCAGTTTGATAAATGACCCCAAATGTTCCTATAGTGTCTACAGCAGCTATAACGTCCCCTAGAATGCCCCCAGTAATAATAATAACACCCTATATTGTGCTCCAGGTAATAATCCCTGTATAGTGTCCCCAGAAATAATAGACTGGCCTCTACAGTGCCTCCCCAATAGCAAGGCCCCCATGCTGCCCCCCACACAGTAGTGTCCCCCACGCAGTAATTTCCCCCACACTGCCCCCCACACAGTAGTCCCCCCCACACACTAGTGTCCCCCACGCTGCCCCCCACACAGTAGTGTCTCCCACGCTGCCCCCACACAGTAGTGTCCCCCACACTGCCCCCATACAGTAATTTACCCCACACTGCCCCCCACACAGTAGTGTCCCCCACGCTGCCCCCCACACAGTAGTGTACCCCACACAGTAATTTCCCCCACACTGCCCCCTACACAGTAGTGTCCCCCACACAGTAGTCCCCCCATACAGTAGTGTCCCCCACACAGTAATTTCCCCCACACTGCCCCCCACACAGTAGTGTCCCCCACACAGTAATTTCCCCCACACTGCCCCCCATAAAGTAATTTCCCCCACACAGTAGTGTCCCCCACGCTGCCCCCCACACAGTAGTGTCCCCCACACAGCCCCCCACACAGTAATTGCCCCCACACAGTAGTGTCCCCCACACAGTAGTGTCCTCCACGCTGCCCCCACACAGTAGTGTCCCCCACACTGCCCCATACAGTAGTGTCCCCCACACTGCCCCATACAGTAGTGTCCCGCACACAGTAGTGTCCCCCACGCTGCCCCCTCACAGTAGTGTCCCCCACGCTGCCCCCCCCCACACAGTAGTGTCCCCCACATTGCCATCCCTCCCATAATAAATTGCCCCCCCCACTGTGCCACACAGTATACCACAATATTTCCCCCACGTCCTCCTGTGTGCACCCCCCTATGTCCCCCAAAGTTGCCACATTATAAAATAAAATAAAATAAAAAGTTTGCCCCCACACGTCCTCTGTCCACCCCGGCCCCCTCATGTCCCCCAAAGTTGCCACATTATAATATAAAATAAAAGTTTGCCCCCACACGTCCTCTGTGAACCCCGGCCCCCTCATGTCCCCCCAAAGTTGGCACATAAAATAAAAAAAAATTAAAAAAAGGAAACCCAAAAAGCTAAATACTTACCTGCGCTTTCACTGCCGCATAGGCTTCAGGCCTACTAGGCCTGAAGCCTATGGCGGTGATCGGCGGCGGACCAGGGAACTATGCGCTCCGCTCCCTGCCCTGCCGCAGTATGTGGGACTTGGTCACGGGTGTCAGCGCTTCAGCAATGAGTGCTTCCATCTGTAATGATGGAAGCGCTCATTGCTTCTGGGCCTGCTGGCACCCCCGTCAGAGCCGGCACCCGGGGCGCACCACCACTCCCGCCGCCCCCCCTGGGCACGCCACTGCTGTATATATAATATATATCAGAGCAGCACTTCAAATTGTAGTAGAAAAAAAATGTTTATTCACCCATAAGTGACGCAACGTTTCGGCTCCAACATGAAGCCTTTTTCGCTTGAGAAAGGCTTCATGTTGGAGCCGAAACGTTGCGTCACTTATGGGTAAATAAACACATACTCTTTTTCTACTACAATTTGGATTGCTGCTCTGCTTTTTATTTTTATATTCTGGGCAAGCTTTTTCCCCCTGGAGCTAGCACCCATCTTTAAATACAGGTTGGTGCTGCCATTATTTTTATTCTTTGTGTATATATATACAGTACAGACCAAAAGTTTGGACATACCTTCTCATTCAAAGAGTTTTCTTTATTTTCATGACTATGAAGGCATCAAAACTATGAATTAACACATGTGGAATTATATACATAGCAAACAAGTGTGAAACAACTGAAAATATGTCATATTCTAGGTTCTTCAAAGTAGCCACCTTTTGCTTTGATTACTGCTTTGCACACTCTTGGCATTCTCTTGATGAGCTTCAAGAGGTAGTCCCCTGAAATGGTCTTTCAACAGTCTTGAAGGAGTTCCCAGAGATGCTTAACACTTGTTGGCCCTTTTGCCTTCACTCTGCGGTCCAGCTCACCCCAAACCATCTCGATTGGGTTCAGGTCCGGTGACTGTGGAGGCCAGGTCATCTGGCGCAGCACCCCATCACTCTCCTTCATGGTCAAATAGCCCTTACTTTCAAAGTTTTCCCAATTTTTCGGCTGACTGACTGACCTTTATTTCTTAAAGTAATGATGGCCACTCGTTTTTCTTTACTTAGCTGCTTTTTTCTTGCCATAATACAAATTCTAACAGTCTATTCAGTAGGACTATCAGCTGTGTATCCACCTGACTTCTCCTCAACGCAACTGATGGTCCCAAACCCATTTATAAGGCAAGAAATCCCACTTATTAACCGCCTCCGGACCACCTAACGCAGGATCGCGTTCCGGAGGCGGCAGCCCTGCGCACAGTCACGCATCTACGCGTCATCTCGCGAAATGCGAGATTTCCTGTGAACGCGCGCACACAGGCGCGCGCGTTCACAGGATCGGAAGGTAAGCGAGTGGATCTCCAGCCTGCCAGCGACGATCGTTCGCTGGCAGGCTGGAGATGCGATTTTTTTAACCCCTAACAGGTATATTAGACGCTGTTTTGATAACAGCGTCTAATATTTATTATTATTATTTATTATTATTTATTATTAAAGCGCCATTCATTCCATAGCGCTGTACATGTGATAAGCGGTGCACATACATAATACAGACAATTGCACTAATCATAAACAAGACAAGTTACAAACTGGTACAAAAGGAGAGAGGGCCCTGCCCGTGAGGGCTTACAATCTACATGATATGGGAGAAGGACACAGTAGGTGCGAGTTAAGTTGGTCATGGCGGTATAGAGGCAGCAGGGTCACTGGTTGTAGGCTTGTCTGAAGAGGTGGGTTTTCAGGTTTCTTTTGAAGGATTCCAATGTAGGTGAGAGTCTGATATGTTGGGGTAGCGAGTTCCAGAGTATGGGGGATGCACGGGAGAAATCTTGGAGTCGATTGTGGGAAGAGGCGATAAGAGGAGAGGAGAGAAGGAGGTCTTGTGAGGATCGGAGAGGGCGTGTGGGGATGTATCGGGAAAGTAGCTCCGAGATATAGGGAGGGGACAGGTTATGGACGGCCTTGTATGTATTTGTTAGTACTTTGAAGTGAATTCGCTGGGCAATGGGGAGCCAGTGAAGGGATTGGCAGAGGGGAGAGGCAGAGGAGTAATAGGGTGAGAGGTGGATTAGTCGGGCAGAAGAGTTGAGGATAGATTGGAGGGGTGCGAGAGTGCTAGATGGAAGGCCACAGAGGAGAATGTTGCAGTAGTCTAGGCGGGAGATAATGAGGGCATGTACAAGAATTTTCGCAGAGTCAAAGTTAAGGAAAGCACGGATGCGGGAGATGTTTTTGAGTTGGAGGCGGCAGGTGGTGAAAAGAGCTTGGATTTGCGGTCGGAAGGAAAGTGCAGAATCAAAGGTCACTCCAAGGCAGCGGACTTTGTTGACCGGGGAGAGTGTGCAGCCATTGATCATGATAGATAGGTCTGCTGAGGGGGTTGAACAAGATGGGGGAAAGATTATAAATTCAGTCTTATCCATGTTAAGTTTTAGAAAGCGAGAGGCGAAGAAGGATGATATAGAAGATAGACATTGTGGGATTCGTGATAGTAAGGTGGTGATGTCTGGACCAGAGAGGTAGATTTGTGTGTCGTCAGCGTAGGAGTGATACTGAAAGCCATGGGACTCTATGAGCTGTCCCAGGCCAAAAGTGTAGATAGAGAAGAGCAGGGGTCCTAGGACAGAGCCTTGCGGGACACCAACAGAGAGGGAATGAGACGAGGAGGTGGTGCGAGAGTGGGAGACGCTAAACGTCCGGTCTGTGAGGTATGATGTGATCCAGAAGAGGGCCAGGTCGGTGATGCCAAGAGATGAGAGAGTTTGCAACAGAATGGAGTGGTCAACAGTGTCAAAGGCAGAGAACAGGTCAAGGAGAAGGAGGACAGAGTATTGTTTCTTGGTTTTGGCTGTCAGCAGGTCATTGGTGACTTTGGTAAGGGCAGTCTCGGTCGAGTGGTGGGGTCGGAAGCCAGATTGTAGGCGGTCAAAGAGGGAGCAGGAGGAGAGGTGGGAGGACAGTTCTGAATGGACATGTTGTTCAAGTAGCTTTGAGGCATACGGAAGAAGTGATATGGGGCGATAACTGGACAAGGAAGATGGGTCAAGTGAGGGCTTTTTGAGGATGGGTGTAATGGTAGCATGTTTAAAAGCAGAGGGGAAGACACCAGAGTTGAGTGATAGGTTGAAGAGATGAGTTAGGGTTGGGATAAACACTGTGGTGAGGTTAGGGATGAGGTGGGATGGGATTGGGTCAAGTGCACAGGTGGTCAGATGAGATTTGGAGAGTAGAGTGGAGAGTTTTTCTTCTGTAATGGTGGAGAAGCAGGTTTTGGGAGAAGAGGACCGAGCAGTTGTGTAGAGGGTCTGTGGGGACTGTGTAGTGAAGCTTTCCCTGATGTTGACTATCTTTTGTTTGAAGTATTTGGCAAAGTCCTCAGCTGAGAAGAGAGGAGAGGGTGGGGGCGCTGGGGGACGGAGAAGGGAGTTAAAAGTGCTAAAAAGTTGTTTAGGGCTGTGTGACAGGGAAGATATGAGAAATGAGAAGTAGGCCTGTTTTGCATCAGCGAGTGAGTATTTAAATATGAGGAGGGATTGCTTGTATGCGGTGAAATGATCTTTAGAATGGGATTTCTTCCATCGCCGCTCAGCAGCCCTGGAAGCTTGTCTGAGTTTTTTGGTCAGGTTGGTGTGCCAGGGTTGTCTGTTGATTTTTTGGGTTTTGTTGTGTGTGAGGGGGGCAACAGTGTCCAGAGCTGTACTTATTGTGTTGTTATATAGGGTGGTAGCAGCTTCTGGGTCTTGGAGGGAGCATATGGTAGAGAGCGAGAGAAGAGAGTCAGAAAGCAAGCAAAAGTCGAGATGTTTAAGGTTCCTGCGGGGGTGTGTTAGTGTGTGGACCGGGGGAGCAGCAGAAGAGACCAGTGAAGAGAAGGTGAGTAGGTTGTGGTCGGATAGGGGGAGAGGCGAATTAGAAAGGTTAGATAGGGAGCAGAGGCGGGTAAAGATCAGATCCAGAGTGTGACCATCTCTGTGGGTGGGAGCTGAAGACCACTGTGATAGGCCGAAGGAGGAAGAGAGCGATAAGAGTTTAGAGGCGGCCGAGTGGCATGTGTCAATAGGGATGTTGAAGTCACCCATGATGATCGTGGGGATGTCGGCAGAAAGAAAGTGTAGTAGCCAGGTGTTAAAGTGGTCAAGAAAGATGGTGGCTGGGCCTGGAGGGCGGTAAATGACGGCTACTTGAAGGTTAGAGGGAGAGTAGATGCGAACAGAGTGTACTTCAAATGAGGTGAGCGTAATGGAGGGTGGCAGTGGAATTGGGCTGTAGGAGCAGGTGTCTGATAGGAGAAGACCAACTCCTCCACCATGTTTGCAGCCGGGGCGGGGGGTGTGAGTGAATTGAAATCCACTATAAGAGAGTGCAGCAGGGGAGGAGGTGTCAGAGGGTGTCAGCCATGTTTCTGTGAGACCCAGAAAGGAAAGCTTTTGAGAGATGAACAGTTCATGAATGTATGACAGTTTGTTACAGACAGAGCGCGCGTTCCATAATGCTCCTGCAAGAGGAACCAAAAGAGCAGGGGTCAGAGGAATAGTTATTAGGTTTAAGGGGTTGCAGAAATTTGTAGACAGAGATTTGTAGTGGGACATGGAGGTGATAGTGGGGATTTGCTGAGGGGGTCCAGGGTTTGGAGAGATATCACCAGCAGTAAGGAGAAGCAGAGAAAGTGTTAATAGATGAGAATAAGAGAGGGCATGAGGCGTGTGTGTGTGTTTGGGAAGGAAGTGTTTTATGTTGGCAAAAAGGTTTGTGCAAGCGATCAGATGAGAAGGTAAAATGTAGGAAGAGATGAATAGTTCCTTGGTGGGTGAATGGATGTGGGGGTATTTCAGGAGGTGTTGCAAAAGTGGGAAGAGTAAGAGGAAAAATTGAAACATTGTTTGCATTAACTAATGTCTGTATTTACCTGTGGTATTATATACCTGCTATAATATTCCTGCTACCTGGTCCTCTGGTGGTCCCTTTTGTTTGGATCGACCACCAGAGGACACAGGTAGCTCAGTAAAGTAGCACCAAACACCACTACACTACACTACACCCCCACCCCTGTCACTTATTAACCCCTTATGAACCCCTGATCACCCCATATAGACTCCCTGATCACCCCCCTGTCATTGATCACCCCCCTGTAAGGCTGCATTCAGATGTCCGTATGTTTTTTACGGATCCACGGATACATGGATCGGATCCGCAAAACAGATACAGGCGTCTGAATGGAGCCTTACAGGGGGGTGATCACCCCATATAGACTCCCTGATCACCCCCCTGTCATTGATCACCCCCTTGTAAGGCTCCATTCAGACGTCCGTATGATTTTTACGGATCCACTGATACATGGATCGGATCCGCAAAACACATACGGACATCTGAATATAGCCTTATAGGGGGGTGATCAATGACAGGGGGGTGATCCCCCCATATAGACTCCCTGATCACCCCCCTGTCATTGATCACCCCCCTGTAAGGCTGCATTCAGATGTCCGTATGATTTTTACGGATCCACTGATACATGGATCGGATCCGCAAAACACATACGGACATCTGAATGGAGCCTTACAGGGGGGTGATCACCCCATATAGACTCCCTGATCAACCCCCTGTCATTGATCACCCCCCTGTAAGGCTGCATTCAGATGTCCGTATGATTTTTACGGATCCACTGATACATGGATCGGATCCGCAAAACACATACGGACATCTGAATGGAGCCTTACAGGGGGGTGATCACCCCATATAGACTCCCTGATCAACCCCCTGTCATTGATCACCCCCCTGTAAGGCTGCATTCAGATGTCCGTATGATTTTTACGGATCCACTGATACATGGATCGGATCCGCAAAACACATACGGACATCTGAATGGAGCCTTATAGGGGGGTGATCAATGACAGGGGGGTGATCACCCCATATAGACTCCCTGATCACCCCCCCTGTCATTGATCACCCCCCTGTAAGGCTCCATTCAGACATTTTTTTGGCCCAAGAAATTTTTTTTTTTTTTCTTACAAAGTCTCATATTCCACTAACTTGTGTCAAAAAATAAAATCTCACATGAACTCACCATACCCCTCACGGAATCCAAATGCGTAAAAATTTTTAGACATTTATATTCCAGACTTCTTCTCACGCTTTAGGGCCCCTAGAATGCCAGGGCAGTATAAATACCCCACATGTGACCCCATTTCGGAAAGAAGACACCCCAAGGTATTCCGTGAGGGGCATATTGAGTCCATGAAAGATTGAAATTTTTGTCCCAAGTTAGCGGAAAGGGAGACTTTGTGAGAAAAAGTGAGGCCATGCCCCTCATTGAATACCTTGGGGTGTCTTCTTTCCAAAATGGGGTCACATGTGGGGTATTTATACTGCCCTGGCATTTAGGGGCCCTAAAGCGTGAGAAGAAGTCTGGGATCCAAATGTCTAAAAATGCCCTCATAAAATTAATGTGGGCCCCTTTGCGCATCTAGGCTGCAAAAAAGTGTATATGTAAAAAGACACCCCAAAACGCATTGCCCAACTTCTCCTGAATACGGCGATACCACATGTGTGACACTTTTTTGCAGCCTAGGTGGGCAAAGGGGCCCACATTCCAAAGAGCACCTTAAATATCTTGGTCAAATGCCAACTTTGTATAAAAAAAATGGGAAAAGTTGTCTTTTGCCAAGATATTTCTCTCACCCAGCATGGGTATATGTAAAATGACACCCCAAAACACATTGCCCTACTTCTCCTGAGTACGGAGATACCACATGTGTGACACTTTTTTGCAGCCTAGATGGGCAAAGGGGCCCACATTCCAAAGAGCACCTATCAGATGTCACCGTCCATTTTTTACAGATTTTGATTTCAAACTACTTACCACACATTAGGGCCCCTAGAATGCCAGGGCAGTATAACTACCCCACAAGTGACACCATTTTGGAAAGAAGACACCCCAAGGTATTCGCTGATGGGCATAGTGAGTTCATAGAAGTTTGTTTTTTTTGTCACAAGTTAGTGGAATATGAGACTTTGTAAGAAAAAACAAAACAAAACAAAAACATCATTTTCCGCTAACTTGTGACAAAAAATAAAAACTTCTATGAACTCACTATGCCCATCAGCGAATACCTTAGCGTGTCTACTTTCCAAAATGGGGTCATTTGTGGGGTGTTTGTACTGTCTGGCCATTGTAGAACCTCAGGAAACATGACAGGTGCTCAGAAAGTCAGAGTTGCTTCAAAAAGCGGAAATTTACATTTTTGTACCATAGTTTGTAAACACTATAACTTTTACCCAAACCATTTTTTTTTTTACCCAAACATTTTTTTTTTTATCAAAGACATGTAGAACAATAAATTTTGAGAAAAATTTATATATGGATGTCGTTTTTTTTGCAAAATTTTGCAACTGAAAGTGAAAAATGTCATTTTTTTGCAAAAAAATCGTTAAATTTCGATTAATAACAAAAAAATTAAAAATGTCAGCAGCAATGAAATACCACCAAATGAAAGCTCTATTAGTGAGAAGAAAAGGAGGTAAAATTCATTTGGGTGGTAAGTTGCATGACCGAGCAATAAACGGTTAAAGTAGTGTAGGTCAGAAGTGTAAAAAGTGGCCTGGTCATTAAGGGTGTTTAAGCTAGGGGGGCTGAGGTGGTTAAACCTGACAGGGCACACCTGTGAAGTGAAAACCATTTCAGGGGACTACCTCTTGAAGCTCATCAAGAGAATGCCAAGAGTGTGCAAAGCAGTAATCAAAGCAAAAGGTGGCTACTTTGAAGAACCTAGAATATGACATATTTTCAGTTGTTTCACACTTGTTTGTTATGTATATAATTCCACGTGTTAATTCATAGTTTTGATGCCTTCAGTGTGAATCTACAATTTTCATAGTCATGAAAATAAAGAAAACTCTTTGAATGAGAAGGTGTGTCCAAACTTTTGGTCTGTACTGTATATATATATATATATATATATATATATCTATATCACTGGGCCCACATACACGCACAAGGGACACATGGGCAAATACTGGGCCCATACAAATATATACACAGGGGATATATGTACAGGGTGGGCCATTTATATGGATACACCTTAATAAAATGGGAATGGTTGGTGATATTAACTTCCTGTTTGTGGCACATTAGTATATGTGAGGGGGGAAACTTTTCAAGATGGGTGGTGACCATGGCGACACATCAAACTTATTGGGAATTTCACAAGAAAAACAATGGTGTGCTTGATTTTAAGGTAACTTTATTCTTTCATGAGTTATTTACAAGTTTCTGACCACTTATAAAATGTGTTCAATGTGCTGCCCATTGTGTTGGATTGGCAATGCAACCCTCTTCTCCCACTCTTCACACACTGATAGCAACACCGCAGGAGAAATGCTAGCACAGGCTTCCAGTATCCGTAGTTTCAGGTGCTGCACATCTCGTATCTTCACAGCATAGACAATTGCCTTCAGATGACCCCAAAGATAAAAGTCTAAGGGGGTCACTGGATATGCGAAATTGCTACATGATGATGTGTTTCCCTCTTTATGCACTGAAGCTGGCACGTTCCCTGAGTTTTTCCAGCAAGATGGTGCACCACCACATTATGGGTGTCAGGTCCGAGCATTCCTAGATGAACAGTTTCCTGGAAAGTGGATTGGTCGTCGTGGGCCAGTTGAATGGCCCCCAAGGTCTCCCGATCTGACCCCCTTAGACTTTTATCTTTGGGGTCATCTGAAGGCAATTGTCGATGCTGTGAAGATACGAGATGTGCAGTACCTGAAACTACGGATACTGGAAGCCTGTGCTAGCATTTCTCCATAAAAGTGACCCCATCTAAGAAACTACACCCCTTAAGGTATTCAAAACTGATTTTACAAACTTTGTTAACCCTTTAGGTGCTCCACAAGAGTTATTGGCAAATGGAGATGACATTTCAGAATTTCAATTTTTTTGTAACCTTGCCTCACAAAAATGTAATGTAGAGCAACCAAAAATGATATGTACCCTAAAAATAGTCCCAACTAAACTGCCACCTTATCCTGTAGTTTCCAAAATGGGGTCACTTTTTTTGAGTTTCTACTCTAGAGGTGCATCAGGAGGGCTTAAAATGGGACACATGTAAATAAACCAGTACAGCAAAATCTGCCTTTCAGAAACCATATGGTATTCCTTTCCTTCTGCGCCCTGCCGCGTGCCCGTAAAGTAGTTTACGACCACATATGGGGTGTTTCTTTAAACTACAGAATCAGGACAATAAATATAGAGTTTTGTTTGGCTGTTAACTCTTGCTTTGTTATTGGAAAAAATGGAAAATTTGCCAAAAAATTGAAATTCTGAAATTTCATCTCCCTTTGCCAATAACTCTTGTGGAACACCTAAAGGATTAACAAAGTTTGTAAAATCAGTTTTGAATACCTTGAGGGGTGTAGTTTCCAAAATGGGGTCATTTTTGGGTGGTTTCTATTATGTAAGCCTCAAAAGTGGGTTTTGGAAAATTTCAAGATTTGCTTCAAAACCTTGTAATGTACCCAAAAAATAAAATTGCAGTCCCAAAATGATCCAAACATGAAGTAGACATATGGGGAATGTAAATTAATAACTATTTTTGGAGGTATTACTATGTATTATAGAAAAAGAGAAATTGAAACTTGGAAATTTGCTAATTTTTCAACGTTTTTGGCAAATTTTGTATTTTTTTTATAAATAAAAAAAAAATTGACTCCATATTACCAGTGTCATGAAGTACAGTATGTGATGAAAAAAACAATCTCAGAATGGCCTGGATAAGTAAAAGCGTTTAAGTTATTCACACATAAAGTGACACTGGTCAGATTTGCAAAAAATGGCCTGGTCCTGAAGGTGAAAATGACCCCGGTCCTCAAGGGGTTAAACAGAGTTGAGGAAGCCTGGGATGAACCATCGGACCCTGGGATAAAAAATCTTGCAGGAGAGGAAGAGTCCAGGAATGATCTCCCGCTAAATTGTTTTTGCAACGGGAACCAAGCCCTCCTGGGCCAAAATGATGTTATTAGAATGACCTGAAATTAATTGCCAACTCTGACCCCTTCACACGTGTTGAGACACTATATAATCATTATTTACAAGTGGTCCAAAGGGCCAATGGTTGTCTCTTATTTACACGTGCTGCCTGTGTAGGTATCTTAAAACATAACCTTTACTTTATATTTATATTTAAAAAAAATCCTTATTCCTATCTAAAGTCTATTTTAAAACTATCAGCGGTGCCTACCGATTGACTGCTAATTGTCCTATAGGATATATTCGCACTGTTAGTTTACAGTGCTGTGCAAGCTAGTGATCAAGTGAAGCATTGACTTTGCGTATAGCCCAACGCCAGGACTATTCTAATCCCTATGCTCTTTTATCATGCAGTCTACCTATAGAGTACTCGCTGTCTAAAAGCTTATTCACAAGCTGCCCCTCGACATGTTTCGCCAACTGATTGGCGTCTTCAGGGGTTGCGGGCAGTCTGCTAGTGAAGAAAAGGGGCGGGAACTAGGCTTTAAAACTTCCCCTTTGTGACGTCACAGCCCCAGTAGCTACTTAGCAACTACTTTGTTGCAATGTTGCTCTAATGACCTAAGGTTAGTCTGGACGCATACTCTGTCAGTTGGTCACTCCTCTTTTTTCATGCTCCAATCGCTGCTTCCGATCCTATAGTCAAGCGCTGCAAATTAGACTCTAGATCGTTTTGTCGTCTCTATTGCGCATGTCACTGGACTTATGTCACCCTTACGATGGAATTATCTATTGCGCTTGCGCTCAGACTTTGAGGAGGTTGAATTCTTACACTGTGCATGTCTTGGGACTTATCTTCCATTTTGCTACGGATCTCTTTCTGCGCTTGCGCTACAACTTCTACCTTCTTCACTCATACATCATTGAAACTGCGCATCCTCCCAGACTTAAAATTTCTGGTGGTTAAGCTTTTCTATTGCGCAGGTCATTGGACTTGTATTACATTCTGCTCGAGAACTCTATCGGCGCATGTGTCAGAACTTTTACTTTTTCACGATTAGGTTGTTATCTCTGTGCATCCTCCCGGACTTGGTCTCCGGTCAGTGAAGGTGTTACACAAAGCATACAACAGAGCCAAACATATGAACAGGGCCAACCTATTGCTAAATGAAAAGCACAAGATCACAAAAGAAAATAATATAGTACGATGTATAGGTACCTTTGATATTCAACATGAGAAAATCAGGAGCATCCTTAGACGACATTGGCACATATTACTGTCAGATGAGGAACTAAAAGAAATAATTTCTCAAAATCCAGCGATTACCTACAGAAGGTTTCAGAATATCAAAGAGAAATTAGTACACAGTCATTTTTTACGGGAAATAAAACAACCTACAAGTACATGGCTAGCTACAAAAGGATCCATGTGGGGACTGCATTTTTTGTCAGAAGATGACACCAAGGAAGGACTTTGAGAATCCGGTGGATAATAATAAAAAATACCAAATAAAGGAGTATATAAACTGTAAATCCACAGGTATCATATATGCCATACAATGCAGCTGCCCTAAATTATATATAGGCAAAACTATACAGGAACTTCGAAAACGTATATCCAAACATCTTAGTTGTATTAACACAGATTCTGACATCACTCTGTCTAGACATGTACAAACTATACATAATGGAAAGCCAGTGCTTCAAATTTTGGGGAATTAAAAAAAAATGACATTAGGCCCCAGAATGGGCAATTTGGATAGAAGATTACAACAGAATGAAGCAAGATGGATTTACCATCTAAAAAGCCTAGCCCCATATGAATTAAATGGCTTTACCTATGCATCATTTCTCTGAGATTGGAAGCCTGACTAGATTAACAAATATATATATAGGAAAGTATACTAACAAAGTAAGTAATCTAACCTATCAAGTTTATAAGATAAGAGCAGGGACGGGAAAACAGAATCAATAAATATACAAAGTAACTTACTTGGGACCCCGTGTAGAAACGTCACCCCCCTGTGGAAGGCTTCTGTCTAAAAATAGGTTAGATCCGCTGCCAGTGCAAAGTATTGATCGAGGCAAGGTAGGCCCAAGTGGATGCGCATTAGTAAAACCTAGAGACATTAAAAGATAAGCTGTACGACATATATAGCTTAAGATAGAGAACCAAAATCACATAAGGTAGGAGGTGAGCGCAGAATATCATCCATGATATAACAGAAGCCCAGTGACATGCGAAGTACAAATAGAGAAGATCATTGAAGCCCCAGTCAGAGTGGTTTGAGTAAACAAATAGTATTGACCAAGTCCGTGAGGATGCGCAGAGGAAACAACTCATCAGCGAAAAAGTAAAAGTCCTGTCGCAGTTCTTAAGAGTTCTTTAGTAGGATAGAGGACAAGTCTCATGACTTGCACAAAGGAAAAAAACTAACCTTCACAATCTCTAAGTCCGGGAGGATGCATAGAGTATGCGCAAAAGATATAAGCGAATCACTGACCGGAGACTAAGTCCGGGAGGATGCGCAGTGGAAACAACTTACCAGCAAAAAAGAAAAATTTCTGCCGCATGCGCCGAAATAGATCTCTAGTAGAAAAAGAAGAGGTCTCATGACCTGCGCAATGAAAAACCTAACCTTTACAATTTCTAAGTCTGGGAGGATGCATAGAGCATGCGCAAAAGATATAAGCTAATCACTGACTGGAGACCAAGTCCGGGAGGATGCGTAGAGATAACAACCTACCGGTGAAAAAGTAAAAGTTCTGACACATGCGCAGATAGAGTTCTCGAGCAGAATGGAATACAAGTCCAATGGCCTGCGCAATAGAAAGCTTAACCTCCAAAAAATTTAAGTCCGGGAGGATGCGCAGTTTCAATGATGTATGAGTGAGAAGGTAGCAAAATGGAAGATAAGTCCCAAGACATGCACAGTGTAAGAATTCAACCTCCTCAAAGTCTGAGCGCAAACGCAATCGATAATTCCATCGTAGGGCTGACATAAGTCCAGTGACATGCGCAATAGAGACGACAAAACAATCTAGAGTCTAATTTGCAGCGCATGACTATTGGATCGGAAGCAGCGATTGGAGCATGAGAAAAGAGGAGTGACCAACTGACGGAGTATGCGTCCAGACTAACCTTCTATAGGTCATTAGAGCAACATTGCAACAAAGTAGTTGCTAACTAGCTACTGGGGCTGTGATGTCACAAAGGGGAAGTTTTAAAGCCTAGTTCCCGCCCCTTTTCTTCACTAGCAGACTGCCCGCAACCCCTGAAGACGCCAATGAGTTGGCGAAACATGTCGGGGGGCAGCTTGTGAATAAGCTTTTAGACAGCGAGTGCACTATATGTAGACTGCATGATAAAAGAGCATAGGGATTAGAATAGTCCCGGCGTTGGGCTATACGCAAAGTCAATGTTTCACTTGATCACTAGCTTACACAGCACTGTAAACTAACAGTGCGAGTATATCCTATAGGACAATTAGCAGTCAATCGGTAGACTTTTAATGAAAACATATTGATTTTAAGGCTGAAATTTTATGTCCTTCTGTAAGTAGAATAAAACCTGCTAATTGCGGAACTACCTGGTGGAACTTCACTATTTGTGTAATAACTTCCCTCTAGGGTGCACGTGTACGCGAGTGCACCAGCCTCTGGTAACCGATTGTTTGGCTACAAGGTGAAACAACTGCACATTTGGAATAAGGATCTGGGATTGGAACTCCACACTCATAAGGCAGCGCGATCAACATTTATTGGAACTTTGACTGTGAAGCAAACTTTACCCACGTCGCTTGGTGGATCTGCAGCACTGACAAGTAACCACAAAGATTAGAGACTGCTTGTATTTAAATGATTAGAATGACCTGAGCTCTTTCTTCTATAATCTTTGTTAACATCTTGGGAATTAGAGGGAACGGGAGAAAAGCATAGAGGAGTCCCCTGGGCCAAGGAGTTAACAGCGCTTCTACTTTCAGAGGTCGATCCTGAAGGGACAGAGAGTAGAACCTTTTCACTTTCCTGTTCTTACTTTAGGCAAACAAGTCAACTCTTGGAGGTCCCCATTTCATACATATTTGATTGAATACCAGTGGATTCAGACTCCATTCTCCTTCTTTTAGCCGTTGTCTGCTCAAAAAGTCTGCCACCCGATTTTCCTTTCATATGGATGGCTGAAAGAGACTATAGGTTCGCCTCAGCCCAAACAAAGATCTTCCTTGCTATGAGAGAGAGAGACACAGAGAGAGAGAGAGAGAGAGATCGGCTCCTCATCCCCCCTTGTTTGTTCAGATATGCTACCGTGGTGGTGGTGTCTGAAAGAGTTTTTACATGTTTCAACCAAACCGAGGGAGAAAAGGATTTTACTGCCTGCCAAACTGCACTCAGTTCTCGCGTATTGGAGGATGCTCGTTCCAGGTCTGCCTGGCATAGGCCCTGCTTCGTGGTAGTCCCTATGAGTGCTCCCCAACTCTGCTTGCTTGCATCGGTTGTAATCACCACCCGATTCATTTGTCACCACTCCACTCGCCGGGATAGATTTTTCTGCTTTGTCCACCATGACAAAGAACTTCACCTCTGTCAGAATTTTTACTCTTTTGTTTAAAGAGGTTTGCTTCTTGTCCCATATTTTCAACAAGAACGACTAAAGGAACCTCGAGTGGGCTTATGACCACGTCACTGATGGAATGGTGGAAGTCATGAGACCTAGCACTGTCATTATCTCCCTTATTGGGCATACCCTTAGCTGATGAAATTTTTTAATCCTCCGGATTAAATCTTCTCGTTTCTCGTCTGGAAGAAACTAAGACATCTGACGGGAGTCTAGCAATACTCCGAGAAATATTATTTTCTGTGTGGGAAGAAGACAAGATTTCTCTAAGTTTACAATTCAGCCTAGATCTGAAAGGGTGTCTGATACGGTCTGAAAATGAGGCCGCAGGTGTTTCTCTGTTGGTGCCGTAGTTAGGAAGTCGTCCAAGTAAGGTATCAGTAAGATTCCTGCCAGATGAAAGAATTTTGCTACCTCCGCCATAATCTTCGGGGCTGGAGGAGTAAAAGAGGAGTCAAGAGCAAGACCAGATTTCCAGTCTCGAGGTCCTAAGTCCCCAATCTCTCTCCCAGTCTACATTTCCTTTTCCAGCAAACCAAGTGTATTTGTTTATACACATGCACCTATATACATGCATACTCCCTCTATCGACGTTAACGTACGGGTTTATCCTGATGCGTTCCACTTGTCCCAAATTTTAAGGTATTTGTCATGGGATCTATTTAGCTAACTAGTCATCTCTTCAAATTGAGAGATCTGATTCACTTTTGCCCTCCACTCCCGGACCGTGGGGGGAATTTTGTCCAGCCAATGTAAAGGTATCAAGGATTTTGCAGCTGCGATAAGATGTGTCACCAAATTATTCTTAGCTGGGGTATACTGACTGTTTCGTTTTGAAAAGACTACCATCTCTAACGTGATCTGAAAATCATGTGAGGTGAGCTGTCTAATCTCTTCAGTGATCTCCCTCCAATATGTCTGTATCTGAGTACAAGTCCACCAAAAATGGGAAAGTGACCCAGTCTCGCTCTCACACCTCCAGCACCTCTGGGTAGGCGCCAGTCCCCTATTGAAAAGGAACTCTGGCGTTCTATACCATATAGTGAGCAATTTGAAATGGCTTTCCTGAAGCTTCACTCATTGCGAAAAGCCGTGTGACGTTGCTAACAGATTTTTTGTTTGTGAGTACTATTTTCATCATTTTTCCCCAGTCCAGTAAGTATGTCGTTTTCAAGTTCTCTCCCTGTTATCCAAGAAGGGAGTAGAGCCCAGAGACTTTTCTTACTTATTTGGGTATGCAGCAGTTTTTCTAACTCAGTCAAAGGTCTCTGAAATATATACTTCTTTTTTACTCTCCTGCACACAAAACGCATCTGAGATTCCTTTAAGAAAAATGTTGATGAATGCCTAAGTGATTTTGGTAATACTGCCCCCAGAGAGGCCTTAGTGTCCGTCAGTAATTCCTGTGTACTAATTCGTGGCAAGGATCTCCATACCTTAGGGGCATTTTGGTATGCCATGTCCACCAGGTATGGGAGGAGGGACCATGGCGTCATAGGGGACGGGGTGGGAGCTATCCTTTCCCCTAGCATCTTCCATACTTCGCAGACACCTCTAACCATTGGATCAAAGTCTGATGTTTATAAGGCAGCCAAAGGTATTTCAGGAACGAAGAACCCACACTATTCTTCACAGTTCTCTCACACATCAGCTTGTCTCTTAGGTTCTGCGAGTTCCAACCACCTGTTTAATTGTATAGCTTGATAATATTTATCTACAGTATGTCTGGGAAGCCCAGCCCACCATTTTCTCTAAGTCTACTCAATACTCTATATGAGAGTCTAGGCCTTTTTCCATTCCAAAGATACCTGGAGAACATATTTTTTATGGTCGCAAAGAAACTAGGGGGGAGACTAATAGGGACCATTTGCAACACATATAGGATCTTGGGTAGTACATATGCCTTAATGACGTTCTTCCTACCCATCCATGATAAAAAAAGGGATGTTGTACTTCTGTAATAGCTGTTTTAGGTTTTCTGCGAGGGGAGTGTAATTGTATTTGAATAGGTCTTCCAGGTGTCTCGGAATTTGTATACCAAGATATTTTATGGGGCCAAGGGACCAGTGAAAAGGCAATGATGACCGCAACAAAGTTACCTGGGAATCCTGAAGAGTAATATTCAAGATTTCAGATTTGGTGTGATTTATTTTAAAGTCTGATACTCTGCCGAAGTCATCTATTTGTCTCTCCAATGCACTCAGTCCCTTTTCGGGATTCTTGACGAGAAATAATAGGTCGTCTGCAAATGCTGTGCATTTAAGTTCTCCAGTTCCGTATTTAATTCCCTATATGTCCTGTGCTTGTCTCACTGACTGCAATAGGGTTTCTGCAACCAGGATAAAGAAGGATGGAGATAGGGGGCATCCCTGTCTGGTCCCGTTCTAAATTTCAAATGGCTGAGATAGTGTGCCATTGACTTTCAGTCTTGCGTGGGGCTGTTCATATAGGGTAAATACTGATTCTATGAATGAGTCTGGTATGGCAAATTTCCCCAGAACCAATTTCATATAACTCCAATTGACCCTATTGAACGCCTTTTCGGCATCGATACCCAAAAGTACTACAGGTATTTTCCTAGTGTTTGCTATGTGTATGGAGTGGAATAGTCTGAGAATTATCCTTTCCTTCCCTCCCTTTGACAAATCCTGACTGTTCACATTGTATTAATGAGGGAAGTACCTTACTCAATCTGGTAGCTAACAATTTCGCCCAAATCTTCAGATCCAGGTTCAATAATGATATTGGTCTATAGCTGCCACAATTTTGCGGGTCCTTGCCTTCTTTGTGTATCAAGGTTACATGAGATTCTTGTGTTTGGCTAGGGAGCGTGTCACCCTGTAGAAGTGCATTACACACTGCTGTGAATTTAGGGATAAGTATTTCTTGAAACTTGAAACAGGGCCTGGACGATGAACAAGAATATTACAATTAGACCACGCAGGGTCCAGTGCATAAATTAACAATGAGACTAGTTATTATCAGCAACACATATAGGGAGCGTATACAATCGTCAATAAATGAATAGATATATGAATACATATATAGACATTTCGTTACATGTGTCCATGATGATGGAAACCATCAAAACTTAATGGTCTATGCAACCGATTGCCAATCCCAATACAATCTTTGTGGCTCTAACTCTATCTCATTGGGAATTATCACCATTTAGTAAAACATCAACATGGGGAGAGACAAGGGCAGAGAAAGGAGGGGGTGGAAGGAAGAAGGGAGGTGGTGGAAGGAGAGACAGCATTGAAAGAAGCTAATATAGATATAAGCGTAAATGGACCTGACCTAAAGAAACTGAGAGAGGTCTTGAGTGCTACAGGAACTCATTACACTCCTATCAAGTCATTAAACTCCGGTGAGTCCAAAAACTGTAGTAAGGGGTCACAACTACGCGCAAAAATTTCAGCTCTTTCTTGCTCAATTGCAATCAACTCTTCCATACGCAGTATAAATCTCTTTTACCCATTCAAGCAAAGTGGGTGGAGAACTGAACTTCCAATGTCTGGGGATAACCATCCTGGCAGCTGACAGGAAATGTCGCAGAACCCCTTTCTTGACCTGAGCAAGAGCGCCAGGAACTAGGGATAGAAGGGTAAGTTGTGGAGTGTTAGGGATCGTCCTGCATAAATCATAGATCGTACTTGGCATAAATCTGCAAGATACGTTCCCAGAACGAGTAGATTTTCGGACAGCTCCACCAAATATGCAACAAGGAACCCTTATCATTATCCCATCTCCAGCACTTATCTGACACCGTAGGGAACATCTGATGTAGTTTAGTAGGACAGTAATACCATCTTGAGAGAATTTTGTAATTATTTTCCTTGACCTGTGACACCAATGAAATTCCATGGGAGAACGTACACATCTTCTCCACCTCCTCCCCCGATAACCTGACCTGCAAATCAGCTTCCCATCTATCGAAAAATGATGCCCTTTCACCACTATGTATATCCAGGAGCACTCTGTATATTGTGCACAAGGTACCTTTAATTATGCCTTGTTGCAGATATAATCTATCAAAATCTGTCATTGGGTTCACCACTCCTCTGGAGAATATGGTTCCAAAAAAGGAAGTTAATTGAGCATATCCCAGCCAGGAAGCCACTCTTATTGCTGCGTTCTGGCGTAGATTTTTAAAGGAGGATAGTGACCCCCTTGACAGGACATCTCTAACTCTCATTAAATCGTTATGTGTGGTTTTGATGAGAAAGGATGATGAAATCATGCCCGGGATAAACACTGGGTTCCCATGGAGTGGAGTCATAGGACCTGGTCTGAAGGTGATTTGGGATTTGGAAATCCATTCCTCCCAGACCGCAAGAGCATGTCTCACAAGAAATGGGAATTCTTCTTGAGAGGGTCTGTCATTTATATTTAGCCAGGGTAAGGCTTGAAGAGAGAGAGGCGATAAATATTGTTCCAGAGTAACCCAAAGTTTCTTTAAGCCTTTATGTCTCCAATCTAAAAGTCTAGCAAGTACCGCCGCTTCATGATATAGGCGAATATCTGGTAATCCAAACCCCCCAAGGGATTTATGTTTGATTAGGTCTTTTTTATTCAATCTAGGTTTACTAGTGTGCCAAATAAACCTATTGAGGGCCGTTTGGATCTCTAAGAAGTATTTTTTAGGTATATGAATAGGTATAGTTTGGAAAAGGTATAAAAACCTTGGCAAAATGTCCATTTTGACAGTATTCATACTACCGAACCAGGAAAGGTGTTTAAGTTTGTATGTCTGTTATTCCTCAAGGGTTCTTTTCTGTAAAGGTAGGTAGTTTAAGGGGAATAACTGGTGTAGCTGCGGTGGAACCTGAATGCCTAGAATGCCTGAATGAAGGTCTTATCCATGTTCACCTTAAAGTTGCTAAGATGGCTAAACCTATTGAACTCCTTGAGCAGGGACAGAATGGAAGTATGAGGGGAGGTTACATATAGAAGGAGGTCATCTGCAAAGAGTGCAAGTTTATGATGCAACTTGGGAGTCTCTATTCCCTTGATGTTCGGGTTGTTCCTGATTGCCTCTGCCAGATGTTCGATTGACAGGACATATAGGAGGGGAAACAAGGGGCATCCCTGACGTGTTCCATTGTGTATGTCGAATAGAGGGGCTAGAATACCATTAGTTTGGACTCGTGCTGTTGGATGTGAATACAAAGCCGCTACCATCTCTACATATCTTTCCCCAATGCCTACTTGTTTTAGGGAAGCCAACATAAATTGCCAGTGTACCCTGTCGAACGCCTTTTCGGCGTCTACCGACATCAGGCACATGGGAATCTTTTGTTTCTGAGCTTGTGAAATTAGGGTTATGGTGCATATGGTATTGTCTCTAGCCTCTCTCCCTAAGATGAATCCTACTTGGTCTTTGTTGATAATTTCAGGCAGTATGTTATTGAGTCTGTTTGCTAGAATTTTCGAATAGATCTTAATGTCGCAATTTATTAAGGATATTGGCCTATAGTTACTGCATATAGTTCCATCTTTGTTTGGTTTAGGTAAAACCACTATGTGAGCTTCTAAGGATTGTTTAGGGAAGAGACATGTAGGGGAAATACTGTTATATATCTTAGTGAGAAAGGGGAGCAGTGATTCTTGGTATCTTTTAAAGAAAATGGCTGTAAAACCATCTGGGCCAGGACTTTTCTTCCCTTTAAGAGATGAGATTACTGTTTTAATTTCTGATTCTGTGAAAGGCTGGTCCAAATCCGTACTCTGTTCAGCCGAAATCCCTGGTAGAGCTGTTTCTGACATGTAAGTAGATATACGTCTATCAAGATCTTGTTGGGACATATCTGCAAACTGGCCTCTAATATCATACAAGAATTCATAGTATGTCCTAAAGGTATTGGCAATGTGAGAGGGATGATGTATTGATTGACCCCTATGGTCTTTGATCACAGGGATATATGTTTGGATGGCCTAGGGTGTAACAGCTTGGCAAGCGCGCTTCCACATTTGTTGGCCTTGTCATATAGAAAACTCTGAAACCTTTCCCTATAGAAGGTGGAGCATTTATCTATAGCTATTTTAAGATTATCACTTATTGTTGTTAGTTCCACCAGGAGAGCAGGAGTAAGGAGTCGCTTGTGTAGTGATTCTAAATCTTGAAAGCGTTCTGTTAACCTCTTAATATGAGCCTCACCTTCCTTTTTCAGTCTAGATCCGTGTTGTATGACTGTGCCTCGTATTACACATTTAAAGGGCTTCTGTCACCCCACTAAAGTCATTTTTTTTTTTTTTGGGCTAGTTAAATTACTTATCCTGCGATATATGAAAATATAATGGTCTTACTTACTTTGATTCAGCAGTTTCTTCTAAAATCAAACTTTTATAATATGTAAATTAGGTCTCTACCAGCAAGTAGGGCGGCTACTTGCTGGTAGCAGCTGCAGAAAACCGCCCCCTTGTCGTGTTGATTGACAGGGCCAGCCGGGATCTCCTCCTCCGGCCAGCCCTGTCGGCATTTTAAAAATCGCGCGCCTGTGTTCATTCTGCGCAGGCGCTCTGAGATGAGGAGGCTCGCCTCCTCAGAACTCCCTCAGTGTGCCTGCGCCGATGACGTCTTCTATTTCGGTGATGTCATCGGCGCAGGCACACTGAGGGAGTTCTGAGGAGGCGAGCCTCCTCATCTCAGAGCGCCTGCGCAGAATGAACACAGGCGCGCGATTTTTAAAATGCCGACAGGGCTGGCCGGAGGAGGAGATCCCGGCTGGCCCTGTCAATCAACACGACGAGGGGGCGGTTTTCTGCAGCTGCTACCAGCAAGTAGCCGCCCTACTTGCTGGTAGAGACCTAATTTACATATTATAAAAGTTCGTTTTTAGAAGAAACTGCTAAATCAAAGTAAGTAACACCATAATATTTTCATATATCGCAGGATAAGTAATTTAACTAGCCCCCAAAAAAAAATGACTTTAGTGGGGTGACAGAAGCCCTTTAAGTGCTTCCCACTGCAGAGGGAGGGCTGTGGTGTCAGAAGCATGGTTCCCTAAAAAATCCTGAATCGTATCCTCAATCGCCTTATTGCACACCGCATCTCTCAACAGGGTTTCATTAAGTAGCCATGTCCACTCCCTGGCTACCAAGTCAGGCAGCTCCAGGGTAAGGAATATGGGTGCATGGTCTGACCACAAAGCTGTGCCAATGGTAGCTTTAGGATGGAACATTAAGGCATGGTGAGAGATGGCGAATAAATCAATCCTGCTGTAAGTGCGGTGAGCTGGAGAGAAGTATGTGTAGTCTCTGTCATTTGGATGTAGAGTTCTCCATACATCTACCAGTCTTCTATTGTGTAGGATTGTGCGTATTCTGGATATTGCAGAGTATGGCACTAAGGACCTGCCCAGGGATGTGTCTATCTTTGGGTTTAGCGTCAGATTGAAGTCGCCCCCAAGGAGGAGAACCCCCTCAATGAAGGAGTCCAATCCAGACATTATAGAGGCAAAGGCCTTACCCTGTCCCGAGTTTGGCAGATAGATGTTACCAATTGTGTACGTTCTCCCATGGATTGCTAGCTTGACGAATACTAATCTTCCTTTGTCACAAGACCTGAAATCCAGAACAGAACAAGAAAAGGATTTATGAAAAGCAATGGAGACACCTCTAGCTTTAGTCTCAGGATTAGTGCTGTGATACCAAGTATTATAGGACTTTGAGCGTAAACGTGGGATATGATTTGTCTTGAAATGAGTTTCCTGCAACAGAACAATATGAGCTTTTTCTTTCTGCAAATCTGACAAAATCGTTGCTCTTTTTTCTGGGATGTTGAGCCCTCGAACATTTAAGGAGACAAGTTTGATCGTGCCTGGAGTAGACATCTTATAGTGTCAGGCCTATCTCTCTAGCCTAGGAAGAGGGGGGAGAATAGGAAAGAAACAAAGGGGAAAAACACAAGGGTAGGAAAGTGAATACGATACACCAGACAGGGAAGACAAGCAAGGAGGGGATAGTGTGCAGTTCCTGGGGGGGATATACACACGTATAACCTAAATAAACCTCGGAAAAGAGGCAAATAACGTAAACGCTATTCTGTGTGGGGATGGTCTTCCAGTAACAGGTGAAAAGACCGCTACGAGACTAAACATAACTTCCTTAAATTGGTACATACTCCTCACTTTAAACACTTCTAACAAGAGGCTTAACGTACATAGGTCAGCGCCTGTCAATCTCTAATGTCTGAAGAGTTATCATAGAATTGCATAACATTACATAACTAAGGATCCCTCACAAAGTATGATCGTTTATCAATTCGGACAGTAGGCTAACTAGCCCATAGTATAACTCTCAACTCTCTTCTATAGTAACAAACAGCAGTATATTGACGCGGTATGTTACTAGGGACCTCAAGTTGAACTGCAGGTCACTGGTTAATGAGTGGTCATACTTGGAGACCCTACATCTTGTAGACTATATACCAGACCTGATTTGGAACTAATAACCTGACATATAACCAACTGCCCTTTATAAGAACAGGCAGGCACATATTGAGAACATGTGTTATCAAAGGGTCCCCCGCAACATTGCGGAGCCTTAACTGATAGGAGATCCCAGAATTAGGAGACCCTACATACTATAGATTGTACAATCATCTTTAGGGTAACAAAGATCAGGTTGGATAACCCTGGGAGTTGGCCACCATTCTTGATCCAGACTTTTTCGCTTTCCAGACCGAAAAGCGTGCCAGAAGTGGCGGAATGGCATGCCAGTCCGGCAGATTAACATCTGGTAGGCCCAAAGCAGCTAGGAAGTCTGGTAATTCGGCAGGGGGTCTTAGCTCATAACGCTTGCCTCCACGTCGGACCACCAATTGAAAGGGGTATCCCCACATGTATGGAATTTCTCTTTCCTTTAGACATTCCAACAGCGGTCGCAGAGCACTTTGTTGCAAATCTTGCAGTAGAGAGATGTGAGCATTTCTGAATTTAATGGTTGGTTGATTCCGCGTCTTCTGCATTATTTCCTCTTTGACTGTATAGTAGTGCAAGCGACATATAATGTCCCTAGGTTTAGAAGGGTCAGGGTTAGGAGGCGCCAGAGCCCTGTGCGCCCTAACACTTTCGAGGTCATCAGTAACAGACCTGTCCAGGATTTTCTTGAAAAAGTCCTGTAAACTGTGAATCAAATCTGCTGTAGGGATAGACTCTGGGAGCCCTCTGATCCTTATGTTGTTTCTTCTGCTCCTATTTTCAGTATCTTCTTGGAGCCAGTATAGCTGACTTATATGTTGATCTCTGATGCATCCTTTGTCCTCTATGTCGTCTAATCTGGCCGACATTTCTTCTTGATGAGAGACTACATCATCGACTCTTTCCTCCATGATTTGCATGTTGTTGGAGATTACATGTGGCTCTTCTTTATAAGAATTTTCCAAGCGCACTATAAACTGCTCCATCTCTTGCCTAGTCAGTAGTTGCTTCACATGCTCCCTCCAGTCCCAAGATCCCTCATTTGTGGAGAGTATTGTAGACGCCACTGGGCCATGGGGAGACTGATGTTTGGAGGGTAGAGGCTCCATAGATGGCGAGCAAGATGGCGGTCGACACGTGGCGCCTTGCGCCGGCAACTGGCCTCCCTCATCTGGTGGCATAGTTTCCCTCTCCCTGTTTGGGTCACGTTCCATGTCCCTGTCCGCTGCTCTGTGCGGCTGGAGGGGATGGGGATCAAGCGGTGGCGCCGTAGCGCACGTTTTATGCGCCATGGGGGAGAAGGCAGTAGCGTGCGGAGTGCGGCTTGTTACTGTCTGCCCTTCCGGGGCGAAGAATTTCTGAATACCGCTTCTTCCTCTCTCTGAGGTACCGGCAGTAGAGCCCTTTCTTGTCCGGACCATTTGCCAGTGAAAACGGACCGCTGGTGAGTAAGGAGCTCGTTATTTTCATCTCGCGGCGGGAGCTCACCGTGAGTGCGACTTCACGCTGCCATAGTCAGGACACGCCCCCCAGGGCCTTGACTTTTACCCGGGGGAAAGCTGTATATTATTTGTTTTATTTCCGAGTGGGTAGCAGGAATAGTCAGGCAGCAAGCCATTTCAGGAGATACCGCAGGGAGCTGAAGCGCATCTAAATACTTGCCGATATTTTGTTTTCTACGATCTCCCTGCTCTGGGCTTTCATTTAGATTTAAATTGTATAACGCTGTATAGAAACTCTGGAATGTTTTAGCTATCGCTGGAGTGTCCTTGTGTACAGCTCCATCCCGTCCCTTCACCTTGGTTATGTGTGTCATGCTCTTGTTTTTTTGAGAAGTGAGGTCCTCAGCTTCCCGCCCTTATTACAGTGAGTATACTTTGTGTTGGAAGTATAGCATCTGCTTCGTTATTCTCTTCGTCAAGATTTTACATAGTTAAACCCTAAGATCTGTTAATTTTCCTTGGAAGGCTCTACTAGCAGATTGCTTATTAAGCTTTTCCGGTGTAGCTATTTGCGCTAGCAGGGAGTCAATTATCTTTTACCGATCTTTTTTGACTTTGGTGCCTAAAGCAATGAATATACCCCTTATGGGCTTCCCAAATGATGGGATGCCCACTGTGTGCGGGAGAGTTACTATCAAAAAAAATCTCTAACTGAGATCTGACCTGTTGTTCAAAAGTGATTTGTTGAGTCTCCAGCTCCTGTCCCTCCTGGTCATGGAGTCCAAGACAAAGGCTGCAGTGCACGGAGCGTGATCAGAAACGGTGATGCTTCCTATCCCAGCTGTGCTGAAAGAAGGCAACAGAGAGACAGATGTTAAAATATAATCCAACCTCTGATATGATTTATGGGGGTTGGAATAGAAGGACTAATCCTTCACTGTTGGATTGAGAGATCTCTACACATCTATCAGCTGAAGCTCTTGGAGTTTACTGTGCAAGCGGCTAATATGTTTTTGCGCTATATGCGACCTGGAGGTAGGAGTCAACTGTAGGATTAAGGACTAAGGGCCCTTTCACACTTGCGTTCTTTTCTTCCGGCATAGAGTTCCGTCGTCGGGGCTCTATGCCGGAAGAATCCTGATCAGTTTTATCCTAATGCATTCTGAATGGAGAGAAATCCGTTCAGGATGCATCAGGATGTCTTCAGTTCCGGACCGGAACGTTATTTGGCTGGAGAAAATACCGCAGCATGCTGCGCTTTTTGCTCCGGCCAAAAATCCTGAACACTTGCCGCAAGGCCGGATCCGGAATTAATGCCCATTGAAAGGCATTAATCCGGATCCGGCCTTAAGCTAAACGTCGTTTGACGCATTGCCGGATCCGACGTTTATCTTTTTCTGAATGGTTACCATGGCTGCCAGGACGCTAAAGTCCTGGTTGCCATGGTAAAGTGTAGTGGGGAGCGGGGGAGCAGTATACTTACCATCCGTGCGGCTCCTGGGGCGCTTCAGAGTGACGTCAGGGCGCCCCACGCGCATGGATGACGTGATCGCATGGACACGTCATCCATGTGCATGGGGCGCTCTGACGTCATTCTGGAGCGCCCCGGGAGCCGCGCGGACTGTAAGTATACTGCTCCCCCGCTCCCCACTACTACTATGGCAACCAGGACTTTAATAGCGTCCTGGGTGCCATAGTAACACTGAACGCATTTTGAAGACGGATCCGTCTTCAAATGCTTTCAGTTCACTTGCGTTTTTCCGGATCCGGCGTGTAATTCCGGCAAATGGAGTACACGCCGGATCCGGACAACGCAAGTGTGAAAGAGCCCTTAGTTAAGATCTGTACCAACAATAATGGTCCCTTCAGCAAAAAGTTTGATCTTATCAAACGCCTTTATAAGCCACTGTACTGCAGAGGTTTTCGGTGCGTAGAGATTCACCAGTGTGAATTTGCGAAGCGCAAGTTCCCCTTTCAACAGGAGCATTCTACCCTCTGCATCCGAGAGTTGTTGCTCTAATATGAATGGTACTGTATGGTGAATAGCTATAGACACTCCCTTAGATGCAGAGGATGATGCGTACTATGGAACCATTGCTTATATGGAGGTGTTGGTAGTTTTGGTATTCTGCCAGAGCGGAAATGCGTTTCTTGTATAAACACTATTTCTGAGTTTAGTTTGCGCACCATAAGCATCACTTGGCGGGTTCATGCCTTTTACATTGAATGTGGTGATCTTAATATCCCTCATGCTGCGATATATTGTCTCAATAAAACTTACACAACAGAAAAGTGCAAGACAGCAGAATTCGGGGCGTGTAGTCGCCCAAACCTCACGAGTCCGTCACAGACAAGGAGAGATAGAAAATGGAGGGGGGGGGGGGAATGGGTGTATATAAGGGAGAAAGGAGTTAGGAGGAGAAGGAGTTGTGATCCAGTGAGCCTGGACAGGCCTTGTGGCTAGAGATGTCCCAAATAGTTCGCCGGCAAATAGTTCCTGGCGAACATAGCTTGTTCGCGTTCGCCGCGGCGGGCGAACATATGCAATGTTCGGTGCACTCCCTATACATCATCATTGAGTAAACTTTGACCCTCTACCTCACAGTCAGCAGACACATTCCAGCCAATCAGCAGCAGACCCTCCCTCCCAGCGATGGACTGGCCATCGGGAGTACCGGGAGAATCCCGGTGGGCCGATCGAATTATGGGCCGCCGGGCCGGCCATCAGGGGCAGGGGGGTAAAGCTCCAGTAACAGCAGGGTAGTGTGGGGGCGGCGGCGCGGCGCGGCGCTCACTCACTGACGTCACACGCCTGCTCCTCCCACTAGGCGGCGCAGGCGCGTGACGTCAGTGAGTGAGCGCTGCCGCCCGCACTTGTTACTGGAGAGGCTCAGGCTGGAGGCGGGAGCTGAATGAATGTAAGCCTGTAAGGTACTGTCTGTAGTTAAGAGACTAAAGAGATGAGATGAGCGCTGCCTGTGTTAAAATTAAAGTTACTGTCTGCAGCCTGCACTGCAGCCGGATCGGATACCGATTTATTAATGTTATACTACTGTGATGTGAGTGGCGGGGAGGGGGATCTATGGATGACGGCACTGTTATAGGGAGGGGGATCCGTGGATGGCACTGTTATGGGGGGGGGGTCTGTCATGTGGATGACACTTATGGGGGGGGGGGTCTGTGGATGACACTTATGGGGGGGATCTGTGGATGGCACTGTTATGGAGGGTATCTGACTGTGAATGGCACTGTTATGGAGGGGTATCTGTGGATGACACATAGCATAAGATGCTATATACGGTATGTGCCATCCACAGATCCCCCCATAACAGTGCCATCCACAGATCCCCTCCATAACAGTGCCATCCACAGATCCTCTCCATAACAGTGCCATCCACAGATCCCCTCCATAACAGTGCCATCCACAGATCCCCTCCATAACAGTGCTATCCACAGATCCCCTCCATAAAAGTGCCATTCACAGATCCCCTCCATAACAGTGCCATCCACAGATCCTCTCCATAACAGTGCCATCCACAGATCCTCTCCATAACAGTGCCATCCACAGATCCCCTCCATAACAGTGCCATCCACAGATCCCCTCCATAACAGTGCCATTCACAGATCCCCTCCATAACAGCGCCATTCACATGTTATTTTTTGAGTGTGTTTGGGAAAAATAAAGTGGGCCGGTCTGGCTGAAGTCCAGGGCCACTTTATTGTCCCAGTCCATCCCTGCTCCCTCCCAGACCCTCCCACCTCCTGGACAGCATCAATTTTACATTAATTCGGAAGCTGCATTCTTAGTGAGAGGAGGGACAGTGTAGCTGCTGCTGATTTAATAGGGAAATCGATAGCTAGGCAAGTGTATTAAGTGTCCACTGCAGTCCTGAAGGACTCATCTGATCTCTGCTGTAAGGACAGCACCCCAAAAAGCCCTTTTTAGGGCTAGAACATCAGTCTGCTTTTTTTTTTTTTTTTTTCCTGTGTAATCTAATTGCAGTTGCCTGCCTGAATAAATAGCAGTCAGTTAGACATACGTGTTTGTGTGTTTAAGGCCCAGTGCAGTGCATAGTGTCACTTCAGCGCCATTCATATCTGGTGTCACATTCGATTCCATTTCATTCCGCTTCAGCCCCCCACACCCTTAATGACCAGACCACTTTTTACAATTCTGCACTACACTACATTTAACGGTTTATTGCTCGGTCACACAACTTACCACCCAAATGAATTTTACCTCCTTTTCTTCTCACTAATAGAGCTTTCATTTGGTGGTATTTCATTGCTGCTGACATTTTTACTTTTTTTGTTATTAATCGAAATTTAACGAAATTTTTGCAAAAAAAAAAGACATTTTTTACACTATCAGTTGTAAAAAATAAAAAAAAAAAAAAAAAATACATTTCTATATAAAATTTTCTCTAAATTTATTGTTCATCATGTCTTCGATAAAAAAAAAATGTTTGGGTAAAAAAAAAAAAAATGGTTTGGGTGAAAGTTATATTTACAAACTATGATACAAAAATGTGAATTTCCGCATTTTGAAGCAACTCTGACTTTCTGAGCACCTGTCATGTTTCCTGAGGTTCTACAATGGCCAGACAGTACCAACACCCCACAAATGACCCCATTTTGGAAAGTAGACACCCTAAGGTATTCACTGATGGGCATAGTGAGTTCATAGAACTTTTTATTTGTCACAAGTTAGCGGAAAATGATGATTTTTTTTTTTCCTTACAAAGTCTCATATTCCACTAACTTGTGACAAAAAATAAAAACTTCCATGAACTCACTATGCCCATCACGAAATATCTTGGGGTGTCTTCTTTCCAAAATGGGGTCACTTGTGGGGTAGTTATACTGCCCTGGCATTTTAGGGGCCCTGATGCGTGAGAAGTAGTTTGAAATCCAAATGTGTAAAAAATGCCCTGTGAAATCCTAAAGATGCTCTTTAGAATTTGGGCCACTTTGCCCACCTAGGCTGCAAAAAAGTGTCACACATGTGGTATCGCCGTACTCAGGAGAAGTAGGGCAATGTGTTTTGGGGTGTATTTTTACATATACCCATGCTTGGTGAGAGAAATATCTCTCTAAAAGTCAACTTTTCCCATTTTTTTTATACAAAGTTGTCATTATAGAGAGATATTTCTCTCACCTAGCATGGGTATATGTAAAAAGACACCCCAAAACACATTGCCCAACTTCTCCTGAGTACAGTGATACCACATGTGTGACACTGTTTTGCAGCCTAGGTGCGCAAAGGGGCCCAAATTCCAATGAGTATCTTTTAGGAGGGCATTTGGATTCCAGACTTCTTCTCATGCTTTAGGGCCCCTAAAATGCCAGGGCAGTATAAATACCCCACATGTGACCCCATTTTGGAAAGAAGACACCCCAAGGTATTCCGTGAGGGGCATGGCGAGTTCATAGAAGTTTTTTTTTTTTTTCACAAGTTAGCGGAAATGTTTTTTTTTTTCTCACAAAGTCTCCCTTTCCGCTAACTTGTGACAAAAAATAAAATTTTACATTAACTCACCATGCCCTTCAAAAAATACCTTGAGGTGTCTTCTTTCCAAAATGGGGTCACATGTGGGGTATTTATACCGCCCTGACATTTTAGGGGCCCTAAAGCGTGAGAAGAAGTCTGGAATATAAATGTCTAAAAAATTTTACGTATTTGGATTAGGGGTATGGTGAGTTCATGTGAGATTTTATTTTTTGTCACAAGTTAGTGGAATATGAGACTTTGTAAGAAAAAAAAAATATCAATTTCCGCTAACTTGTGCCAAAAAAATGTCTGAATGGAGCCTTACAGGGGGGTGATCAATGACAGGGGGGTGATCAGGGAGTCTATATGGGGTGATCACCACCCTGTCATTGATCACCCCCCTGTAAGGCTCCATTCAGAGGTCCGTTTGTGTTTTGCGGATCCACGGATCGGATCCGCAAAACACATACGGACGTCTGAATGGAGCCTTACAGGGGGGTGATCAGGGAGTCTATATGGGGTGATCACCCCCCTGTCATTGATCACCCCCCTTGTAAGGCTCCATTCAGACGTCTGTATGTGTTTTGCGGATCCGCGGATCCATGGATCGGATCCGCAAAACACATACGGACGTCTAAGTGGAGCCTTTCAGGGGGGTGATCAATGACAGGGGGGTGATCAGGGAGTCTAATATGGGGTGATCAGGGGGGGGGTGTAGTGTAGTGGTGTTTGGTGCTACTTATTACAGAGCTGCCTGTGTCCTCTGGTGGTCGATCCAAGCAAAAGGGACCACCAGAGGACCAGGTAGCAGGTATATTAGACGCTGTTATCAAAACAGCGTCTAATATACCTGTTAGGGGTTAAAAAAATCGCATCTGCAGCCTGCCAGCGAACGATCGCCGCTGGCAGGCTGTAGATCCACTCGCTTACCTTTGGTTCCTGTGAACGCGCGCGCCTGTGTGCACGCGTTCACAGGAAATCTCGCCTCTCGCGAGAGGACGTGTATATGCGTCCAGGAGGAATAACAGGGTTAAAAGAAAAAAAACAATTTTGACTGAATAAATAGCAGTCAGTTACACACGTGTTTGTGTGTTTAAGGCCCAGTGCAGTGCATAGTATCACTTCAGCGCAACTCATATCTTGTGTCACAGTAGCTTGCATGCATTGTACAACTTAACTAATCTAAAAAAAGATGACAGGCAAAGGCTGGCCACCCCGCAGGGGCAGTCGTGGTCGTGGTACTGTGATTCCCTTTGGCCCTAGACTAATGCCCAGTGTTCAGAGGCCACGTACCCTGAACTCGAAAAGTTCTGAGGACATAGTTGACTGGCTAACACAGGACACCCAATCTTCTACAGCTTCCGCTCGGAACCTTGACGCACCATCCTCCTCCAGCTCAGCTTTGGGCACCTCTCAAGTTACCACTCGCCCGCCTGCCGCCACCACCAACACTAGCACCACAGCAGCTTCCCTTGATCTGTCAGAGGAGTTATTTACACATCAGTTGGAAGAAATGAGTGATGCCCAACCATTATTGCAAGAGGATATAACAGGGATATGTCTCAGTCAGGCAGCATTACACACATGGACGTATGGTGTGATGATGATGATGATGATGTTGTACCCGCTGCTGCTTCCTTTGCTGAGTTGTCAGATACAAGTGAAGCAGTTGATGATGATGATGATAATGTGTCCGTGGATGTCACGTGGGTGCCCGGTCGAAGAGAAGAACAGGGGGAAAGTTCTGATGGGGAGACAGAGAGGAGGAGGAGACGAGTTGGAAGCAGGGGGAGGTCGTCGCAAGGAGCTAGTGGCACAGTCAGACAGCATGCATCAGCACCCGGGGTCAGCCAGACAGCACGCCAATCAACGAATGCTGTTGCCACCACCAGAATGCAGTCATTGCAGAGCTCAGCAGTGTGGCATTTTTTTTGTGTGTCTGCCTCTGACAACAGCGATGCCATTTGCAACCTGTGCCAAAAGAAACTGAGTGGTGGGAAGTCCAACACCCACCTAGGTACAACTGCTTTGCGAAGGCACATGATCGCACATCACAAACGCCTATGGGTTCAACACATAAGTACAAGCAGCACACAAACTCAAAGCCGCAATCCTCCTCCTGGTCCAGCATCTTCAGCCACATCAACCACTGCTGTCCTCCTTGCCCCTTCTCAACCATCCGCCTCTCGCAGTTCCTGCTCATCTGCCCACAGTCAGGTGTCTGTCAAGGACATGTTTGAGCGTAAGAAGCCAATGTCACAAAGTCACCCGCTTGCCCAGCGTCTGACAGCTGGCTTGTCTGAACTCTTAGCCCGCCAGCTTTTACCATACAAGCTGGTGGAGTCTGAGGCGTTCCAGGGGGGACTTAACAGGGATTAAACTGATAAGAATAGAACAACATAACACACCACAACTATCTGGCGGCACATTAGATTGCACGCGCAGTGCCCCAAATTTGAAGTAGGAGGACCGACCAAGCATCTTTTTCCATCTCCCCATTCCTAAAATCGATGCCATATACACGTCCCCTGATAGGGGACGTAACAGGGATTAAACTGATAGGAATAGTACTACTTAACACACCTTATAATAACCCAGAGAGAGGCAAAGCAGAGAGAGGAGTCTGAAGAAGAGGAGTCTGAGGAGGAAGGTGGCTTTGAGGAGGTGGAATACCAACCACAGCAGGCATCCCAGGGGGCTTGTTGTCACCTTTCGGGGACCCTTGGTGTTGTACGTGGCTGGGTGGAGGAAGAGACCTTCAATAACATCAGTAAGGACAAGGAACGGGACATGGCTAGTAATATCCAACCTTATGCAAATGGGGAGTTTGCGGTTGTGCAAATGGACTGTTTGCGGTGCGTTAAACGGGGAGTTTGGTCTGTCACTGTGAAGCGGGGCGTAACCCTTACACTACCTGATCGATACAACATCATACCTGATGTTTTAAAGCACGTTATTCCAAACAATTTAGGAATGTTAGGTGATTTATGCCCATTATGGATTAAAACCCGACTCTGCGTCAACTACGTAATTTTCCATGGGAGTTTTGCCATGGATCCCCCTCCGGCATGCCACAGTCCAGGTGTTAGTCCCCTTGAAACAACTTTTCCATCACTATTGTGGCCAGAAAGAGTCCCTGTGGTTTTAAAATTCGCCTGCCTATTGAAGTCAATGGCGGTTCACGAACATTTGCGAAAATTCGCGTTCGCCGTTCGGGAATGGAAAATTTTATGTTCGCGACATCACTACTTGTGGCCTGATCGGTGATCAGAGATAGACCGTTCGATAACAGTGGATTTAGCACAATGTACAAAATGAACAAAGTAACAGTCTCGGCTATAATAAAACAGGCTTATTGCTCAGAAATAGCAGGTTTCCCAATTTGACAACTAGGCCAAAAAGGGTATATACCCTTTGAAGAAAAACTAGTTCTAAGTGATTGGGATGAAAGACAGAGCTGTTCTGACGCAGATCCTCCCTAAGGAGAAAGAAAAAGAAACAGAAAAAGAAGAAACAGAAAAAGAAGAGAAAGAAAAAGAAAGAAGATGAAAAGGGAGGCTGTAAGTAGTTGGGAGAGTACAAATTGAGCAAATCATGAAACATTAGCTATGCAGTAGGTAAACAATATCGCATTCGAGGACACCACGGAGGGTAGAAGGGGGCACACAGCTGTCTATAGCATTGAGGACAAATTAATGCAAATCAACAATACGGAGTAGTGGTGAATTGTCAGGATCTCTCATGATGGCAGGGAGCCCCAGGCTTATGTAAGTGGTGGCATTCCTTGTCTGTTCTTGGTCATCTTGCCATGATGGATTTCCTGCACCTTTCTCCATGAGGCCTCTCGCGGGAGTCGTGGCCATGCGGTCGGGTGCACTACTGGCATCTATGTGGAGACCTTTATAGGAGCGATTTCTAGAACCGACCATGCTTTTTCTAGGTCTTCCGATGTGTGTGTATGGCAATCCTTTTCCCATTTTTGGAGGACTGAGATACAGAACAGGTATAGCTATGAATATGGCAGTTTATGCGTCCTCAGGGCCTCCAGGAGAGGCTTCATAATGTGGCGCTTGTTCAAAGGTAGATGCAGCAATGTCCTGATATATAGCAATGTCCACCCCCGCGTACGACAGCTGGCCCCTTGCTCTGGCAGCAGTTAGAATGCGGGCGGTGTCTACAAAAGAGAGGATACCACATATAACATCTCTTGGTCTTTCTGTTGTCTTCGGAGCAGGCCTCAGCGCTCTATGTATGCGCTGCTTCTTGGCCCAAGAGGTCAGCGAATATTTCAAGTCCCACTTTTCGCAGCCATTCCACTGCCTAGGTTTCTGGCAGCCCTTTCATGCACACATTTCGCCTTCTGCTGTGATTTTCTTGGTCCTCTAGCATGATCAACGCCTTATTTAACTCTATAGTGTGCGTCTCCAAGCCCTCCGAATCCGATATAATCCCTTGAGTTGTGGCCTCTACCCACTGCCAGATATGTATGAGCCCAGACTTAATGTCCAATAGTTCTGTGAGGACTGGTCTGATTGCCCTTTCAAGAGCTTGCCCCAGTACTTTGGTTAAAAAAAAGACTTTCATATCAGCAAGCTGTCGCAGGCTTCTGTTTCCTCACCCTGGATGCTCTCCTACTCTGACTCCTCATCGTCAGCAGCGCACGCTTCCGCCTCCACCATCTTGGCCCCGACGTGCTGCGCTTGAGAGTTCCTTTTTTTGAAAAAAACTCTGGCTGGGTTTTTAGTTTTTTCCTTGTTGAATTTGCCCATCATGAAACAGGTCACTGCTAGTGAAAGTGGTCTCAGACGCTTGGGTGTGGAGGAGCTGAAGCTTCACACAGCCCTCCACCATGGCATCCATGCGCCCCCTACCCCCATAAAGCACTCTTTTGATAGTAGATTACAGACTTTACTGATTCCATCTTAAATCTCTTTTATACAGTGTACCTGTTTAGATTCTTCAGATTTATTATCGCCCGAAAGGAACAGTTTGGTTTCTTAACTAGGAAGATTGAAGAGTAAAATCCGTTCCCTTGTTCCTTTAACGCGGACATGCTCAACCTGCAGCCCTCCAGCTGTTGTAAAACTACAACTCCCACAATGCCCTGCTGTAGGCTGTTCAGGCATGCTGGGAGTTGTAGTTTTGCAACAGCTGGAGGGCCACAGGCTGAGCATGCCTCCTCTAATGGGACTTGCATTACGGCCTTTTTCTGTAAAAGCAAAGCGATCTGCTGGTCCATCGTTTCCGATCCTCTCCAATTAATTTTGAGTTTTCCAGTTATTTGTCTGGAGGGATTTGCAGGAACTCCAAACAGTAACATTCCCTGATGGACAAGAACACCCAAGGAGAGGCATGAATTCTTTCCCAGGCTAAATGAAAGTGTTTCACCTTGCTCTGCGACCCCTTCTCCTGCAGCAGCCCTCCAGTCAAACCAGGCTTAACAAACCTAAAGGCCCTGCACATCATGCTGATCCATAATCCTGCCTTCAGAGGGACAGGAAACTGCAGAAGGTAAGAGGGAGGGGGCCCTTTATTGGCTGATCTCAGTTGTTTCCTGTCCCTGAGAAGGCGGGATATCCTCCAGGTGGTGCCATTGGAATGTAATGGACAAACGAATGAACAACACAATCTTTATTTCTCAATATTCCATGCTGTTAAACAGTCTGCTAAAAAAGCCAAGACGTCCGGCAACCATAATCTTAAGAGTGCAGCAAAGCTTTTGATGATGATCCGCAGGCACTGTTTCAATGCTGCACATTTACATTACATATTATGGCACAATAGACTGCAGAATTACAGATGGAAATGCAATGGGAAGCGTTCTGATATTTTTGATATCCGACAACATAAAAATGTAAGAAAACAATACAATAAGGTACAGAGTGGGGGGGGGGAGGAATTAAATGGTTTTTCAATTTTTCATGACTCGAGTTGACACTACACGCACTCAGACAGTCAAACATCAGGATCCAGTCTCAGTAACAATTTCTTTATATACTTACACTATAGCCATGCTCATGTGGGGAGCATTTCAGTATAGACAAAAATGTTTCATGTTAAATTTAAGTTTTACATATAAAAGTCCCCTTGCATAACTGTAGCAGTCAGCTCTTGGGGCGACTTTGGGCTAAGTTAACATTTGCATTGTGGCTTTCGTTTATAATCACCAATATCCACTGACCCTATGGACTAATAGGGTCTAACATTTTTTTTATCAAATACAACGGAACTGGCAACAAAAGCTATGAATAGAGCCTTCGATGTAGATGCGAACATAGCCTTAGGCTGCTTTGAAACAGCTGTTCTTGGGCGGACCATGGCTCATGTGACACAAACTCAAAAGATTTATGATGCTGCAAGTTTCTGCCCGACTGCGGATTTACTGTACTGACAGCATCATGAGTATAATAGAGCAGATCTGCAGGCCAGATACCACTATGATGTCATGAGTTAGAGGGGTATCTGAGACAATGGGGGCATATTGCTAAGAAAAACCCTTTAAAAAAAAAAAAGTCAGACGAGCCATGGTCACTCAGGAAATGATGTGACCGTCAAACAGAAGGCTTCCTGGACAGCAGATGGCCATCTGAGTAATAAATATGCCTTAAAGGGCTTCTGTCACCCCACTATACTAATTTTTTTTGGTGTACTTATAATCCCCATACTGCGATTTATCCATACATAATGTGATTAATCATTTTGGTTCAGCAGATTCTGCAAAAAAATGACTTTTATAATATGCAAATTACCTGTCTACCAGCAAGTAGGGCGGCTACTTGCTGGTAGCAGCCACATCCTCCTCTCATAATGACGCCCCCTCCTCATGTTGATTGACAGGGCCAGCGGACGCGCTCGCTCTCTGCTGGCTCTGTCTGCATTCAAAATCTGGCGCCATACCAGTCTTCAGTCGGCGCAGGCGCACTGAGGGGGAGGACACTCGCTCGGCCGCTCCATCCTCAATGCGCCTGCGCCGGTGACGTCACATCTACACCCGGCCCAGGCGCATTGCGGATGGAGCGGCCGAGCGAGCGTCCTCCCCTCAGTGCGCCTGCGCCGACTGAAGACTGGTACAGCACCGGCGCCAGATTTTGAATGCAGACAGAGCCAGCAGAGAACGAGCGCGTCCGCTGGCCCTGTCAATCAACATGAGGAGGGGGCGTCTTTATGAGAGGAGGATGCGGCTGCTACCAGCAAGTAGCCGCCCTACTTGCTGGTAGACAGGTAATTTGCATATTATAAAAGTACGTTTTTTGCAGAATCTGCTGAACCAAAATGATTAATCACATTATGTATGGATAAATCGCAGTATAGGGATTATAAGTACCCCAAAAGAGTTTAGTGGGGTGACAGAAGCCCTTTAAGTTTATAAAATATTTACAAAACACTTTCAACCAGAAAGTAGGAAGGAGGATATGGCCAGTCAAACTTCGAAACAGATTTAATAATCACAACTGTTAAAGCATTTTTGATAAATGATTCTTTTCCATAACAGGTTTAGTAAGAGATGGGCAAAGAAAATGGCTGCTAAAATAAGATTATTGAATATAAATATTTAAAGTAACTAAATTAGTTTAAAAACAAAAAAAATACATACTTAATGTAACCACAGATTGAAACAGCATACATGGTTTAAAACAACCTAATGTTAACGTTATCATTGTGTTACAAGAGCACTTTGGATGAAAAAGAGGGGTTGCTCAGGATCAGACAGTCCATGGGATAATAAAAGAAAACACCACACACCTTTTCTTTTAAATCTGGACAACCTCTTTAAAGAAAGCGGACCTTCCACCACTCCTGACACGCCTGTTTTAATATTACATGGGGAATGCATGAAGCTAACAGTTCTGGAGCATCTACTCTATTATTTAAAGGGATTCTGTCACCTCGTTTTCGGTTATAGAGCTGCGGACATGCATGGTTAGATTGCCGCTAGCATGTCCGCAATATACCGGTCCTATAGGGCTGTGTCCTTTTATTTGGTTTAAAAAACAAACATCAATTTTACCAGTGACTCCCTATAATGAGGCAAATTATAAGATCCCATGTTTTACACAGCAAATTTTAGGTCTTGGGATCAAGATACATAGACCCACAGGGACAGAACACTAGTGCAAACAGATATATACAAAAATATTTAACGGTTCTCCCTGCTTAACAATGAGCTGCTTCAACACAAAAAGACCCTTTCAGACCCTAAATAGCCACAAAGTGAAAAGAGGTGCATCAGACAAACCGGTGAATGTAAAAATGATAAAATTTTTGTATTTGAAATTAATTTCCATTACCTTTTAAGAAATTGTATGAGACACAGAAAATGTTGGGGGTCATGTACTAACATTCTATGCCAGAGCAGTTTTGTGACAAAATGTTCAACTTTTTAGCTATTTCTGACACTCAAGCAACTTTTCCATGGAGTGGGTGAGGTATGAGCAGGGGGAGTTAGGGTTACCAACATGTGACCCAGAAATCTACTGCAGCTCCTGGCAGACAGACTGCAGAAGATGCAACAAGCTTATTATTAAGAGGCACGTGGCATTCTAGGGAAGTTTTTTAGTTATTTTTTTTTTACAAAAACCAGTGTGTGAAATGCCGGTCTTTAGTAAAATGATACCCATTTTTTTTTTTAAACCCAGAAACAGCACCATGCTGTATTACCAGGCAAAGCCCATGGAAGATTGTAGTGCCGTTTCTGAAAAAAAATAGAGAAATAAGGTTTTTTTTTCCCCCTCTTTCTTGCTTGTTTCCACATGTTCTTCTCCCCAGCAGTCAGATTCGCTGCTCTGTGTCGTTCTATTCTTAAAAGGGTTGTATGAGATTAGAATTTTTTTTTAAAATTTTTTTTAATCTCATACAACCCTTTTAAGAAGAGAACGACACAGAGCAGTAAATCTGACTGCTGGGGAGAAGAACATGTGGAAACAAGCAAATTACTTTAAAGGGGGTTGGACAGGATTGGGGGGGGGGGAAAGAAAAAAAAAAAAAAAAAAAGTAATTTCCCCCCTAACAAACTGTACCATGACTGTCCACGGGTTGTATGTGGTATAGCAGCTTAGCCCCATTACTCCACTGGAGCACAGCTACAATACCGGATACAACCCATGGACAACTGTGTTGCCATTTCTGGAAGAAGCCGGCTAAATTTTTTAATACTGTACTGTTAAGAGAAAAATTTAATGGGAACCTCTATATTTATTGCCAGAGGTCATCTACTGCCTTGTACAGCCTAGTAACAAAAATCTGCATCAATGCATTTTATATCAAATGCAATTGCATGTAAAAAAAAACCAAAAAAAAAAACCACCCACTCAGGAGTCATAAAAGCGTTCCATAGATCTGTCAGGTCCTCCAGAGTGAGAACCGGTCTTTGTAGTCACTCTAAGCTCTGGCTAATAGACGAGGATCTCAAGTAGAGGATACACGAGTTATGCAAGTGATTATTAAAATGGCAGCCCCATCATTTAGTACTGTTACAGCATGTTTCTGGGATATGCCACATTATAAACAGCGAGGGGACTCCAACGGTCCAAAGGACTAAGGGATAAAAGTTTCCAGTGTTCCTGACCTCCTGCTACCCAGGGAACTGCAACACTGTTCCATTTGAGTTAGGCCTCATGCAAACAGCAGGTCTGCAATATGTGGGCACTGGCCGTATGCTCCCCGCATCATGGATGCGGACCCATTTACTTCCGTCCGTGCCTCCGCACCGCAAAAATATAGAACAGGTTCTATTTTTTTGCAGTGTGGACCAATCACGGACACATTCAAGTTGAATGGGTCTCAATCAGTCCCGGACTGCAAATTGCAGTCCCCAATGCACGGAACGGCCGCGTGCATGAGGCCTTAATCGGTTGTGTTGCCGTTGTCTGTACAGTGGGTGGCTGAGGCTGCTGTGCAAGGGGATCTCTTGTACTTAGCTGGCACTGTGGCTCCTCCATTCTCAGGAACACCGAGGGTCCCACAGTATACAGATTACAGCATGGATTTTGGTAACACAATAATTGAATATGGCATTATTGCCTCCTATCTACAATGCAAATGCAACAGATGAAAAATAAATATAGCTTAACTGACCAAGGCTTAAGAACGAACAGTTTTCACAACTCAGTCTGAAAGTTCACAGGAACTGGTACACATTACTAAGTTATACAAGCTGCTATGGTACGACATGCCAGAAGCGGAGTAATGGATCTTAAAGAAGACCTTTCACTAGAATAGAAAATCTAAACTAAGCATACACAGACATGTAGAGCGGCGCCCAGGGATCCCCCTGCACTTATTATCCCTGGGCGCCGCTCCGTTCTCCCGGTATAGGCTCTGGTATCTTCATATGTTCGGCTCCACCCAGGGGAACCTGCCGGCATCTTTCTCCCAGGCTGTAGCGCTGGCCAATCGCAGCGCTCAGCTCATAGCCCGAGAGAAAAAAAACCTCTCAGGCTATGAGCTGAGCGCTGCGATTGGCCAGCGCTACAGCATGGGAGAAGGACGCCGGCAGGCTCAACTGGGTGGAGCCGAACCTATGAAGATACCGGAGCCTATACCGGGAGAACGGAGCGGCGGCCAGGGATAATAGTAAGTGCAGGGAGATCCCTGGGCGCCGCTCTCCATGTCTGTATACTTAGTTTAGATTTTCTATTCTAGTGAAAGGTCCTCTTTAAAGTATAAACTGCTATTAAAACAAAAATAGAGTAATTCAAGCATAATCCAAACTAAATGTGGATGAGAATTAATGCATCCTAAATAATGCAATGGAAGTCTTGCTTGGAAATGACATGAAACTAATTTATAAGCAGAAGTGTCACATTAGGCTTCTCCCTCCCAGGTTTACACAGGACGATTACCGTAATCTGCTTCTCAAGATAAAAAAATAAAAATAAAATCATTCCTTAAAATCCAATTAAATTTATAGGAGTTACAGCTACAATCCGGCTGTTCATTAAATTAATTTGCTCTTTATCATCCTTAAGCCGGTCAACAGCAAGTCTTGACACAAAGGCGATTTAATTGCTATTAAGCAGTGGCTATTCAAGTAGCCATTGACAATAGTTTTTTAGGGCTTCACTGGCTGAAGTGTATGGAACTGCAGGATAGCTGGGAGTGTCTGCTTCTTTCCATTAAACGGTAATTGGGGCACACTGAAGCTGTTGGAAGGAGAAAGTAGTTGAGCAGCCATGTTTAACAACCCCCTGCTGGGGCACATGTCCCTTGAGACTTCACTTTATGCCTCTGTCCACCGCGACGTCTTCCTCCTCCTCCCGTCTTGGGCTATGAAAAAAAAAGGAAAAAAAAAAAAGTTAATACAATAAGTTATGTATTGAGAAAATCACCATTGATTGTTAACATTCAGTCCACCAGGAATATGATTTGTGCCAGTGGATACCATGAACAGTCTCATGTATATAGTGACAGCTTGCCCGAAACAGGGACTGTACATGTTGGCGTTTACCCCCTTGGTATACTAAGAATTTCAGGAATGATTTGGAGTTGCTGCAGCTTTCACCCTTTTTTAATGTGTAGGGTGAAATCTGTGGTAAATATGTATGGTGCCATTTTGGGGTACACATTTTACTTTCTGGGAGGGGGATAGGAAAAAAACAAATACTGCCACTGAGTTTGTTATAAATTTAGCAGCATTCATTTTTCAGCATAACTTTATTCTCTGAGTCAGTATGATTACAGGGATACCAAATAGTTTTTTTACGTTTTACTACCTTTGCACAATAAACCCCCCCCCCTTTTTTTTTTTTTTTTTTTTAAAGAAGAAAATATTTTTGCATCGCTGCATCCCAAGACCAGTAATTATTTTTTTTTTCTTTCTATGGAGCTGTGTGAGGACTTGATGTTTGCAGGATGCCTTGTAGTCAGTTTGTTTTTTGTATAATTTTGGGGCATGTTACGCTCTCTCAATCCCTTTTTTGGTGGCGAACAAAAAGCAGCAATTTTGGCTTTTTTTTTTCTCATCCGTATTATTGGGGGGACACAGTCTTGACCTTGGGTATGGGTATTGCCACTAGGAGACGAAACAAAAAATAACCCAAGGTGTCCCAAAAAAGGGGTGGGGGGATGATATCCACCCTTTTACTGGAATAGTACACCCCAGAGAAGGGACACACAAAGATGAGACTCGGTAAGAAGCTCCCGAGTAAACTAGCAGGAAAAAAAAAAAAAAAAGAAAAAAGGAGCTCATGTTACCAAAAAATATATTGTTTATTAAGGCATGATTAAAAATGACATTAGTGAAGCCAATAAATAAATGGTGCCATGAACATGATGAAAAGTCGGAGCGGAGGACAGAAAAAGAAACGCCACCCCGGAAGAACAAAGCACACGGATCAAGAAAGCATGGTACAGTGTATAAAAAAGAGACATGGTTTAGAGCATTGTCTCTGCATTGTTTTCCATGTACTGGATATTAATGGAATAAGGTACCAGGTGAGACGCATGTCAACCGCATGAACACCTCTGTATATGAGTCATTGGTATGCAGGCAGGCAGTAAACCATAAAGTAATGCTGTAGACCAATGAGCAATGAAAAATGAGGGTAATGATGATGGCGGTACAACAGAGGGGAACAGCCGGAGACAGGGACTCACCGAATGAAGAGCCGTGTGCTAGGAAAAACCAGGGTGGCGCTACCCCTTTTTTATACACTGTACCATGCTTTCTTGATCCGTGTGCTTTGTTCTTCCGGGGTGGCGTTTCTTTTTCTGTCCTCCGCTCCGACTTTTCATCATGTTCATGGCACCATTTATTTATTGGCTTCACTTATGTCATTTTTAATCATGCCTTAATAAACATTGCCACTTGGAGGTGGACCCTTTCGGGTCACCAGGTCCGGTCTCCACAAAAGTCCCCTCTGTTACCGTTGTAGCTACCCTTACCAAGGGGTAACACACCGAAGCTGGTGACCCGGCTGAAGCCAGGGGGGAGGGGGGCAGAAAACGCCAGACGGGTGAGTATTCTCTCAGTCCCCAAGGCCCCCCATTCCTCCTCCCTTCTGAGGCCTCAGTTTTGGCAGGTGCCCCCTCCCTAGGGGTTGGGGAGACTTCTGCCTATTCCTAGACTTTCTCTAATAGCTCAGTGTGTTATTAGGTCGTTTCCTAAGAAAAATGCCCCTGTAATCTGGTGATTAACCTGCATGTGCATTTGGAAGCTAAGGGTACTTTCACACTAGCGTTTCTTTTCTGGCACAGAGTTCCGTCAAAAGGGCTCAATCCCGGAAAATAACTGATCAGGCATATCCCCAAGCATTCTGGATGGAGTGTAATCCATTCAGGATGCATAAGGATGTCTTCAGTTCAGTCACTTTGACTGATCAGGCAAAAAAGATAAAACCGCAGCATGCTACGGTTTTATCTCCGGTGAAAAAAAACCTGAAGACTTGCCTGAATGCAAAAAAATAAATGCCACATCAGTTTTGCCGGACGACACCGGAAAGACTGATCTGGCATTTCAATGCATTTTTCTGACTGATCAGGATCCTGATCATTTTTAAAATGCCTGATCAGCCTTACAAATGCCATCAGTTGGCATACGTTTTGCAGGATCCAGCGACGGAACTGCTTGCCGGATCTCTCTGCCACAAGTGTCAAAGTAGCCTAAGCAGGATGTGTTGTTGAGAGTCCAACCTGGTGTAGTAATTGCTCTAGCCCCACCAGCTGCCAATAAGCTCCGACCCTGCCTTCTGCTTAACCCCTTCCTTGCCTCAGTGCTACTGTGCTAAAGAAAGTGCTTCTGGGCTCTGTTGAGGCTTGCAGTGCTGGTTATTAGTACAGATGAATGTGGGTGCAGTTCCCTTTGGTCTGTTTGGTTATAATTCAGCTGTACTGATACATACGTCCTATGCGCTACTGCACTCCCTGTAGCTTGCCCTCTTTCTACAGGCGGAGTAGTTACATGGTAGCATACCCTACTTCCATAGGCCCTTCTATAGGCGGAGTAATTGCACGTGCTCTGGATGCTGTGCACCCTATAGCATTACCCTCCTTCCATAAAAGGTGGAGTAATTGCACGTCCAATGGATACTGTACATTTTGTAGCATTACCCTGCTTCCATAGACTGAGTAATTGCACTTGCAGTGGATACTGGGCAGCTTATAGCATTACTCGCCTTCCATAGGTGGAGTAATTGCACTTCCTGGGTGCTGTGCTGCCTTTAGGATTACCTCCTTCCAGAGGCAGAGTAATTGCACTTAAACTCGATGCTGTACTGATTGTAGCATCACCCTCCTTCCATAGGTGGAGTAATTACACTTACATTGGATGCTGTACTGCCTATTGCATTACACTCCTTTCATAGGCAGAGTAATTTGCATTTGCACTGGATACCGTACAGCAATACATTTCCTTCCTAGGTGGAGTACTTACTGTATAGCCTGCACCATTACCCTTCTTCCATAGACAGGGTAATAGCACTTCCATGGAGTACCGTACAGTCCGTTTCATTATGCTCTTTACATAGGCGGAGTAGTGCCACTAACCCTGGACATGGCAGGAGGGTAAAGCTACCGGCTGTACCAAGGGCAGAGTAGTTGCACCATCACTGGATCCTATGCTTCTGCTAGCATTCCTCTCCTTCCATAATAGGAGTATTTGCACTTACTCCGTATACTGTACATTTTGTGGTATTACCCTCTTTGTATAGAGTAGTTGCTCTACCACGGATTCCTATACAGGCTATTGCATTACTCTCCTTCATTGGGCGGGTAACTGCACTTCCGCTAGATACCATACGTCCTGTTGCATTACCCCCTCCGCAGGCGGAGTAATTGCACTAATACTGGTTGTCATCTGTCCTTTCAGTTGTCCCCCTTCTATAGGTGACTTGCACCACAATTGCATACTGTAGATCCGGTAGCATTACCTTCCTTCTATTGGTGGAGTAGTTGCACAACCAGTAGTGCTTACACTACCCGTGGACCCGATACATTGTGTCGTGTTTCCCTCTTCAGTCAGCGGAGTGATGTTCTATCGCATTTTAAGTCTTTGTTTTTAGGTGGGACGGTAGCAGACAGGCTGTGGACTCAACACGATCGACATCCATTCTCTGTCAGTAGGTGGATCAGATGCATGGCTTGTCAGTTTCCTTGCTCAAGTGGAGGATGGCACTAGCACCATATTCTGGGTGTTTACTGCCGTTTGGCCTCATTCTCAGGGGGAGCCTCTCCTCTGGTCCTGGAAACCATAGTTGGGCTATGGCCTCCACCCTATGAGGTAGCCTTGCGCTGGCCACAGATTTTATAGCTACTCTTGTTCCGTGCCCCTACTGTGGGACTCCGTCCCAGGGGAGAATTTCTGTTCACAGTCTCCCTTCTAGGGGTGGAACCTTCTCACTAGTTGTAGCTGTGATTGTGCCTACATTTCCTTATCACTGTGCTCATGCTCTGCCATCACCAGGTGCGATAGATCCTCCAGGCCTTATATGTATGGTGTTCCTGAGGCGCTGGCTGACAGGTACTCTTATTCCTTGTCATCTGCCAATACCATCACAGGTTTCAGCTGGTGGGTTTGCTCACTTCGTAGGTATTAGTACAGCTTTCGATGCATGGTATAACCTGCCGATATCTAGGGTGCGAGCTTTAAGCCTTTGCATTGCCTCTACCTTCTACTACGGTAACAGCATCAGCATTGCCTCAGTGTGGTTTTGGGTAGGCACTTATTCAGTTTGCATGTGTATTGTTTGCACGGCTCCCCTCCCAGTTAGAGCGGTGGTACTGTCCTTGTTGTCACCCCTAGATGCTGGTTCCCCCTACTGAGCCGCATCAGCCTTCTCTACTTCTCTCCTTTCGTAGGGAGAGTAGTTGCACTTTCTCCACATACTGTTACTGCCTGCTTGGCTAGTGTTCATAGCCATTGGGGGCTCGTATGCACCTTTTTGCTGTGGGGTGCCTGCACGAGTGGTGCTGGTCCAGGTTCTCTAGCCCCGACTTGTTAGTCATGGTCCTGCTGGAGTGTTCTTTTCTGCCAGTCCGGTATGGTGTGTGGGGCCTCTGCCTTCAGGCATCCCTACTTCCTCCCCCATGGGGGAGGACAAGTTTGGTCACATATGCAGTTCTTTGGCCCTTGATATCCAGACGCCATTATTTTTCAGCGGAATTTGGCTTCCGTTGAATCCTTGGGACCTTAATCTGGTGCTCTCCAGTCCTCTGTTTGAACCTCTGCAGCAGGAATCCCTTCGCTTCCAGTCCTGCAAAGTGGTCTTTTTGGTGGCAGTCTTCCATCCGTAGGGTGTCGGATCTAACGGCTCTTGCAGGTCGGTCGCCCTTCATCATCAGCGGGCATCTGGTTTGGATTTGCATCTATCCGTTACAGACGTCCTTTTTTCGACGGACTAATTCATTATTAGTCATTTCGGAGGGACCGAGACGAGGGCTGGCAAACTCCAAAGTTTCCATTTCCCAATGGATTTGTTTGGCTATTGTGGAAGCGTACCGCATCAGTGGCCGGGCTCCACCCTTCCGGGTTACTGCTAATTTTGCTCGGGCAATGGTTGGGCAGTACATCATAGGGCTTCGGCCTTTCAGGGGTGCAGGGTGGCTGCCTTGTCGTCTGGGCACACTTTTCAAAGTTTTACAGAGTGCACACCTTTGCATCTTCTGACGCTTCTCTGGGGCGTAGAGTTTTGCAGAAAGCGGTCCTCGAATTGGCAGGATGGCTTCTTCATTTATGACCCACCCCGGGGACTGCTCTGGAACGTCCCAAGGTCAAGACTGTCTCCCAATGATACGGATGAGAAAACTCTGTTTTTGTACTTACCCGTAAAATCTGTTTCTCTTCCGCTCATTTTGGGGGGGGGGGGGGGGACGATTACTTTTTTTTATTTTATTTTCTTCTTCTTTTTTTTGTGGGGTACAGATACAGAAGGAATAGGCTCATCTATATCCACTTACATGCCAAGGACAATGGCCACCATGGCATGTTAGTGGTTAAACAGTCTGGAATGGCACACCCCAGCTCTTATGCGAGAGCCAAACCCCTGCTCTCGGCTGCACGGGAGACCCAACCTAAAGCTGGGAGGGGGAAGCTGCAAGGAGACCAGCTTCTTTCTGGTCACTGAGTGGTGAGCTGACTATCCTTAAATTTTTTATACTCTATAGGGATTTCTGTCAATTAGCTCCAAGTGATTTTACAAAGTTTGTTGATCATGGTGGAAGATTAATCTTCTACCTAGTTGAAGCATGTTTTTCCATGAGATCTGCCACCTGAATATTTTATATTGTAAGTTTCCTTTTCTAACTGACACTTTAAAATGCGGAAAGTTTTTGGATTTCACCTGTACCTGTGTTTGCAGTGGGGATGCTCCTGAGGCGGCAGCATTAGCTGTGGGGGAAACCTCATCTGTTACTGCTGTCCCTGGGCTCGATTCTTCCTTCTTTCCAAGTGGACCTTTTTTGGTGGACTGCATCTTTACCTGTTGTGGCTTTGAGTTCATTGGCAAGTTGTTTGTGCTCTGTAATAACTGGAAATTACACAGTAATTACAATTTTTACTCTACATTTCTATCAATATCATTATATACAATGAAATTTAAAAAGTGCAACTTCAATATCTGACGTGTGCGAATACTAGAGTTGCCATCATTATTCAGCAAATGTATTCTTTAGTGCTTAGACAGATGCATTTCTTTTAGGGCTAGAGGAATGGACACACATGGGTAACCGATGAGGAAACAACGATCAGTCATTTTAGTCTTGAAATAGTCTGACAATCTCAAACATTCTCTCAGCGAGGACTACTCTACCTTTGTTATGGTGCCCACAGCTTTGGTTCGTCCCTCTCTGAAAACCAGCCTTTGGTCTATATGCAAGTACTCAGGAGTCTTAATGAATCTGAAGTGAACTGTAGCTTTATCACCAGTACGTAGGCAGTCACGGCTCATGCTCAAGATGGTGGCAGTTTGGCGAATACTTCCACAGTGTACTAAAAGAGAATATTTCTTTGACATGTTATATAAAGTACAAGGTCACTGACTACTCAGAAGATTTAGAATTAAACATGAAGCTGTAGGAGACATACCTACTGACTTAACCTTTGGCTAGCAGCTCTCTCATATGAATAACCAGCCATGAAAATAGGAATGCAAGACGATAGACAAATTAATTATATAATGCTAAGCTGAACCTTTGGATGTGCTAGTGTAAATTTTCTTGCAGTATGTTTGGAGGGTAGCCCCCTCCTTTAGATTGAGCACTCCCCACCCATCTGCCCAGGGCTTCTGAGCAGAGTATAAATGTAGCTGGTTCCTACACCGCCCTGAACATTGTAGACTTAGGTTAGGTCCAGGAGAGGCAGTTCTGTTAGTGTTAGGTACCCATCTGCGGAAGCCACCTTGATGCAGTTTGATCAAAAATGTGCGCAAAGAGCTTCTATTTTCTATGTATAGTAGCACTTTAATCCAGAATAATCCCTAGTTCTATTGTTTGCACGTTCAATGATGTGCTGCCATACATTTGTTTGCAGTCTGCATGCTAGCTTTATGGATGTGCACCTGTGCTTGTCTAAATGTTCTTGCGGAATCTTTGAACCTTATCCTGTAATGATTATTCAGGGCTGTACACATTTATGCTCTTCAATGTCTCATCAGAAGCTCGATGCATTATACTGACAGCATGCTGAAAGGTTATTTAGCACCCTTGAGTATAACACAGGGTGTGCCATTTATATGGATACACCTTAATAAAATGGGAATGGTTGGTGATATTAACTTCCTGTTTGTGGCACATTAGTATATGTGAGGGGGGAAACTTTTCAAGATGGGTGGTGACCATGGTGGCCATTTTGAATCCAACTTTTGTTTTTTCAATAGGAAGAGGGTCATGTGACACAAACTTATTGGGAATTTCACACGAAAAACAATGGTGTGCTTGGTTTTAACGTAACTTTATTCTTTCATGAGTTATTTACAAGTTTCTCTTTGTTTACAGCCATTGACATGTCGCCGAGGTTAACACGTGAGGAGCGGATAGAAATTGTGTTGATGTCTGGTGAACGCAGTAACCGGGTCATTGCAGCAGATTTCAATGCAAGACACCCTACGAGACCACCCATCTCCCATGCTACAGTTAGCAAACTGCTTGCCAAGTTACGTGAAAATGATTCAGTGTTGGATTTGCCAAAATGTGGACGCATGAAATCTGTCTCTAATGAAGAAACATCAGTGGCTGTCCTAGCTTCATTCAGCAAGAGCCCACAGCGTAGCACTCACCGCATGTCACTGGAGAGTGGCATTAGTCGAACATCCCTTTGGCGGATATTAGCTACTCACAAATGGCACACTTACAAACTCCAGCTACTGCAGCATCTCAACGATGATGACCCAGATCGGCGCACTGAATTTGCAGAATGGGCAAAACAAAAATTGGAACAGGACCCTCAGTTTACGCAGAAGATTTTGTTCAGTGATGAGGCAAACTTTTATGTGAATGGTGAACTTAACAAACAAAACCACCGCTATTGGTCTGACACTAACCCACATTGGATAGATCCCTCCAAGACTGTTGGAACCAAAAAAATTGATGGTATGGTGTGGTATATGGGGTACAAAGATAGTGGGGCCATTCTTCATCAATGGAAACCTCAAGGCCACTGGATATGCGGAATTGCTACATGATGATGTGTTTCCCTCTTTATGCACTGAAGCTGGCACGTTCCCTGAGTTTTTCCAGCAAGATGGTGCACCACCACATTATGGGTGTCAGGTCCAAGCATTCCTAGATGAACAGTTTCCTGGAAAGTGGATTGGTTGTCGTGGGCCAGTTGAATGGCCCCCCAAGGTCTCCCGATCTGACCTCCTTAGAATTTTATCTTTGGGGTCATCTGAAGGAAATGGTCTATGCTGTGAAGATACGAGATGTGCAGCACCTGAAACTACGGATACTGGAAGCCTGTGCTAGCATTTCTCCTGCGGTGTTGCTATCAGTGTGTGAAGAGTGGGAGAAGAGGGTTGCATTGACAATCCAACACAATGGGCAGCACATTGAACACATTTTATAAGTGGTCAGAAACTTGTAAATAACTCATGAAAGAATAAGGTTACGTTAAAACCAAGCACACCATTGTTTTTCTTGTGAAATTCCCAATAAGTTTGTGTCACATAACCCTCTTCCTATTGAAAAAACAAAAGTTGGATTTAAAATGGCCGCCATGGTCACCACCCATCTTGAAAAGTTCTCCCCCCTCACATATACTAATGTGCCACAAACAGGAAGTTAATATAAGATGGTAACCAATCTGTACAGAAAACCCACCGCGACCAATAACCTGTTAAGATGGGACAGTGGCCACCCGACACCTCTGAAAAGAGGTATACCGAAAGGACAGTACTTAAAGGGGTTCTGCACTTTGTTTAAACTGATGATCTATCCTCCGGATAGATCATCAGCATCTGATCGGCGGGAGTCTGACACCCAGTACCCCTGCTGATTAGCTGTTTGAGAAGGCACCGTTGCTCCAGCAGCGCAGCGGCCTTCTCACAGTTTACCGCTGGCCCAGTGACATCACGACTAGTACAACTGGCCTGGGCAGGGCTAAGCTCCATTCAAGTGAACAGAGCTTAGCCCCGCCCAGGCCAGTGATACTAGTCGTGACATCACTGGGCCTGTGGTAAACAGTGAGAAGGCCGCAGCGCTGCTGCCTTCTCAAACAGCTGATAGTCGGGGGTCCCGGGTGTCAGACCCCTGCCGATCAGATGTTGATGATCTATCCAGAGGATAGATCAGTTTAAACAAAGTGCAGAACCCCTTTAAGGACTTGAAGAAACTGTTAATAAAAAAATAAAAAAAAAGCGTAGCAACCGTGAGCAATTGCTATGCCCCCAGGTTAGACCAAGGGAAGACAAGACTTGTCGAATTATTGCCACTTTTGATAGATCCCAGCGTGAGATCCGAGAAATACTGTCAGCATATTAGAGTATTTTAAAGTCTGAGCAAGACGTTGGGGCCCTCTTAACTAGTCATCCATCCATTACCTATTGCCACAACAAAGACAGTCTTGTCCAGAGCTTTTATCAGGCTCCGAAACCAGCAAGGTCATGGTTGAGGAATGACCTGGTTGGCACATGATCTTTTTGCAAATACATCTTAACCCTTTCATGACCAAAGGTCATTGATGCCCCAGTGTCCAGGTCAAAATTTACAAATCTGACATGCGTCACTTTAAGTGGTAATAGCTTTGGAACACTTTTACTTATCCACGCCATTCTGAGATTGTTTTCTTGTGACACATTGTACTTCAGGACAGTCATAAATTTGAGTCAATATATATCACCTTTATTTATGAAAAAATCCCAAATTTACCAAAAATAAATAAAAATTAGCAATTTTCTAAATTTCAATTTCTCTGCTTCTAAAACAGAAAGTGATACCTCATAAAATATTTATTACATAACATTCCTCATATGTCTACTTTATGTTGGCATCATTTTGGAAATGTTATTTTATTTTTTTAGGACGTTAGAAGGCTTAAAAGTTTAGAAGCAATTCTTAAAATTGTTAAGAAAATTTCCAAAACCCACTTTTTAAGGACTAGTTCAGGTCTGAAGTCACTTTGTGGGGCCTATATAGTAGATACCCCCATAAATGACCCCATTGTAGAAACTAGACCCCTCAAGTTACTTAAAACCAATTTTACAAACGTTATTAACCCTTTAGGTGTTCCACAAGAATTAAAGGAAAGTGGAGAGGAAATTTCTAAATTTCACTTTTTTAGCAGATTTTCTATTTTATTACATTTTTTTCTTTAACACATTAAGGGTTAACAGCCAAACAAAACTCAATATTTATTACTCTGATTCTGGGGTTTACGGAAACACCCCACATGTGGTCGTAAACTGATGTAAGGGCGCACGGCAGGGCACAGAAGGAAAGGAGCACCGCGTTTTTGGAAGGCAGATCTTGCTGGATTGGTTTTCTGAACGCCATATGTTTTTTATTTTTCTACTGATCGTCTTGTGCAGGGGCTCATTTTTTGCAGAAAGGAGTTGAGGTTTTTATTGGTACCATTTTTGGGTACATAGGATTTTTTGATCATTCATTATTACACTTTATGGGACAAGGTGGCCAAAAAATTGGCTGTTTTGGAACAGTTTTTTTTTTTTACAGCGTTCATCTGAGGGGTTAGGTCATGTGACAGTTTTATAGAGCAGATCGTTACGGACGTGGCAATACCCAATATGTATACTTTTTCTTATTTAAGTTTTACACAATAATAGCATTTCTGAAACCAAAAAAAATGATGTTTTAGTGTCTCCATAGTCTGAGAGCCATAGCTTTTTTATTTTTTGTGCGATTGTCTTAAATATGGGCTTTTTTTGCGGGATGAGGTAACGGTTTGATTGGTACTATTTTGGGGTATATACGCCTTTTTTGATCGCTTGGTGTTGCACTTTTTGTGATGTAAGGTGACAAAAATGGCTTATTTTTTTACACCGTTTTTTTTTTTTTATGGTGTTTATTGGACGGGGTTGATGATGTGATATATTTATAGAGATGGTCGCTACGGACGCGGTGACACCTAATATGTGTGGTTTTTGTTAGTTTTTTTTATAGGAAAAGGAAATTTATTTTTTACATTTTTATTTATTTTTACTTTTATTATTTTCAATTTTTTTTTTATCAGTTCCCTCTTGGATCTTGAAGATCCAGTGGGGCTGATGGTTGTACTATACTTTGCAATGCTTTTGCATTGCAAAGTATAATACAAATCAGATGCCTGTAGGTGGCAGCACCGGACGCCTATGCCATGGCAACCGGACGCCTTTGCAAAGCGTCCGGTTGCCATGGCAACAATCGGGCGCTGCAATCGCAGCAGCCCTGATGGTTGAGATAGGGAGACCCTCCCTCTATTAACCCCATGGATGCCGCTACTGCGGCATCTATGCGGTTACAGCAGTGTCAGCATAGAGCTGACACACGCTTCTGATGGCGGCGGCTCAGGAATGGAGCCGCCGCCATCACACACAGAAGGGGGACCGCATCGGGGGCAGCATTTTACTTATTACAGATCGGGGCAGGAGGGGGCGGACCGCATCGGGGGCAGCATTTTACTTATTACAGATCGGGGCAGGAGGGGGTGGATCGCATCGGGCGCGGGATAAGAAGAAGAAGGACAAGAAGGGGGCACAGATCGGGGCAGGAGGGGGAGGACCAAATCGGGGGCAGGATAAGAATAAGGACAAGGGGGCACAGATCGGGGCAGGAGGGGGCGGACCGCATCGGGGGCAGGGTAAGAAGGACAAGAACAAGAAGGGGGCACAGATCGGGGGCTTCAGGACACATTACCGATTTCAGGCTGTGATCTGCAGAGCGCAGATCAGAGCCTGAAACCGGCATTTTAACACTGCCGCGATCCGATTGGTTAGTCTGCACAGACTAACCAATCGGATCGATTGCCGGCAAGGGGCCACTCTGATTGGCCCCTTGCTGGCATTACTAGACTGTATGCTGTCCGTGACAGCAGCAGGGTAGGGGCAGAAGCTTTAATCCAAGCGCTTTGCAGCGCTTGGATTAAAGAGCTGGCTTGATGTCTATACACGTGATAGCTGCACGGGGCATGTGCAGCTATCACGTATATATACAGATTGCGGTCGTGAAGAGGTTAAGGAGCAAACTTCAGAAAAAAGACCACTGGGGCCTCATATGTGATAAGATCGTTTATGAACTGTAAGACGATAGGTGTGATCTATCTCCCAATATGCGATTGTGGTAAACAGTATATCGGGAAGACGAAGCGTGGATTGCGAAAAAGAATTGGTGAAAATCTATCAGATATCAGGAATGAAGCAGAGACACCAATAGCACGGCACATAAGTGAATGCCATACTGGCTGAGAAGACACAGTTAGGTTTCAGGGTGTCAAACGATCTATACGGGGCAGAGATATAGATGAAATTTTGCCAAGTAAAGACGTACAGTGGATTTTCAGGATGCAGACGGTCAAACCAATGGGCCTAAATTATGCCATCTTAAAATGCATGTTTTATCTAGGCTCCATATATTCACTGTGTACAGCATGATAGCTCCCACTGCTAGGCTGTGTTTGATCACATCAATGCATGGTACACAACCGGTTGTCATATTTACTATGACATACCTGGATGTTGTCCCTGGCTTATACTGTTATGCACGGACTGATGGTCTTTGCCAATCAGTTAAGGTGGTGCAATTAAATCATGATACAATTGCAGTTATATGCAACATTGTTTCCCACCACGTCTGGTAATGGCTGATATGCCACGCCGATTAACATTTTAATATTAGAACTATGTATCAGGTGTGATGTTTGACACATTGGGAAGTATCCCGATACATGCTAAGTGCTACGGATGATCTATTTGACATTCTTCCGACTTTGCTATGGGGCTGATACCTTAATATCCTGGTAGCTAAAGGCCAAGTGTCCCATCATGTTTAATATGACTAACTGGCCCCGCTTTGGTCACTGCCACGATGGGCAGTGACCGAACCTGCTGGGGGCGGAGCTTGAGCTATATAATGCCGGAGTGTGTTCGGACATCATAGCGCTGGGATGCTGTTGCACTGTGCACCACCATGTGCAGCATGTATATTTGCTATTTACTTCTATTACTAAGGGCTCTTTCACACTTGCGTTCTTTTCTTCCGGCATAGAATTCCGTCGTCGGGGCTCTATGCCGGAAGAATCCTGATCAGGATTATCCCCATGCATTCTGAATGGAGTGAAATCCGTTCAGGATGCATCAGGATGTCTTCAGTTCCGGTACGGAACGTTTTTTGGCCGGAGAAAATACCGCAGCATGCTGCGCTTTTTGCTCCGGCCAAAAATCCTGAAGACTTGCCGCAAGGCCGGATCCGGAATTAATGCCCATTAAAAGGCATTGATCCGGATCCGGCCGTAAGCTAAACGTCGTTTCGGCGCATTGCCGGAGCCGACATTTAGCTTTTTCTGAATGGTTACCATGGCTGCCGGGACGCTAAAGTCCTGGCAGCCATGGTAAAGTGTAGCGGGGAGCAGCATACTTACCGTCCGTGCGGCTCCCGGGGCGCTCCAGAGTGGCGTCAGGGCGCCCCAAGCGCATGGATCACATGATCGCATTGGACACGTCATCCATGCGCATGGGGCGCTCTGACGTCATTTTGGAGCGCCCCGGGAGCCGCACGGACTGTAAGTATACCGCTCCCCCGCTCCTACTATGGCAACAAGGACTTTAATAGCGTCCTGGCTGCCATAGTAACACTGAAAGCATTTTGAAGACGGTTCCGTCTTCAAATGCTTTCAGTACACTTGCGTTTTTCCGGATCCGGAGTGTAATTCCGGCAAGTGGAGTACATGCCGGATCCGGACAACGCAAGTGTGAAAGAGCCCTTAGCTGCTCCTGATGAAATGCGAGTTCAGCACTGCATGGAAACGCATAGAGTAGGTTATTGTTAAGTGGGAATAGCATGTTTAATTGGTATAAGGCTACTTTCACACTGGCGTTTTGAATTCAGTTTGTGAGATCCGTTTTAGGGATCTCAAACCGTTCAAAAACAGATCAGTCCAGCCCCAATGCATTCTGAATGGATAAGGATCCGTTCAGAATGCATCAGTTTGGCTCCGTTCAGCCTCCATTCCGCTCTGGATGCAGACACCAAAATACTGCTTGCAGCGTTTTGGTGTCCGCCTGGCGATGGAGCCAAACGGATCCGTCCTAATTTACAATGTAAGTTAATGGGGACAGATCAGTCCCCGATTGACTTTCAAAGTAAGTCAGGACGGATCAGTTTTGACTTAGACTTTTTTAAAAAAAAAAGAATAATGCAAACAGATCCGAGATCTGAACAGATACAAACATTTGCATTATAGGTGCGGATCAGTCTGTGCAGATACCAGACAGATCTGCACCCAACGCAGGTGTGAAAGAAGCCTAAAGGGTAGAAACTACACGCTACCCTTGTGAGCGACCATATAAAATGAGGCCGCTACACAGAGCCCATTGCTGTATTTCTTCTTTGGGGAGAGTCCCTGATGATATCTTTCAGCACAACAGCATACAGCTGAGACTTTCAAGAATGGTAGCACTATAATTGATAGGCACTGTTTGAAATATCTCAGTTGTAAAGGCTTAGGCCACTTGCAGACAAGCATGAGCAGATTATGTCCGGATGCGTTTAGTGAAAAATGCGTAATTTCGGAAAAAAGTTTATTGCACGCATGATGAGATGTTTGTAAACATTCAGTTTAGCAAACATCAGTGAAAAGCGCATCGCATCCGCACTTGCTTGCGGATGAGATTTTCACGCAGCCCCATTAACTTCTATGGGGCAAGCGCTGTGTGAAAAAAAAAAATAGAACGTTTGTTTTCACGCAGCACTTGTGCATTGCGTGAAAATCGCAGCATGTTCATGTACACAGCCCCATTGAAATGAATACTCTCTCGTGTGAAAGGGGCATTAGGGTGAGGGGTGTATATTTAGTGCTTTGATCTCCTCTACATCATTGAGAGACGATAGGTGGAGGCAAACATCCATATGGTCTCCATCCTCTAAATCTGACCCCCCATGAGGTCATACCTGTTAGTCTGATTAGGTAATATAAGTGAGCTCCTTGCTCCTCTGTTTTAACAAATATATGTATGTAATAAAGATTATTTTTAACGTTCCATTCAGCTAAAGATTGTGATTTGTGATATTAGGGACGTATATGATAAGAAATATATTGAGCAGATTCAGTGACTTACTTATGCATGAGCAGTTAAAATGACTGCATACTTTGCATTTAAGTACAGACTATTTGGCCTGAATGACCTTCAAATTTTAGAAATAGAAGCATAGTACCCATTGCCTGGTATCGCGGGCTGATTGTGGTTGGATGATGCAGCACCAAGATCTCTGCTTCAAACTCCCAGGATGCCTGAGGATTCAGGCGTGGGGAAACCATCACCATGCCCTTCCTGATAGATGAACGTTTGATCTGAAGATGGAACACATTATAAAAGGTTTGGAGTAAAAAAATTATACTGTCCACCAATTAACATATTTGCTGCTCTGGACTGTTTGCCTTCCAAGGTGTTTTTCTTCTTAACAGACATTTACCTTCTTCAAAGCAAAAGATGCTGTCTGGCCACCTCGCACTTCTTTGACAGGCATACGCTTGCGATGTATTGACTTTACTGCAATTGATGTAAAGTTGCCCAGAGGGTCTGGTCCTAGTAGCAGCAGATCGTTGAGCTTAATCAGACCCCTTAAGGTAGTTCCAGAAACCACTGTGCCCACACCCTAAAGAGAAAATGTCATTAAAAACTATCCACCAAAAAGTCCTGGGAGAACCCTGCCTTAGTGTTCTTGTTCTACAATATGAAAAAAAAATAATAATCATAATTATGCAATTTCCCAGCCTTACCGGTACTGAGTAAGTATCGTCAATCTGAAACTCTGCAGGTTCCTCCTCCCTGGAGCTAGTACGGGGCGACAGCAGATTAAGGAACATCTTAAGGAGATCCAGATTCTCCCCTGTTACATTTGAGATCTGAAAGATCGGACACATCCTGTGAAGAAAGTCAGAGCACTGATCAGCTACTAGTAGACAAAAATAAATTAAATAAATCTTTAGGTTCCTACTTTTTTTAAACACTTGAATCTTTCATTTAATCATCATCAGATCCTTGAGCTCAGTTCACATTAGTATCAGGGATTTCATTATTAGCCGAGACATGGCAACTGAAGGGATTTTTTTAAAATGTATTTATTTTTTAAATATCACCGCAAACTACTGCATCCTTGCTATCAACTCAATAGAATGGCTACTAGAGCTCAATGGTGTTCACATGTTCATCATCACACACGGCCGTTCTAATTTTAACATAACCAGAAATTCCATTTATATTGGAGACTTGTACCTTTCTGAGCTGAAGTTGGAAGCAGTGACAATAACATCGTCTTTGTTTTGAACCAAGACTGGGATCTTTCTGCAACCTGGAGACTTAAGTAGCCTCTGCAGCAGCTTCAGGGTTTCTAAAAAGTTAAACAACCCAAAGTTTTTATAAAGCAACTGAAATCTGCTGTGTCTGAATAAGGCCTTACAGGACAGAATTGCTAGTTTGAAAAAAAAATGTTCATACGAATAAACAGTCTTACGTAGATTTGCTATGTAATGCAATGTCGGCTAAGCACCTGTAAATTCACGTATGATAAGGAAAAGGTTACTACTTCTCACCTTGCAATATGTTTGCTGGACACATGTCAATCTTTGTTACCACCACAAAAACTGGGACGTTCAAAGCCAGCGCCAAACCCAGGTGCTCTTTTGTCATGCCAACGATACCAGCATTACTGCCCACCTATGGAAGGAACAACATATTGCTAATTTACAGGCAATTATAAAAGGCAATGTCTTACTAGAGGAGTTCTACTCATGAAATCAATGGCAAATTGAAGTTAAAGGTGTTCTCCGGGCTAGTCATAAAATCCTGCATGTGCAGATGGACAGGAAGACTCCCGATCACAAGCAGTTGGAATCGAGTGGAAGAACCTGCAGCCAGTCTAAGCAAAGCAGAGACGGCACCGAGACTGACAAACCTATCTCGGGTCATAAAATGCCAGGAACTTATGAAAAGACTGGATAACCCTTTTATTATGTCAAATCAGGCAGGTTACAAAAAGGTTTAATTATGGGTGATAGGACAAGAAGGACGTCCAAACATAAGGCATCTGCTTATGCTCTCAAGTTTCTGTTTTTTTACTCTCAATAGAGGCGACTGCCCAAAGACTATCCATGTAAAAACTAAGATAGATTAGATACAGTCAGGTCCATAAATACTGGGACATCGACACAATTCTAACATTTTTGGCTCTATACACCACCACAATGGATTTGGAATGAAAAAACAAACAAGATGCGCTTTAACTGCAGGCTGTCAGCTATAATTTGAAGGTATTTACATCCAAATCAGGTGAACGGTGCAGGAATTACAACAGTTTGTATATGTGCCTCCCACTTGTTAAGGAACCAAAAGTAATGGGACAGAATAATAATCAGAACTCAAACTTTCACTTTAATACTTGGTTGCAAATCCTTTGCAGTCAATTACAGCCTGAAGTCTGGAACGCATAGACATCACCAGACGCTAGGTTTCATCCCTGGTGATGCTCTGCCAGGCCTCTACTGCAACTGTCTTCAGTTCCTGCTTGTTCTTGGGGCATTTTCCCTTCAGTTTTGTCTTCAGCAAGTGAAATTCATGCTCAAATCGGATTCAGGTCAGGTGATTGACTTGGCCATTGCAGAACATTCCACTTCTTTCCCTTAAACGCTTTGGTTGCTTTTGCAGTATGCTTTGGGTCATTGTCCATCTGCACTGTGAAGCGCCGTCCAATGAGTTCGGAAGCATTTGGCTGAATAGGAACAGATAATATTGGCCGAAACACTTCAGAATTCATCCTGCTGCTTTTGTCAGCAGTCACATCATCAATACATACAAAAGAACCAGTTCCATTGGCAGCCATAAATGCCCACGCCATGACACTACCACCACCATGCTTGACTGATGAGGTGGTATGCTTAGGATCATGAGCAGTTCCTTTCCTTCTCCATACTCTTCCCATCACTCTGGTACAAGTTGGTCTTGGTCTCATCTGTCCATAGGATGTTGTTCCAGAACTGTGAAGGCTTTTTTAGATGTCGTTTGGCAAACTCTAATCTGGCCTTCCTGTTTTTGAGGCTCACCAATTGTTTACATCTTGTGGTGAACCCTCTGTATTCACTCTGGTGAAGTCTTCTCTTGATTGTTGACTGACACACATACACCTACCTCTTGGAGAGCATTCTTGATCTGGCCAACTGTTGTGAAGGGCGTTTTATTCACCAGGGAAAGAATTCTTCGGTCATCCACCACAGTTGTTTTCCGTGGTCTTTTGGTGTTGCTGAGCTCACCGGTGCGTTCCTTCTTTTTAAGAATGTTCCAAACAGTTGATTTGGTCACACCTGTGGGTTTGTTGTGTTTTTTCAGCCTAATGATGGCTTGCTTCACTGATAGTGACAGCTCTTTGGGTCTCATCTTGAGTTGACAGCAACAGATTCCAAATGCAAATAGCACACCTGAAATGAACTCTGGACCTTTTATCTGCTCATTGTAATTGGGAAAATGAGGGAACAACACACACCTGGCCATGGAACAGCTGAGAAGCCAATTGTCCCATTACTTTTGGTCCCTTAACAAGTGGGAGGCACATATGCAAACGGTTGTAATTCCTACACCCGCTCACCTGATTTGGATGTAAATACCTTCAAATTAAAGTATACTGGTATACAGCGGCTCACCCACCTTCTCCCCACGGACCCAGTGCTCACTCCACGGATTCACCCAAAGCCGATTAGGAAAGTGCAAAATAAAACAATTGGAGGGCACTCAATTACCTGACAACATCCGACAGGGTATCAATAGACCTATTTATTACACATAAAATAAATCGCTGGAATGTTCGCATCAAATAATCGCATGAACAATTCACCTAAAACACTATAAAAATTGTGTACACATATAATCGCATAGGGGTATGTTCGTATAATGTAAAGAATCCGATTTAAACTGCAATATAAGTATTGGGCTGCATTGATTTAATATATCCGTTATACTTGGCTATTGAACACGCTTTCTATATATGCCATGGTTTGTGATCATAGGCGGCAATAAGATCGCACAAAGAGACCGCATACTTATATTGCAGTTTAAATCGGATTCTTTACATTAGGATCGAATACATTATCCAAACATACCCCTATGCGATTATATGTGTACACAATTTTTATAGTGTTTTATGTGAATTGTTCATGCGATTATTTGATGCGAACATTCCAGCGATTATTTTATGTGTAATAAATAGGTCTATTGATACCCTGTCGGATGTTGTCAGGTAATTGAGTGCCCTCCAACAATTGTTTTATTTTGCACCTTCAAATTAAAGCTGACAGTCTGCAGTTAAAGCACATCTTGTTAGTTTCATTTCAAATCCATTGTGGTGGTGTATAGAGCCCAAAATGTTACAATTGTCCCAAAGATGTCCCAATATTTATGGACCTGACTGTAGATAGATAGAATTAGATAGATAAATGCACACTAACAGCACACACCCAATAACCCATTACTTTCTCACCATGAGCATACAGAAGTCTGGTAGATGACCAGTCATTCCAAACACAGTTGTCTTCAAGTATTTTTCATGACCAGCTAGATCAATGAAAGTAATTATCTTTGAAGATTTCTCGCATATCTTGGTCCACTCCAAACTTCCACCATGACTGTCTGGCTTATTGACAACAAGACCATGGCTATCAAACCCCAAGATGTCATTGCCTACACTACTAGTGCGACCTGACTCGATCTCATGCTTGTGCCGAAAAAGTTTCTGCCTGGCAAAGCCACGACCATTATCAAGTTCTCCATGAGTCAAAACTCCCAAGAGTGTGCTTTTTCCAGCATCCACATTCCCTACTACAGCAACCCTATAAGAGAACACAAAGAAAATAAAAACATCATACTAGTAAATGAAGTTAAAATGAAAACACTGACCATTAGATATTACATTGAACTGACATCTTTGGTCCAAAGTTAAAGGGCTAATCCTATCACTATATTATACCACAACATTACTGGGGGGGGAGGGGGGAAGCTAGGAAGAGTCAAACTTTTAAACGGGTTCTGTAGCTTTTGTTAACTGATGATCTATACTTCTGATCAATCTGATCGGCGGGGCTCTCGCGTTTCGGCTATTTCAGAACAGAAGGCAGTGGTGCTGGCAGTAGCGCTGCGGCCTTCTTGCCATTTCCTGCAGGCCCAGTGATTTCATGACTAGTATCAGTGGCCTGGGAGGAGGATAGGTTATCAGGGGGGGGGGGGGAAACAACACACACACAGAATACCCCTTTAAAGGGCTTCTGTCACCCCACTAAACTTTTTTTTTGTGTACTTATAATCCCTATTCTGCCATACATTATGTTATTAATAATTTTCGTTCAGTAGATTTAGCAAAAAACTTACTTTTATGATATGCTAATTACCTTTCTACCAGCAAGTAGGGAGTCTACTTGCTGGTAGCAGCCGCAGAAAACCGCCCCCTCCTTCTGTTGATTGACAGGGCCAGCCGCGATCTCCTCCTCTGGCCAGCCCTGTCAGCATTTCAAAAATCGCGCGCCTGTGTTGATTCGGCGCAGGCGCTCTGAGATAAGGAGGCTCGCCTCCTCAGCACTCCCTCAGTGCTCCTGCGCTGTTGACGTCTTCTCTTTTGGTGACGTCATCGGCGCAGGAGCACTGAGGGAGTGCTGAGGAGGCGAGCCTCCTTATCTCAGAGCGCCTGCGCCGAATCAACACAGGCGCGCGATTTTTTAAATGCTGACAGGGCTGGCCGGAGGAGGAGATCGCGGCTGGCCCTGTCAATCAACAAGAGGAGGGGGCGGTTTTCTGCGGCTGCTACCAGCAAGTAGACGCCCTACTTGCTGGTAGAAAGCTAATTAGCATATCATAAAAGTAAGTTTTCTGCTAAATCTACTGAACGAAAATTAATTAATAACAATGTATGGCAATATATATAATAATAATAATAATAAAATAATAATATAATAATAAAATAATAATTTTAGTGGGGTGACAGAAGCCCTTTAAGGCCAGTTTTAGAGCTTCAATCTATGAAACATGGTCTTTGTGACAGACATTTCCCAGACTGACCAGAGCTCAGGTGACCCGAACTTTATTGTAGTGATCTATGATGCTGTGAGTTCCAGCCCAACTGCGGGTCTATTGTCCCATACTCACATCAATCAGTATGATACAGTAAGTTCAGGTCAGCCAAGCCACGGCCAGTATGGGAAATACATTCATCAGACAGACCATGCTTCATGGATCGAACATGTTGCTCTGAAACTGTGTTTAACTGAACTGAACTCAGAGTATGGATCCTTACCATGCTGCGAGTTCAGGTTAGTTAAACCCAGTTAGGCCGTGACAGTCGAGTAATACGGACATATAATGCATTCAGAACAGGGATGTGTGAATCCAACCAAAGCCAAACACGTAGGGGGACATTTATTAAGACTGTCAATTTAGATGCAGTCTTAGTCCCTCTGCGCTTCCGGTGAATGCACAGGCCTCTACATAACTTTGGCACTTCCTCCAGTAGGCCGTGCGACATACTAAAATCTACACCAGCTTTCTTGCTGACGTAGATTTAAGTAATTTTCTTCACCAAAAGCTGGCGCCCTCTTTCCTCGGCACTCAGTAAAAGTGGAGTGAGTAGCAAAGAGTTACAGATTTTGCAACAATATCTGCCAAATTTAATTTAATAATAAAATAGACAATAATAAATAATTGTTCCCTATAATTTCAGGGGGGGGGAACAAAAAAAATAAAGGGAAAGGTTAACCGCACACAAAGCTTACCTTACTTCCAAGAAGTCATTATCTCCTACACATTTGCGGACCAAATAGTCTCGAACTTTGCCTCCAGCCTCCTGGTGCTCCCGCAGCAGGATCATATCAGCACCAATTTGCTCTGCCATGCTGGTAACTGTAGCAACAGATGCCTCCATATCCGCTTCATTAAGACCATATTCTGTCCCATCTAAACCAAGGATCAAATCATTATGTGAAGGAACACGTGACATGAAACGCGGACTTAATAGCAATCAAATCAATAGCGTATGCCTGAGGTGGTCAGTTTTACCTATAATTGCTCCACAATGTGCTATGAGAACATATTGCAAGTAATGTAATCATAAGCGGCAAGTTATTATGGAAATGAAATGACAGTGCCCTAATATCTGTGCCAACCATACAGCTCTATTCAAGGCCTACAAATTACATTAAAAATATGGATGCAAGTTCGCCAAACTGATACACCTATGGGTGCAGTATGGATACTTTATAACTTTTAGGGCTCATTTAGAAGACCGTATGAATGGGTCCACATCCGTAGTTCTGTTCTACGGCCAAGCAAAAAAGATAGAGCATGCAATTGTGGACAAGAATAGGCATTTATCATAGTGCCGACCATATGTGGCCCGCAAAGTGCGGAACGCACACGGGCTGGTATCAGTGGTTTGCGGACCGCAAACTACTGAAGCTGAGAATACACAAGATGGCGGCCAGCAGGTTATGCCCCAATAACAGTTAACAGATATGCCTGTTCTGATGCTTGACACCCATGGCATGAGCTTTATAACAGTACTTCTGAACACAAAGATCCAGTTACATATAAGGAATAGGAAAATAAAATGGACTGAATATTTCAACGACATGCACTTTGGGGCTTTATCGTAGTACTTTGTGGCTTTATCACCTCCCAACACAAGCTGTCAAGACGACAAGGTCAGCAGGACCAGCCCTACACGGTCACAGAGATTAGAAGTCACAGCCTTGTAATTCTGTAAGAAACAAGGATCACAGATGTAGGGACAAGTCTGAACGTACTACAGTCCTGATCAAAAGTTTAAGACCATCATATTTAGCATGGCTGGATCTTAACAAGGTTCCAAGTAGAGCTTCAACATGCAACAAGAAGAAATTAGAGTGAGACAAAACATTTTTTGAGCATTCAATTTAATGAAAACAAATAAACTGAAACAGGCTGTTTTTCAGCTGATCAAAAGTTTAGGACCACATGCTTTAAAAGGCCAAATCTGTGCAAAGATGTGGATTCATTGTCATTTTCTGTCAGGTAGTCACACGTTGTGATGGCAAAAGGCAAAAGAAAACTCTCCCTTTTTGAACGTGGTCGGGTCTCTCACAGCGCGCCATCGCTGCCGAGGTGGGACGCAGTAAGACAGTCATTTGGAATTTCTTAAATGATCCTGAGGGTTATGGAACAAAAAAGTCAAGTGGAAGACCCAAAAAAAATGTCATCAGCACTGAGCCGGAGGATCCAATTGGCTGTCCGTCAAGACACTGGACGATCCTTGACCCAAATTAAGGCCCTTACTGGTGCGGACTGCAGCCCCATAACCATCAGACGGCATCTAAGACTGAAGGGCTTTAAAAAAAAAAAAAACGTCTTCAAAGACCTCGTCTCCTTGAACGCCACAGAACTGCTCGTTTGGACTTTGCAAGAGAGCACCAAACATGGGACATTTAAAGGTGGAAGAAAGTTTTATTCTCCGATGAGAATTTTTTTTGAACCTTGATGGTCCTGATGGTTTCCAACGTTACTGGCATGACAAGCAGATCCCACCCGAGATGTTTTCTACGCGCCACAGTGGAGGGGGCGCCATAATGGTCTGGGGTGCTTTTTCCTTCAGTGGAACAATGGAGCTTCAGAAAGTGCAGGGGCATCAAACGGCCGCTGGCTATGTCCAGATGTTGCAGAGAGCATTCCTCATGACTGAGGGCCCTCGTCTGTGTGGTAAACACTGGGTTTTTCAACAGGACAATGCTACAGTACACAATGCCCGCAGGATAAGGGACTTCTTCCAGGAGAATAACATCACTCTTTTGGCCCATCCTGCGTGTTCCCCTGATCTAAATCCAATTGAGAACCTTTGGGGGATGGATGGCAAGGGAAGTTTACAAAAATGGACAACAGTTGCAGACAGTAGATGGCCTTCGTGCGGCCGTCTTCACCACTTGGAGAAATGTTCCCACTCACCTCATGGAAACTCTTGCATCAAGCATGCCGAAACAAATTTTGGAAGTGATAAACAATAACGGCGGAGCTACTCATTACTGAGTTCATGTTTGGAAGTTGGATTTCATTTTTTTTTTTAAGGGGGGGGGGGGGGGGGGGGGGTTAGTTTTTTTTTTTTTTTTGGAGGTGTGGTCCTAAACTTTATCAGCTGAAAAACAGCCTGTTCCAGTTTATTCGTTTTCATTAAATTGAATGCTCAAAAAATGTTTTGTCTCACTCCCATTTCTTCTTGTTGCATGTTGAAGCTCCACTTAGAACCTTGTTAAGATCCAGCCATGCTAAACATTATTTCTTGCCATTTTTCAAGTGGTCTTAAACTTTTGATCAGGACTGTATTAGGAAGTTATAGGCGGAAGAACCATCAACGACTTGTAGATCAACTACAGCAAGAGGCGCAACTACAATGTATCAGGTGGTAGCAGTCATATGAAGATACAGTATGCTATATCTGTGTAGATTTCTAGCGAGATTGATCTAGGAGATCATGTGACAGACACAGCCGCAAGAAAGCGCAGAGCTCCATATATTTGCATATGATGAAGTTGCATCAGAGGGCTACAACTGGGTGACTACAACTGATGTTTACAGGGAGTAGGAGTTTCACAACTTTTCTCATTTGCTGTTATGCACTAACAAAATTTATTCCCATGCAATGAAAAAAATTCCTTTAAAAAAGGAGGGAGGAGAGGATCAGAATAGATGCAGTGGAAATTTTCTCCATTGATTTTGCTATAAAATACACTTACAGATCTGGAGAAATACTGTTTGCAATGCAAAGAGCGAAATAATTAGCAAAATTCAGCAACAAATGTAGGAGCCAAGACAGTACACTACGTGACAGGAAAATGGATATTATAAAAGTGAGAGTAGCCCTCTTCTTTAAAGGGAACCAAGGAAAGCCCCCCTTAAAGGGGTTGTCCGGGTTAAGAGCTGAACCCGGACATACCCTTCTTTTAACCCCGGCAGCCCCCCAGATGTTGGCATCAGAGCATCTGATGCTCAGATGCGCTCCCTTGCCCTGCACTAGATTGCGCAGGGCAAGGGCTCTTGTTTTCAATAACACACTGCCGGGCGGAAACTTCCGCCCGGCAGTGTGTTCGGTGACGTCACCGGCTCTGATGGGCAGGCTTTAGCGCTGCCCTAGCCTTTATACTGGCTAGGGCAGCGCTAAATCCCTCCCATCAGTTCCGGTGATGTCACCGGGGTTCCTGGCAGCCCCATGGAGAGCCCCGGTACATCACTGGATCTCCAAAAAATGCCTTTTCCCCGCGTGATTTAGCGCAGGGCAAAGGAGAGCATAGGAGCATGAACTGCTCCGATGCTCATGTTAGGGGGGCTGCCGGGGGGAAAATGGAGGGATATCCGGGTTCAGCCCTTTAATCCGGACAAGCCCTTTAACTATTGCTCTCTCTACCTACTTACCTTCCCCCACAAAGGGTCCATGCTCCATATGCTAATGCATACAGAGGACACCTAAAGCTCTGCAATTATAATGATGCGGACTTCTAAGTGCTTCAGCCCTAGGCAGGCTTAGTGCAGAGGAATACAAGGGAGCAGAGCCGCTGTTATAGTAGTTCAGGAGGGGAGGTCTTATTTTTTTTGGAGGAGAACTATGCATACATTGCTTAATCTCTACAGGAACTATGGTAATGTACCAAGGTCTATCCATCTGGATGAAGACCACACAATTAGGTAGAGATATTGATCTTTCTACTACAGTGCACCCTATTAGACACTTAAAAAGGTTGTGCCATGAATAATATTCTACAGTTTTCAAACCAACACCTGGATCTTTTTTTAAATCAGATTATTTTTATTGAACAATTTTAAAGAAATAAAGAGAACAAACAAACAAACATTCTCGCCATCCCTCCCCCCCTGGTCCCAAATGTCCTACATCGGAGGAGAAGATCTCCAAAAGTCTCTGAGAAGAAAAATCTGATCATGAAAAGCAGTAGTAACTCCAATCCACTATTAACCAGATACACAGTTCACATTGGTGTAGTACATATAGCAAATCTTCAGTTCAACTCATATGATAGCATATTACAAGGTAAGGTAATAAATCACATGTAGCACATCGACCCCTTCAGGACACAGCCTTATTTCACCTTAAGGACCAGGCCATTTTTTGCAAATCTTTAGTGCTGATAACTTTAAAACGGTTTGACTTATCCAGGCCATTCTGAGATTGTATTTTCGTCACATATTGTGCTTCATGACACTGGTAAAAATGTAAAAAATTTTATTTATTTATAAAAAAAATTATAAAAATTTACCAAAAATTGCAAATTTCCAAGTTTCAATTTCTCTACTTCTATAATACATAGTAATACCTAAAAAAAATAAATAGTTATTACTTTACATTCCCCATATGTCTACTTCATGTTTGGATCAATTTGGGAATGATATTTTATTTTTGGGGGATGTTACAAGAAGTTTAGAAGCAAATCTTGAAATTTTTCAGAAATTTTCAAACACCCACTTTTTAGGGACCAGTTCAGGTCTGAAGTCACTTTGTGAGGCTTACATAATAGAAACCACCCAAAAATGACCCCATTCTAGAAACTACACCCCTCAAGGTATTCAAAACAGATTTTACAAACTTTGTTAACCCTTTAGGTGTTGCACAATGTTTTATGGAAAATAGAGATAAAATTTAAAAAAATTCACTTTTTTGGCAGATTTTCCATTTTAAGATTTTTTTTCCAGTTACAAAGCAAGGGTTAACAGCCAAACAAAACTCAATATTTATGGCCCTGATTCTGTAGTTTACAGAAACACCCCATATGTGGTCGTAAACTGCTGTACGGGCACACGGCAGGGCGCAGAAGGAAAGGAATGCCATACGGTTTGCTGGACTGTTTTTTTTTTTTACACCATGTCCCATTTGAAGCCCCCCTGATGTACTCCTAGAGTAGAAACTCCAAAAAAAAAAAGTGACCCCATTTTAGAAACTACGGGATAGGGTGGCAGTTTTTGTTGGTACTAGTTTAGGGTACATATGATTTTTGGTTGCTCTATATTACACTTTTTGTGAGGCAAGGTAACAAGAAATAGCACCTTTTTTCTTTTGTTATTTACAACATTCATCTGACAGGTTAGATCATGTGGTATTTTTATAGAGCAGGTTGTCACGGACGCGGCGATACCCAATATGTATACTTTTTTTTATTGATGTAAGTTTTACACAATGATTTCATTTTTGAAACAAAAAAATATATATAAAAATAGAAAAATAAAAATCATGTTTTAGTGTTTCCATAGTCTAAGCCATATTTTTTTTTCAGTTTTTGGGCGATTATCTTGGGTAGGGTATGATTTTTGCGGGATGAGATTACAGTTTGATTGGTACTATTTTGGCGTAAATGCGACTTTTTTGATCACTTTTATTACCTTTTTTGGGAAGTAAGGTGGGCAAAATTTCAATTTCCTCATTATTTTTATGGCGTTCACCGTGCGGGGAAAGTAACATGACCGTTTTATAGATCAGGTCGTTACGGACGCGGCGATACCCAATATGTGTTGTGTAGTGCGACCCCCCCCCCCCGCGCATTTAGCCGAGGTGCCTGCTCAATGATTTGAGCAGGCACCTTGTTCCGATCACCTCCCTCCGGGCGGCGGCGATCGGAACACCACATGACGTATCGGTACGTCATGTGTCCTTAAGGACTCGGGAAACATGCCGTAACGGTACGTCATGTGTCCTTAAGGGGTTAAAAGCTAGAACCTTATCCCACCCATATCCATAACATCTCACCTGCTCCCTAAGAGTATCGGCACCAGATTTCCAGAGGGATAACACCCAGAAGCTCTTGCAAGATCGGGGCAGTTCAGTCACCAACTCTCAATCTACAATATTATAATGTTTCTTCCATCTGCCCCAGATCTTCTCAAACTTTGAGATTATTCCTCTTTTGGTATACAAATCTCTCCAATTGCAACAGGGTGTGAACCTTATTGACTAGTTCCCTAACCTTAGGAGGATCAGGATCCACCCAATGATACGCTATCACCTTCCTTGCCTGATATAGTATGCGAATAATCGCTAATTTATGTTCAGCAGGTAATGATAAAGTTTCAACACAGCCAAGTACACACACCCTGGCAGCGATTACAATTTGTGTCTCAAACACCTTTTGTAATACATCCATCACTCCTCTCTCCCCCCCCAATACCTCCTCAGCCTGGGGCAGTTCCACATAAGGTGTATCAGCATAGCCTTAGGTGCACCACATCTGGGACACAAGTCGTCTAAACTGTATCCCATTTTCCTTAGGAGGCCAGGTGTCCGGTAAACTCTATGTAACAATAGCAACTGTGACATTGTGTGTTTCACCTACCGCTATATCAGTAAACCCTCCAAGCACTGTGTGCCACTGGTCTTCCGTCAAGTCTGTTATATCTTTCCGCCATTTATCATACAAATCGGAGAGGCGGCTTTTTAAATTGCGTTTCCATGAGACTACTGTAGTGTAGCGATATGTCCCCGCTAGTGGATCCCCCAGAGCTCGCCAGAGGCCGGTTTAATCCCCTCTACTCCTCCTTGGGAATTGATAGCATGCCGAAGCTGTAAATATAGGTAAAATTGGGAGTGTGGAAGCTGAAACTCACGTTGTTGTTGGGCATATTCTTTCAGAGTATCCCCATCGTAGAGCTGATGCAGGTGTGTAAGTCCATATTGTCCCCAAGTCTAAACATTAGATACTTTATGCAGTTCTGCATACACGAGATTGGGCCAAGTTACGGTAAACTTAGTGTAACTTTGTATCCCTGCTACTTTCCTCGCTCTCCAAACTTTATGAATTACTCGAAGTATTGGAGTATCATTCCCTGCTTTATCCAGCGATCTATCCTCTACTAGAATTTGCGTGATTCGCCCCGCCTTATTAATGTCCTCGTCCACCCCCCAAACCCGCAGATGTTGGAGTTGGGCAGCCAAATAATAAGTCCATGGGTCTGGAGCCCCAAGTCCTCCATCTGTTTTTGGTCTGCAGAGCGTAGCCAATTTTATACGTGGAATCCCTCTTCCAGATTAAGTCCCTAAATATGGCATTAACCGTGACAAAGAATCAGGCAGGAACCCATATAGGCCCATTATGTAGCAAGTATAGGAGTTGTGGCATTGGGATCTTTTTTAGAAGGTTAACCCTTCCTATTACTGAGTGTGACAATTTGGTCCAAATCTGTACCTTCTGTCGAAATCTCTGTAACAGCGGAGTTAAATTCAGTCTTTCATAGTCCCTGACATCAATGGTGACCTGGACACCCAAATATTTAAAAGACGTGACAAGTTGCAGGCCTTCTGTTGAGCGGTAATGGTTCCCATTGTCAGCAGAGAGCAGCATCAACACAGACTTGGACCAATTAATGTTCAGCCCTGACAGGCGACTAAATCCATTAATAATGCTCATGGCTGCCGGAAGAGAGGAGCTCCATTCATCTAGGAATAGAAGCATGTCATCGGCGTAAAGAGCCACTTTTTCGATAAGCCCGTTATATCTAAAGCCCTGGACTTCCCGCTCTTCCCTTAGCGCCGCTGCCAGGGGCTCAATTGCTATTGCAAAGAGTAAGGGTGACAGGGGGCCCCCCTGCCTAGTCCCTCTATGCAAATGGGAAAATCGGGAGAGAGCTCCATTCACCCTAATCCAACTGCTGGGGAGTTATACAAGAGTTGGATCCACTGGATAAAGGTTGTCCCAAAGCCCATTCTTTTGAGCACAGCCCACAAGTATCTCCATTCCACGCTATCGAACGCTTTGGCCGCGTCAAGAGACGCGACCGCCGTATTCAATCAGTGGAACAGACCTGCCTGTATGTTTAGGAAAAGACGCCTGATATTGACCGCAGTCGACATATTAGGCATGAACCCTGCCTGATCTGAGTGTATAAGCGTCGTTATCACTGTATTGAGTCTATTCGCTAACACTTTCGCTAGCAGCTTCACATGAACTGGAAGCAGAGAGATAGGCCGATATGATTCTGCCATCAGGGGGTCTTTGCCCTGTTTGGGAATGATGACTATGATCGCCTCATTCATACTGCGTGGCAATCCATGCCGAAGTTGTGCCTCCTTAAGCACCTCCAACAACTGAGGAAGCAAGATAGGGGCGAATGCTTTGTAAACTTCGGCAGGCAGTCCATCACAAATTGTGTGATTGTTATGGGACCATCTAAAATCGTTACCTGATCAATACTCAGTTTAGGAAGCTGAAGCCCATCTAGAAAATTTGTAATCTCTGGGTTCCTACAGTGATTTTGGACTCGTAAAGGGATGAGTAAAATACATGCATAATATCTAAAACTTTGTCTTGAGCCGTACATACAACCCCCTCGACGTCGCAAAGAGCAGCAACATACGCAGAGGGCTGTTGCGCTTTGGAGAGCAATGCCAACAGTCTACCTGTCCTCTCCCCCTCATAAAATGATCGTTTTTGGAAAAAGCGTTTGTTTTTTGCTCTAAGAAGAACTTTATCATTCAGTTTACGTTGTGCTTCCTGCCATTGAGCTCTATGCACTTCCGTGGGCTGCATGACAGTTTCTGCCTCAACCGTTTGGCGTTCTAATGTTCTTACCGTCGTTCGGGACTCCTTTTGCTTTTTATTAACCTCAGCAATAAGTACTCCCCGCAAAAAAGGCTTTCATGGTATCCCAAACTATCAGTTAAGAAGCGCCTGGAAGATTAAAGGCAAAGAATTCTTTTAGCAGATCCCCAATGTTTGAGACTGTGGGCAAAACAGACAGCCAAAATGGATTAAATTTCCATAATGACCTACAGCCGGTCACAGAGGGTAGGAAATTGGCAGATACGAATATAGGAGAGTGGTCTGAAAGTTGCCTGGTTAGATAACCGATATCGCAAATACGGCAGCCCATCGCTTCATTCCCAAGAGGTAAATCTATTCTAGACAATGTTTGATACGCGCTAGAACAGCAAGAATACTGACGTATACGTGGATTACACAGCCTCCAAAAATCCATTAATGACGCTTCCTCTAGAAGTCTCCCAAACGGTGTAAGCAGCCTCTCCGATTGTGTCACGGAAGCGGACATTCTATCCCATTCAGGACATATTACATTATTGAAGTCCCCCAGTATCATTGCTGGGGTATCTGGATAGTCTGACAGAAAAGCCATCAACTTCTTAATTACAAGCGGGGAATATGGCGGTGGTATGTATATCCCACATATAATACATAGAACATTAAAATGTTTGCCATAAAGGAAGACGTAGCATCCATTCGTATCAATCCTCTTATCTATGCAGCTAAAATCCAGCTGTCTGAATCAATATACAGGGTGGGCCATTTATATGGATACACCTTAATAAAATGGGAATGGTTGGTGATATTAACTTCCTGTTTGTGGCACATTAGTATATGTGAGGGGGGAAACTTTTCAAGATGGGTGGTGACCATGGCGGCCATTTTGAATCCAACTTTTGTTTTTTCAATAGGAAGAGGGTCATGTGACACATCAAACTTATTGGGAATTTCACAAGAAAAACAATGGTGTGCTTGGTTTTAACGTAACTTTATTCTTTCATGAGTTATTTACAGGTTTCTGACCACTTACAAAATGTGTTCAATGTGCTGCCCATTGTGTTGGATTGTCAATGCAACCCTCTTCTCCCACTCTTCACACACTGATAGCAACACCGCAGGAGAAATGCTAGCACAGGCTTCCAGTATCCTTAGTTTCAGGTGCTGCACATCTCGTATCTTCACAGCATAGACTATTTCCTTCAGATGATACGAGATGTGCAGCACCTGAAACTACGGATACTGGAAGCCTGTGCTAGCATTTCTCCTGCGGTGTTGCCATCAGTGTGTGAAGAGTGGGAGAAGAGGGTTGCATTGACAATCCAACACAATGGGCAGCACATTGAACACATTTTATAAGTGGTCAGAAACTTGTAAATAACTCATAAAAGAATAAAGTTACGTTAAAACCAAGCACACCATTGTTTTTCTTGTGAAATTCCCAATAAGTTTGATGTGTCACATGACCCTCTTCCTATTGAAAAAACAAAAGTTGGATTCAAAATGGCCGCCATGGTCACCACCCATCTTGAAAAGTTTCCCCCCTCACATATACTAATGTGCCACAAACAGGAAGTTAATATCACCAACCATTCCCATTTTATTAAGGTGTATCCAGATAAATGGCCCACCCTGTACTTACTCCCCTTGCATATGAGGAGTAAGTAGAATGAGAACAATGACTCGTCTACCTAGGGGTAAGCAAATGGGATTGTTCTGCAAGGAGGAGAGTCTCCTGTAGGCAGCAGACCGTAGGGTGATACACTTTAACAACTCTCCATCATGGCCTTCCTTTTAATGGCATCTTTAACCCAAACACCTGGATCTTAATACTTTTCTAATTGCATGTAATTAAAAATGTTGTATAGCTACTGATTTGTTCAATAAAATGTATCTGTATAGCGCCACCTGCTGTTTGTTCTTTTACTTATTTCATTGTTGAAATCACTTTGGTGGTCGCATGCACTCAGTTTAAGGGTCCATTCACACATCCGCAAAATTGTGCAACGGATGCGGACCCATTTTGCGGAACGGGTGCAGACCCATTCTTTTTCAATGGGGCTGGAATATGCTGTCCGCATCAGCATTTGCGGATTCACATGCCTCAGTTTCCGCAAAAAATAAATAAAAAAATAGAACATGTCTTATTCTTGTCCGCAATTGCGGACAAGATTAGGCATTTTCTATTATAGTGCCGGCGATGTGCGGTCCGCAAATTGCGGAATGCACATTGCCAGTGTTTTGCGGATCCGCAGAACACTTACGGACATGTGAATGGACCCTAAATCAGCAACTGCCATAACTTCTGTTACAAGCTGTGGCAGTTACAGGAGGAAGATGAGGAGCAGAAAGGACACATTCCCTCAGCCGACAGCTTGAAACAAATCCAGCAGAGCGACTGGTGCAATGAGTGGGCAGATCTCTGGTTCCATGTGAGGTATAAGGCTGGTTCTAGCTTTGTTAGAAAGGAGGTTGTCATTTTTTTTTTTTTACATCAATCATGGCATAACCCCCTTTAAAAATACAATTCAACAAACAGCGGGACTGCTTGATTAATTAGTCCTTTCACAGCCCAACAATATAGATTTTTTCAGATCACCCCATGTCAGAAATAGACAACTGCAAGCTTTACTGCGTCCAGATAGGGAGAAGTCTGGACACCGGGAATACCTCCATGCTGAACAGTGCTCTTCACCTGTAGAAACCTTTTACCTTCACGTACCTCAAGCAGGACTCTCGCGTTGCCCTTTCCTCTTCTCCATACATCCCATTTCCACTTCCCGACAACATGTAAATATGCATGACCAATTCTTTGGTCTTTATATGGTGGCACCATTGGGGCAGATTTATTAAGACTGTCTAAAAGGAAAGCCATCTTTGTTGCCCATGGCAACCAATCACCGTGCGGCTTTCATTTTACCAGATCAGCTTAAGAAACGAAAGCTGTGCTGTGATTGTTACTGGTAACAAAGACGGCATTCTCTTTCAGACAGTTCAGATAAAGGGTTGTGTAGGAGCCTTATTGTATCATTTATATGAGCAGTTTCTCCCCAAGTTACAGCTATACACACAGTTAGGTTTTTCTACTAATATGTTAGCATACGTACCAACTTTGTAGTGGGTACACTGGGTCAAAGAGACCCTGCCACAGGAACACCCCCATACTGTGTGGGACTACAGTGATTACATAAGGGCCGCCGCCCCCCCCATTTTTGGCCCTGGAGAGCCCAAAATTTGCAGGGACTGTCTGAAAGAGACAGTCCCTGCAAATTCAAAACTGTTGGGCAACTATGTGTTGATACTTTGGAAAGCAACTTCATTGGATAGAAGAATCATTAATAAGGTTCAGTAACTTACCGGACCCTTGTCCTATGACGTATATCGTCTCCCCCCTTCCCTCATCCATCCGATCTCGTAGCTGATGTAGTAGGCTGTCATACTGCTCTGCGCTGGGGCTCACCAATACATGCTGCAAACAAACGGAGTTACAATGAGTGAACCCCAAAATGTATCCTGTTTTCAGGATTTTATGGCAGGTCTCTAACATGACTACACATTGAAGATACCATCTTATGTACCCGCTGCCCCACAGCATCTCTATCAAATATAAAAAACTGCTGATCGACATAGGAGCGGGGAGTGTCCTTGGCTATAGTGGATGTAATGCTGAAAATATCAACTTCGAAAACTGCTGACAGACTCCCTTTAAAATACTAGAGGTACTGATAAGGAACCAGTGTATTAGAGCCAGTGCCTGGTAAGGACATTACTGAGGTTTCTAGGGCAGAAGGAAAGGCAATATGGACAGGACCCTTCCACGCCAAAAGCAATGCCCAAAACATACCAAATAAGAGCTCTGTCTAATGTGCAAGACCTGATGAATCAATGGATGTAATGTATGTACAGTTGTGTTCAAAATATAGTGTGCTTAGAAAAGTGAATAAAGCTCAAAATCCTTCTAATAGCTTTTATTTCCATACACACAAATGCATTGGGAACACTACACATTCTAGTCCAAATCAAAACAAGAAAAATTATAGCAAAATGTGTGTTCGTCTAAATTTTTTTTTAAAGAAAAGTGAATATTAGACGGTTTAAAAAAATTGCTGTGTTTGTACTCTTCTTTACAAACTCAAACATTCACTATATAAACTGAAAAATGTTTCAAGATTTTGCTTTCCTTTGAATCACTTAAAGGGGTTCTCCGGGAGTGGTGACATTAGTATATGTGTACAATGGTCTTCTAAATATTACATTCATGCCGGTCCTTCCCTTACCAGACATTTCTGATGGCCCTTTTTCACTACACAAATGTTCAGCCGGAAGTGCAGTTTCTATCACAGTCCGTGACGTACCGGGTCCCTTTCTGCATAGCCAAGCCTCTTCTTCCGCTTTGCAAGGAGCCCGGTGAAGTCATTGTCAGCCTCAGTAATTATTCCGAGCGCATAGAGGGGCAGTAACTAGGCGGCAACACACCGCGCTAAGCCACGCCCCGCTGACGTCACCGGGTAGGGAGCACTCTCAGGAAGGAGGCCTTAAGGGACGTGACTAAGGGGGAGGAATAGATGTGGCAGGAGGCGGCATATGAATTAGGGGGTTGGCTGCACTGAGGTGCAGACACACTTGAAACAACGCGATGCTGCGCTGCGCCGCAGAAAGCAGTGAGGCAGGAAGTTACCGCACACATAAACCGAGAGGTAATCAGTGGGGGACTGAAGGAGCCCTGCTGAAGTGTAAAAATACATAAAAACATCTGTAAAAACTGCTATTAATAGTGATTTAAACGGTTTTAAAAAAAAAATCTTGATCCCGGACAACCCCTTTAACTAATATTTAGTTGTATAACCACTGTCTGAGAACTGCTGTGCATGGAGTCAACCAACTTCTGGCCCCTGTGAACAGGTATTCCAGCCCAGGATGATTGGACTACATTCCACAGTTCTTCTCTATTTCTTGGTTTTGCCTCAGAAACTGCATTTTTGATGTCACCCCACAAGTTTTCTATTGGATTAAGATCCGGGGATTGGGCTGGCCACTCCATAACATCAATCTTATTGGTCTGGAACCAAGATGTTGCACGTTTACTGGTGTGTTTCGGGTCGTTGTCTTGTTGGAACACCCATTTCAAGGGCATTTCCTCTTCAGCATAAGGCAGCATGACCTCTTCAAGTATTCTGAAGTATTCAAACTGATCCATGATCCCTGGTGTGCGATAAAACGAGATTTTTGTGAACTCGCCTGTAAAATCTCTTTCTCGCTTTATTCATTGGGGGACACAGGACCGTGGGTATAGCTTGCTGCTGCCACTAGGAGGCGACACTAGGCTGAAAGCAGCTAGCTCCTCCCCTGCAGGCTATACCCCCTCCAGCCTGGAGACAGCATATCAGTTTGTGCTTCAGCAGTAGGAGAACCAGTACCGAAACAAAAACACAACCAGTAAGGACCACTGCCCAACAAAAAAACCGAACCGGACACCAGCCCCACCAGCAACTCGGACCCACTGGCCTCATAACAAAAGAAAAAATGGGTGGGTGCTGTGTCCCCCAATGAATAAAGCGAGAAAGAGAGATTTTACAGGTGAGTTCACAAAAATCTTGTTTTCTCGCTCATATCATTGGGGGACACAGGACCGTGGGACGTCCTAAAGCAGTCCCCGGGGCGGGAAACAACCACTGGCCCAGAAAAAAACAACTCCCTCAGGTAAGACACTACACTGCGGCCTGCAAAACTCTGCGGCCAAGAGCAGCATCTGCCGAGGCGAAAGAATGCACTCGGTAAAATTTCGTGAAGGTGTGTAAAGAGGACCAAGTTGCTGCCTTACACAATTGAGACGCCGAAGCGTGGTGAAGGTGAGCCCAAGAAGCCCCGACCGCCCTGGTAGAGTGAGCCGTGATACCGGGAGGAGGAACCTTGCCCTTGGAGCGGTAGGCCTCGGCAATGGCCGATCTAATCCACCGAGCAATCGTCACCTTGGAGGCTGCCAAACCTTTACGGGGACCTTCCGAGATTACGAACAGGGAGTCAGTGCGTCTAAAGTGGGCCACCACTGCCAGGTAGATCCGCAAAGCCCGTACCACATCCAGACCGTGGAGAGCCACCTCCCTAGGATGAGAAGGCTCAGGGCAAAAAGAGGGCAGAACAAGGTCCTCATTAACATGAAACGCCGACACCACCTTCGGAAGGAAGGATGGCACTGTCCGAAGTACTACCTTGTCTTGATGAAACACCAAGGGCGGCTCTTTGCACGAGAGAGCCGCCAGTTCCGACACCCGCCGGATGGAGGTAATTGCAACCAGAAACGCGACCTTCCATGAAAGCATGCGAAGGGAGACTGTTCGCAGAGGTTCAAATGGCTCGGACTTTCTCGCTTTACCAGCACCAGATTCAGGTCCCAGGAATGTAACGGTGGCCGATAAGGGATTGCGGTGTGAGCTACTCCCTGTATGAAGGTCTTGACTGGACCCAACACCGCCAGCGTACGCTGGAAAAAAATGGAAAGAGCAGAAACCTGACCTTTCAGCGAACTCAGAGCTAGTCCCAGCTCTAAACCCGCCTAAAGGAAAGCCAGCACTGTAGGGAGGGAAAACTGCCTGGGAGGAAGATCCCTGTCCTCACAGAATTTAAGGAAAAAGACTTCCACGTCCGATAATAGATCTTGGCGGAGGAGGGCTTCCTAGCCCTAATCATCGTGCGAATGACCGCATCAGAGAAACCTCTTTGCTTCAACAGGAAGGTTGCAATAGCCACGCCGTTAAACGAAGCGTATTTAAACCCTGGTGGAAGACTGGGCCCTGTGAGAGCAGGTCGGGCCTGAGCGGAAGGGGCCACGCTAACGGAGGGAACACGTACAGAAACGTAAAGTTGTCCCACGGAGCCACGAGGGCGTCCACGTCGTACGCCATCGGATCTCTTGCGCGAGACAAAGCACGGGAGTTTGTGATTTAGCCTGGACGCCATCAGATCCACTTCCGGGCGCCCCCACCGGAGACAAAGGTCCTCGAACACCTCCGGATGGAGCGACCACTCCCGAGTCCACAGTCGTTCGGCTGAGGAATTCCGCTGTCCAATTGTCCACACCCGGGATGAATATTGCCGAGATCACTGGAACGTGGGCTTCCGCCCACTGCAGAATCCTTGCGGCCTCGTTCATCACCGTCCCGCTGCGAGTCCCCCCTTGGTGGTTGATATAGTCAACCGCTGTGGCGTTGTCCGACTGTATCCTGACCAGACGGCCCTGCAAATAGGGGGTCCAATGGCAGAGGAAGAGGTAGATGGCCCGGAGCTCCAGTATATTGATAGGCAGTTTGGACTCCGACGGAGACCAAACGCCTTGGGCTGTCCGGGTACCAAAGAACCCTCCCCAGCCGCGGAGGCTGGCGTCGGTCGTGACCACAGTCCATGACACTGGGAGGAAGGACTTCCGAGGACAGGTGGTCCGGCACCATCCACGAGCTGCGCGCACGGGCTGAGACAACGAGATCCTGAGGTCCAGAGAATCCCGGGACTTGTCCCAGGAGGACAAAATGAGCCGCTGAAAATCCCTGGTGTGAAATTGGGCGAATGGAATCGCCTCGAAGGAGGCCACCATCAAGCCCAGTACTCGCATGCAGCTGCGAATCGACACCCTGCGGCGCTGGATGAGCAGATGCACCGCCTTCTGAATGTCCGATCTCTTGTCCAGTGGTAGACGCACCACGGCAGCCTCGGAGTCCAGTGTCATGCCCAAGAATCTGATCTGAGTGGTGGGAGACAGGCATGACTTCCTCAGATTGATTATCCACCCGAAGCGAGTGAGGGTGCTCATCGTAATCCGAAGACTCTCTTTGCATTGAGCCGCTGTAGGTGCCTTGACCAAGATGTCGTCCAGATACGGGAGAAGAGTAATGCCTCTGGACCGCAGAATCCCCAGAAGAGGGGCAAGAACCTTTGTAAATACTAGCGGAGCCGTCGCCAGACCGAACGGCAGAGCGACGAACTGGTAATGAGTTGTCTGGATGGCAAATCGAAGGAATCGTTGGTGGGCTGTGGCGATGGGGATGTGGAGATATGCATCCTGGATGTCTAAGGACACCATGTGCTCCCCTTTCACCAGTGAAGCAACCACGGAACGGAGGGACTCAATTCTGAACCTTTGAACCCGCAGATAACGGTTCAACAGTTTGAGGTCCAGCACTGGCCTCACATCGCCCTCCTTCTTGGGGACAACAAACAGGTTGGAATAAAAACCTGTAAACCGCTCCTCCAAGGGAACAGGGGAAATCACCCCCCGTGAGAGAAGTGACTGGACTGCGTGCAAAAGAGCCGCGGCCCGGATGGGATCCCTGGAGGGCTGGGAGAGGAAGAGACCTGAACTCTATTTTGTAGCCCGAGGAGACAACCTCGAGCACCCATGCGTCCGGAATATGGGCGTGCCAAATCTCCTGAAATAGAAGAAGACGCCCCCCCACCTGTGAGGGTGGGGACAAACCTTCATGCTGAAGGCTGCTTACCTGGGGCTGTGCGAGGCTGCTGAGCCCGCGGACACCAGGCCTGTTGGGGCTTAAAGGATGGTCCTTTCCGCCGATCCTGATTGGGCGGTCCCGCAGCTGAGGTGGGTGCTGGACGGGTGCCCGAAAACCGGCGAAAGGGCTGGTAGCGAGAAGATTAAGTTCTGGACTGAAAAGGCCGCTTTGCCCTGGGTTGGGGCAGATGGGTGCTTTTTCCACCCGTAGCCTCAGAAATAATCTCATCTAGTTTGGACCCAAATAGCCGAGACCCAGAGAACGAGAGCCTCAACAGGGAGCGCTTAGATGAAGAATCAGCTTTCCAGGCCTTGAGCCACAACTCCCGGCGGATTGAAGTGGCGAGAGCCGAGGAACGGACGACCATAGTCCCAGCATCCAGAGCCACTTCACAAAGATATTTCCCTGCCTGAGAAATTTGGAGCGCTGACGATTGAAGTTCCGCGGGAGGAAGGTCGGACGCTATGTCCTGGTTCAAACGGAGGGACCACTCCGAAACCGCCTTGGCTACCCAGGCAGAGGCGAAAATCGGCTGCAATGCCGAACCGCTCGCTGTAAAGATAGACTTAGAGAGCGACTCTATGCGGCGGTCCACTGGATTCTGGAGAGAAGAGCCATCCGCCACCAGTATGTTAGTGAATTTTGCCAAGCGAGCAACCAGTGGGTCCACCTTCGGTGGGAGGACCATTTGTCCACGGACTCGCGTGGAAAAGGGTAAAGAAGGTCTAGGCGTTTCGGAATAACGAAACGCAAACCTGGCTGGTCCCAAACCTTCGTGACAACGACAGAAAAATCGTCATGTAATGGGAACGTTTTGGGGGACTGTTTCGTACGCAGAAATGACACCCCTTGTTGGCTAGTGGAGGGAAGGTCCTCCTGAACCTGGAAGGTGTCCCTTACTGCCGATATCAGGCTATCCACCATGGATGCAATCTGAGAAGAATGCTCCAGATCCATATCTGCATCCGAATCCCCAAGCTCTCCTTCTGACAGTACGTCGCCTAAAAGGGAGGACGCCTGTGAATGGGAACCAGGAGCAGGGGGGGATGCCGAGGCGTCAGAGGAGGAACGGGTGCCTGCTCTGGGACGCTTACTAGGAAGTCTGCCTCTGGTTTGTGCGCTATGCGACTGTGCGGATTGCGCCGGTGTAGATTTCTCTACCAAACGACCCAGCAATGAAAGGGTGGAATGGGAGATTTTTGAGAGGTCTTCCACTGCCCGTGACAGGGATCTTGCCCAGTCTGGTTCCCCCTGGACAGGCCGCTCCAGGGCTTCTGTGGGCTGCTGTGCCCTAGGGGAATGGCTCTGTGCAGGTTTCTGACCTGCAGAGCACAGTGATGGTGACTGACCGCGAGGGAACTTTTCTGAACACAAGGAGCAGGCATAGTAAGTGGTCCTACAGGGTGCCTGGTGAGGGTCAGACATGGTCAAATCTCCTGCTGGATGGGGGTATCGCTTGCCTACCAGTATGGAGGTCTCAGGTCCTGTGTCCTACCCACGCAGCGCCGAGGAAGAATCAGGAAGTTGAACCAGGGCGGGAGACTAAGCCACGCCCCCCTTCCAGCCCGGGAACGGCAGCCTAATGCTGGAGTGGGAGGCCATGCCTCCCACTCTGTGAATGGCCCGGGGAGCGCACGTGACCGCTGATTCTGCGGTCAGAATGCTCTAATGTCCCCCATGCCCCGGTCCTGACCGCAGCGGTACTGGAACCGCTGCGGCTGAAAAGTAAATGCCCGGCACCCTAACTACTTCCGTTTCCCCCGGCGCTTAAGCGCGCCCTTGTATTATGCCGCCGCCTCTGAATAAGTCAACCCAATCTGCCGCGGTGCGGCCCGTGCGGCGATGGAAGAGTGAGGTCGGAGGTCGGGCTGGCGGGCCGGGGGTAGGGGAGATGGAGGAGGCTCTCCTGCAGCCAGGGGATGAAGCGGTATACTTACCTGCCTTCATCTGTGTTCTTCACCCTATGATGCAACACCAGCAGGGCCACCCTATGACCGCTGGCACCAGGCGACAGGGGTCCGGGCAGAGAAGGGCTGAAGAGAGGGTGGCCCTCTTGCTGGGGGGGGGGGGGGGAAAGCAGGGGAGCGAGGCTGCACTGGTCCACTTTTCTTCTTGGGGGAGGCAAGGCGGTGAATTAGATACACCGGCCAGCCTCCCGGGGGTACAGGGACGCAGGCGACCCTGTGCCCCCTTCCAGTAGTCTGTGAATTAGAATAAAAAATAAAATAAAAAAATAAAAAAGAAAAAATAGAAACGCCAGGGGAGGTCTGCCTCCTACGACACTAAGCTAAAAACTGATATGCTCTCTCCAGGCTGGAGGGGGTATAGCCTGCAGGGGAGGAGCTAACAGCTTTCAGCCTAGTGTTCCCTCCTAGTGGCAGCAGCAAGCTATACCCACGGTCCTGTGTCCCCCAATGATATGAGCGAGAAATAGGCCCAACACCATAGTATGAGAAACATCCCCATATCATGATGCTTGTGCCACCATGCTTCACCGTCTTCACAGTGTACTGTGGCTTGAATTCAGTGTTTGGGGGTCGTCTGGCAAACTGTCTCCAGCCACTAGACCCAAAAAGAACAATCTTACTTTCATCAGTCCACAAAATGCTGCGCCATTTCTCTTTAGTCCAGTCAATGTGCTCTTTGGCAAATTGTAACCTCTTCAGAACAGGTCTTTTTTTCAAAAGTGGGACTTTGTGGGGGCTTCTTGCAGATAGCTTAGCTTCACATAGGTGTCTAATTGTAACAGTACTCACAGGTAACTTTAGACCTTTGATCTTCCTGGAGCTGATTGTTGGCCGAGTCCTTGCCATTGTGGCTATTCTTCTATCCATTCGAATGGTAGTTTTTCGCTTTCTTCCACGTCTTTCAGGTTTTGGTTGCCATTTTAAAGCATTTGCAATCGTTTTAGCTGAGCAGCCTATCATTTTTCTGCACTTCTTTATATGTTTTCACCTCTCCAATCAACTTTTTAATCAAGGTACGCTGTTCTTCTGAACAATGTCTGGAACGACCCATTATCCTCAGAATTTCAGAGAGAAATGCACTGTAACCAGCATGTACAATATTTGCTGCCTTCCTTAAATAAGGGCAATAATTGCCACCTGTTTTTCAAAGAATGAATGACCTCACTAATTGAACTCCACACTGCTATTATTTTGAACATGCCATTTTCAATAAGTGATTCAATTACAAAGAAATCAGCAGCATGCATGTCATGACTGTTGGGTTTATATTACTCTACTACACCTGCTAGTAAATAATTTGCCATGTAGAAATATCATTTCTACCAAAAACAGTGATTGATCAGGTTAGTGATGTCTGTATGTGAACCCTTTGGAATGATATGGATTTCTGCATAAATTGGTCATAAAATGTGATCTGATCTTCATCTAAGTCACAACAATAGACAATCACAGTCTGCTTAAACTAATAAACACACACAGAATTAAATGTTACCATGTTTTTATTGCACACACACCATGTAAACATTCACAGTGCAGGTGGAAAAAGAATGTGAACCCTTGGATTTAATAACTGGTTGAACCTCATTTGGCAGCAATAACTTCAACCAAATGTTTCCTGTAGTTGCAGATCAGACGTGCACAACGGTCAGGAGTAATTCTTGACCATTCCTCTTTACAGAACTGTTTCAGTTCAGCAATATTCTTGGGATGTCTGGTGTGAATCGCTTTCTTGGTCATGTCACAGCATCTCAATCGGGTTGACGTCAGGACTCTGACTGGGCCACTTCAGAAGGCGTATTTTCTTCTGTTTAAGCCATTCTGTTGTTGATTTACTTCAATGCTTTGGTTCGTTGTCCTGTTGCAACACCCATCTTCTGTTGAGCTTCAGCTGGTGGACAGATGGCCTTAAGTTTTCCTGCAAAATGTCTTGATAAACTTGGGAATTCATTTTTCCTTCGATGATAGCAATCCATCCAGACCCTGATGCAACAAAGCAGCCCCAAACCATGATGCCCTCACACCATACTTCACAGTTGGGGTGAGGTTTTCATGTTGGTGTGCTGTGCCTCTTTTTCTCCACACATAGTGTTGTGTGTTTCTTCCAAACAACTCCTCAACTTTGGTTTCATCTGTCCACAGAATATTTTGCCAGTACTGCTGTGGAACATTCAGGTGCTCTTGTGCAAACTGTAAACGTGCAATGTTTTTTTTGGACAGCAGTGGCTTCCTCTGTGGTATCCTCCCATGAAATCCATTCTTGTTTAGTGTTTTACGTATCGTAGATTCGCTAACAGGGATGTTAGCATATGCCAGAGACTTTTGTAAGTCTTTAGCTGACACTCTAGGATTCTTCTTCACCTCATTGAGCAGTCTGCGCTGTGCTCTTGCAGTAATCTTTACAGGACGGTTACTCCTAGCGAGAGCAGCAGCAATGCTGAACTTTCTCCATTTATAGACAATTTGTCTTACCGTGGAATGATGAACAGCAAGGCTTTTGGAGATACTTTTATAACCATTTCCAGCTTTATGTAAGTCAACAATTCTTAAATCGTAGGTCTTCTGAGAGCTCTTTTGTGCGAGGCATCATTCACATCAAGCAATGCTCCTCGTAAAAAGCAAACCCAGAACTGGTGTGTTTTTTTTTAATAGGGCAGGGCAGCTGTAACCAACACCTCCAATCTCATCTCATTGATTGGACTCCAGTTGGCTGACACCTCACTCCAATTAGCTCTTGGAGATGACATTAGTCTAGGGGCTCACATACTTTTTCTACCTGCACTGTGAATGTTTACATGGTGTGTTCAATAAAAACATGATAACACACACAGAATTAAATGTTATTAGTTTAAGCAGACTGTGATCGTCTATTGTTGTGACTTAGATGAAGATCAGATGACATTTTATGACCAATTTGTGCAGAAATCCATATCATTCCAAAGGGTTCACAAACTTTTTCTTGCAACTGTACATCAAATATGTTTCCCTAGTGTGCACGGACATATAAAACAAAGCTACTTCTCTACAGCTTTCTTTCTCCAGCTCCCATGCAGACTGTGTCCATGGCAACATACAAACTGAGTAGTCATATAATATTACCTCCTACCTGTCCTACTCCAGGGTAACCTACCATGGAGAACGTGTACACAAAGTAGGGGGCGAATGGAGGAAAGAATGAAACGGCAAGACCACAGGAGGACACTACACAGAATGTGTTTGCCTCGGTTACCATGGCAATGCATGGTCTGCAAGGGAGCTGGAGAAACAAAATTGTAGGGCTATTTTAAATTTAGACTTAAAGAAAGTTGCATTAGAAGGCAACAGAAGGTCTTGCCCTCAATAGACCAGTCCATGATACAGACAAGAATAGGACATGTTCCATTTGTTTTGCAGGGCCACGAAAAAAAAAGAAAAAAAAAGTGGCTCGTATGCAGAATCAATGTCCGTGTGCATGAGGCCTTAGGCATGAATTCCAGATGATATACCATCATTTACATGCATATTCCTTTCTCCCTGCATTTTTGATGCACTCCCGTAGACTGTAATAGGCGTATTTGGAAACAAATACGCACAAAACTGAAATGTTCTGCGCACTTCAAACACTGACGGAAGTTATACGCATGTGAATAGCTCCAATCATTAACATTAGCAGCGGATTCTGGTACATAAAATCCAGGGCAAATACACTTTTGTGGAAGTGGCCTTAGGGTTCATTCACACGTTAGTAAGTCCGTAAAACACGGACACCGGCAATGTGCATTCCGCAGACCGCACATCGCCGGCACTATAATAGAAAATGCTCTTTTTCTTTCGGGAACAGAATTGAGGATTTGGAAATGCGGATGCAGACAGCACATAGCATCCGTTCCAGCCCCATTGAAAATGAATGGGTCCGCAAAATCCAGGGAAAAAAAATAAAAATTAATAAAAAATTACGGAGGTGCGAATGGACCCTTAGGCCGAATGCAAACGACCGTGGAACACGGATGTGAGCGGTCTGTGGTATCCCGGCCTGGCATCCTGCTGAGAGCAGGAGCGGACGGTGTCATTGTTTGCTATGACGCCGTGTGTTTCGTGCCCCCGCACTACAGTAATACATGATGATCTATACGAGTGTATTACTGTACTGCAGCGGTGGCACCAAGCGCACGGCATCATAGCAAACAATGACGATGTGCGCTCTCTCAGCAGGATGCCAGGCCGGGATACCACGGACCGCTCACATCCATGTTCCACAGCCGTGTGCATCCGGCCTTATACTGAATCTTTTCCTACAATACCATATATCAATCTGCTCAGCTCCTCCTGCTCTATAACTCGCTGCCTGCACATCAGACACCATGTTTAACATGACAGAGTCCCTTTACGCCTGAAGAAAGCTTTGAACATATAATCCAAATAGGTTGTTAAGCTGAATGACAAAGTTCCAGGCCCCTGCCCATCCCATGTACTTTGCTACTACACAACCTGCTTCATATCCCAGAGATAGTGCACTAACTAAACAGGTTTACTAGGCTTGTGACACCACAAGGAATAACATGCATTGTAAAAAAAATAAACAACCAAACAACTAGTTCATAGGTCCCATGAAGCTGCCACTTGTCTGGTAGAGTGAGCTTTGAGAAAACCCAGTGAATCTTTTACCAAAGTTTTGTATGCCTTTAGCGATGGCGGATTTTACCCATCTGGAAATAGACCATTTAGTAGCTTTTTTCCCTTTTTTTGCCACCCTGGAACTGGATGAAAAGGAAATCAAACTTTCTAAATGGACCTGTAGATTCTCCAAGTACTGGAGTACTGTCAGTCTCACATCAAGGGAGTGAAATCTACATTCCCCAGAGGATCTAGGTAGCTCACAAAAATGGGGTGGAAGTACCAAGCGGAATACTATTTTGTCAGGGAAAACCCTGCAAAATGGCTTGATCATTTTTAAAGCCTGGATTTCACTGACTACAGGCTGAGGTGATGGCTACCAGAAAAACAGCCTCGAGTGTAACCAAAGGAAGAGAGGCCTTAGAGATTCAAACGGGGATTCTGTGAGGCCTGACAGAACTAGATTTACTGGTAGGTCCAAGGGGGCACTATATGTCTGTCTTAGTGTGGGACGAAGTCTGTCTGCTCCTCTGAGAACCCGATTATCCACAGAGGGTCAGCTATTTTGGCATCAAACCTGGAGCTTAAGGCCCCTTTCACACAAGCGAGTTTTCCGCGCGGATGCGATGCGTGAGTTGAACGCATTGCACCCGCACTGAATCCTGACCCATTAATTTCTATGGGGGTGTTCAGATGAGCGGTGATTTTCACGCATCACTTCTGCATTGCGTGAAAATCGCAGCATGCTCTATATTCTGCGTTTTTCATAGAAGTGAATGGGGCTGCGTGAAAATCGCAAGCATCCGCAAGCAAGTGCTGATGCGGTGCGATTTTCGCGCACGGTTGCTAGGAGACGATCGGGATGGAGACCCGATTATTATTATTTTCCCTTATAACATAGTTATAAGGGAAAATAATAGCATTCTGAATAGAGAATGCATAGTAAACTAGCGCTTGAGGGGTTAAAAAAAATAAAAAATAATTTAACTCACCTTAGTCCACTTGATCGCGTAGCCCTGCATCTCCTTTGTTGAATAGGACCTGTGGTGAGCATTAAATACAGTTACAGGACCTTTGATGACGTCACTCCGGTCATCACATGATCTTTTACGTGTATTCAGGAGAGAGATGAGAAGGAGACAGCGGCACTCACCAATTCCAAGATAAAACGTCCAGTTTATTAGGCTTCTATAAAATAGGGTACAGGCAGGTCTGTGCACATAGGTCAAATGGAGGTACGGCTACAGCTGTTTCACGCTAAGAGCGCTTCATCATGCCTGTACCCCATTTTATAGAAGCCTAATAAACTGGACGTTTTATCTTGGAATTGGTGAGTGCCGCTGTCTCCTTCTCATCTCTCTCCTGAATACACCATTGTGTCTATCTCAGCAGAGCACCACCGTATCCATTTGCTGAACCGCATTACCTGTGTCTCCCTTGCAATCCTGCATACTGGTCAGGTGTAGCAGTGTCGGCAGCGCTTTCTCCTCTTGATTATTTTGAACATGATCTTTTACCATGGTGATGGATCATGTGATGACCGGAGTGACGTCATCAAAGGTCCTGTAACTGTATTTAATGCTCACCACAGGTCCTGTTCAACAAAGGAGACAGAAGTAGATGCCGGGCCGCGATCAAGTGGACTAAGGGGAGTTAATTTTTTTTTTTTTAAATTTAACCCCTCCAGCGATGTTTTACTATGCATTCTGTATTCAGAATGCAATTTTCCCTTATAACCATGTTATAAGGGAAAATAATACAATCTACAGAACACCGATCCCAAGCCCGAACTTCTGTGAAGTTCGGGTACCAAACATGCGCGATTTTTCTCACGCGCGTGCAAAACGCATTACAATGTTTTGCACTCGCACGGAAAAATCGCAGGTGTTCCCGCAACGCACCCGCACATTTTCCCGCAACGCCCATGTTGCTAGGAGACGATCGGGATGGAGACCCGATCATTATTATTTTCCCTTATAACATGGTTATAAAGGGAAAATAGCATTCTGAATACAGAATGCATAGTAAACTAGCGCTGGAGGGGTTAAAAAAATAAATAAAAAAATTTCATTTTAGATGACAAATCTCCTGCCCCAGATTTTTTGCCAGAGAGGTCTCCTAGCTAAAAACTGTTAGTGCTGTAGATATAGCGGTCATCCTGACAGACTCAACAGCTTAAGGCCTCATGCACACGACCGTTGTGTGCACCCGTGGCCGTTGTTCCGTTTTCCGTGATTTTCTGCGGACCCATTGACTTTGAATGGGTCCGTTGAAAACTCGGAAAATGCACCGTTGTTCATCCGCGGCCGTGATCCGCGTTTCCTGTCCGTCAAAAAAAATAAATAGGACCTGTCCTATTTTTTGGACAGACAACGGTTCACGGACCCATTCAAGTCAATGGGTCCATTAAAAAAAAAAAACAACCACGGACGCACAAGATTGGCATCGGCGTCCGTGTCCGTATATTCTAACACAGAGGCGTTCCCATGGTGATGGGGACGCTTCAAGTTAGAATATACTAAGAACTTTGTACATAACTGCCCCCTGCTGCCTGGCAGCACCCGATCTCTTACAGGTGCAGCACCTGAGGGGTTAATTGTGCCGATCACAGCCCCCTGTAAGAGATCGGGTGCTGCCAGGCAGCAGTCATCTACACAGTTAATAGTATATTCTAACTTGAAGCATCCCCATCACTATGGGAACGCCTCTGTGTTAGAATATACTGTCGGATCTGAGTTTTGACGATCTAGTGGTGATGGGGACGCTTCAAGTTAAAATATACCATCGGATTGGAGAAAACTCTGATCCTATGGTATATTAACTCCTGACTTTACATTGAAAGTCAATGGGGGACGGATCCGTTTGCAATTGCACCATATTGTGTCAACGTCAAACGGATCCGTCCCCATTGACTTGCATTGTAAGTCAGGACGGATCCGTTTGGTTTCGCACGGCCAGGCGGACACCAAAACGACTTTTTCGTCATGTCCGTGGATACTCCAAAAATCAAGGAAGACCCACGGAAGAAAAAACGGACACAGATCACGGAAATCCGTTTTACGGACCGCAAAAAAAACCAAAAAACGTCCGTGTGCAAGAGGCCTAAATGAGTAACGGAAAAGAGTCTTTGAGAATCAAAGGGGGTATTATCCTTCAAAAGGGTTTCTAGTTTGCACAACTATTTTTTGAACGATCTGGCTACCGAAGTAACAGACAGATTCGATTTAAACAAAGCTGCCGCCATATCCCAGGGTCTTTTAAGGCATGCGTCCACCTTTTTATCCATGGGATCCTACAGTGAACCCATATCCTCAAAGGGAAGCCTTACAGCTTTTAACTAGCTTTATACAGGAAATGTCCACTTTAGGGCATTGGGTTAGTAATGTCTCGTCCTCATCACTAAAGGGGAGTCCGAGTCTAATAGGAAACATTTTGTTACGAAAACTATGTGGAACTTTCCATTCAAGTTTTATCAAAGCATGCAGGCTGCCAGTTTCCTCACCGCGCCGTTGTGGGAGGATGAAATGAAAAAAAAAAAAAAAAAAAAAAAAAAAAAGGATATTCTGTGGGGCTACATGACATTTGTGGCCTACGAGACCGCCTGGGTTTGGCGCTTATACACCTTTATAACAAGCAAACATTAACTAATTCGCCTTGTTCAAAGGCCCAGTGCTGCAGAGTCTTTTAGATGAAGAGTAAACACAGTGTTTGTCTAGGCACCTGTTCCTGGAATACTACCAGTTCCCACAACTACATTTCTACAATTTTTTCATTCACTGTAGTACCAGTTGCCCATGTCATCCTATTACAGTGTCAAAGACACCTGGAAGATTTGTCACTGAAATTTCTGCCAAGTACACAAACCACAATATAAAACTAACTCCTTATTTATCCTGCAAAGTAAGAACTAAAAAAAAATAAAAAAAAACAACATTACTTACCGGTAATCGTTTTTCTCGATACCCATGACGGCACCCAGTGCGACTCAGGACCTCCCATCAGGACAGGAAACCTGAGAAGATAAAAAGGACACACCTCCACCCAACACCAGTGGAAGAAATAAATTGTTCTCCGGAGAGAAGTGATAAGGGATTAAAGACCCTCTTATTCTTTCTTTTTTTTTTTTTTTTTTTTTTTATTAAATCTATATTACTTCATATAGACCTGACTGATACTTTATATATTTTTATAAATGTATCCGAATCTGTATCTATATATGGGGAGGGAACTATCGGGTGCCGTCATGGGTATCGAGAAAAACGATTACCGGTAAGTAATGTTGTTTTCCCCTCACCCATGACGGCACCCAGTGCGAGATAGACTATAAGTAGAGTCTAGGGGGGGGCTACAGCCTGCAGGACCTTCTGCCCAAATGAGGCGTCAGAATGGAGCTGCAACCTATAATGTCTGAGAAAGGTATGTGGGGAACTCCACGTAGCTGCCCTACAAATCTGAGCTAAGGACACATCAGCTCTTTCAGCCCATGAAGTAGACACTGCCCGAGTAGAATGGGCCCCGAACCCAGAAGGAGGGGAAAGACCCAAGGAGATGTAAGCCCTTGTTATGGCCTTCTTTACCCATCTGGCAATAACCCCGCAGGATGCTTTTTTACCCCTATTCTTCCCTAAAAACTGGACAAGAAGGTTCTCGTCTTTCCTCCATGAAGACGTAACATCCAGGTAAACTAACAAGCATCTTTTAACGTCCAAGGAATGCAAACTTTTTTCCCTGCTATTGGAGGGGTTAGGAAAAAAGGAAGGCAACACAATGTCCTGGCTCCTGTGAAAATCTGAGACAACTTTGGGAAGGAAGGAAGGCAGGGGCCTAATTACTACTTGATTGTCCTGGATGACAGTATATGGTGGATATGCAGAGAAGGCTTGGATCTCCGAGACCCTCCTAGCAGAGGTGATTGCCAGTAGAAAAGCCAATTTAATGGACAGGATGTCAATTGGGATCTCTAACAAGGGCTCAAATGGCTTATCGGTTAGGGCTGTCAAGACCCTGTTTAAATCCCATGGAGGGGAAAGAGGCCTTACAGAAGGATGGATTCTGGCTGCGGCAGAAAGAAAACGTTTGACCCAAGGATGCATTGCTAACTGATAGTCGAAAAAATAGCTCAAGGCGGATACCTGTACTTTTAGGGTGGAGGCTTTGAGTCCCTTGTCTAACCCTGCCTGCAAGAAGTCTAAAACTTTAGGTATTTCTGGAGGTTTAAATGGATCAGGGCTAGACCCTAGAAAGGAAGCAAAGATATTCCACACTCTATTATATTTCCTGGCTGTTGTAGCTTTCCTACTGCCTAAAAGGGTGGAAACAACCTTGTTAGAGAGCCCTCTACTCAACCAGATGCCCCTGTCAAACTCCACACTGCCAATTGTAGAATCTCCGGATTGGGGTGGCATACAGGCCCCTGGAGAAGGAGGTCCTCCCTTGGAGGGATCATCCAGGGGGGGCTTCTGGCTAGATTTAACAGGGTGGAGTACCAGATCCTTTTGGGCCATTTCGGGGCTACCAGGATTATAGAGGCTCCCTCCCTCCGTACCTTCTTCAGTACGTGAGGAATTAGGGAAATAGGTGGGAAGGCATAGCCTCGTTCTCGGCTCCAATCCTGGGCCAGACTGTCCACGGCCGTGGGGTTCTCTGTGTGATTTAAAGAGAAGAACCTCTCTGTCTTCCTGTTCTTCCGGGTAGCGAAGAGGTCTATAGTTGGAGTCCCAAACCTTAAGACAATCTGGGAAAAGACTTCTTCGTTCAGACTCCACTCTGCCTGGCTGAGTTCCACTCGGCTTAAAAAGTCGGCCACCGTGTTCTCTTTTCCCTTTAGATGTATTGCAGATAGGAGCAGGTTCCTGTCTTCTGCTATTTTGAAAATGTCCTGGCAGAGGAAGATTAGGGATGGTATTTTTGTTCCGCCCTGGTGATTTATATAGGCCACTGTTGTTGAATTGTCCGAGTAAAAGACCAGTTTTTTGTCCAAGACATCTGGGACTGCCACCCTTAGAACTCTTTCTACTGCCCTGAGTTCCTTGTAATTTGATGTGCAGGCTCGGGTTCTTAGATCCCATCTTCCCTGCCAATATTTCCCATCTGAATGAGCCCCCCAACCCCACGGACTGGCATCTGTTGTTATCCGTATGGGTTCTATGAAGGACCAGGGCATCCCTGCCGAAAGATTCTTCTCGGATGTCCACCATAGGAGGGAATACCTTGCTCCGGAGGAGAGATGAAATTTTTCCTCTAGTGTTTGTGGAAGACCATTCCATTTCTTTAAGATATCCCACTGTAACGATCTTGTGTGAATCTGAGCAAACGGCACTGCGGGAATCGTAGCCGTCAGGTGCCCTAATACTGCCATCGCCTTCCTGATGGAACATCGGAAGGAGCGGAAAAGGATCCAAACATGTTTCTTTGTTGAAACTATTTTCTTCTGAGGAAGGAATGTTTTCTGAGCCCTGGAATCTAGCTGCATCCCTAAAAATACACAATTTTGAGAGGGGGTTAGGCAAGACTTTTCTCGATTGATCTTCCATCCCAGATCTTTCAGTAGAGAACACACCAGGACAAGATCCGTCTGTAACTGTACCTTCGTCTGGGCTATGAACAAAAAGTCGTCCAGATAGGGTACTAACACTATCCTGGACAATCGGAGGAATGCCACCATCTCCGCCACAATCTTTGTAAAAATTCTCGGGGCTTGTGAGACCCCAAACGGGAGGGCCCTGTATTGCAGGTGCAGAAGCTGGCCCTTTACTTGGACTGCCGTTCTCAAATACCTTTGGGAGGAGGGATGAATAGGGATGTGGTAATAAGCATCCTCTAAGTCTATACTTGCCATCCAACAATCTTTGTATAGCAGGTCTATAGTTGTTTTTATCGTTTCCATCCGGAATCTTTTGTATTTCAGGAATTTGTTTAGTCGTTTTAGATTTAGAATCATTCGAAAGGACCCATTGGGTTTCTTTACTAGAAAGAGTGGGGAGTAATACCCCTTGCCCTCCTCTTTTATGGGAACTTGACAAACGACTCCTTTGTCCAATAACGACTGAACCTCTGCCTCTAAAACTGTGGATTTTAAGGGATCTTTCGGAGTTGGAGTGTGGGTGAAGAAATTTGGGGGGTAGGAGAGAAACTCCAATCTGACTCCCTCTGCTATCCCTCCCAACACCCATTTGTTTTGGGTGACCTTTGACCAAGCAGGGAGAAAGGAAGAGAGTCTCCCCCCAACTTGGAGCCCGGCGTCATTGCTGCTTATCTTTTTTATTATCCTGGGATTTGAAAAGAAAGCCGCTAGATTTCCTTTGAAATCGATCTCTCTCTTTCCTATCGTAGGGCTTGCCCCTCTGCCTTCTAAAGCTCTGCTGGGGCCTACGAAAAAAGGGGGGCTTCTGAGGGACAGGAAACCCCCTTTTTTTGTCAGAGGCCTTCTCCAGGATGTCATCTAAAGATGACCCAAATAATCTGTCGCCTTCACACGGAAGGGCACAGAGTCTGGCCTTAGATCCCTGGTCACCCTTCCAGGATCTAAGCCAAATAGCTCTTCTAGCCGCATTTGTCATAGCAGAGGCTCTGGCGGAAAAGCGCATCACATCCGTTAAAAAATCAGCTGCTTTTGAGAAGGTGGGGAGAGAAGCTAGGAGCTCTTCTCTAGGTCTTTTTTCTTTAAGATGTGACTCTAGCTGGTCAATCCATAGTCTCAGCGACCGGGAAACCCAGGTGGCTGCGACTGCCGGTCTGAGACAGGCGGCCGATGTCTCCCAAGCCCGTTTAAGATATATGTCCGCTTTTTTATCTAACGGGTCAGAAAGACAACCTAAATCATCAAATGGGAGGGCAGACTTTTTTGCAATTTTGGCGACTGGCGCATCCACCGTAGGGGCCCTATCCCAACTTGAGGACACTTTTTCTTCATAAGGGTATTTTCTTTTAACAGAGGAAGGTATGAAGAACTTTGTCAGGATTTTTCCACTCTTTTTTAATAATCGCCTGCATGCTTTCATGCATAGAAAAAACCCTATGCTTTTTAGGGCCTAATGCCTGGAAGGCCTGATCCGCAACTGATCTGGTCTGCTTAATGTCCTCCAGCTGCATAGTTGCTCGGACCGCTTTTAATAATGGCTGCGTATCCTCAGGGGAAAAGAAGGACTTCCCTGAATATTCCTCGTCCGAGGAATCTGAATTACTGGAATCTAGCTGCCCGGATTCCCTGGCCTCACTATCGGATGAGTCCATTTCCATACTATCACATTCTGTGGCTTTATCCGGGGATCTGGAACGGCCTTTACTGAATGTCTTGAAGGATGCTTTAATTAAGGACCTCATAGATCTTGTAAGGGTCTGGGACTGCTCCGCTACCAGTTTGTCTATACATGCCGTACACAGAGGCTTCTGATAGGATGCAGATAGAGTCGTCTTACAATCTGCACACTCTTTGTGTTTTGACTTGGAAGACGACTTTTTTGGAGGCTTTGGGATCTAAGACAGAAACACCTTATTAGTAAAAAAAAAGGAACGTTCTCACCATGTGAATTTTTCCTTCCCCATCCTTAGGACCAGTACCGGACTTGCAGGCCTCAAGGGGTCCAGGGGTTCAGCGCGTCCATCTGTAGGCTCCGACATGCTTGCTAGCTGGATCCTACTTCAGCACAAACACACTGTGCCTCCGCTGGCTGCCTGCACCTGCGGCCGCATTTATAGATTTAAAAGACGCGCCTCGGCCCTCACTTCCGGGTCCTGCGCGTCAAGGGAGAAGCCCCGCCCCCCGACGTCATCGGCCAGCCCTGAAAGATGGCCCCGCGCATGCGCATAAGCGCTCAGACGCGCGGGCGCCATTCTCAAACTGGGCAAACCGGCATGGGGAGCCGCCTGAACACGGCCACAGCGGCTCCCCGCAGGACCGGCAGCGAGTGCGGGCGCAGGCAGACTTGTGGGGAGCGGCTTCCGGCACGGCCACAGAACTACCGCTCCCCAGGGATAGGTCTTCCCACGGCATAGCCACAGACCCCCCCCAGCGCTGGTGCTTCTTCTTCTGAGGTATGTCGTGCAGTATTACTGCTGCTTCTCAGGAACTCCCATCCGGAGGACAGGAAACCTGAACTGGTGTTGGGTGGAGGTGTGTCCTTTTTATCTTCTCAGGTTTCCTGTCCTGATGGGAGGTCCTGAGTCGCACTGGGTGCCGTCATGGGTGAGGGGAAAAATACTTGAAGTATTTTTATTGTGACAAGTAGAACAAAAGCAAAACTATAGAAATTTGGTATCACCATAAAAGTAAATGACCAACTGAACTAAGTTAACATGAATACTGTAAAGACAAAACCACCCTCCCTAAGGGCTCATGCCACACGAACATGTGCAGCCCGTGTTCGTATTATGACCCTCAAACAGCGGGTCCACAATATACCAGAACCGGCCGTGTGCTCTCCGTATCACGGATGCAGACCCACTGACTTGAACGAGTCCGTAATCTGCAAGATACAGAGTGGTACTGAGTGGAACCATTACAGAACACTTCCATGGGATTTTGGTCTATGTCTCCACACCGCAAGGAAGAAATATTGGATTACACCAACTGGTTTTCTTTGAAACTGACAGCACCCCTGCAGAGACCGCCTCCACAGGACGGGAACCAGAACCGCCTTTTAAGGCCTCTTGCACACGACCGTATGGCTTTCAGTATTTTGCAGTCTGCAAAAAAAAAATAAGGATGACGTCCGTATGCATTCAGTTTTTTTTGCGGAACAGAACAGCTGACCCCTGATAGAACAGTACTATCCTTGTCCGTTATATGGACAATAATAGGACATACGGAATATCTTCATGTTTTTTTTCCATTGAAATGAATGGTTCCATAAACGGAACAAAAAAAAAAACAAAAAAAACGTTTGTGTGCAAGAGGCCTAAAGGGAGGAATGATCCCCTCTATCTCCAGTCCTTTTCTCAAGAACATAGAGTTGGGAATTAACCGGGTGCTGCCATAGGTTCAAAGAAAACCGATTACCGGTAAGTGTAATCCAATATTTCTTTATTACCTATGACAGCACCCCTGGAGAATAGGCAAGAATTTGTCTAGGGTGGGACCACAGCCTGAAGTACCTTATGACCAAAGGCAAGACCTTCATTAGAAGGCAATTGTAGTCTATAGTGCCTAAAAGAAAAAAGACCTATGTGGAGAGCTCCAGTTAGCTGCCTTACAAATCTGCTCTATAGAGGCAGAAGCTCTCTCTGCCCAAGACGTGGAAACCGATCTCGTAGAGTGGGCCCCAAACCCCGAGGGTGGATTAATCCCCTTAGAAGATTAGGCTAAGGAAATGGCCTGTCTAATCCACCTAACAATAGTGTGAGAAGAGGCTGCAGATCCCTTCTTTGCTCCCTGGAACAAAATCAGCAGATGCGAGGATGATCTCCAAGGCTTGGAGTGACCAGCAGGTATTGCAAAATACATCTTTTAACGTGCCTATTTTGAGGGGAAGCACAGAAGGAAGGTAACTATCTCCTAAGAATGGTGAACCTGTGAAGAGACTTTTGGTAAAAAAGAAGAATCAGGAGAAATCACTACTCAATCTTCCAGGATCACCAAATAGGGAGGGTCAATAGAAAGAGCAGAAATCTCACTAACTCTTCTAGCCGAAGTAATGGCCATAAGGAAAGCAAGTTTTAGGGTGAGCAACTTTGGGGAGATTTCATCAATAGGCTCGAAAGGGTCTGAAATGAGAGAGGAGAGGACCAAATTTAAATCCCAGGGGGGAGGGGATTCTATTTTTACAGACCAGGGACAATTTAGACACTGCTGTTATAAACCTTCTAATCCAAGGCGTTCCGCTAACAAACTCAAATAAGGCACTTTATGCTCAAATCTGGACTTTTAAAGTGCTGGGCCTAAGTTTTTTTGTTCTATCCTTCCTGTGGGAAATCTAATACTAGCGGGATGTCAGGAGCTTCTAGCACATCCACAGGTTTCTTGGAGAATCTGAAAAAAGGTCCTCCAAACCCTAAAGGTAGATCTTAGAAGTGACCTCCTTCCGACTGGCCAAGAGAGTGCTAACTACATCCTCGGAGAGACCTCTTTTCTTTAAAATCTCCCTATCAATAAACAAGCAGTCAGGTGCAGATTCTTCACCTCTGGGTGAAAAACTGGACCCTGGGACAGAAGCTCTTGAGATTCTGGAAGAACCCATGGTGTTTCTATCGGCATCCTGCGGAGCCAGGAAAACCACATCCTTCTTGGCCAAAAAGGAGCTATAACTTACTGTGGCCTCCTCATCTCAGATTTTCTTGAGGACTCTTGGTAGCATTTTTAGTGGGGGAAAGACATACAGAAGGCCCTGCCTCCAAGATTGAGCCAGTGCACAGCTCTCGGATGCTCCACCAGAGAAAGGGAAAAGACTTTTACCTTCCTGCTTGACCTGGTGGCAAATAGAGCTATCTCTGGAGTACCCCACAATGCTGCCACCTGATTTAAAACCTCCTGATCTAAGGACCACTCTCCCTGGAATAGTTGATGACGACTGAGGAAGTCCGTTTTCACATTGTCCTAACCCCTTAGATGTACTGCAGAAAAATATAATAGCGAAGCTTCTGCTAGGCTGAAAATCTGATGGGAGAGAGACATTAGGCCCCGAGCTCTTGTACCTCCCTGCCGGTTGATATAGGTCACTGCTGTTGTGTTGTCCGAATAGACTCCTACATGTCTGCCTCTGATGGTCGGGAGACTTTGTACTAAGGCTATCCTGACTGCATCCAATTCCCTGAAATTGTGTGAATGGGACAGATTTGCTATCCCAAATCCCCTGCAATAGCAGTGACCCCACATAAGCTCGCATTTGTGGTTAAGGGGAGAACCGCCTCCCTGGTACAAGGAACTCCTCTTTCTAGATTTTGTAGATCCATCCACCACCCCAAGGAATCTATGGTCTGGGAGGATAGAGATATCCGAGTCAAGAGAGGGGAGACCTTCGCCCCAATCTCGCAGGATCTGAAGCCTTGAATGGTACTGGGCCCATTCCACCCCTGGAATAGTGGCGATCACGAGACCCAGTACCGACATGGCCTCTCTTATAGTGACTGACGGAGACAAGAGAAGAAGCTGAACTCTTGATCTGATTAGTAAAGCTTTTTGCAGAGGTAGCAGGCACTTCTGGGAAATGGAGTCCAAAATCATTCCTAGGAAACTGCATCTCTGGCCTGGGCATAAAGCTGGATTTTTCTAGGTTTATCTCCCATCCCAGCTTATCTAGAACTTCGCTAAACTAGACTATCTGACCCTGAAGAATTTGACTTGACCGGACCACCAGCAGTAAATAGTCTAGGTAAGGTAGAATGATGATCTCTTTCTCCCGGACGTGGGCTATCATTTCCGAAACGATCTTTGTCAAAACCCTCGGAGCTTTAGCGAGGCCGACGGGTAATGCTCGGAATTGAAGATGCAGAATCTCCCTTTCTAACCGAACTGCTACCCTCAGGAACCTCTGGTGGCTGGGATGAATGGGGACATAGTAGTACACACAATCAGGTCTACTGTGGCCATAAAGCAAAACGGCAATAGATTGTTCACTGCCGACTTGGACTCCATACGAAATCTCTCGTACTGCAGAAATTGGTTCAAACACCTAAAGTTTATTATAGACCGAAATGAGCCATATGTTTTTTTGACCAGAAAGAGAGTTGAATAAACCCCTCTGTCAATTCCTGCTCTGGGACTCTTACCAGCACCCGTTTTTCTATCAGGGAAAAAACTTCTGCGATGATGGCAGATTGTTTTGCGGGATCTGAACGGCAATCTTTAATTACAAATCTCCCTACTGGAAAAACCCTAAAATTTTAAATTTTTGGCCCTCCCCTATCACAATGTATCAAGGGCTGTTGGAGATCTTCTGCCACCGAGGTGCAAAAAGAGGCAAATGACCTCCGACAGGTGCTCTGGCATCATTGGGACTACTTTTTTGTGGTGTCTGACTAAGGGTTGAGTGGTAAACCTGTGTCAACGGTATACCGCGGTATTAAGAAACAGCGATATCGCTGTTTCCACATAACCGTGGTATTTGGTGACGTTATAGGAGCGGTCATATGCGCGCTGACAGCTCCTAAACATATGCACAATGCAGGGGTGGGCTGACATGTGTACCGTACATATTACTTCCTGCAGCGGCCGCCCCCGGCTCCCATATTCAAGTCTCCGCCCACCGACCGAGCACAGGAGCAAGGAGCGCAAAGTCAGTCAGCAGTCCATGTCCAAGCCAAGGTGGGGGAAAGAGGAGTGAGAGACCCTAACGGCCCAGGTGTCAGAAATAAAACTTGTACTGTCTGTCTTCTGCGGCCCTGGCCCTGCTTGCAAGCTGCACGTGGTGATTGCACTTAAAGGGGTTGTCCGGGTTCAGAGCTGAACCCGGACATACCTCCATTTTCACCCCGGAAGCCCCCCTGACATGAGCATCGGAGCAGTTCTCCTTTTTGGAGATCCAGTGACGTACCGGGGCTCTTCATGGGGCTGTCAGGAACCCCGTGACCTATCCAGTAAAACAAAAACCTTGCCCTGCGCGAGCTAGCGCACAGCAAGGGAGCGCATCAGAGCAGGAGATGCTCCAATGCTAGCTTCAGGGGGGCTGCCTGGGTGAAAATAAGGGTATGTCTGGGTTCAGCTCTGAACCCGGACAACCCCTTTAATAAGCTATAATGTCTCCCTGTTGCCCCCATACAGAAGCAACAAGACGACATTACTGTAAGCGGGCCACAAGACATTATACTGATGGGGGAGGGGTTACAAATTGTTGCCCCATACAGTATATTGTCACCTTGTGGCCCCCTTACAGTATAGTTCCTAAGTTCAGACAGAATAGTGTCTCCTGGTGGCCCCATGCAGTAGTGACTCTTGTGGCCCACTGCCTGCCCATACAGTATATAACGTCTCCTTATGCCGAGCAGCCTGCCCCCAAGTGTTTATTTCTTCTAAATAGGTAATTATCGCAATATAGATAGTTATCGCGATAAAATTCTTATCGTTATCGTGGAAATATATTTTTGATATCGCCCAACCCTAGCCTGACCTGGAAAAAAGAAATCACTTTTCTTATTTGGACCTACAAATTGTTTTGCTCTCCCTTTGCCCCTAAAGCTCCCCTTATTAAATCTGGGACGGAAAGACTTCCTGGGTGCCTGACTAACATAGGGAAAGCCCTTCTTTCTGTCTGAGGCCTTTTCTAGTAAGTCGTCAAGGACGGGCCCATCTCCTTGACAAGGGATAGCACAAAGTTTTGCCTTGGAACTAGCTTCCCCATTCCAGCTTTTCAACCAAATAGCCCACCGGGCAGAGTTGGATAAGGTGGAAGCCCTAGCAGAAAAGCTTAAGGTATCCGCAGAAGCGTCAGGTAAGAAATCCAAGGCATTACTTATAACAGGGAAGAAAGACAATAACTTCTCCCTAAGAGTACCCCCTTTAATGTGTGCTTCTAACTCCCCCATCCACACTTTTAGGGATCTGGCAACAGACATAGCGGCAATAGCAGGTTTAAAAGCTGCTGCAGAGGCTTCACAACTTTTCTTTAAATAAACCTCTGCTCTCCTATCCATCGGGTCCTTGAGCGAACCCATGTCCTCAAAGGGGAGTGCAGCTTTTTTGGACATTTTTGCTACTGGGGCATCAAGCTTTGGGGCTCTATCCCAGGGGGCAGACAACTCCTCAAACGGATACTTTCGCTTAACCGAAGGTATGAAAAACTTCCTATCTGGCCTTTTCCATTCTCTGGCAGTCACATCTTGAATGTTCTTATGCCCAAACACCTTACTCTTCTTGGGAGCTAACCCTTCAGACAGAGTCCTGGACTGAATGCTGTGGAAGTACTGAGGCGGTGCTTTCTCAGACCTCTTCACGTATCATCTGTTTTATGCTGCCCATAAAAGATGGAGCTTCCTCTTCCATTAATTTGCCAATACACCCCTGACATAGGGGTTTTGCCCAGGCAGAAGAAAGCTTCTTCCACACACCACATCCCTTCTCCTTTACTCTGGAAGTCTTCCTAGAAGACTCCTTTGAAACCTAGGCAACAGAAGATGACCCCATAAGCATCAAGATAAATAATATATGCTGGGGTATAACCCCCCCTCTTACCCCACCATGCTACCGATGCATCATTGGTGGTCTCCGCGTGCTGAGCCTGCTCCATGTTCCATACAGCAAACTTCACTCAGCATGGCAGTGAGCTGGCTGGCCATTTCTCCTCGGTGCACGCTAGCCGGCATCCCTCCCCTTCCGATCAGCAGAGTTAGCTTCCTCCCACCGCAGCAACCTGGATGTACATGCAAATCATCGCGCGCGCGTCGGCGGTTAAACATGCGAACGCGGCTGCAGAGGTTCACAGGAGCCTAGGAAGGCCAAGATTCCCCCCCCCCCCCAGGACGGAAGGGGTAAGGACAGAAAAGGGAGCCCAGACTTCTGCAGCGGCTCCTAGAGGAGACCTACACCGCACGGGTTAAACCTCCACATACTATTTTTATAGCCAGGGCCCCCGCAGCTCTTTCCTTAATATCTAGCGGATCCGATTCCCTCCTGCCCCTTAGAACAGGAAACAGAACGGGGATGATCTCTCCTTTAAAAGGCGGTTCCGGTTCCTGTCCTGAGGAGGTGGTCTCTCCAGGGGTGCTGTCATAGGTGATCAAGAAAAATAGAACATGTTCTATTTTTTCTAAGGTGCGGACTGAATCTCGCAGATTGTGGACCCATTCAAGAAAATGGGTCCGCATCTGCAAACAGCGGGTGCCCGTGCACTGCGATCCGCCATTTGCGGTCAGCAGCACAGGAACGGGGCACACACGTTCGTGTACATGAGCCCTAGAGAAAATGAATAGCTTTTTTAAATGCATTATATGCACCAACTGGTGCCAATAAAAGATAATCCTGAAAAAAATAAAAATAAAATCCTCATACAGCTACAGTACACAGATGAAATAAAAATAAAAAAAGTCACTTCAGGTGACACTTGAAGGGGGTTAATGGGATCCCCTCTACCTCCAACTTCAACGCACCAGAGCACTGAGGACAGACTATGAGGGTCCATGATTAATTTTGATGGCTATTACATTACAGGGTTATCCGACACTAACAAATGCTCCCCCATATGCCCGGGCCCCTCACACTGATTCTACTTACCTGGCTCCCCGCATCGCTGCTTCTCCCTGTGCACAGATGAAAACATCTGATGGGGGGGGGGGGGGGGGGGGGGGGGGGGGGGAAGTGTCAGCCAACTGTCACCGCCTGCATCCCCCCACCCCAGATGTTTTCATCCCCGCATGGGGAGAAGCAGCGATGGTGCGCGGATCAGGAGTGACATGGGGAGCCAGGTAAGTAGAATCAGTGTGAGGGGCCTGGAATATGGGGGAGAATTTGTAAGTGTCAGATAACCCATTTAAGCTTTTTTTCTTAGATGAGACCCCCAATACCTGAAGGGTTGTTCCACAATGGCCATTTATCACCTATTCACAGGATAACTGATAAAGGATTGCTGGGGCCTGCAACACTGGGTCTCCTAATGCCGTGAGGAAACAGAGTTTGGATGGAGGTAGCGGCTGAGCATGCGAGGTGCTGATCCAAAAGTCTGAGACTGACAGACACTGCCAAGTACAGCTCCACCGACACGGAATGGAGCAGCCTGCTCGACTGCAACTCCTTTTCACTGCGGTCATGCAGTATTGAGAAATGGGGGAGTCAGGACCCCTGTTCCAGAAATCAGGGGAGGTCCCAGCTGTTTGGGCCCCCACTGATCACACATATCACCTACTCTGTGGATAGGTGATTAACATCCATTGTGGGACCTCCAGAATCTAATGGTGTTCTGCTTTACACTGCAACCGATTCTCTTTATTGACTCTTAAGCCTTATTCACACAAGTAAGACAATCTGTGAGGCCAAGTAAGCAGGCTTGACCAATTACTCCCAAAAATTAAATGGCAAAATGTACTGATCCCCTAGGGGACAAAGGGGTAAAACTTAACATTTAATATAAATATTTCTAAAATAGATGAGCGCTAACAGGAAGAGCCTCTAGGACAAACATAAGACCGCCATTAGGGCCTAAACAAGACATGCGCAGTATGGTAACAGAAAAGAGATATACAAAACAGGAACGTTCTCACCCATGTATGCAGTAAACCTGGGTGGTGGAGTCTTTCGTGTTGCAACTATCAAGCGGTAGACATTGTTGATGTGTCACCATACCAGATCAGTGCCAGCGTAAAAACCACAGTATAGACAGGAATCGGGAGCAAAAGGCCCTAGAACACCCTACTGGAGGAGCAGGGGCCATAACGCCCTACCTGTCTACACGAGGTACTTGCCCCGCAAGGAGCGTCCCCGTCCGGATACCAGTGGGGGAGTTACCTGAATAGGGTGTACTAGGGATTCCGCCTCAAGCAGGGATAGGTATCCGGACGGGGACGCTCCTTGCGGGGCAAGTACCTCGTATAGACAGGTAGGGCGTTATGGCCCCTGCCCCTCCAGTAGGGTGTTCTAGGGCCTTTTGCTCCCGATTCCTGTCTATACTGTGGTTTTTACGCTGGCACTGATCTGGTATGGTGACACATCAACAATGTCTACCGCTTGATATTTGCAACACGAAAGACTCCACCACCCAGGTTTACTGCATACATGGGCGAGAACGTTCCTGTTTTGTATATCTCTTTTCTGTTACCATACTGCGCATGTCTTGTTTAGGCCCTAATGGGCAGTCTTATGTTTGTTTGTCCTAGAGCACGGGTGTCAAACACAAGGCCCGCGGGCCGAATCCGGCCCGCCAGACCTAGTCATGTGGCTCGCGCAGCCGCCGCCGGCCTTCACCTTTTATTCTCGTTTTTTTTTTTTGACACAAGAAAGCCGCCTCTTCAGCGCATGCGCGGCAGCCTACAAGCCAGAGAACGTCTGCCCTCTAGCGGCGCCGGCCGTTCTGCACAGAAAATAATTGTACCGTATATCCTAATTGCTTGTGTAGAATGCAGGCAGGGCGGGCGGCAGCGTAACTCCCTGATGTCACGTGCCTGCACCGCCTCCTTTATGAATGAAGCAGGCGGCGCAGGCAAGTGACGTCAGTGAGTGACGCGCCGGCCGCCCGTCCTGCCTGCATTATACACAAGCAATTAGGATATACAGTACAATTAGGAATGAGGGGGTATGTTTAATAACTTTTAATTCAATAATACATTTTATATTTGTATACTGGGGGGGGGGGGGGGTTTACACGGAATCTGTGGATGGCACAGTTATGGGGTGGATGGCACATATATAACACCGTCATCCACAGATCCCCCCCCCCCCCCCGTAACAGTGTCAGTCATCCACAGATCCCCCCCCCCCCCGTAACAGTGTCAGTCATCCACAGATCCCCCCCCCCCCCGTAACAGTGTCAGTCATCCACAGATCCCCCCCCCCCCCGTAACAGTGTCCGTCATCCACAGATCCCCCCCCCCCCCCCGTAACAGTGTCAGTCATCCCCAGATCCCCCCCCCCCCCCCCGTAACAGTGTCAGTCATCCACAGATCCCCCCCCCCCCCCCCCGTAACAGTGTCCGTCATCCACAGATCCCCCCCCCCCCCCCCCATAACAGTGTCAGTCATCCACAGACCCCCCCCCCCCCCCCCGTAACAGTGTCAGTCATCCACAGATCCCCCCCCCCCCGTAACAGTGTCAGTCATCCACAGATCCCCCCCCCCCCCCCCGTAACAGTGTCAGTCATCCACAGATCCCCCCCATAACAGTGTCCGTCATCCACAGACCCCCCCCATAACAGTGTCCGTCATCCACAGATCCCCCCCATAACAGTGTCCGTCATCCACAGATCCCCCCCATAACAGTGTCCGTCATCCACAGATCCCCCCCATAACAGTGTCCGTCATCCACAGATCCCCCCCATAACAGTGTCCGTCATCCACAGATCCCCCCCATAACAGTGTCCGTCATCCACAGATCCCCCCCATAACAGTGTCCGTCATCCACAGATCCCCCCCATAACAGTGTCCGTCATCCACAGATCCCCCCCATAACAGTGTCCGTCATCCACAGATCCCCCCCATAACAGTGTCCGTCATCCACAGATCCCCCCCATAACAGTGTCCGTCATCCACAGATCCCCCCCATAACAGTGTCCGTCATCCACAGATCCCCCCCATAACAGTGTCCGTCATCCACAGATCCCCCCCATAACAGTGTCCGTCATCCACAGATCCCCCCCATAACAGTGTCCGTCATCCACAGATCCCCCCCATAACAGTGTCCGTCATCCACAGATCCCCCCCATAACAGTGTCCGTCATCCACAGATCCCCCCCATAACAGTGTCCGTCATCCACAGATCCCCCCCATAACAGTGTCCGTCATCCACAGATCCCCCCCATAACAGTGTCCGTCATCCACAGATCCCCCCCATAACAGTGTCCGTCATCCACAGATCCCCCCCATAACAGTGTCCGTCATCCACAGATCCCCCCCATAACAGTGTCCGTCATCCACAGATCCCCCCCATAACAGTGTCCGTCATCCACAGATCCCCCCCATAACAGTGTCCGTCATCCACAGATCCCCCCCATAACAGTGTCCGTCATCCACAGATCCCCCCCATAACAGTGTCCGTCATCCACAGATCCCCCCCATAACAGTGTCCGTCATCCACAGATCCCCCCCATAACAGTGTCCGTCATCCACAGATCCCCCCCATAACAGTGTCCGTCATCCACAGATCCCCCCCATAACAGTGTCCGTCATCCACAGATCCCCCCCATAACAGTGTCCGTCATCCACAGATCCCCCCCATAACAGTGTCCGTCATCCACAGATCCCCCCCATAACAGTGTCCGTCATCCACAGATCCCCCCCATAACAGTGTCCGTCATCCACAGATCCCCCCCATAACAGTGTCCGTCATCCACAGATCCCCCCCATAACAGTGTCCGTCATCCACAGATCCCCCCCATAACAGTGTCCGTCATCCACAGATCCCCCCCATAACAGTGTCCGTCATCCACAGATCCCCCCCATAACAGTGTCCGTCATCCACAGATCCCCCCCATAACAGTGTCCGTCATCCACAGATCCCCCCCATAACAGTGTCCGTCATCCACAGATCCCCCCCATAACAGTGTCCGTCATCCACAGATCCCCCCCATAACAGTGTCCGTCATCCACAGATCCCCCCCATAACAGTGTCCGTCATCCACAGATCCCCCCCATAACAGTGTCCGTCATCCACAGATCCCCCCCATAACAGTGTCCGTCATCCACAGATCCCCCCCATAACAGTGTCCGTCATCCACAGATCCCCCCCATAACAGTGTCCGTCATCCACAGATCCCCCCCATAACAGTGTCCGTCATCCACAGATCCCCCCCATAACAGTGTCCGTCATCCACAGATCCCCCCCATAACAGTGTCCGTCATCCACAGATCCCCCCCATAACAGTGTCCGTCATCCACAGATCCCCCCCATAACAGTGTCCGTCATCCACAGATCCCCCCCATAACAGTGTCCGTCATCCACAGATCCCCCCCATAACAGTGTCCGTCATCCACAGATCCCCCCCATAACAGTGTCCGTCATCCACAGATCCCCCCCATAACAGTGTCCGTCATCCACAGATCCCCCCCATAACAGTGTCCGTCATCCACAGATCCCCCCCATAACAGTGTCCGTCATCCACAGATCCCCCCCATAACAGTGTCCGTCATCCACAGATCCCCCCCATAACAGTGTCCGTCATCCACAGATCCCCCCCATAACAGTGTCCGTCATCCACAGATCCCCCCCATAACAGTGTCCGTCATCCACAGATCCCCCCCATAACAGTGTCCGTCATCCACAGATCCCCCCCATAACAGTGTCCGTCATCCACAGATCCCCCCCATAACAGTGTCCGTCATCCACAGATCCCCCCCATAACAGTGTCCGTCATCCACAGATCCCCCCCATAACAGTGTCCGTCATCCACAGATCCCCCCCATAACAGTGTCCGTCATCCACAGATCCCCCCCATAACAGTGTCAGTCATCCACAGATGTAAAAAAATAAAAATTACTGTCCGTTACCAAAAATCATTTTTCAATAAATTGTACAATAATTGTACATTTGAATATCTACTTGCCATTATTCTGACTATGTTTCTGCTTTCAGAGCTAGTTATTACTTACATTATTACAAAAAAACAGTAATAATTGAATGCAGTGACAATAAAGAGTGGACACTGGACACATAGTCCTACAGATACAACCGGCCCTTTGAGGGTGACCAAACTGCTGATGCGGCCCCCGATGAATTTGAGTTTGACACCCCTGTCCTAGAGGCTCTTCATGTTAGCGCTCATCTATTTTAGAAATATTTATATTAAATGTTAAGTTGTACCCCTTTGTCCCCTAGGGGGATCAGTACATTTTGCCTTATTCACACAACAGTCGGCACTGTCAGTTTTGTGGCCTGTAAACCGCGGATCTGCAAAATACGGATGTTGTCCGTGTGTGGTTTGCATTTTTTTTTGCGGACACACTGACTTTAATGGGTCCATGATCCACATTTTGTGACAGACACACGTACAGATCCATGTGCTATCCGTATGTCGTCCAGCAAAAATATAAAGCCTGTCCTATACATGGCTGCAGACTGTGGACCACAAACCCACTGTCAACAGGTCCACAAAAAAAGTAATGACACGGAGGGAATCCAGAATTTGCGGATTGCAAAATACATACGGTCAGGTGCCTAAGGCTTTGGGCTCCCGAAGCTCCCCATGAGCATTTTATGCAGCTATGGCCTGTTACTCTGAAGCACTTGGGGGTCCCTTCTGTTTGAGTGCGACCCACCGTACAGCTGGCCGCATGCAGTCAGTAGGCGACTACTTCACATAACCTCTGCAGATAATCATTCATTGGTAGGTCATTCCTGCAGGGAACAAGGACCACCGCCAAGGTCTGAGCAGGCTAGTAATGCTTTTTTAGATTTTCGAACGTTTGCAGCCGTCAGCCCATTTTCTGTGGGGTTCGTTCCCCCTGTAACATTGGAGCGGGCTCCTGGACCTGGTGTAGGTTCCAAGCAGGCAGAGACCACAGTTGCAGTCATGTACAGTCCCGATTCCTGTTTGGATATATTGGGCTCATAGTCATCACATGTTACACGTTACTATCTGAAACACACAAACACAGGCCGGTGTGACCCATATCCTGCGAGTGGACATTTTCTATGAGGTTTGGTTTGTTTAGAAACTAAGTTGCCGGGAGGAATGCGATCACTACTCCACCCACCCGGCTCATTCTGTTGCCTCCAGGTTTCATCAGCTCTAGTAAATGATACCAGATTGTCTGTCATATCCAGACAGCGGCCTGCAGCAGATAAAGCTTCCGGCATAATGGGAATGTGCATGGATCAGGAGAAAGGACGGGTTCCAGACCCATGTCTGCTGCCGCCCATTCATAGCAGAAGCCGCTGTCAGCTCATTATGTGGCAGCGTCACAGGCTATGTACATAGGTTACCAGAAAACTAAACACCAGGAGGCGGTTTTAGGTTTGACGCCATCCTGCAACTTTATCAGACATTTCTACAAATGGTGCAATCCGATAAACTAAGAGTAGCCTGTACAACTTGGGGCTGTTCACAAAACCGTGGTAGATCTCCGCGATGCATCCGCGACCAGTCAACCTACAAGAGGTGACGCCATCGGGGACACTTCATAGAGAAAACCCAACACTGACCGCGGTATGGGGAGTATAAGACTATGTCTACACACGATTTGTCGCAGTACAGCTGCGCGGCAATCTTTGTAATGAGAATAGGCAATGGTGTTGCACTGTGACGTGACAGTCGCAGCATTTCGCAGTGCAGCACCATTGACTATCGCGATACGACAAATGTCACAGTGTAGAAGTACCATAAGAGCGGTGTGACGTGGAGAAAGAAGCGGACACCTTCCTTGTGTGAACTGCGCTCTACTGAACTTTGTGTGCTCATTACAAGGACCCAACATGTACCAGGAAAAAAAAAAAAAAAGTCAAAAAGTTGCATGTCCTCCACAGAAGAGGCGCCAGGTGACAGGTGGGGCACAAGGTGGACTGAGATGAATGGATCCAGCCCAGTATCCGCACAGAGGCCCCGTATCCCCGCCCTCTCCTAAGTGACACGTCCACTTGCCCCTACATTTAGCCGGGGGCCTGCTGTCACATAGCAGCCCCGTCCATCTCAGCGCTTACTTTACTCGTCAGGTCCAGTTCGGACTCTCCGTTCCTCAAAGGCTCCCCGTCCAAACTGCAATCCGAATCGTCCGCCTCAGGAGAGAACATTGAAGCCGGGACCGGAGAGTCACATAGACTCGGCTCCGCTAGCGATGCTGATGGAGACGCCATCTTGGAAATACTGCTTACCTTCCCGCAGCTCATTACCCTAGACTTGCGAGAGGCACGCCTCTTTTATCTCATTGTGGTTTCTGATTGGCTGCCGCTGCGCGAGACCGACAAAACTGACATGTAGTAAGACACGCCTACTACCAGACGGCTCATAGATTAGGACCGCTAAACAGGACACGCCCCTTTGTGGGCGGTGTAAATAAGACTTCACGCGGCTCATTAATAATAAGTAGTCTGATGTCTGTGACTCCTTCAGAGCTGCATAGTGTGGAGCGGGAGAGCCACTAGCGGCCGAATAACAGAACCATATAATGTCCTGCCTGCCCTCCATACAGAGCTAGCAGGGGCCCTGGGCCCTAATGCAAAAGTTCTGCTTGGGTCCTCTCAAACCTCCTCCATAAGGCCAAGTTCACACTTCATTTATTTGGTCAGTTATTTCCATTATTACAGCGCCAGTCATTCCATAGCGCTGTACATATGATAAGGGGTGCACATACATAATACAGACAATTGCACTAAGCAGTTACAACTGGTACAGAAGGAGAGAGGGCCCTGCCCGTGAGGGCTTACAATCTATGGGTTTTCCATCAGTTATTGTGAAGCCTACTTAGGCTATTTTCACACTTGCCGTCGTCGGAACTGCCCGCCGGATTTGCCGATCTGGATGTGACAGAAAGCATTTGCGAGACGCATCCAGATGCGGATTTGTCTCACAAATGCATTGCAAGAACGGATCCGTCTCTCCGCTTGTCATGTGGACAGACGGATCCATCTTGTATCTTTTTTCACATTTTTACCGGTATTTTGAATGCCGGATCCGGCACTAATACATTCCTATGGGGAAAAATGCCGGATCCGGCATTCAGGCAAGTCTTCCGTTTTTTTCGCCAGAGATAAAACCGTAGCACGCTGCGGTTTTATCTCTGTCCTGATCAGTCAAAATGACTGAACTGAAGACATCCTGATGCATCCTTAACGGATTACTCTCCATTCAGAATGCACTGGGATATGCCTGATCAGTTCTTTTCCGGTATAGAGCCCCTGTGACGGAACTCTATGCCGGAAAAGAAAAACGCTAGTGTGAAAGCACCCTTAAAGGGGTATTCCCATCACATACAATAGGGGCATATCGCTAGGATATGCCCCCATTGTCTGATAGGTGCGGGTCCCACCTCTGGGACCCGCGCCTACAACGAGAACGGAGCAGGGAGAGCTGTGGCTGGAGGACCCCAGATTTCCCGGGGTTCGTCCACCACCAAGCGCTGCTCCTATAGAAGTGAATGAGAGCGCACTGCGCACGCGCGGCCCCTGCTCCCATTCATTTCTATGGGGCAGATGGAAATAGCCTAGCCAGCTCTTCTATTTTCGGCGGCCCCATAGAAATGAATGGAGGGCGGCTGCACATGCGAAGTGAGCCCTCCGTTATTTCCCCACTCCGTTATTGTATCCCAGAGGTGGGACCTGCACCTATCAGACAATGGGGGAATATCCTATCGATATGCCCCCATTGTCTGTGATGGGAATACCCCTTTAAGCTACCTTCACAATGGCGGCAGCAGGGTCCGGCAGGAGAACAGCCACCAGAAGTGGCAGCCGGACAAAAACTACAACATGCTGAGGACTTCCGGCGGCATGGTGGGCTAGCATTAGTATGGATCCGGCAGGCTGTTCCCCCACCGGAACAGTCTGCCAGACCCTGCTGCCGCCAGTTTTTTGTTGTATTATGTCTTCTATAGCCATAACGGATCCATCATGTACACCACTGAAAGTCAATGGGGGACGGATCCGTTTTCTATTGTGTCAGAGAAAACGGATTCGTCCCCATTGACTTACATTGTGTGTTAGGACAGATCCGTCTTGCTCCGCACCACATCGCGGACAGAAAAACGCTGCTTGCAGCGTTATTCTGTTAGCGATGGGGACGCAACCGAACGGAAAGGAATGAATTTTGGTGCATTCCGTTTCGTTCAGCTTTATCCCCATTGACAATGAATGGGGACAAAACTGAAGTGTTTTCTTCTGCTATTGAGATCCTATGACGGAACTCAATAGCGGAATTGAAAACGCTAATGTGAAAGTAGCCTAAGGTATAATGGAAAGATCTGCACCTATTTAGATTTTTTGAACAGCACCTGGCTTTGGCTTACAATAACTGACCAAATAATTGAAGTGTGAACTCAGCCCGAGGCCTCATGCATACGACCGTATATATATTGTGTAATCCGCAAAAAAACTAATCCGTAAAAAATACGAATGACATCCGTGTGCAGCTGGCCCCTAATAGAACACGTAATGCGGACAATAATAGTACGTGTTCTATTTTTTTGTGGAACGGAAATACGGAAACGAAATGCACATGGAGTAACTTGCTTTTTTTTGCAGACCCATTGAAATGAATTATTCCGTATACTGTGAACAAAAAAAAAAAAAACAGAAAGGACACGGAAAAAGAATATGTTTCTGTGCATGAGGCCTTAGACAAACCCATAATAATGTGGTATGAAGCATAAATATTGCAGTCAGTGATGGCAGAGAAGTAGGGCAGTAATAAAGAGCCCTACTTAGGCCTCATTCACACGGCAGTTGTGCGGCTGCTCCGTGCATTGGGGACCGCAATTTGCGGTCCCCAATGCACGGGCAATGTCCGTGCGGCAGCTGGGATGGATCGAGACCCATTCAACTTGAATGGGTCCGTAATCCGTCCGCACAGCAAAAAAATAGAACATGTTCTATGTTTTTGCGGTGCGGAGGCATGGATAGAAACCCCATGGAAGCACTTTGTTGTGCTTCCTTGGGGTTCCGTGCCTCCGTTCGCACTGCCGCTCCATATTACGGACCCATTCAAGTGAAAGGGTTCAGATCCGTGATGCGGGGAGCACACGGCCGGTGCACGCATATTGCCGTACAGCTGTTTGCGGGCCACAATACGGCCACGGCTGTGTGCATGAGGCCTTATAGTGGAGGAATTCAAGGCACTCCTCTTGGGCCCCTTCCACACGGGCGAGTATTCTGATGGGTACAATGCGTGACGTGAATGCATTGCACCCGCACTGAATCCTGACCCATTCATTTCAATGGGGCTGTGCACATGAGCTTTGTTTTTCACGCATCACTTGTGTGTTGCGTGAAAAATCGCAGCAGGTTCTATATTCTGCGTTTTTCACGCAAGGCGGCCCCATAGAAATAAATGGGGCTGCGTGAAAATCGCATAGCATCCGCAAGGAAGTTCGGATGAGGTGCGATTTTCACGCATGGTTGCTAGGAGATTATGTTAGTAAATAGGGATGAGCAACCCCCGGACCCCATTAAAGTCAATTCATTGTATTATTTTCCCTTCTAACATGGTTATAAGGGAAAATAATAGCAATTATTAATACAGAATGCTTAGTAAAATGGATCTTCTATCTTTATTCAGCAGGATCTGCGCTGACGTCACCGCACTCACCACGTGGTCCTTTTGCAGGTCCTGCAGGAAGAAGAAAGAAGATGATACAGGCTGCGCGATCAAGTGGATGAGGTGAGTTAATTTTTTATTTTTTTTAACCCTCAAGGGACAAGTTACTAAGCATTCTGTATTAAGAATGCTATTATTTTCCTTTATAACCATGTTATAATGGAAAACAATAAAATCTACAGAACACCGATCCCAAACCCGAACTTCAGTGAAGAAGTCCGGGTTCGGGTCTGGGTACCACATTCAGTTTTTTATCACGCGCATGCAAAACGCATCAAAACGCTTTGCACTTGCGTGGAAAAAAACTGAACAACGCAACGCAATCGCAGACAAAACTGGTTTCCTACAATGCACAGGTGTGCTTTTGGTGAGTTTTGAACTAATGGTGGTCTGTGGATGACACTTTTATGGGGGATCTGTGGATGACACTGTTATGGGAGCGGATCTGTAGATGACACTGTTATGGGGGATCTGTGGATGACACTGTTATTGGGGGATCTGCGGATGGCACTGTTATGGGAGCGGATCTGTGGATGACACTGTTATGGGGGATCTGTGGATGACACTGTTATTGGGGGATCTGTGGATGGCACTGTTATTGGGGGATCTGTGGATGGCACTGTTATGCGGGATCTGTGGATGGCACTGTTATGGGAGGGGATCTGTGTATGGCACTATTATGGGAGGGGATCTGTGTATGGCACTATTATGGGAGGGGATCTGTGGATGGCACTATTATGGGAGGGGATCTGTGGATGGCACTGTTATGGGAGGGGATCTGTGGATGGCACTGTTATGGGAGGGGATCTGTGGATGACACTTTTATGGGGGATCTGTGGATGACACTGTTATGGGAGCGGATCTGTGGATGACACTGGTATGGGGGATCTGTGGATGACACTGTTATTGGGGGGATCTGTGGATGGCACTGTTATGGAGGGGATCTGTGGATGGCACTGTTATGGAGGGGATCTGTGGATGGCACTATTATGCGGGATCTGTGGATGGCACTGTTATGGGAGGGGATCTGTGGATGGCACTGTTATGGGAGGATATCTGTGGATGGCACTGTTATGGGGGGTCTGTGGATGACACTGTTATGGGGAGGGGAATCTTTGAATGACACTGTTGTGGGGAGGGAGATCTGTTGATGACACTGTTATGGGTGGAATCTGTGGATGACCATGCTATGGGGGGATCTGTGGATGACACTATATAGCATCTTATGCTATATGTGTCATCCACAGATCCCCCCCATAACAGTGTCCCCCGCCGCTCACAGCAGTATACATATCTAAACAGTAATCCTTAACCTCGAGTAACTTTAACACAGCGCTATCCTGTTTACTACCTTACAATCAAGGTCCGGTAACAGGTAGAGCAGGCGTAACGTCACTCACTCACATCACGTGCCTGCTCCGCCTGCTTCATTCATTAAGTGGGAAGAGCAGGCGAAAGTAGCCTAAGTTCCATCCATAGGAACGGCCCCATCCCACCAGAAACTTTCTCTGAAAATTAGGGACAGTGTCTGCACATTTGGCACTGATGGGGTTATTACACAAGCATTAGTAATGAACACTGAATAAATTAGTAATGAACACTGAATAAACCGTACAGGGGGATTTCCTGGGGGATGTTTATGGGGATGCACTGTGGTATTGTATTGCTGGCCCGCCTACTTGTGTTGGCCCTGCCTTCCATCAATTTGGACCCGACTATAAAATAGGGCCACTTTTTGTATTTTTTTTTACCTGGGCCACTTTAAAGGGAACCTGTCACCTGCAAAACGCATATTAACTGCCTCCGGACCGCCCAACGCAGGATCGCGTTCCGGAGGCGGCAGCCCTGCGCAGAGTCACGCATATATGCGTCATCTCGCGAGACGCAAGATTTCCTGTGAACGCGCGCACACAGGCGCGCGCGTTCACAGGATCGGAAGGTAAGCGAGTGGATCTCCAGCCTGCCAGCGGCGATCATTCGCTGGCAGGCTGGAGATGTGATTTTTTTAACCCCTAACAGGTATATTAGACGCTGTTTTGATTTCAGCGTCTAATATACCTGCTACCTGGTCCTCTGGTGGTCCCTTTTGTTTGGATCGACCACCAGAGGACACAGGCAGCTCAGTAATAAGTAGCACCAAGCACCACACTACACTACACCTCCCCCTGTCACTTATTAACCCCTTATTAACCCCTGATCACCCCATATAGACTCCCTGATCACCCCCCTGTCATTGATCACCCCCCTGTAAGGCTCCATTCAGACATCCGTATGATTTTTACGGATCCACTGATACATGGATCGGATCCGCAAAACACATACGGACGTCTGAATGGAGCCTTACAGGGGGGTGATCAATGACGGGGGTGATCACCCCATATAGACTCCCTGATCACCCCCCTGTCATTGATCACCCCCCTGTAAGGCTGCATTCAGATGTCCGTATGTTTTTTACGGATCCACGGATCGGATCCGCAAAACACATACAGACGTCTGAATGGAGCCTTATAGGGGGGTGATCAATGACAGGGGGGTGATCACCCCATATAGACTCCCTGATCACCCCCCTGTCATTGATCACCCCCTTGTAAGGCTCCATTCAGACGTCTGTATGTTTTTTACGGATCCACGGATCGGATCCGCAAAACACATACAGACGTCTGAATGGAGCCTTATAGGGGGGTGATCAATGACAGGGGGGTGATCACCCCATATAGACTCCCTGATCACCCCCTTGTAAGGCTCCATTCAGACGTCTGTATGATTTTTACGGATCCACTGATACATGGATCGGATCCGCAAAACACATACGGACGTCTGAATGGAGCCTTACAGGGGGGTGATCAATGACAGGGGGTGATCACCCCATATAGACTCCCTGATCACCCCCCTGTCATTGATCACCCCCCTGTCATTGATCACCCCCCTGTAAGGCTCCATTCAGAAAAATTTTTGGCCCAAGTTAGCGGAAATTTTTTTTTTTTCTTACAAAGTCTCATATTCTACTAACTTGTGTCAAAAAATAAAATCTCACATGAACTCACCATACCCCTCACGGAATCCAAATGCGTAAAATTTTTTAGACATTTATATTCCAGACTTCTTCTCACGCTTTAGGGCCCCTAGAATGCCAGGGCAGTATAAATACCCCACATGTGATCCCATTTCGGAAAGAAGACACCCCAAGGTATTCGCTGAGGGGCATATTGAGTCCATGAAAGATTGAAATTTTTGTCCCAAGTTAGCGGAAAGGGAGACTTGTGAGAAAAAAAAAAATAATCAATTTCCGCTAACTTGTGCCAAAAAAAAAAAAATATTCTATGAACTCGCCATGCCCCTCATTGAATACCTTGGGGTGTCTTCTTTCCAAAATGGGGTCACATGTGGGGTATTTATACTGCCCTGGCATTTTAGGGGCCCTAAAGCGTGAGAAGAAGTCTGGGATCCAAATGTCTAAAAATGCCCTCATAAAAGGAATGTGGGCCCCTTTGCGCATCTAGGCTGCAAAAAAGTGTCACACATCTGGTATCGTCGTACTCAGGAGAAGTTGGGCAATGTGTTTTGGGGTGTCATTTTACATATACCCATGCTGGGTGAGATAAATATCTTGGTCAAATGCCAACTTTGTATAAAAAAATGGGAAAAGTTGTCTTTTGCCGAGATATTTCTCTCACCCAGCATGGGTATATGTAAAAAGACACCCCAAAACACATTGCCCAACTTCTCCTGAATACGGCGATACCACATGTGTGACACTTTTTTGCAGCCTAGGTGGGCAAAGGGGCCCACATTCCAAAGAGCACCTTTCGAATTTCACAGGTCATTTACCTACTTACCACACATTAGGGCCCCTAGAATGCCAGCGCAGTATAACTACCCCACAAGTGACCCCATTTTGGAAAGAAGACACCCCAAGGTATTCCGTGAGGGGCATGGCGAGTTCCTAGAATTTTTTATTTTTTGTCACAAGTTAGTGGAAAATGATGATTTTTTTCTTTTTCTTACAAAGTCTCATATTCCACTAACTTGTGACAAAAAATAAAAACTTCCATGAACTCACTATGCCCATCACGAAATACCTTGGGGTGTCTTCTTTCCAAAAATGGGGTCACTTGTGGGGTAGTTATACTGCCCTGGCATTTTAGGGGCCGAATGCGTGAGAAGTGGTTTGAATTCAAAATCTCTAAAAAAATGGCCGGTGAAATCTGAAAGGTGCTCTTTGGAATGTGGGCCCCTTTGCCCACCTAGGCTGCAAAAAAGTGTCACACATCTGGTATCCCCGTACTCAGGAGAAGTTGGGCAATGTGTTTTGGGGTGTCTTTTTACATATACCCATGCTTGGTGAGAGAAATATCTTGGCAAAAGACAACTTTTCCCATTTTTTTATACAAAGTTGGCATTTGACCGAGATATTTATCTCACCCAGCATGGGTATATGTAAAATGACACCCCAAAAAACATTGCCCAACTTCTCCTGAGTACGGCAATACCACATGTGTGACACTTTTTTGCAGCCTAGGTGGGCAAAGGGGCCCACATTCCAAAGAGCACCTTTCGGATTTCACCGGCCATTTTTTACAGATTTTGATTTCAAACTACATACTACACATTAGGGCCCCTAGAATGCCAGGGCAGTATAACTACCCCACAAGTGACCCCATTTTGGAAAGAAGACACCCCAAGGTATTCGCTGATGGACATAGTAAGTTCATAGAAGTTTTTATTTTTTGTCACAAGTTAGTGGAATATGAGACTTTGTAAGAAAAAAATAAAATAAAAAAAATCATCATGTTCCGCTAACTTGTGACAAAAAATAAAAAGTTCTATGAACTCACTATGCCCATCAGCGAATACCTTAGGGTGTCTACTTTCCGAAATGGGGTCATTTGTGGGGTGTTTGTACTGTCTGGCCATTGTAGAACCTCAGGAAACATGACAGGTGCTCAGAAAGTCAGAGCTGCTTCAAAAAGCGGAAATTCACATTTTTGTACCATAGTTCGTAAACGCTATAGCTTTTACCCAAACCATTTTTTTTTTTTACCCAAACATTTTTTTTTTATCAAAGACATGTAGAACAATAAATTTAGAGAAAAATTTATATATGGATGTCGTTTTTTTTGCAAAATTTTACAACTGAAAGTGAAAAATGTCATTTTTTTGCAAAAAAATCGTTAAATTTCGATTAATAACAAAAAAAGTAAAAATGTCAGCAGCAATGAAATACCACCAAATGAAAGCTCTATTAGTGAGAAGAAAAGGAGGTAAAATTCATTTGGGTGGTAAGTTGCATGACCGAGCAATAAACGGTGAAAGTAGGGTAGGTCAGAAGTGTAAAAAGTGGCCTGGTCATTAAGGGTGTTTAAGGTAGGGGGGCTGAAGTGGTTAAACCGACCACAGTACCTTACAGTATCCCCCAGTGTGTTGCTAATCATGTTTTTCTTTCCTCTTTGTGTTTCTTCATACTTATTAAAAACGCTGTTTTAATGTCGGTTGGCGCTGTCTCCGAGTCAGGCTTGAAGTCAAGGGGGCAGTGGCCTCCTTGCTTCAAGTAAAGCTAAGCACGCCCCTTACCCCTCCTCTACAATTAGATGGACATGCTGCCGTGATCACGCTCTTCCAGTGCAGCGTGATGCAGCGTGACGGCCGGGCGCGCGCGATCAAACTGTCCGGCGCATCCGCAGTCAGCAAAATGCAGGCGGGTGAGTGAGGATTGCGCTGTAACAGGCAGAGTACCGCGCATGCGCTAGAAGAGCGCGATCCCGGCTTCACGGCAGCATGTCCATCTAATTGTAGAGAGGAGGGGTAAGGGGCGGGCTTAGCTTTACTTGAAGCAAGGAGGCCGCTGCCCCCTTGACTTCAAGCCTGACTCGGAGACAGCGCCAACCGACATTAAAACAGCGTTTTTAACAAGTATTAAAAAACACAAAGAAAAACATGATTAGCAACACACTGGGGGATACTGTAAGGTACTGTGGTCGGTTTAATATGCGTTTTGCAGGTGACAGGTTCCCTTTAAGTACCCAGTCCACCCCTGCACCTCCACCGCCGCACAGCCTGCCCTGTGCCATATCCATACAGATGTCATTCATCTGTAAAGCCTGGATACTGCAAAAAGAAAAAAAACATGCAGCGAAACACTAAGGGTGAACTTGGGCTAAATGCACGACGACTGTTCTGACGTGACCCTAGTCATCGTCAATAACGCCGCCAGTGGTGGCTCTAAAGTTACAATTCGGGGGAAAGAAAACGCACGAAAGCGGAAGTTGAAACTTCCAAGTAGTTAGCAGTTTCCCAAACCCCACCCACCTCAGGAATCACTGAGCCAATTAGGTTACACTTCGAAAGCGAGGCCTGGAACTCGCGTGACGTCATCACACCTCCAATCAGCGCAAGGAACCAAAGCCATGGGACTGGTTCTGTTGAAATGCTGGGACAAGTGACGTCACGCCGCTGCTGAGCTGCACGGGAACGGTTGTAGCGGCGGCTGGTAACCGGGGAAGGATGTGAACTTGTACGGCCGGTGGAGATCGAGGCTCCCAGGGGTTCGGCTGCAGTAGGTGAGTGGATAGCCAGGCATGGTACTGTATATAAGAGGGTGAGACATAGGCCAGCACTGTCTGTGGGTACATGGTCCAGTGCAGGACCAGGCACACCTCCCTTACAGCAGAGCCTTCTCCAGAATCGGACAAGTTTCTATTGTTGTGGATACTTCCTCCTGACAACTTCCCTTGTATCCCTTTCCTGACAACCCCCTTTAGTAGTATTTGCTTCATAACTGTCCCGCAATACCTAGGATTCTGCCATTTTGGGACCTTTCCTAAGTGTGGAAGCTATGTCTTTGGGTAATGCTCAGTATTTCAGGGTTCTTTACCAAGGCCTCCTTCCATGGTCTGTACAGAGGTACTGCCCCATATTCGGCTCTTGGCCGCACTGAAGACCGCGTTCTGTCTGAGGCTCATAGACCCTGTATTGTTACAGAATAAATCGTATTTCCATGAGGGTCTGTTTTCTGGCCGCAGTTCACATTGGGACTCCCCATCTTGTTTCTCTTCTTCTGGCACAGTTTACAGGCCAGTCCCTAGTTCTTGTAATTTGGGAGGACACCACTGCACCCAGAGGAAAGTGTAAGGCCCTTTAACACGGGCGAGAATTCCATGCGGGTTCAATGCGTGAAGTGAACGCATTGCACTGGCGTTGAATCCCGATCCATTCATTTCTATGGGGCTGTTCAGATGAGCGGTGATTTTCACCCATCAATTGTGCGTTGCGTGAAAATCGCAGCATGCTCTATATTCTGCGTTTTTCGCGCAACGCAGGCCCCATAGAAGTGAATGGGTCTGCGTGAAAATCGCAAGCAAGTGTGGATGTGGGGGGATTTTTCACGAATGGTTGCTAGGAGATGATGTCAGTAAATTGATAAAAGTCAATTTACTGTATTATTTTCCCTTATAACATGGTTATAAAGGAAAGTAATAGCATTCTGAATACAGAAGGCTTACTAAAATGTGGCTTTAGGTGTTAAAAAAATAAATAAATGTACTAACCTCATCCTGTTGTTCGCACAGCCGGCATCCTCTTCTTCTTTTTTTCAGGACCTGCAAAGGGACCTTTGATGACGTAATCGCGCTCATCATGTGGTGAGAGCGGTGATGTCGGAGAAGGTTTACTTTTAAAGACTTGTCAGTTGCTCCCTGTATTGGGAGCCATTCACATGTAGCAGGATTGTTGTAGAAAGTCATATGCATGTGAATGGGGAAACTCAGAAGCTTGTGCTACAAATCTGAGTGTGTATATACCCTTATATAGTATGTTTTTGACCCAGGAAAAATATTATATCTCATGAAATCCAGCCCATAATTATAGTAGCTTTTGTATTTACAATAATAAAAAAAAACTTAAATCCCCAGACATTTGCAGAGTAACATTAGCACAACCTGCTGTCTCTGTTGAACAGCCTTTCTGTCCACCTTGGTAAATGTGCTTAGGTGGACGCACGTGATGGTGCATCTTCAGAAGCAGCAGGCTCACCACACCAAGGATCCCTCCACTTACCTGCTGGAAGAGAGAATCAAGACTGGGTTTGTGTGTCCACCTCGGCACCTTTGGTGGACGCACAAAGGCCATTCAATAGAAACAGCAGGTGGCGATGTAGTAACATTAATTCTTGAATGTCTGGGGCTAAAAGCATTATAAAAAATAGTGTAAAAACTGAAAATGATTAATTATGGTCTTGGTTTAACTACAAACAATATTCTCTGTGGCATAACCCCTTTTGACAATTTTTTTTCTCAGCAGATTAGAGAACTCATGTGAGAAGTCATTGTGATTGTGCCAGCTCAAAGCTCACGGTGGCATGGAGGAGAAAGAGAGATGTGGAGAGAGATTCCTGTCTTACTTGTAGGCTTAAAAACCTGGTGTTTCTATTCTCGCACTTCACAAGGAATCCTGCTCCCAGACACTTTTCTAAAAGAACACGACACTGTTTTTGTGAAGGAGCCTGGGACATAAATCACATGAGCCACACTAGGACCTCGTGTGAACAGTCACTCTAAAGGCTTTTCGTGGACATTGTCACGATTATTGTGGTTTGGACCCAACTTTTATTTACAGCCATGAGCTGTGTACCATGGAAAGGGGAAAAGGCAAAATCGGAAAGTGAGTTTCAGGAGCCTCTGCCAGCACACATCTACCACGAAAAGCAGCGCCGGGAGCTCTGCGCCCTCCATGCCTTGAACAATGTCTTCCAGGATGCTGGAGCATTCACTCGGGAAGCCCTTCAGGAAATATTCCAGAGGTGAGGAGCTTATGGACACTAGATGACGTGTATGTAGGAATATTGTTGGAAAGTGTTGACTTGACGAGATTCTTACTTAATACACATGCTGATGAAAAATCTGCGGTGGGGATTTTAAAGGCCAATGGACACCTTTTTGGGGCATTTTTTATATATATATTCCAGAAAATGGACGGCACTCCAGTTAGATGAAAAAAATTTGGTGATACCTTTATTCAACCATCCGGTGCAACGTTTCGGCTCTAAATGAGCCTTTTTCAAGCACTGTTCAGTATTCGGCGCAGGCGCGGTGAGGAAGCTGGCAGCCTGCGAGCGTTGTTTCCCTCACTGCGCCTGCGCCAAATGCTGATCGGCTTGAGATTTCACCAGAGCACAGGGCAGACAGATGCGAGCGCTGCCTGGCCCTGTCAATCAGGACTTGGTGGGAGAACGGTGCCTCTAGGAGCAGGAACTACGCCCCCCCTGCTCCTAGAGGCTAATGAGCATATTATAAAAGTTAGATTTATGGCGTAGCGGGAGCATAGATAAAAGTAGGAATAGGCTGGTTAGGTTTAGCTGACATTAGCACATCGCTAATGTCAGCTAGCTTAATAGGGTAAAATCATTTTTTTTGCGGATCCATTGTAACAATGCCTAAAACGGACATACTGATGTGGACAGCACACGGTGTGCTGTCCGCATTTTTTGCTTACCCATTGAAATGAATGGGTCCGCATCCTTTCCACAAAAAAAAAATGGAACAGAAACAAACAACGTTCGTGTGCATGTAGCCTTATGCTGTCACTACTTCATGCTGCACTAATTTGATGACAGGCTCTCTTTTAACAGGACAAGTAGTCTGTTCTGAAACCCCCTTGCAATAATCTGTTCATATGATTCCATGATTGTCTATTCCTTTATTATTCCTGCTACAAATTATGAATGCTAGAAATGTGCAGTAAAAGTCTGGATGGGTATTATCAGCTGGGGGGGTGTCCCTGCACAGTCAGACATAATCCAGTCAGTGCTGCTGGTGGCAGACTGTGCAGGGCCCCACCCCCATTGCAAACTGCTAGTAATTCATTCATAATTGCTATCAGGAATAATAAAGGGCTGGCACAATGTAGAGTCGTAGGATCAGATGCTCTAGAATTGTTACTACATGGAAGCAAATAGTTACTAAACCATACGTGTCAGGGGAGGTGACAGGTGACTGTATCCAATAGGTTATCATTTGGGGTTGTCCGGGTCCTTGTACCAATAATTAACAATAGGCTGAAGACTAGCTGTGGTGTTTAGGGTGCAGAACATACAAAATATAGAAGGCTTTAACCCCTTAGGGACGCATGACGTACCGGTACGGCATGTTTCCCGAGTCCTTAAGGACCCAACGTCATGGGTTTAAACCGCGATTGTGGCGCGGCGGGGGTTAATCGGGACAGGATGCCCGCTGAAATCATTCAGCGGGCATCCTGTCACAACGCCGGGGGGATTGTGACAGGATCTCACAGGCCCCGGAAGCTGTATGAGTAATACACACAGTATTACTCATACAGCCAATGCATTCTAATACAGAAGTATTTGAATGCATTGTAAAGGAATATACCCCCCAAAGTTCAAGTCCCAAAGTGGGACAAAAAATAAAGTGAAAAAAAAGTTGAAAAAATAAAGTTTTCCCCCCCCAAAAATTCAAAGTTTTATGTAAAAATAAACAAAAGTAATTTTCCCCAAATAAAGTAAAAAAAAAATTGGTAATAAATAGGGGGGAAAAGAAAGTATACTTATTAGGTATTGCCGCGTCCGTATCGACCGGCTCTATAAACATATCACATGACCTAACCCCTCAAAGGAACACTGTAAAAAATAAAAAATAAAAACTGTGCTAAATAAACAATTTTTTTGTCACCTTACATCACAAAAAGTACAACAGCAAGCAATCAAAAAGGCGTTTGCCCACCAAAATAGTACCAATCTAACCGTCACCTCATCCCGCAAAAAAAGAGCCCCTACCTGAGACAATCGCCCAAAAAAAAAAAAAACTATGGCTCAGAATATGGAGACACTAAAACATCTTTTTTTTTTTTTTTGAAAAAAGCTGTTATTGTGTAAAACTTACCAAATATGTATACATTTTTTTTATTTATGTATCGCCGCGTCCGTATCGACCGGCTCTATAAAAATATCACATGTCCTAACCTCTCAGATGAACACCATAAAAAATAAAAACTGTGCTAAATAAACCATTTTTTGTCACCTTACATCACAAAAAGTGTAATAGCAAGCGATAAAAAAGTCATATGCACCCCAAAATAGTGCCAATAAAACCGTCATCTCATCCCGCAAAAAATGAGACCCTACCTAAGATAATCGCCCAAAAACTGAAAAAACTATGGCTCTCAGAACATGGAAATACTAAAACATGATTTTTTTTTTTGCTTCAAAAATGAAATCATTGTGTAAAACTTACATAAATAAAAAAAAAAGTATACATATTAGGTATCGCCGCATCCGTGACAACCTGGTCTATAAAAATATCACATGATCTAACCTGTCAGATGAATGTTGTAAATGACAAAAAATAAAAACGGTGCCAAAACAGCTATTTCTTGTTACCTTGCTTCACAAAAAGTGTAATATAGAGCAACCAAAAATCATATGTACCCTAAACTAGTACCAACAATACTGCCACCCTATCCCGTAGTTTCTAAAATGGGGTCACTTTTTTGGAGTTTCTACTCTAGGGGTGCATCAGGGGGGCTTCAAATAGGACATGGTGTCAAAAAAACCAGTCCAGCAAAACCTGCCTTCCAAAAACCGTATGGCATTCCTTTCCTTCTGCGCCCTGCCGTGTGCCCGTACAGCGGTTTACGACCACATATGAGGTGTTTCTGTAAACTACAGAATCTGGGCCATAAATATTGAGTTTGGTTTGGCTGTTAACCCTTGCTTTGCAACTGGAAAAAAATTATTAAAATGGAAAATCTGCCAAAAAAGTGAAATTTGTATCTCTATTTTCCATTAATTCTTGTGGAACAACTAAAGGGTTAACAAAGTTAGTAAAATCAGTTTTGAATACCTTGAGGGGTGTAGTTTATAGAATGGGGTCATTTTTGGGTGGTTTCTATTATGTAAGCCTCGCAAAGTGACTTCAGACCTGAACTGGTCCCTAAAAATTGGGTTTTTGAAAGTTTCTGAAAAATTTCAAGATTTGCTTTTAAATTTCTAAGCCTTGTAACATCCCCAAAAAATAAAATATCATTCCCAAAATGATCCAAGCATGAAGTAGACATATGGGGAATGTTAAGTAATAACTATTTTTGGAGGTATTACTATGTATTATAGAAGTAGAGAAATTGGAACTTGGAAATTTGCAATTTTTTACAAATTTTGGTAAATTTGGTATTTTTTTTTTTTATAAATAAAAATGCCTTTTTTTTACTTCATTTTACCAGTCTCATGAAGTACAATATGTGACGAAAAAAAAATCTCAGAATGGCCTGGATAAGTCAAAGCGTTTTAAAGTTATCAGCACTTAAAGTGACACTGGTCAGATTTGCAAGTCCTTAAGGTGAAATAGGGCTGAGTCCTTAAGGGGTTAAGGATGGGGGGGTAGCGAGTTGCATACTGTGAGGGATATACGGTAGAAATCTTGGACACAATGATGAGCAGAGAGGTTCTTGAAATTACATGTAACGGTCCCTTCCAATGTTTGCGCAACTTAACATCACAAAATACACCCCCCATGTTAGCTGCAGAAGAACAGAATGCAAATGAAGTTTAGTTGCAGATTGCCCAAAGCTGAATGTCTCCATTCAGTTCAATGGATGTAATCTGCACAGAAATCCGCAACGTTATTCACACACTAAATCTGCAACTTTGAAAAATCCCTACGTGTGGACTTTGTTGCAGAAAATTTTGCCACACAGGGCAAATATTCCACAGCAGAATGTCAGCTGCGGATTTTGCATCAATTTCAGAGGTATTTCTGTTGCAGATTTTGCTATGGCGTTGCCGCAGATTTTACCGTACGCATTGCAAAGGGTGAAATCCACGCAGCATAAATAGACATATTCTGAATAAAAAATCCACACCACAGGTCAATTTACACTGGATTTTCTTCTTTTTACAGCCTGTGGATGAGATTTCTTAAAGGGCACTTGTTATCTACTTTATGCTGCCCTCACGGATGGCGGCATAAAGTAGTGATAGACGCGCTGGTTTCAGCAGTGAGCTAAAAGTAAGTGGTTACTGAGAACCAGCTTTGTAATCATCACAGCTCGGGCCTGAAAGAGTCACGGATACCTCAGAAGAGTCGAGGTTATTCATGATCTCCTGCTCCACCTCCCCCCCACCTTTTGGATGAGGAACATGGCCTCCATTTATTTACACTGGAGATGGACTGCACGTGCACTAGTTTCCCAGTGTAAATTAAAATGGGGTTCTGTCCCTACGCGGCCATGTTCCCAGCACAGTGCCAGCCTGCAGGTAAAGGGAATTTTGTGTAAACTATCAGTGTCGATATTTAATAATTCTTATTACTAGCTGCATGTATGTGCTGTTACCAACATGTGCAGCTAATAAAATAAACTGGCCAACCCCTTTAAAGACCCTAAAAGATCACAAAACTGATGCAAGATCTATAAAATGTAGTGAAGGTAATCTTTTCACCGGTGACTGTATAACCTCCCTTCTGATCCTCAGTTACTTTTCTATTCCTAAGCGACTGCCATTGAGGCTCCCATAGGAAGACATCTGACTTCTTGTCCACACATCAGATGCTGTGTTATTTGGAAAGTCAGTGTTAGTCACATGACACAGCTGAGAATCAGAAGGGAGGAGATAACTCGCAAATTACAGCCTCATGCAGACGTCTGTGGAACACGGTCCATGAGATACCGGACTGGCATTGCAGGAGCGCATGGCGTCATTGGTTGCTATGACGCCGTGCGTTTCGTGCTGCCGCTGCTGTACAGTAATACACTCATATAGATCATACGAGTGTATCACTGTACTGCGGCGGCACAAAGCGCACGGCGCCATAGCAACCAATGACGCTGTGCGCTCCTGCAATGCCAGTCCGGTATCTCATGGACTGTGTTCCGCGGGCGTCTGCATGAGGCTAAAGACATTGGTAAGAAGATCAACTTCACTACAACTTACGTCTAGTACCTTTCTAACAAGTGAGAGAATACATTTTTTGTGGAGTACTTCTTTAATGTAACAACCTCTTCAATGGCTTCAACCTGTGGCTCTCCTGCAGTTGTAAAACCACAATTAACTAGCTTCACAACCACAGGAGAGCCACAGATTGAAGACCACTGCATTAGATTTCATCTTCTTTTACTGCTAGAACCACAAGAAAAGTATACTATAAGACAGAGATCAGCAACCTTCGGCACTGCAGCTGTTGTGAAACTACAATTCCCAGCATGCTCCATTCATTTATATGGGAGTTCTGAGAAGAGAACAGCAAGTATGCATGCTGGGAGTTGTAGTTTCACAACAGCTGGAGTGCCGGAGGTTGCCTACCCCTGCTATAAGAGAACAAAAAATCAACCTGGTCAAAGAATAAACCACACAAACGCTGTCTGATAGATAGTTATATCCTTTTATATCTACGTTTTTGGGCCTATATTACAGACTGCTGGCAATTCGTTTATAAAATTCTAGTAGGAGTTATAGAGGAATTGCACATGTAAAAAAAAAAAAAAAAAAAATGCCCCAGAACTGTTTCATGGGGAATGCAAGTAGTTACTACAACAGACATGTCAGGAGAGACGACAGGTCCTCATTAAATACTGATTGCCTGTCCTTAGTGAATGGAACAGCATGTCGTACCAGGTCCAGCTCTCTGTATTGCCTGTGTAAATAATGTTTAGGGTATAGCACTGGTGTCACGCCCTGCTCTATGGGTGTTCTGAGGAGATCTGTCAGAGTTGCTGCACGTGACTCGATCTGACAGTTTTTGTTGTGGGTTTGAACTGAATCCCACCTCCTCCCAGGTGTTGTTCTTTAGGTAATTGGTGAGACTATTTATTCCTCCCTCTCCCTATAGCCTTTGCTGGTTATAGTTCTGCCTTGTGTGAGCTCTGGAAGTTTGGTGGATTGTCTGCTCCAACACATCTCTAAATAAGCCCTTTTTCCTTCTGTGTCTGTTTTTTACTAGGCCTCTAGGGTGACGCTAGCTCCTTTGGTTGTTGAAGGAGCTGGGTGTCTCTTTCCCTCTTCCCTACAGCTGAGGGTTTGGTTCAGTGTGTTTATAGTCTTAGGTACGTGGGCATGTGCATATCTACCATCGAGATATGCACATGGGCATAGATGCTTAGGGAAAGTGTTTTAGGGATTGCTAGGAGGTGACCCCTTTTGTTCCCTAGCATTTGGGGCCTATCAGTTGTTTTGTTTGCCTTGTCGTGTTCTATTTCCTTCCCTTATCTTACCTACCGTGACAACTGGCTCCAGTGCCTCATCTCCTTCATTGTGCTGATTGACAGACATCATTAGATTTCTTAGAATATTAGATTATCTGCAGTTTCTACCTTAATTGCCTGGTCTTGCGGACAAATGTCTGTGGCCTCTTGTAGCTCATGTCAATGCTTCATGCAGGATCCAATCACTGTTGTGGGAGATCAGGGGACTCTTTTTTTCCCCCAGAAAGTCTTTCTCCCAAGACTCGATCCAATCCCATCCTTGGGCCTAAATGTGTAGGAGCTGTAAGGCTGGGTTCACACGAGCGTGTCCGGATTAGGTCCGGATGCGTCCCGGTGTGTTGCGGCAAAACCGCGCGAGTAGGAATGCAATTGGAGTCAGTTTTGACTGCAATTGCGTTCCGATGTTCAGTTTTTATCGCGCGGGTGCAATGTTTTTTGCACGCGCGTGATAAAAAACCGACACTGGTACCCAGACCCGAACTTCTTCACAGAAGTTCAGGTTTGGGTTAGTTGTAGTGTAGATTGTATTACTTTCCCTTATAACATGGTTATAAGGGAAAATAATAGCATTCTGAATACAGAATGCATAGTACAATAGGGCTGGAGGGGTTTAAAAAAATAAACTCATTAACTCACCTTCTCCTCTTGATCTCGAAGTTCCCGGTCTCTTCTTTACTTGAGTTGTGGGCTAAAGGACCTTTGAGTTGAGTTTACTGATGAGTTGTGGGCTAAAGGACCTTTGGTGACGTCAGATCTCATGCTCCAATCACATGGTCCATCACCGTGGTGATGTACCATGTGATTGGAGCATGAGATCTGACGTCACCAAAGGTCCTTTAGCCCACAACTCAAGTAAAGAAGAGACCGGGAACTTCGAGATCAAGAGGAGAAGGTGAGTTAATGAGTTTATTTTTTTAAACCCCTCCAGCCCTATTGTACTATGCATTCTGTATTCAGAATGCTATTATTTTCCCTTATAACCATGTTATAAGGGAAAGTAATACAGTTTATAGACTGTCACCTAGCAACCATGCGTGAAAATCGCACCGCATCCGCACTTGCTTGCGGATGCTTGCGATTTTCACGCAACCCCATTCACTTCTATGGGGCCTGCGTTGCGTGAAAAACGCAGAATATAGAGCATGCTGCGATTTTCACGCAACGCATAAGTGATGCGTGAAAATCATCGCTCATCTGAACAGCCCCATAGAAATGAATGGGTCCAGATTCAGTGCGGGTGCAATGCGTTCACCTACCGCATTGCACCCGCGCGGAAATCTCGCCCGTGTGAACGCAGCCTAATATGGCTATGTGCATGAGCCTTTACTCTGTATTTCTGCATTCATTTCTCATTTAAGCTTTTGATCACTTTTTTTTATATGTTTATTTGCATTAAACAATTTTCCTTCTGTCTGTGATTTTTATTTTTTGCAGGTTGTCCCCCAATACATTGGTGACCCCACACAAGAAAAACATGCTGGGAAATGGAAACTATGATGTAAATGTTATAATGGCTGCCTTGCAGACAAAGGGTTATGAGGCCGTATGGTGGGATAAGAGAAGGTAATATTAACTCTCACCTCATATGATGACTTCTAATATTGTCATCTAACAGAGCTCGCACATACATTTCTGCCACTGCTATATTCATCTGAACATGCTGCAGGTACAACCCCTTTTAGATATAAGCAACTGGATTTCAGTCGCAGAAATGTCTGCAACAGATCTGCTGTGTGTGAACATGTCATACCAGTATAGTTATCATGGTGACGTATGGAGGTTCAAGCTTTGACTACTTTTCTGTCAGCATCATTGGTTCGGACTTTGCATATGATATTATCTATGACGTTTTTTCTTTCCTGACAGTCTGTACCTGGGTGTTACCAGTTGGGGGGTTGTCCCTGCACAGTCTGATCGGTGCTGGAGTTGGCGTTATATAAAAAGATGCCCCGGAATAGTTATTAGCAGGGGAATGCAAGTAGTTACTAAAACACATTTGGAGAAGTGACAGGTCCTTTTTAAGCTTTAGTAGGAATAATAGAGGAATAACACAACATGGAATTCTATGAAAAGATGCTCCAGAATTGTTATTAGATGGAGATGCAAGTAGTTACTGAAGCACATGTCGGAGAGGTGCCAGGTCCTCTTTAAGCAGGCACACGATATAATAAACGCTGTCTTTGCATTTACCCAGTAAAGCAGTAGTAAATATGTAGAAAGGGATTTCCTTCATTTCCCTGCGTCACGTGTCCCTGTTTTTGTATGAGGTGACTCACTGTGATGGAATTTCCAGACGTCAGTGAGAGAAGACGCGCCTAAGCATTCTTTACACCTTAAGAATCTGGAAGTATTTTGTGAACGAAAACGGAGATTGACTTCCCTTTCTGGTGTGAGAGAATCTTTATTTTTGGGTTCAGTGCTGAATTCAGGGTGCTGAGCGATTAAAGGGGTATTCCCATCTAGGACATTGGGGTCATATCGTTAGAGTATACCCTAGGGTTGGGCAATAAACCGGTATCAACTATATACTGTGGTATTAAGAAATGGCGATATCCCCATTTCTTAATCACCGCTGTATTTTAGTGAAGTCATAGGGGCAGACACGCGTCGCAGCGCTGAATGCCTCTAAAACGTCCGGCGCACATTACAGCCGGCATAGTGGAGAAGGAGAGAGTCCCTCCCCACTGTGATCCGGCTGCCACTGCGCCACCAATGAGAAGGTAGTAGTGAGGAGGAGGGGAGGGGCTATGGCCACTGCGCCACCAATGAGAATTACTGTCAATACAAATATAGACTGCGGGTGCCGGCCGTGTCACATACCCGGCACCCGGTCTCAATGACTGAAAGCGGCGATCCCGCAAACTGAGGCAATTTCCCCCTCAAATGTGGCACATGAGGGGTTAATTGGCACGGTTCGGTGGGATCCCTGTCATTGAGGCAGAGTGCCGGCTGTGGGATTTGGTTGGCACCCGCAGTCTATATTTGTATTATGGGGTTAATTACATTCATTGGTGGTGCAGTGGGCCCCTCCATGCCCCAGTATAATAAATTATAATCATTGGTGCACCCAAGTCCCCCAGTATCATAATCATTGGTGGCAGTGGCCACAGGGTCCCCTCCCCTCTTCATTGGTGGTGCAGTGGTAGCTTTGATCAGAGCCCCAGTAGTGAAATCTCAGGGCTCTCATCGGTTACCATGGCATCCAGGACGCTACTGAAGCCATCCATGGCTACCATGGTAATCTCCCTGCTGCCATGTGCACAAAGCACAGGGCAGCAGGGACAGTGTGAGATCCTATGCACCCTAATAGATCTCTATTAGGGTGCATAGGACGAAGGATGAAAAGATCCCAGGTTCTAGCCCCATAAGGGGGCGAATAGTCATTAACCACCTCCCGACCGCCTAATGCACGGATGCGTCCGAAAGGTGGTTGATTCATTCCTCCTGGACGCATCCGTGCGTCATCTCGCAAGACGCAAGATTTCCTGTGAACGTGCGCACACAGGCGCGTGCGTTCACAGGATCGGAAGGTAAGAGAGTGGATCTCCAGCCTGCCAGCGGCGATCGTTCGCTGGCAGGCTGGAGATGCGATTTTTTTTTTTCTAACCCCTAACAGGTATATTAGACGCTGTTTTGATAACAGCGTCTAATATACCTGCTACCTGGTCCTCTGGTGGTCCCTTTTGTTTGGATCGACCACCAGAGGACACAGGTAGCTCAGCAATATGTAGCACCAAGCACCACCCTACACTACACCCCCCCCCCCCCCCGTCACTTATTAACCCCTTATTCACCCCTGATCACCCTTGATCACCCCTGATCACCCCATATAGACTCCCTGATCACCCCCCTGTCATTGATCACCCCCCTGTAAGGCTGCATTCAGATGTCCGTATGATTTTTACGGATCCACTGATACATGGATCGGATCCGCAAAACACATACGGACGGAAATCTCACATGAACTCACCATACCCCTCACGGAATCCAAATGCGTAAACTTTTTTAGACATTTATATTCCAGACTTCTTCTCACGCTTTAGAGCCCCTATAATGCCAGGGCAGTAAAAATACCCCACATGTGACCCCATTTCGGAAAGAAGACACCCCAAGGTATTCCGTGAGGGGCATATTGAGTCCATGAAAGATTGAAATTTTTGTCCCAAGTTAGCGGAAAGGGAGACTTTGTGAGAAAAAAAAATAAAAAAATCAATTTCCGCTAACTTGTGCCAAAAAAATAAAATTCTATGAACTCTCCATGCCCCTCATTGAATACCCTGGGGTGTCTTCTTTCCAAAATGGGGTCACATGTGGGGTATTTATACTGCCCTGGCATTCTAGGGGCCCTAAAGCGTGAGAAGAAGTCTGGGATCCAAATGTCTAAAAATGCCCTCATAAAAGGAATGTGGGCCCCTTTGCGCATCTAGGCTGCAAAAAAGTGTCACACATCTGGTATCGCCGTACTCAGGAGAAGTTGGGCAATGTGTTTTGGGGTGTCATTTTACATATACCCATGCTGGGTGAGATAAATATCTTGGTCAAATGCCAACTTTGTATAAAAAATGGGAAAAGTTGTCTTTTGCCGAGATATTTCTCTCACCCAGCATGGGTATATGTAAAAAGACACCCCAAAACACATTGCCCAACTTCTCCTGAATACGGCGATACCACATGTGTGACACTTTTTTGCAGCCTAGGTGGGCAAAGGGGCCCACATTCCAAAGAGCACCTTTCGGATTTCACAGGTCATTTACCTACTTACCACACATTTGGGCCCCTAGAATGCCAGGGCAGTATAACTACCCCACAAGTGACCCCATTTTGGAAAGAAGACACCCCAAGGTATTCGCTGATGGGCATAGTGAGTTCATAGAAGTTTTTATTTTTTGTCACAAGTTAGTGGAATATGAGACTTTGTAAGAAAAAAAATAAATAAATAAAAAATCATCATTTTCCGCTAACTTGTGACAAAAAATAAAAAGTTCTATGAACTCACTATGCCCATCAGCGAATACCTTAGGGTGTGTACTTTCCGAAATGGGGTCATTTGTGGGGTGTTTGTACTGTCTGGGCATTGTAGAACCTCAGGAAACATGACAGGTGCTCAGAAAGTCAGAGCTGCTTCAAAAAGCGGAAATTCACATTTTTGTACCATAGTTTGTAAACGCTATAACTTTTACCCAAACCATTTTTTTTTTTTACCCAAATATTTTTTTTTTATCAAAGACATGTAGAACAATAAATTTAGAGCAAAATTTATATATGGATGTCGTTTTTTTTTTGCAAAATTTTACAACTGAAAGTGAAAAATTTCATTTTTTTGCAAAAAAATCGTTAAATTTCGATTAATAACAAAAAAAAGTAAAAATGTCAGCAGCAATGAAATACCACCAAATGAAAGCTCTATTAGTGAGAAGAAAAGGAGGTAAAATTCATTTGGGTGGTAAGTTGCATGACTGAGCAATAAACGGTTAAAGTAGTGTAGGTCAGAAGTGTAAAAAGTGGCCTGGTCATTAAGGGTGTTTAAGCTAAGGTGGCTGAGGTGGTTAAACACAACACCAAAACATTAAAATTTTAAATCGCCCCCTTTCCCGATTTTTACATAATTATTTTTTATAAACAATAAAAAAAACTAATTGGGTATCGCTACGTACGAAAAAGTCCAAACTATTAAAGTATTGAAAAATATCTCCTATGTGGTGAACGCCGTAATAGGAAAAAAAAAAATTAAATACACACAATTTTTAAAATAATTTTTTTTGTCTCCTCCCCTAAAAAATAGGATTGGACTGTTCTATTATGGGCCGCACGTTCCATAAATTGCGGAATGCATTTAATTTTTCTTTTGCGTGGTATCGAGTATTGCATTACTTTTTTATGGGACCTGATATTGAATCAAAATTTTGGTATTGTGACAACCCTAGTCACGGGGGTGTAAGTCCTTTAGGTCACAAAGAAATGGCATCTAGTGGCTGTAAACTCCCAGAGCCAGGAGACTGGTGCTGGATAACAGTCACCGCGCTCTGGGGGCTGCGGTAATATGGCTGTAGTGTGTAGGGACTTGGACCCATATGGGAAGCGCCAGTCTTTAGTAAATGACCCCCAATGTTTTATTTGACTGAAAGGCCTCTTTATGATGCCAAGGTGCCCTTCCTGACAATGTGCACCTATAATGGGCACACTCTGAACAACCCACTTATCACAGTGCTCTAGACTAAAAAAAATACCTAGTAGCCATTGGCTCCTGAACTGAAAAATTTAGGAGCCAAATTAAATTTTTAGTCGCCAAATCGAAACCAAATCAAAATTTTGGTATCGTGACAACGCTACGCCGATCAGATCGGCGTAGGGTTGTTTCCATACCAAAATTTTGATTCACTTTCGTCACCATAAAAAAGTATTGCGATACTCAATACCACGCAAAAATTAACACCCCAAAAAAAGCCGCTTGCATTTCGCATTTTATTAAACGTTCGGCCCATAATAGAACAGTCCTATCCTATTTTTTTGGGGTGACAAGGTGACAAAAAAATGGCGAATCGCATGGTTTTTATTTATTTCTGTTACGGCGCTCACCGCATAGGAGATATTTTTAAATATTTTACAGCGCTATGTAATATGTTTATTTATTGTTTATATATTTTAGATGTAAAATTGGGAAAGGGGGGATTTAAACTTAATATTTTAGGCTACTTTCACACTAGCGTTTTTCATTTCCGGCATAGAGTTCTGTCACAGGGGCTCTATACCGGAAAAGAACTGATCAGTTTTATCCCCATGCATTCTGAATGGAGAGTAATCCGTTCAGGATGTCTTCAGTTCAGTCGTTTTGACTGATCAGGCAAAAGAGAAAACCACAGCATGCTACGGTTTTATCTCCGGCGAAAAAAATGCAAGACTTGCCTGAATGCCGTATCCGGCATTTTTCCCCATAGGAATGTATTAGTGCCAGATCCGGTATTCAAAATACCGGAATACCGGATCCGTCCTTCCGGTCTGCGCATGCGCAGACTGGTAAAAATGTGTAAAAAGAGACAAGACGGATCCGTCTGTCCGCATGACAAGCGGAGAGATGAATTTGTTCTTGCAATGCATTTGTGAGATGGATCCGCATCAGGATGCGTGTCACAAATGCTTTCAGTCGCATCCAGATCGGCAGAAATACATGCCGGATCACACTGCCGCAAGTGTGAAAGTAGCCTTAGTGGTTTTTTTTTTCATTTTTTTATATACTTACTATTAGTCCCCTTAGGGGCTGGAACCCTTGTCCTATTCACCCTTAGGCCCCTTTCACATGGGTGAGATTTCTGTGCGGGTGCAATGCGTGAGGTGAACGCATTGCACCGCACTGAATCCAGACCCATTCACTTCATTGGGGCTGTGCACATGAGCGGTGATTTTCACGCATCACTTGTGCGTTGCGTGAAAATCGCAGCATGTTCTATGTTGTGCGTTTTTCACGCAACGCAGCCCCTATAGAAGTTAATGGGGCTGCGTGAAAATCACAAGCAAGTGCGGATGCGGTGCGATTTTCACGCATGGTTGCTAGGATGAAAGTCTATTCACTGTGTTGTTTTCCCTTATAACCTAGTTATAAGGGAAAATAATAGCATTCTTTAATACAGAATGCTTAGTAGAAGGTCAATTGAGGGTTAAAAAAAATTTAAATATGAACTCACCTCCTCCAATTGATCGCGTAGCTGCCGTTCTCCTGTTCTTTTTTCAGGACCAGTCAAAGGACCTGTGGTGACATCACTGTGCTCATCACATGATTCATCACCATGGTAATGGACCATGTGATGAGCTCAGTGACGTCACCACAGGTCCTTTGACAGGTCCTGAAGAAAGAACAGGAGACCGGCAGCTACGCGATCAATTGGAGGCGGTGAGTTAATTAATTTTTTATTTTTTTTAACCCTCATTGGCACTGCGCCACCAATGTTTATTATACTGGGGTGTTGGAGGGGGAGTGTACTGCACCACCAATGAAGATAACTGACCTGTTGATACAAATACAGGAGGCGGGTGCAGGAATCAAATAGCCGACACCCGACCTCTATGACAGGGAGCTGCGATTCGCTGCAGTTAACCCCTCAGGTGCCGCAGCTCCTTGTCAGAGGTCAGGTGTCGGCTATTTGATTCCGGCACCCGCCTCCTGTATTTGTATTAACAGGTCAGTTATCTTCATTGGTGGCGCAGTGGCCACAGTCCCTCCTCCTCCTCCTCCTCCTCCTGTCTCTCTTCCTATTGGCGGCAGCAGCACAGGGGGGAGGGAGAGACTCCTTCTCCACTGCGCTGCTGAGAAGAACATCGGCGGCAGGGCAGAGAACTATCATCTCCTGTGCCCCGCCGCTGTATTCAAGACTAAAAATTCTTGTCGCCATTTGTAAATTTTGGTCGCCATCTGGAGCCCTGTATCAGGGTTTTCCGCTAGGATGTCCCATTTTCTGTGGGAGTGGTGAAGATGGCTGATCGCTGCTATCTCCAGCACTCCCATAGAGAAGGAATGGAGCAGCAGGGGGCACGGCCGCTCCATCAGATTTATCGGCAACGGTGACCCCGTTCTTGGTGGACAACTAAGAGATATTACTGCATGGTGGCATCAAGGAGACATTATAATGTATGAGGTCAACAAGGAAACACGAGTACATGTTTTGAGGTTTTTTTTTTTCTAAATGGGCATTTATTAATATAGTTATCGTGGGAATATTTTTGATATCGCCCAACCCTAGTATGCCCCCAATGTCTGAGAGTTGCGGGTCCCACACCTTTGCTTAGAACGGAGCCTGCAAAGTGCCGGAGGGCACGTGTGTGGCCATCCTCCATTTATTCCTATTGCAGTGCCGAAAAAAGCCGAGCGACGTGCTTGTCTATTTTTGAAAGTCCCATTGAAATGAATGGGAAGCACACTGTACAATCGCAGCCACTGCTCCATTCACTTCTTTGAGGCTTATGGGAATAGCTCCCGGTGGCAGCCGCGCATGTGCTGTGTGCCCTCCAGGACTTCGCAGGCTCCTTTATAAGTGTAGGTGTGGGTCCCAGAGGTGGGACCTGCACCTCTCAGACATTGGGGGTATATGCTAGCAATATGCCCTCAATGTCTAAGATGGGAATACGCCTTTAAGGCAGCCAGGTGCCCAACAATGGCCCCCAGGCCTACCATGTATGGATGACCATTAGGCAGTGTCTCTTTACTGCAGCTTGCATGATACACTGCATTCTATGGAAAAATAAATATGGTCTATGGCAGTGGTGGCGAACCTATGGCACGGGTGCCATAGGCGGCACTCAAAGCCCTCTCTGTGGGCACCCGCACTCTGGAAAAAGTCTATAGTGTACCAATATGCCTTAGACCTTTCCTGCCATTCTTCAGCGCAGGGCGCACTATGAACACCACAGGCAGCGCATTGAATGTAGGCTATTATAGCTAAATGATAAAGTACATGGAGGATATACGATACTGGACTGTAGTATTCAGGTTAAATTGGCACTTTGCGATAAATAAGTGGGTTTTGGATTGCAGTTTTGGCACTCGGTCTGTAAAAGGTTCACCATCACTGGTCTATGGCTTTGAATGCAGCGACAGTTTTTATTGTGTAGATATACCCAAAATTCGTGGCACTAAAAAAATAAAACTCTACCCGCAAAAAACAAGAGGCTATGTTGACGCAGAAAGTTGGGAGTTTGGAAATGTAGACGTAACGATACAAAAATACACCATTTCCTGTCCAGATAGGCTGCATCCTTATGGCGTTATTGCACATTGATGGATCCGGGGATGTGGGAGTCTGGATGTAGTTCTTTTATTGCTACCAGGAGGAAAGCGGTTATGGGCTACATTACAGTGTTAAAGGGACAGGGCCGGCAGGAGGAGACTAACGCGGCCTGGCCCTGTCAATCAAGGACGGCAGGGCGGGACATGAGGTGGGAGAACTGAGCCTCTAAGAGCAGGAGCCCCCCTGCATATCATAAAAGTTAAAATCGTGCAGTAAGGGGGCCATCAGCAAGCATAAGAATGGTAGAGTTAAGGTCTGCTAAAAAAAAAAGTGAAATTCCTGTTATTTTTATTTTTTTTCCAGCTCCGGTGTAAGGGTACATAGTGAATTGTCTGATGTTCTGATTTCAGCTAGGTTATTAATTCCTTCTTTTAGGTATCGGCTACCACATACACTGATGTGCAGGTCTAACACGAGCCTACCATGTACAGTGCTCACTTTAAAGGGAACCTGTCTCATTGAACATGGTGTCTGAGCTGAATGCAGCATGTTATAGAGCAGGAGGAGCTGAGCAGTTTGTTATATAGTTTTATGGGAAAAGATTCAAAAACTTGTAATTTATACATTTCTATTCCTTCGGATTCTGAGCTTTGGAGGCGGTCCTATCAGTGATTGACAGCTCTCTCTGTATACACAGTCGTAGAGGGAAGGATGTGACCGACTCCTGGACTTCACAGCTCAGAATGAGCAAAAATGTAAATGTAGAAAATACGAAATTTACTGACTCTTTTCCCACAAAGCTGTGTATGTCTGCTCAGCTTCTTCTCTATAATGCCTCATTCAGACATCAGTGTTCGGTCAGTGATTACCATCAGTGATTTTTGAGCCTAAACCAGGGACAGATCTTTCCCTTATACCTTATGTCTGTGGAGGCTCCAATCCTGGTATTGGCTCACAGTCACTGATGGAAATCACTGACCAAAACACTGAGGCCTTGTTCACATTTCCGTTTTTCACTGACGTGTGCTGCCTGCATTTTCCACGGACAGTACACATACCTATTGATTTAAATGTGTCTATTTACATTTCAGTATTTTATTTTTTACTGACTATGGGTCAGTAAAAAATAAAAATAAATCGGAGACATGCACTACTTTGATCCATAATGCGGACCAAGCATGCCCATTGAGGTCTACGGGTCCGTGAAAATAACTAACACGTCAATGTTGCGTCCGTTTTTCACTGAAGACGAATAGAAGATTCTTTTGGAAATTAATTTTCAGCTGAGCAACATCAGTGAATTACGGATGAGAAACGGACTTCACAGACATCTTCACTGATGAAACGCGTACGCTTTTGTTTTTTCATGGATGTGACATGGAAATGTGAACGAGGCCTGACATGTGAATTGGGGTTAACATACTTCCTCCAGATTAATTTGTATTTTAAAAGAAACCTGTCGCCACGAAATGCAATGCAGTCTGCAGGCAGCATGTTATAGAGCAGGAGGAGCTGAGCAGATTGATATGCAATTTTGTGGGAAAACTTGCTCTTTCTATGCGTCAGAGTCTTGTGGGCAGTAGGGTTGTCACGATACCAAAATTTTGATTCGATTTCGATACCACGCGAAAAAAAATAAAACACCAAAAAAGCTGTGTGTATTCTGCATTTTATTTGAACGCCCGATCCCATTTTTTGACTTTTTCACCGCATAGGAGATATAATTTTTCTCGCCCAGTTTCCTTGGGGGACACAGAAGACCTTGGGTATAGCTCATCTCCATAGGAGGCGTGACACTAAGTGAAGACTGTTAAGCCCCTCCTCCACAGCTATACCCTCAGCCTGGAGAGAGAGACTGCCAGTTTTTGCTTAGTGTCCAAGGAGGCAAGACACTCCCTGCTCTGCAGGGCTGTATTCTCCTTGTTTAAATTTTAGATTTTTACTTTTTTATTTTCTTTTTGTTCCAGATCATCAGGGATAACAGAGTCGCACTAGACCTCTCTGTTCTCCCGGGGTTGAGCTGCGCCAGTGCCGGTCACCCGCACTGCTGCCTCCCCCACAGAAGGCAAGGTGGACCAGGGCAGCCTAGCTCCCCTGCATCCCGCCAGCCCAAGGGTCGCCCGCACGCCAAGTCCCTCTTCCAGCGTCCTGCCACTACGGTGCCAGTAGCTGAAGGGGCGACCCTGCTGGAATGGACCGAGGGTGAAGACGGCTGTGGTAAGAGAGGCTTCACCAGCCCTACGTCCCCGTCCCCCCCGGTCTCCTGCGTGCCTGACCCCCATACTGGGCCTCTAGTCCCCTGCTGGATCTATGCTCGCACCTGCAGAGCGGCAATCTCCTTCTGCCTTACCCCCCCCCCCCCCCTGCCTGGCTCCCATAGACATGCAGCCAGTGGCTGTCTCCACAGCCAGCTACAGAAGCGGCAACATAGTTTATTTCTACCACAGGCACCCGGTCTCTGGGTCCCCCCCCATCTCCTACCGGAGTGTTGCTCAAGGCCTGCCTGACGGCTGTGGAGTGAGGCCTCGCCTCCGGCCGACATTGGTACTCTGGTGCGACCGGGCGCCGCAAAAATCTTAGCCCAGGCTCCGCGGCCTGCTAGGCTGCCATTCCGGGTCCCTGACTCTTCCGGCCGGCGGGGTGGGCTCCCGCGGCCGGCAAGCCGCCATTCCGAGCCCCTGACTCTTCCGGCCGGCGGGGTGGGCTCCCGCGGCCGGCAAGCCGCCATTCCGGGCCCCTGACTCTTCCGGCCGGCGGGGTGGGCTCCCGCGGCCGGCAAGCCGCTATTCCGGGCCCCTGACTCTTCCGGCCGGCGGGGTGGGCTCCCGCGGCCGGCAAGCCGCCATTCCGGCCGGCGGGGTGGACATCCCTCTGTCTGTGAGCTCCCGCGGCCGGCTTTGGGCTTGACTTCAGCAGGCCCCGGCCGACCGTCGGTGCCGGTCGGTGGGGCTCCGCAAATTGTGGCCCAGGCTTCGCGGCCTGCTGGGCCGCAATTCCGACCGGCCCGCGGGCTGGGCACCCGCGGCCGGTTTGATGCGCCACTCCGCCTCAGGTTCCGGCGGTACATGCCGGGCGCCGCAAATTTAGACCACGGCCTGCTAGGCCGCAAAATTCCGGCCTCTGGTGGAGGGGGCGGGAACTTCTCCAGGCGCGAATTTTTCCCGCCGGGAGGTTCCTCCGCCCCCAGGGGATCGCAGCGCCGCCCTCCAGGCCGGATCCATGTTAACCCTTTTGGGTACAGGCCGGCTCCCAATGGGCCTGTATGGCTGGCCCCCCCCCTTTTTCCTGACTATCTGTGCCCCTATATGGTGGCCCCCTTTAGCCTCAGAGAGGCTGTGTTTTTAAAAAAAAAATAAAAAAAAATATATATATATATATATATATTTCTATTGGACTGCGCAGGACGCTGCAGCCTCATCAGTAGTGCTGCATGTCTGCATGCCCTCTTTCCACAGGCGGCATAGTGTTGCGCTCCCAACCTGCGTCGGTGCTAGGGCATTTCCCCTTTTAGGCAGTTTTCCTGCCCTCTTCCAGGATACGGCGCTGGCCAAGTGCATGCGGCCCTTCCGTTGGCAGCATTCATCATCTCTCCAGTTATGGTGCCTGCCATGTGCATCCCCCCCCTCCTAGGCGGGATACTGCACTCTCCCTGGCTGCCGGCTGGCCATGTGCATGACCCCCTTTTAGGCGGAATGCTGCACCTTCACCGGATACGGTGCTGGCCATGTGCATGACCCCCTTCCTAGGCGGAATGCTGCACTCTCTATGGATTTGCTGCCGGCCATGTGCACGACCCCCTTCTCTAAGCGGAATGCTGCACTCTCACTGGATTCACTGCCGGCCATGTGCGTGACCCCCTTCCATGGGCGGAACGCAGCGCTCTCACTGGATTCGCTGTCGGCCATGTGCGTGACCCCCTTCTTAGGCGGAACGCTACACTCTCACTGGATCTGTTGCCGATCGTGTGCATGACCCCCCTTTTTAGGCGGAATACTGCACTCTCACCGGATTCGGTACTGGCTATGTGCACGACCCCCTTCCATAGGCGGAACGCTGCACTCTCTCTGATGGGCTATGATGAACTTATGTACTATGTTACTATGCTGCACTCTCACTGGTTCCGCTGCCGGCCATAGGCATGATTCAGGCAGCATAAATACATCCCTCTGTCTGTGGTTGTTTTCTCGCAGGTACGTTGCTGGCCATGTGTAAGTACCCCATACATGGCGGGGTGCTTGCACTCTCGCAGGATCCGCTGTCAGCCATATGCATGACCCCTCTTCCGTGGGCGGTGTACGTACTCTCGCTGGATTCTCTGCCTGCCATGGGCATGCCTTCCTTCCTCAGGTGACATACACACATTCTCACTGACTGTGTTTGTCTCTCACCAGTACGTTGCTGGCCATGTGTATGACTTCCATACATGGCGGGTGCACGCACTCTCCCTGGATGAGATGCTGGCCATGTGCATTACCCCCCCTTTTTTCTGGGCGGCATGCTACACTCTCACCGGATACCTTGCTGGCCATGAGCATGGCCCTCTAACATGGGTGGAACGCTTGCACTCCCATTGGATATGGTGCTGGACTTGTGCGTGACCACCCCTTGTTCCATGGGCAGAATTTGGCACGCTCATGAGATTCACGGCTGTCCTTGTATGGCTGTACTGGACTTGTACATGTCCCCCTTCATTGGCAGAGTAGTAGCACTCTCGCTAAATCAGTGTTGGGTGTATTATTGCACACTCACTTAATGCTAGGATAACCCTGTGCATGTTCCCCTTTCACTAGGTGGACCTCCTGCTGGATTATAGGGTATGTCCTGCTTCTCTGAAGTAGGTACGGCCTTAGGCATCACTCCCTTTTGGGACCGGCCTTTGCACTCTTGCAGACTGCAGTTTGCCAGATACAATTTCCCCCCTTTCGGGGCGGACTGCTTGCGTTCCATCGCATGCTATACTAGGCTTGTGCATAACTCCCTTTCAGGTTGCACTTTGCAATTCCGTACATGCTGTGGCACTCTGTGGCGAGCCCCCTTTTTCGCTGAATTAACCTTTTTGCAGTGAGCGAACGTTCTTGTGCGTTGTTTGGGCCGTTTATGCCTTCTCCTCCTGTAGGTGGGTTGGCCTTCTCACTGCTTACGGGCTGCTCGTACGTATGCCTCACCTGCTTCCTGCGGCATACTTTTGTTTTCTTGGGATACGATGCTGGCCGCAAGCCTTGCACTCGTCTCTAAGGAGTTCATTCTGTCCACCTGACCCGGACGGGCTCTACTTGCTCTCTGCTGCACGGAGCTGGGTGGTACTCATTCATTTAGTTGGCCCTTTATTCCAGGGAGTGTTCGTGGTTCCTAGATGCGTGCCCATTCGTCCTTCCGCGGTATTGCTTCCCTGCGTTAGTGGTCACATGGTCGGGAGTGCTGTTGTCTGGAGCGCCCCTCGAATTCTTCGTTGGCTCTGGCAGGACTGCGGTTCCCTTGCCTGCTGCAATTTCCTCCTCTTCGGATGTAGTGTGGTATGAGTCCTTCCTCTTGGCGCCTCTACGCTTCAGTCTGATCTGCTACCAGGTGCGGGCCGCTTTTCTCGGGGAAAGTCACCCAAATTCTCTTGGGTGCTCGATTACCCAGGTCCGGAGGACTTCCACCTTGGGTTCTCAGGGTATTCGCCTTCTGCGAGGCGGTGAACCGGGCATCTCACAGTGTAGCAGGGTTCTGCTTTTGAGCTGTCCTATGGCTTCCCTGTTGCCCACTCCTCCTTTCGATTGGAGGGTGTTATGCCGGCCTCTGTCTCGACTACCTTATCTCGCCGGCTCTGTTTGGCTCCCGCTCGGTACAGATCACTCCGATGTGGCTTCTGTCCCGCCAGACTTCAGAGGCTGTTCCTTCACTGTCCTCCCCTCTGGGGAGAGCATGGTTGTTCATGTGGATGGTTCCGGTGTTCCTTTTGGCCTCGTACTGTCTCCCTTGTCCACACTGGCTGTATTAGCTGTGCCTATTTACCGAGTCTACCGCGTTCTGTCCTCCCGCTGAGTGCAGATTGCGTGGTCCATGCTAAGTCAATGGTCCTGCTGTAGACTTACCTTCTCGGTAACTTGGGGGGACTACCTTTCGGTCCAGATTGTCCTTTGATCTCCCACACCGGGACTGTAGAACATGGCTACATCAGCATGGACTTTAGCCTGTCTTGTCCTGGCATCTGGCGGATGCTGGGCGGGCCCTTTGGTTCCTTTCAGTCTGTCCTTCTACTCCCCCGCTAGGGTGGATACGGGACAACGTTGCCCGGGGGCCGACGGGACCAGTTTTGTCGACTTCTGCCCGTGTTACTGGTCTGCGCCTGATCACATTGGTTTTTTTCGCCCGCTTGCCAGGCGACTCCAGCGGGTTTGCTACTGTCCGCTCCTGGCTGTATTTCGTCCAGGATCTGTCGTAAGACTTATGGTTCTTTTGTCTGGGGTTCTGTGGGAAGCTGTGCATTCCCCACTCTGACCTTTTCTCTCCCCATGGTTCTGTCTTTTTTTCCAGTCCGGCCTGGACCTGGGACTGGAATTCCTTTACTTGAGGTGTCAAGTGTCAGCGCTGTTCTTCCTCTTCCAGCGTTCCCCGGCCCTCTGGGCCTGTCAAGACCTTCTTACTCGAAATGGCTCTTTGGTTCCTCTGTACTGTCCTTCGGTATCGCCCTGGGAACTTCATACTGAGCTCTCGGTGCTCCAATCTTGTCCTTGGAGCCGTTACAGAAGTTCTCTCTACCCCGTCTGTCCTGTACGGTTGTGTTTCCGTATCAGTCGTGTCTCTGACTGGTGCCTGAATGGCCCCTTTTTGTTCTGAGCCTTATGTCTTTTCCCAGGGCAGGGCTGTTCTACATCCCGTTCCTTCCTTCTGAAGGTGGTGTTTGCCTTTCGCTTCAACACTTCACCGATTTTGGACGTTGTTTGGGCCTTGCCGGTTTTACTTGGAGATCTCCGACTCTTGTCGACGTTTGGTCTCTTGGGTTTCCTGGAGGTCCGCACTTAGAGTTGACGGACTCCAGGGTGGTTTTCCTCCGCCTTATCAGATTGGCTATTGCTGAGGTTACCGCACCGAGGGCAGAATTCTGCCTTTGCTGTCGCCGTTCATTTCACCAGAGCGATCGGTGCCTCCTGGGCCGGAGACATTGGGCTTCGGCCATGCATTTGAGCAGGGCGGCCACAGGTCTTCCGTGCACGCTTTACAGAGTTCTACAGGGTGCATACTCTGGCTTCGGCGTATGCTGCCTTGGTCCGCCTGGATCCGCAGGCGGAGGTTCCTTGATGCCTTCGGGTGCTTCGCCTTGGAGCTGTGGTCCCTCCCCTTTTGGACTGCTTTTGAACGTCCCAAGGTCTTCTGTGTCCCCCAAGGAAACTGGGCGAGAAAACGAGATTTTTGTATAACTTACCAGTAAAATCTCTTTCTCGCTCTTTCCTTGGGGGACACAGCACCCACCCATTCATTGTTTTTCTCTACACGGTTTCCGAGTTTGTGTTACCCGTTGGGTAGTTGGCTTGTTGGTTCCTTGTTGGACTTTGCCTTTTCTCACTGCTTGGACACGCAACTGGCAGTCTCTCTCTCCAGGCTGAGGGTATAGCTGTGGAGGAGGGGCTTAACAGTCTTCACTTAGTGTCACGCCTCCTATGGAGATGAGCTATACCCAAGGTCTTCTGTGTCCCCCAAGGAAAGAGCGAGAAAGAGATTTTACTGGTAAGTTATACAAAAATCTCGTTTTTAAATTTATTTATTTTTTTATATTTTAATAGTTCGCACTTTTTTGGGCGTGGCGATATGTAATATGTTTATTGTTTTATATATTTTATATGTAAAATTGGGAAAGGGGATGATTTATACTTAATATTTTTTTATTTTATTTTTTGTTTTTTAACTTTTTATTTAATAACTATTAGCCCCATTAGGGGCTAGAACCTGGGATCTTTTAATCCCTTGTCCCATTCACCCTAGTAGAGCTGTACTATTGATTGTAAGACTGCCACCAATGAAGATAAGTAGACTTTTAAGGGTCCATTCGCACGTCCGTGTGTGTTTTGCGGATCCGCAAAACACGGACACCGGCAATGTGCGTTCCGCATTTTGCGGACAGCACATTGCTGACACTAATAGAATATGCCTATTCTTGTCCACAATTGCGGACAAGAAAAGGATACGTTCTATGTTTTTCGGGAACGGAATGAATGGGTCCGCAATTCCGTTCCGCAAAATGGACCCGTGTGAATGGACCCTAATACAAATACAGGAGGCGGGTACCGGAGGCAGAATCACATAGCTGGCACCCGGCATCTATGACAGGGCATGGCGGATCGCAGAACCCTGTCATAGAGGTCGGGTGCCGGCTATGTGATTCTGCCTCCGGTACCTGCCTCCTGTATTTGTATTAAAAGATTACTTATCTTCATTGGTGTCGCAGTGGCCACAGCCCCTCCCCTCCACCCGTCTCTCTTCTTATTGGCAGCAGAGGCACAGGGGGGGGAAGGAGGGAGAGACTCCTTCTCTCCTGTGCTGCTGAAATAACATTGGGTGCGCTGAGAGCAGCATGCCCCATGTTCTCTGATACTAGGCTGTGCAGTAGCGCAGCCGAGTATTGGTAAATGTCAAATCCCGGTATCGAATTGATACCAGTACAAAAGTATCGATTGGGTACCGATAATTCGATACCCGGTGCAACCCTAGGGGGCAGTGCCACTCAGTGATTGACAGCTAAGGGTACTTTCACACTAGCGTTATTCTTTTCCGGCTTAGAGTTCCGTCAAAAGGGCTCTATGCCGGAAAATAACTGATCAGCCATATCCCAATGCATTCTGAATAGATAGAAATCCGTTCAGTTTGCATCAGTATGCAATCCGTTCAGTCACTGATCAGTCGCCGGAATGCCGGATCCGGCATTAATTCCCATTGACATTCATTAGTGCAAGATCTGGCATTGCAAAACAACTGAAGGATGCGCAGACCGGGAAAACTGTGAAAAAGACTGCAAGACAGATCCATCCGCATGACAAGTGGAGAGATGGATCCGTTCTTGCCATGCATTTGTAGACTGATCCTCACCCGGATCCGTCTACAAAGGCTGTCAGTTGTCACACTGATCGGCGGATCCGGCAGGCAGGTCCGACGACGGAACTGCCTGCCGGAACACACTAATGCTAGTGTGAAAGTACCCTAACTCTGCATGATAAGCATACAGGGAAGGCTGTCAGAGGGGCCCTGATACATAAAAAGAGCAGAGGTTTAAAGGAATAAAAGTCAATTTTTACTGAATTGTTTCCCATAAAACCATACATCACTCTGCTCAGCTCTTCCTGCTCTATAACCTACTGCCTGCAGATTGTGCTGCATTTCATGGTGATGTGACCTTTCTGCTTTTTCAGTTTTTTTATTTAGATATGTTCTGTTCTTTTTTTTTTTTTTCCTAACATTGTTTCTCAACCTTTCTTTAGGGATGTTGGCCTGATTTCACTCTCTAATGTTACTGGATTCATTATGAATCTTCCATCTAGTCTGTCTTGGGGACCCCTTAAGCTGCCACTTAAGAGGCAGCACTGGATCTGCGTGCGTGAGGTCGGTGGCACTTATTTCAACCTGGACTCTAAATTAAAGAGGCCTGCACGGATTGGAAATGACGATGACCTTAGGTAAGCTGGATGAGTAGTTCGCTGCTAGGTAGACATGATGACTACTAGAGGTAGGTGCTTTTTGTCTATGGGTCTTTGTGATTGGATATATGTCAGGAAACCATTTAAGTAGTGATTGTCCAAAGTGGCCAACCTGTTCAATGTTGTGGAGGGTGGACAGCACAGCTGTAGAAAAGTTACATGGGTGTAAATGGAGTCGGGATGGGCAGGTTTGTTCCAGCCAAGCTACGTACCAAGAAAAATCCATTCCTCCGCAGCTCTTCAATGCAGGAAGTCGGTTAACGAAGCGTAATCCAAAGCTGCAAGCTTTTTACCTTTATATAACCGTATATAATCAAAAAATTCTAATACTTTTTGAATAAAAAACAGAGACCCTAGTGCAGTGATGGCTAATCTCTGGCAGTCCAGCCATGGAGAAACTTCGACTCCCAGCATGTTCCATTTATTTCTATGGAGTTCTGAGAACAGCCAAGCGAGGGAGCATCTTGGGAGTCCTAGTTTTACCACAGCTGGAGTGCCGGAGCTTAGCTATCACAGCCCTAGTGGCAAGTGATGGGCTTCAAAGGCAGCTCCAAATGGAATCTACGACAGCACCCCTGGAGAGACCGCCTCCTCCTCCGGACAGGAACCAGAACCGCATTTTAAAAGAGGGATCCTCCCATCTACCTCCAGTTCTATCCTAAGAGGCAGGAGAGAATCGGTTAGCTGCGGGGGCCCCGGCAATTGATGCGGTGAGGAGGATTACCCCGGGCAGCGTAAGTTTCCATGGGGAGCCGCTGCAAAAGTTTGGGCTCCAGTCTCTGTCTTTCACCTTCCGCTCCCCTTCCCGGGCCTGGGGAGTTTTGACCTCTCTGGGACTCCTGCGAACCTCTGCGGCCGTGTTTGGCCTCTGGCCCGCGTGTCTGCATCTACTTCCGGGTTCAAGCGGTGGGAGGAATCCGACGTTGCGGACCGGAAGGGGAGGGAGCCGGCAGTGCGTGCCAAGGAGAAAAAGCACAGCCAGCTCACTGCCATGCGGACTGAAGAGGTGGCAGTTTCTCATTCCGGCTGGTTGTGCTGTGGAAAGAATGGAGCAGGTTCAGTGCGCTGAGACCACTGAGAACTAAGAGGGGTCATTCCCCGACAGATTTTATTTTTAGTATTGCTCATGGGGTCATGTTTGTTTGTGCTTGGGTGTCTAAGGAGTCTTCCAGGAAGACCTCCAGAGCTAAAGAGAGGGGGTGTGTGGTTTGTAAAAAGAAGCTACCTTCTGCGTGGGCTAAACCACTTTGTCAAGGATGTGTCAGCAAGTTAATGGTGGAGAAAGCTCCATCCTTGATGAGCAGCATTAAGCAGATGATCCGAGATGAGGTCAGAGAGTCGGTTAGCGGATTGATTAAATGAATTCTGCTGCTGCATCTAAAGATTCCCCCTCCAGTGACAGCGATCTACTTTCTGGTTTGGAGGAAGGAGAGTGAGACCTCAGCAATCAGTACAGGACTCTATGTTTGAGGTCCTAGGAAGAGGAAGGTGTTTGATATACTTAAGAACATTCAGGCGGTAATCGCCAGACAAGGGAAAAGACCTGATAGGAAGTTTTTCATTCCTTCCTCTGTTAAACGGAAATATCCGTTTGATGAAGAGGTCTCCGCCCCTTGGGATAGGGCACCAAAGCAAGATGCTCCTGTGGCTAAGATGTCCAGGAAAAATGCACTCCCCTTTGAACATATGGGTTCCCTTAAGGACCAAATGGACAGAAGGGCAGAGGTTTATTTAAAGAAAAACTGGGAAAGGTGTGGATGGGGGAGTTAGAGGCTCACATTAAAGGAGGTACCCCTAGGAAACAGTTGCTTACCTCTTTCCCCATTATAAACAATGCCCTAGATTTTCTGGCTGGCTCTGCGGACTCCTTAAGATTTTCCACTAGGGCTTCGGCCTTATATAACTCTGCCCGTAGGGCTATTTGGTTAAAGGGTTGGAATGGGGACGCTTCCTCTAAGGCAAAGCTTTGCGCTATCCCATGTCAGGGTGAGTTTTTGTTTGGCCTCCTCCTTGACGACCTTCTAGAAAAGGCCTCTGACAAGAAAAAAGGCTTTCCCTCCACTAGTCAACCACCCAGTAGTTCTCTGTCCTAGATTTAATAAAGAAGGATTTAAGGGAAAGGAGAGAGCAAAGCTATTTTCTGGTGTCACTAGAAAAAACATGGCGTTTCTTTTTTCCGGGCCAGATGCCTCAAAGAAGCAGTCCCATTGACGCCAGGCCCCCGTTCGGAGGTCGTCTCTCTTTTTGCCCATCGTGGCAGGAGATCTCCGACAGCACATGAATAAACTCTGTAATAAGGGAAGGCCTAAGGTTAAACTTTTAAAGCTTTCCAGAAGGGAGATTTGTAGTCACAGATTACCGGTCAGATCCCACAAAGCAGTCAGCTATCATTGCAGAAGTCTTTTTTCCTAATAGAGAAGAGTGTTGATAAAGGTCCCAGAGCAGGAGGTGACAAAAGGGTTTTACTCCCCCCTGTTTCTCTTCAAGAAACCAAATTGCTTGTTTCGGACCATAATAAACTTAAAATGTTTAAACCAGTATCTGGTGTACGAGAGGTTTCGTATGGAGTCCATCAGGTCAGCAGTAAGCAATCTTTCCCCGGGCTGCTTTATGGCCACAGTGGACCTGAGGGATGCATATTACCATGTCCCTATCGATCCCAGCCATCAGATGTTTCTGAGGGTAGCAGTCCAATTAGGGAAGGAAGCTCTACATCTTCAGTTTCGGGCCGTACCCTTTGGGCTTTCTCAGGCTCTGAGGGTGTTCACAAAGATTTTCAGAGATGATGGCCCACGTGAGGGAGAAAGAGTCATTATACCTTACCTGGACGACTTTCTTCTTGTGTCTGTCAGATCAGGCTCTTCAGGGACAGATTGCCTGGTTGAGGGAAGTTCTAGAAAAGCTAGGATGGGAGATGAATCTAGAAAAGTCCAGATAACTTCAAAGCCAGGGGTGCAGCTTCCTGGGGATGCTTTTAGACTCCAGATCCCAGAAGTGTCTGTTGCCCCTTCCGAAGGCCTTACTAATCAATTCCAGGGTTCACCAGATTCACTCGCGCCCGTCTGTCGCCCTAAGAGAAGCCATGTCTGTGTTGGGTCTCATGACTGCTGCGATTCCCAGAGTAGAATGGGCCCAATATCATTCAATAATTCTCCAGCTTCAGATTCTACAGGAATGGGACAGATTTATTCTCTCTCTAGACTCGGAGATCTCTCTATCACCTCAGACTCTGAGCTACTTGAGGTGGTGGATGGATTTAGAAAATCTACAAAGAGGAGTACCGTGGATCAGAGAAGCGGTTCTGCCTTTGACTACGAATGCGAGTCCATCCGGTTGGGGAGCTTATGTGGAGTCCCTTCTGGTGCAGGGAAGCTAGGACAGCAGAGCTTTTTCCCAGTCTCACAATTTCAGGGAGTTAAATGCGATCAGGTTAGCCTTGGTACAGAGTCTTCCTGTCATCAGGGGCAGAAATGTAAAGATCTATTCGGACAACATGACAGCTGTGGCCTATATCAATCGGCAGGACGGTACAAGGGCTCGGGGCCTAATGTCACCCATCAGATATTCAGTCTGGCAGAAGCTTCTCTATAATCTTTCTGCGGTGCATCTAAAGGGCTCGGAAAATGTGAAAGTGGACTTCCTCAGTCGTCATCATCTAAGCCAGGGAGAATGGTCCTTAGATCAAAAGGTTTTCAACCAGGTCACAGCATTATGGGGGATAGCAGAGATAGATCTATTTGCCACCAGATCAAACATGCTCTCCCTCAAGCTTGCTTTCCTGCTTGCCATTACCTCGGCTAGAAGGGTTAGTGAGATCACTGAGCTCTCTGCTGATTCCCCCCTATTTGGTTATCCTAGAATCTACAGCCTGCTTCCTATGCACAGCAGGCTGCTCTCAGTGGATTTACAGAGAATCCGTCATCTGACGGATTCTCTGTAACCACTCCTTGCTCCACACGGAAGCGTCTCCCTCCTCCTTCCCCAACTCCCCTTCAGGATGGCAGAGGGGTGCAGACTGTCAGCTGTAACATACAGCTGACAGTCTGCTTCAAACTGCAGACATATAACCCCTTCCATGCCACGGTCCTTAGGGACCACTGTATGGAAGGGGCTAACCATTGGGCCGTCACAATTCTCTCCCATATTCCTCCCCAGGAGAAACAGACCCAAAAACGAGTCAAAAGAACCACCCTATAAATGCACATCCAAAAGTAATCATGGATAAAAATATAAAGTTTATTAAATCGCACCAAAAGACAAACACATAAAAAAATTGTATACAATATAAACGACAGGTCTATTAGGCTCCATTCGCACGTCCGCAAAATGGGTCCGCATCCTTTCCGCAATTTTGCGGAATGGGTGCGGGCCCATTCATTCTCTATGGGGACGGAATGGATGCGGACAGCACACAGTGTCCCCGATTTTGGGTCCGCAGCTCCACAAAAAGATAGAGCATGTCCTATTCTTGTCCGCAGCTTGCGGACAAGAATAGGCATTTCAATGGGGGTGCCGGGCTGGTGTGTTGCGGGTCCACAACACACCACGGACGTGTGAATGCAGCCTAATAAAATGAGACCGACACATGCAGACTGTGTCTGCATGTGTCGGTCTGATTTTATTACAGACATGTCGTTTATATTGTATACAACTTTATATTTTTATCCATGTGGGGGATTGAGTCAGCACAACCTGTATGTAGGTGCACATCACTATGGCGAAATACATATACAAACGGAAAATACAAATATGATGGCACTCTACATCCAGCATTCTGCCCTGCCTCCATGCTGGATGAGGCATTGGTGTACATTTTGGCCAAAGCGTAATAAGCCACTCACCACGTCAAGGTCGCCTCTAATGAGTGGTCCCTAACACTAGTTCCTACCTGTGTGGCTGTCATGGCCCATGAACAGGTAGGAACTAGTGTTAGGGACCACTCATTAGAGGCGACCTTGACGTGGTGAGTGGCTTATTACGCTTTGGCCAAAATGTACATTTATATTTTTATCCATGATTACTTTGGATGTGCATTTATAGGGTGGTTCTTTTGACTCGTTCTTGGGTCTGTTTCTCCTTGATTATTTTAACCACCCCTTTGCACTCCTTGGATCATTTGTACCTATTGGTGTGCCCCCTCCTTCCGTTTTTCATCCATATTCCTCCCCACCCAGAACAAACAGCTGCCCCCCCCCAGCCCTAAGGGTTAACCATTAGGCTGCTGCTCTGCCCCCCCCCCCCCCGTATACCGCTGTATAGAGGGGCTAAGCATTGGGCCGCTGCTCTGCTGTGGCAGCGGCCCGATGCTTTATGGGTAAATTGAGGGAGGGAGCTCCGGATTGCCATGGTATAGCTGAGCCTGATCAGGCTCACTATGAACGACAATACACTGCAGTACATTATACAGTGTACTGCAGTTTATTGTAGAGGCATCAGACCCACTGAAATTTTCAAGAACCAAGTGGGTCTGGATCCAAAAAGTGTAAAAATAAATAAAAAATTATTGAGATATATATATATATATATATATATATATATATATATATATAGTATATACACACTGCTCAAAAAAAATAAAGGGAACACTTAAACAACACCACTTAGGAAGCAACACTGAGTGACAATCAATTTCACATGCTGTTGTGCAAATGGGATAGACAACAGGTGGAAATTATAGGCAATTAGCAAGACACCCCCAATAAAGGAGTGGTTCTGCAGGTGGTGACCACAGACCTCTTCTCAGTTCCTATGCTTCCTGGCTGATGTTTTGGTCACTTTTGAATGCTGGCGGTGCTTTCACTCTAGTGGTGGCATGAGACGGAGTCTACAACCCACACAAGTGGCTCAGGTAGTGCAGCTTATCCAGGATGGCACATCAATGCGAGCTGTGGCAAGAAGGTTTGCTGTGTCTGTCAGCGTAGTGTCCAGAGCATGGAGGCGCTACCAGGAGACAGGCCAGTACATCAGGAGACGTGGAGGAGGCCGTAGGAGGGCAACAACCCAGCAGCAGGACCGCTACCTCCGCCTTTGTGCAAGGAGGAACAGGAGGAGCACTGCCAGAGCCCTGCAAAATGACCTCCAGCAGTCCACAAATGTGCATGTGTCTGCTCAAACGGTCAGAAACAGACTCCATGAGGGTGATATGAGGGCCCGACATCCACAGGTGGGGGTTGTGCTTACAGCCCAACACCGTGCAGGACGTTTGGCATTTGCCAGAGAACACCAAGATTAGCAAATTCGCCACTGGAGCCCTGTGCGCTTCACAGATGAAAGCAGGTTCACACTGAGCACATGTGACAGACGTGACAGAGTCTCGAGACGCCGTGGAGAACGTTCTGCTGCCTGCAACATCCTCCAGCATGACCGGTTTGGCATTGGGTCAGTAATGGTGTAGGGCGGCATTTCTTTGGAGGGCCACACAGCCCTCCATGTGCTCGCCAGAGGTAGCCTGACTGCCATTAGGTACCGAGATGAGATCCTCAGACCCCTTGTGAGACCATATGCTGGTGCGGTTGGCCCTGGGTTCCTCCTAAAGCAAGACAATGCTAGACCTCGTGTGGCTGGAGTGTGTCAGCAGTTCCTGCAAGACGAAGGCATTGATGCTATGGACTGGCCCGCCCGTTCCCCATACCTGAATCCAATTGAGCACATCTGGGACATCATGTCTGGCTCTATCCACCAACGTCACGTTGCACCACAGACTGTCCAGGAGTTGGCAGATGCTTTAGTCCAGGTCTGGGAGGCGATCTCTCAGGAGACTGTCCGCCACCTCATCAGGAGCATGCACAGGCGTTATAGGGAGGTCATACGGGCACGTGGAGGCCACACACACACTACTGAGCCTCATTTTGACTTGTTTTAAGGACATTACATAAAGTTGGATCAGCCTGTAGTGTGTTTTTCCACTTTAATTTTGAGGGTGACTCCAAATCCAGACCTCCATGGGTTGAAAAATTTGATTTCCATTTTTAAATTTTTGTGTGATTTTGTTGTCAGCACATTCAACTATGTAAAGAACAAAGTATTTCATAAGATTATTTATTTAATTAATTCAGATCTAGGATGTGTTATTTTTGTGTTCCCTTTATTTTTTTGAGCAGTGTATGATTGTCTGTAATTGTTGTGAATTGGCACATTAATTTGGTTTGCTATATATACCGAGCACTTTGTCTGTATACACTGCTTGAGGAAGGCTCCAGCATAGAGCCGAAACATCGCATGTCCTGTCTGGATAAATAAAGATTTTTCTACTTTTTTTTATCTCATGGAGTGCTGCCTGCTTTTTTGACTTTTTATACATTGGATTTGCTTGATCCCAATTGGGCCAGTTGCACCCCCTTGTTTTCTCAATAGACGGTCCTGATATACACACACACTGCTCAAAAAAATAAAGGGAACACAAAAATAACACATCCTAGATCAGAATTAATTAAATATTCTTCTGAAATACTTTGTTCTTTACATAGTTGAATTTGCTGACAACAAAATCACACAAAAATAAAAAAAATGGAAATCAAATTTTTTCAACCCATGGAGGTCTGGATTTGGAGTCACACTCAAAATTAAAGTGGAAAAACACACTACAGGCTGATCCAACTTTGATGTAATGTCCTTAAAACAAGTCAAAATGAGGCTCAGTAGTGTGTGTGGCCTCCACGTGCCTGTATGACCTCCCTACAATGCCTGTGCATGCTCCTGATGAGGTGGCGGACAGTCTCCTGAGAGATCGCCTCCCAGACCTGGACTAAAGCATCTGCCAACTCCTGGACAGTCTGTGGTGCAACGTGACGTTGGTGGATAGAGTGAGACATGATGTCCCAGATGTGCTCAATTGGATTCAGGTCTGGGGAACGGGCGGGCCAGTCCATAGCATCAATGCCTTCGTCTTGCAGGAACTGCTGACACACTCCAGCCACACGAGGTCTAGCATTGTCTTGTATTAGGAGGAACCCAGGGCCAACCGCACCAGCATATGGTCTCACAAGGGGTCTGAGGATCTCATCTCAGTACCTAATGGCAGTCAGGCTACCTCTGGCGAGCACATGGAGGGCTGTGCGGCCCTCCAAAGAAATGCCACCCCACACCATTACTGACCCAATGCCAAACCGGTCATGCTGGAGGATGTTGCAGGCAGCAGAACGTTCTCCACGGCGTCTCAAGACTGTCACGTCTGTCACATGTGCTCAGTGTGAACCTGCTTTCATCTGTGAAGAGCACAGGGCGCCAGTGGCGAATTTGCCAATCTTGGTGTTCTCTGGCAAATGCCAAACGTCCTGCACGGTGTTGGGCTGTAAGCACAACCCCCACCTGTGGACGTCGGGCCCTCATATCACCCTCATGGAGTCTGTTTCTGACCGTTTGAGCAGACACATGCACATTTGTGGCCTGCTGGAGGTCATTTTGCAGGGCTCTGGCAGTGCTCCTCCTGTTCCTCCTTGCACAAAGGCGGAGATAGCGGTCCTGCTGCTGGGTTGTTGCCCTCCTACGGCCTCCTCCACGTCTCCTGATGTACTGGCCTGTCTCCTGGTAGCGCCTCCATGCTCTGGACACTACGCTGACAGACACAGCAAACCTTCTTGCCACAGCTCGCATTGATGTGCCATCCTGGATAAGCTGCACTACCTGAGCCACTTGTGTGGGTTGTAGACTCCATCTCATGCTACCACTAGAGTGAAAGCACCGCCAGCATTCAAAAGTGACCAAAACATCAGCCAGGAAGCATAGGAACTGAGATGTGGTCTGTAGTCACCACCTGCAGAACCACTCCTTTATTGGGGGTGTCCTGCTAATTGCCTATAATTTCCACCTGTTGTCTATCCCATTTGCACAACAGCATGTGAAATTGATTGTCACTCAGTGTTGCTTCCTAAGTGGACAGTTTGATTTCACAGAAGTGTGATTGACTTGGAGTTACATTGTGTTGTTTAAGTGTTCCCTTTATTTTTTTGAGCAGTGTGTGTGTGTGTATATATATATATATATATATATATATATATATATATATATATATATATAATATATATATATATATATATATATATATTAGTCATTTTTCAAACTGGTGTAAAGTAGAACTGGCTTAGTTGTCCCTAGCAACCAGTCAGATTCCACCTTTCATTTTTCATAGCTCCTTTGAAAAATGAAAGGATGAATCTGATTGGTTGCTGTGGGCGACTAAACCAGTTTTCCTTTGCACTAGTTTTGATAAATCTCCCCCCCCCCCCCCCCCCCATGTATTTCTTTGTGTACATAGCATCGTGTGTCATCACACTGTACAAATCTGTGTGGGAATAGTGACTGCTCACTTTTCGGACTGCACACCATACTGTATTCAGAACAGAGTGCATGGTAGTGAGAGCTGTCAGTAATGAGATCTACATCGGGCATATCCCCGTTGCAGATGAGCGTTTGTCATGCTGTGAGTCCGCAGCGCATCTCCCAGCCTGACCTCCCAGCACTAACGGGGTCACATAGCATTATATTGATTTATGATGCTATGTAACCCTTACTGTTCTGGAATGTATTGGATAACACTGGCAGCATTAGGTCGGTGTTATCCAATACATTCCAGAACTGTAAGGCCCCTTTCACACGGGCGAGTATTCCACGCGGATGCGATGCGTGAGTTGAACGCATTGCACCCGCACTGAATACCGACCCATTCATTTCTATGGGGCTGTTCACATGAGCGGTGATTTTCACGCATTACTTGTGCGTTGCGTGAAAATCGCAGCATGCTCTATATTCTGCGTTTTTCACGCAACGCAGGCCCCATAGAAGTGAATGGGGTTGCGTGAAAATCGCAAGCAAGTGCGGATGCGGTGCGATTTTCACGCACGGTTGCTAGGAGACGATCGGGATGGAGACCCAATCATTATTATTTTCCCTTATAACATGATCTTTTACCATGGTGATGGATCATGTGATGACCGGAGTGACGTCACCACAGGTCCTGTTCAGCAAAGGAGACAGAAGTAGATGCCGTACTGCGCGAGCAAGTGGATTAAGGGGAGTTAAATTATTTATTTATTTTTAACCCCTCCAGCTCTATTTAACTATGCAGTCTGTATTCAGAATGCTATTATTTTCCCTTATAACCATGTTATAAGGGAAAATAATACAATCTACAAAACACCGATCCCAAGCCCGAACTTCTGTGAAGAAGTTCGGGTTTGGGTACCAAACATGCGTGATTTTTCTCACGCGAGTGCAAAACGCATTCCAATGTTTTGCACTCGCGCGGAAAAATCGCGGGTGTTCCCGTAACGCACCCGCACATTTTCCCGCAATGCCCGTCTGAAAGAGGCATAAGGGTTACATAGCATCATAAATCAATATAATGCTATGTGACCCCGTTAGTGCTGGGAGGTCAGGCCGAGAGCTACGCTGCAGACTCGCAGCGTGACAAACGCTCGTCTGCAAGGGGCCTTATAACGCATGGTTCTGACTATAGATTGTTGCATTAATGTTATCAGCAGAAATTTCTATTGTGTCTACAAATATTGCACTTTCTACAGAATGGAAAGTGAGAAATAGATCTGCTGATTACAGGCAGTCTGTATGGAAGTGGCTGCTAGCTGTGCAGCTATGAGCTATTTAACAGGATGTGGGGGCGGGGCAGCAGAGCTTGTGCTGGTGCATGTGAAATCCACAGGAATACCCACAGAGCTGAGGAATCAGGAGAAACAGTGAAGTGAATCTCATATCAGAGCTGATACCAGTAAACTAACAAGTGCAATTTTATTATGTGCTGCATTACGGTAAGATATGGGGTTATTGATTTTTAGTGCACAAAGGTGTCTATAGCCTTTAAGCTTATTTAGTGAAGTGCTGTGAAGAAATGTACTGTAACTTTAATGGGGTAGTCTGAAATGTGGATATTGATGGCCTGTCCCCTGGATAGGTCATCAATATATGATCTACGGGGGTCCGGATCCCTGCCGATCACCTGTTTGAAGAGACCTCTGTTGACCGCCATGGCAAGCACATTGTATAGAGGCTGTGCTTGGTACTGCAGCTCAAAGCCATTTTATTGAATGAAACTGAGCTGCAAGTAGGCCAAGTGACGCTGAATGTGACGTCACTGGTCTAGAAAGGTGCTACTGTGGTCTCTTCAAACAGCTGATCGGTGGAGGAACCAAGACTACCGCTGATCAGTTATTGATGACCTATCCTGAGTATAGGTCCTCAATGTCAACATCTCAGACAACCCTGTTAATTTTTATCTATTTCTTTAAATAAACAAGCTGTCACCTTTTACTAAAATGTAACTAACGATTCTCTCTCTTTGTAGAAAATTTTTACATCAGCAACTAAGGGGCAAAAACTGTGAGCTGCTGTTGGTGGTGCCAGAGGAGGTTGAAATTCATCAGCGTTGGCGGACTGATCTGTAAAAAAAAAATAAAAATGGACTTCTTTTTTTTTTTTTTTTTTTTCTAATTGTTAATATTATTATCAATATTTGGATCTCGCATTCACTACAGTTTTCTTACCTGTTGTTGACAATCTCTGTTAAGGGTGGAGTTTTTGGTCTCCTTCAAGTAAAAGATTCAGATGAGCCTATGGGCATTTTCCTTTTGTATGTGACAGTGTACTGCCCAGGAGTAACCTAGAGGCTCCATTCACTTGTCTATACAGGCGCCAGAAGAGGCTGTTTCATCTCAGTATTTTCTAAAGCAAGAAAGTGCAATGAATACAACATGCCCATAGGTAAAAGATAAGGACGTGTGATGACAAAGAATAAGCCCAGTACAGTACAATCTTCATTATTATTATTATTTTTTTTTTCAACGTTATGGATTTATGCTGTACATTTTACAAGGCAACGGTGTGCTCTCAATTGTTAACAGGCCTAGCAGAAAACATGATATATTTTTGAATCTATGAAACTTTTACAACCCAATAAAGAAGCTGAGCCATCCTACTGTATGCACGCCATCTAAATGCCTAAGTTGTTCTTGACTATTAGGTGCTCTTTTTTTAAGAAAAATGAAAATGCAGACATGACTTGGTGTGTACACAGACCCATATATGCAGACATTATCCATGTCAGGACAGAATTATTGCTTCAATCAGGAGTTTACGTGTGCCGCCAAAATACGCCAGATACTTAAACATGTTTTATAAAAATCCTAATAAAATGGTATACAGTAACGGAAGACAAAAGTAAGCTTTTTTTTACAGGTACCCATCTAATAACTGCTCCATGACAGCGGCTCGTTCATTGAAGCCAGCATTACAGTGTCCTGTATACGAGGGGGAGATATGGAACATATGGGGGTCCTCCATTCTGTCTGTGTACTGTTGTTTCATCCAGAAACACTTGTTGCTTTTGCTTGCACCATGACTAGCCAGTCATCACTTGTGATTTGGTATGCTGCCTTTTTATAAGACCTACTTAATTGACATATCTGTGTATTATATCATATGTAGAAAATGATGCCTAAGTGTTACATATCCAAGCTTTGGAGCTCAGAGTGGCTGGATTTTGTCCATAAAATGAGATTTTGACCAAAGCGAGTTCTGTTACAAGAAAGCAACGCTCATCTTTCAAACCAGTATTCTGAGGGTAAGGGTTGGCAGAGTTTAAGGGGTGTATATATATATTTTTGCTTATTTTTTTATTTTTTTTTAATTTTTATTAGTCCAATGGCTCTAAGATATAGAAAATTAAGTACTGTATTTTTCGCTTTATAAGACGCACCCGATGATGAGACGCACCCCAGATTTTAGAGGAGGAAAATACGAAGAAAATATTTTTCATCAGACCCCGATAAATTTCAGGACATCACATCAGACCCCCATATCGGGACATCACATCAGACCCCCATATCGGGACATCACATCAGACCCCCATATCGGGACATCACATCAGACCCCCATATCGGGACATCACATCAGACCCCCATATCGGGACATCACATCAGACCCCCATATCGGGACATCACATCAGACCCCCCATCATCCCTCAGATCAGAATAAAATGCTCTCCGCGGCTCCTCTTCATCTCCGGCAGAATTCACGGTCCCCTGTCTTTTCCGGCCCACGCTGCTTTGTCACCTGAGGTCAGGACAGTGCAGCGCCGGCGACCGCAAAGAAGACTAGGGAGGGCGAGTCCCAGAAGCGCTTTCAGCGCTTCTTCCCTGCTCCCGGCACCTAACACGTACTAGTGAGCGCTTCCATAATGGAAGCGCTCACTAGTATTCGCTTTATAAGACGTACAACCATTTTACGTCTTATAAAGTGAAAAATATGGTACCTTTGCAACTTGTCTTAATCTTCTCGTGATTTGTGTATATAGTGCATATGCATAACGTGTCTTGGTCACACACTACAAAGAAACCTTGTTGTAGTCTGATCCTGCAGTCATTTGTGTATTTCTTCCATCTTCTGATACCTGTTAGGTAAACAAGAAGAGTGGGCAGGGGGAGTAAAGTACACACTGGGCAATAATCGGCCAAATGATGGTTCCCAGTCGCTGGCCAGTGTAAATGTTAGGTGATTAAATAGAGAGACAACTTGTACATTTGTCGTTAATTAAATTGTTAAAGGGATCCTGTCATCAACTTTGCTACCCTCATCAAGGGCATCAAAAAGTAGTGACAGATGGTGTTTTCAGAAGTTTGTCCATAATGGGGTAATATTATTTGTTGTTTGAGAACCAACATTATAATCCTTGCAGCCTAGTCCTGGAAAAGAGTTATGTACTGCCTGATAAGAGTCCCTGCTGTCCCCACCCAGCCGCCAATGATTGCCAGGTTTCTCCTTGGGGTAGAATAACGCTAGTCATCTGCAGGTGGACAAGGAGATTAGCAGCCTGTGAATAACCCTGACTCTTAGACAGCCGTGACTCTTCCAGGCCCTGTCTGCAGTGATTAGAACAGTAGTTCCCGTCAACCATGAAAAGGGTTTTGTCACTTCAGCAAGTGGCATTTATCATGTAGAGAAAGTTAATACAAGGCACTTACTAATCTATTGTCATTGTCCATATTGCTTCCTTTGCTGGCTGGATTCATTTTTCCATCAAATTATACACTGGCACCAAAAAAAGTTGTGGCGCTTATGTTGACAAGAAATAAGCATTTCTTGCTGTACAGCCATTCTTGTAAATGTGCATTGTGTGTAATGCAAGAAGCATTAGAGAAGGAAAGACAAGAGGTCCCACAAACAAAATGCCCAGTTATTGTAATGGTAATGCAAATCTCAACAGCTTGCTAGCATATCGATTGCTACTCATTACAGACAGTGTGACTGGACCCCGACACGTGACTGCGGTATCAGATCGCTGAAACTGTTTATAGTCTGTAACCATACATGGGTCTGCATAGGAGCTATGCACACAAAACTTAGAACGTTGCTTTTTTTATTTTGATGCTTTGGGGCAACAATAGTAAGTAAAAAAAAAAAAAAAACCACTATGAAGATTTGCAATTATTTTTTTTATTTTTTTTTTTTATAAAGGAAAGGAGATTTGGCATCTTCATTGATGACTACTTCTGTATGCTCATCATATTTTGGAGGAGGGAACTGCTGTCAACGCTAAATTTTTCTGCCTGTTGAAACAAACAGAAGGGCTTTAATTGGTTTTCCTAGTTACAGCACCCGTGCTTCTGTATTCTTTCCCCCCCTGGATTACCACACACCAGTTCTTGCAAAATAGCTGAAAATGGTATTCAGTTATTGGTTAGCTTACTTGATAAGATGCTGTGGGCACACATGATTTTAGAAAGATGCCCTTCAGTGCTGCTATTTATCAAGCAAAGGAAACGATTTGATGAAACAGTTGATGAATTTTGGACGAATTGCATTTGACCTTGTACCACAGGCTGCGGTGAGAAGCAAGGTCTCTATCGCCAATGGTTTTAAATTGGGGATAGCATTACTATTGTAATGGGGGCTCACCCATTTTGTTTGTACTTTTATGTTTGTTATTGTATGCTGAAATTCTGTAGCTGCAGCATAGGTTGCAATAAAGTACCATAAAAAGTGTGTACTCCAAGCTGCCAGGTCCCATGCTACGTTTTGCTGGTTTTTGTTTTATTGTTGCAGGAACTGGTGTGTTAGAGTAGTTCACTGATTTATATGTACCCCCAAATAGATCTAAAAAAAACTGGCTTAGGCCTAGTTCACGCGAACGCATGGCTTTTATAGTTTTTTGCGGTCCATTTTTCACAGATCAGTTGTTCCATTTTTTTTGTTTCCGTTTTTCCATATGCCACATACGGATGGATTTCTGTATGTGTTCTGTTTTTTTTGCAGACCCATTGACTTGAATGGAGCCACGGAACGTGATTTGCGGGCAATAATAGGACATGTTCTATCTTTCAACGGAACGGAAATACGGAAACGGAATGCTTACGGAACACATTCTGTTTTTAATGCGGAACCATTGAAATGAATGGTTCCGTATACGGAACACAAAAAAACGGCCCGTACACTCGCAAAGAAAACGATCGTGTGAACTAGGTCTTAGGCCCAGGCTGCGTGGTTATTTTCTTATTGCAGCAGTTATCACGCTTTGTGATTGCAGTAGATCACAGTGCTTTATCATCCTTAATAATTATATGTGTACATGTGGTCACAAAATAAAATAAAAATGCAAAAAACAACATCCAAACAATTTCATGCCCCGTCCCTTCAGAATATTTAATTGTAAAGCACGATACTTGTAAGTTTTTATGGAGGCCAGCCCTTACTGGCAAATGGTTTACAGCATGTAGGATTTAGGCCGAGAGCGGTCTGTGGTATGCCGGGCTGGATTCCTGTTCAAAGCAGTAGCGCACTGTGTCATTGGTTGCTATGACGCCGTGCGCTTCATGTGTCGCCGCTGCACTACAGTAATACACTATACACTGCACTGTAGTGCAGCGGCGACATGAAGCGCACGGCGTCATAGCAACCAATGACGCCGTGCGCTCCTGCTCTGAACAGGAATCCAGCCCGGCATACCACGGACTGCTCTCGGCCACGGAACACGGCCATGTGCATTCGGCCTTAGACTGTAAAAGTTTTCTGAAGTTCATTTTCTATGGAGTCTGAAAATGGAGAGCAGAAGCAGAAAATATAAAATGGTTGAAATTTTTTATGCTATTTTCTGTGCTATTTGTTTACAGAGAAAATGTATTTTGTTATCCAAATATAAAATAAAGTAAGAATTTACCACTGGCGTGTTTATCCTTTCCATGGATTTTTGTGGCAAGACCACTGTAGTGCTGCTGAAACCATTAGTACAACGTTGTGCACTTTCTATGCAGTGCAAATTGTGCACCTTTTATTTTACAGCTACACTAACTTTTTGTTGTGCCTTTGATTGATTTTAGGGTATGTTCACATGGAGTTTTTTTTTTTTTTTATGCATATTCCTCGCCTAAAACGCATGCAGATCACCCTCATTGATTTCAGTGGGGAATCTGCATGTTAAATCATATTGCACTTTTTTTCTGCCTGCAGTTTTAAAAACTGTACTGCGGAAAAAAATAAGTGATCTGTCTATTCTTGATGCGGATTCCGTGTGGAATCGGTTCCCATTATTATGAGCAGGAATTAAAATCCAGATTAAATTTGCATCAAAACTGTGAAAAAATGTATCGATAAATAAGAATCCCAAAGGATTCCGCATCAGGTTCTTTCAGTGCTGAAGACTGTGTACATACACTCACGCTGCAGCAAAGGAGTACATTAGGTTATGCGTAATCTTGTCGACTGCATCTGTCACTTAGTAGTTTAAAATCAATCAGTAGCTTTACAGTGGGGAAAATAAGCATTTGATACACTGGCAATTTTGCAAGTTTTCCCACCTACAAAGAATGGAGAGGTCTGTAATTTTTATCATAGGTACACTTCAACTGTGAGAGACAGGATCTAAAAACAAATCCAGAAAATCACATTGTATGATTTTTAAATAGTTAATTTGTATTTTATTGCATGAAATAAGTATTTGATCACCTACCAACCAGCAAGAATTCTCTCTAACAGACCTGCTAGTTTTTCTTTAAGAAGCCCCCCTACTCTGCACTCATTACCCGTATTAGGCTACTTTCACACTGGCGTTTCTGGGTCCGCTTGTGAGATCCGTTTCAGGGCTCTCACAAGCGGTCCAAAACGGATCAGTTCAGCCCCAATGCATTCTGAATGTATAAGGATCCACTCAGAATGCATCAGTTTGGCTGCATTTGGTCTCCATTGCGTTTTTTAGACTGTCACTAAAACACAGCTTGCAGCGTTTTGGTGTCCGCCTGACTAGGCGGAGCCAAATAGATCCGTCCTTACTTACAATGTAAGTCAATGGGGACGGATCCGCTTTTCACTGACACAATATGGTGCAATTGAAAGCTGATCCGTCCCCCATTGACTTTCAATGTAAGTCAAGACGGATCTGTTTTGACATAGACTTTTTTTTGAATGAATAATGCAAACGGATCCGTTAACGGATGCAAGCGTTTGCATTATCGGTGCGGATCAGTCTGTGCAGATACAAGACGGATCCGCACCAAACGCGAGTGTGAATGTAGCCTTAATTGCACCTGTTTTTTATTTTTTTTATTTAACACTTTTATTCACCGTTCGATAAAGTACATAGAAGGCTATTTTCACAATAGAAAAGCATGCAGCGAACAGTTTTACTAAAGTAACACTAGTAATAACCGTAATGGTCCCTTTTCCTCAATGGTCCTCCCTTCCCTTATCCCCATCTGAATGTATGCACCCTGCCCCCTTTTTTTGTCAATTATGGTATATCGATTTACTACACCTGTGTAACTTTCAAGTTAGGCTACTTTCACACTGGCGTTTTGAATTCAGTTTGTGAGATATCCGTTTCAGGGATCTCACAAACGGTTCAAAACGGATCAGTTCAGCCCCAATGCATTCTGAATGGATAAGGATCCGTTCAGAATGCATCAGTTCCGCTTCCATTCCGCTCTGGATGTGGATACCAAAACGCTGCTTTACCTAACTGTCCCTTAAGATCTGTAGTCGGGTACATTCTGTGAAAGTTTAGCATTATTTTTTTGTATCTCACTAATGGTCAGGTGTTGGCTGATATAGGTTTTCCACTTGTTAAAGAAGTGCTTAGAGTCGACTTAAGATTTTTTTTTTTTGTCTTTCTGCCTCCAGTTGGTCCATAAGTAGAAAATATCTCATTTGTGTATGGATATTAGTGGCTAAGGGGGTATGTGGTACCAACCATGTATTCAATAAACATCAGAGAGCTACCACTAGTAAACCATCTATTAGTGTAGGGACCTTTTTTAGCTTCTCTGAATACCCATGAAATAACAGTCATCTGTTCACATGAGAGATCTACTTGCCAGGTATTTTTTTTATCCAGGATAGGACCATCTTCCAATATGTCTGTACTGAAGGTTACATCCAAATGTAGTGATTCAGATCTGCAAAACACACTTTGGGGCATGCTGTTATCTTCTGTGGGTCCTTAGCATGTGAAGAAATGTTACTCCCTTAACCACCTCAGCTGCCTTAGCTTAAACACCCTTAATGACCAGGCCACTTTTTACACTTCTGACCTACACTACTATGACCGTTTATTGCTCGGTCATGCAACTTACCACCCAAATGAATTTTACCTCCTTTTCTTCTCACTAATAGAGCTTTCATTTGGTGGTATTTCATTGCTGCTGACATTTTTTACTTTTTTTGTTATTAATCGAAATTTAACGATTTTTTTGCAAAAAAATGACATTTTTCACTTTCAGTTGTAAAATTTGGCAAAAAAAACGACATCCATATATACATTTTTCTCTAAATTTATTGTTCTACATGTCTTTGATTAAAAAAAAAATGTTTGGGTAAAAAAGAAAATGGTTTGGGTAAAAGTTATAGCGTTTACAAACTATGGTCCAAAAATGTGAATTTCCGCTTTTTGAAGCAGCTCCGACTTTCTGAGCACCTGTCATGTTTCCTGAGGTTCTACAATGGCCAGACAGTACAAACACCCCACAAATGACCCCATTTCGGAAAGTAGACACCCTAAGGTATTCGCTGATGGGCATAGTGAGTTCATAGAACTTTTTATTTTTTGTCACAAGTCAGCGGAAAATGATGATTTTATTTATTTTATTTTTTTTCTTACAAAGTCTCATATTCCACTAACTTGTGACAAAAAATAAAAACTTCTATGAACTCACTATGCCCATCAGCGAATACCTTGGGGTGTCTTCTTTTCAAAATGGGGTCACTTGTGGGGTAGTTATACTGCCCTGGCATTTTAGGGGCCGAATGCGTGAGAAGTGGTTTGAAATCAAAATCTGTAAAAAATGGCCGGTGAAATCCGAAAGGTGCTCTTTGGAATGTGGGCCCCTTTGCCCACCTAGGCTGCAAAAAAGTGTCACACATGTGGTATCTCCGTACTCAGGAGAAGTTGGGCAATGTGTTTTGGGGTGTCATTTTACATATACCCATGCTGGGTGAGATAAATATCTTGGTCAAATGCCAACTTTGTATAAAACAAATGGGAAAAGTTGTCTTTTGCCAAGATATTTCTCTCACCCAGCATGGGTATATGTAAAATGACACCCCAAAACACATTGCCCAACTTCTCCTGAGTACGGAGATACCACATGTGTGACACTTTTTTGCAGCCTAGGTGGGCAAAGGGGCCCACATTCCAAAGAGCACCTTTCGGATTTCACCGGCCATTTTTTATAGATTTTGATTTCAAACCACTTCTCACGCATTCGGCCCCTAAAATGCCAGGGCAGTATAACTACCCCACAAGTGACCCCATTTTGGAAAGAAGACACCCCAAGGTATTTCGTGATGGGCATAGTGAGTTCATGGAAGTTTTTTATTTTTTGTCACAAGTTAGTGGAATATGAGACTTTGTAAGGAAAAAAAATAAATAAATAAAAATCATCATTTTCCGCTAACTTGTGACAAAAAATATAAAATTCTAGGAACTCGCCATGCCCCTCACGGAATACCTTGGGGTGTCTTCTTTCCAAAATGGGGTCACTTGTGGGGTAGTTATACTGCCCTGGCATTTTCCAGGGGCCCTAATGTGTGGTAAGTAGGTAAATGACCTGTGAAATCCTAAAGGTGCTCTTTGGAATGTGGGCCCCTTTGCCCAACAAGGCTGCAAAAAAGTGTCACACATGTGGTATCGCCGTATTCAGGAGAAGTTGGGCAATGTGTTTTGGGGTGTCTTTTTACATATACTCATGCTGGGTGAGAGAAATATCTCGGCAAAAGACAACTTTTCCCATTTTTTTTTTTATACAAAGTTGGCATTTGACCAAGATATTTATCTCACCCAGCATGGGTATATGTAAAATGACACCCCAAAACACATTGCCCAACTTCTCCTGAGTACGGCAATACCACATGTGACACTTTTTTGCAGCCTAGATGCGCAAAGGGGCCCACATTCATTTTATGAGGGCATTTTTAGACATTTGGATCCCAGACTTCTTCTCACGCTTTAGGGCCCCTAGAATGCCAGGGCAGTATAAATACCCCACATGTGACCCCATTTTGGAAAGAAGACACCCCAAGGTATTCAATGAGGGGCATGGCGAGTTCATAGAATTTTTTTTTTTTTTTTTTTTTTTCGCACAAGTTAGCGGAAATTGATATACTTTTTTTTTCTCGCAAAGTCTCCCTTTCCGCTAACTTGAGACAAAAATTTCAATCTTTCATGGACTCAATATGCCCCTCACGGAATACCTTGGGGTGTCTTCTTTCCGAAATGGGGTCACATGTGGGGTATTTATACTGCCCTGGCATTCTAGGGGCCCTAAAGCGTGAGAAGAAGTCTGGAATATAAATGTCTAAAAAAAATTACGCATTTGGATTCCGTGAGGGGTATGGTGACTTCATGTGAGATTAAATTTTTTGACACAAGTTAGTGGAATATGAGACTTTGTAAGAAAAAAATAAAATAATTTCCGCTAACTTGGGCCAAAAAAATGTCTGAATGGAGCCTTACAGGGGGGTGATCAATGACAGGGGGGTGATCAGGGAGTCTATATGGGGTGATCACCCCCCTGTCATTGATCACCCCCCCCCCTATAAGGCTCCATTCAGATGTCCATATGTGTTTTGCGGATCCGATCCATGTATCAGTGGATCCGTAAAAATCATACGGACATCTGAATGCAGCCTTACAGGGGGGTGATCAGGGAGTCTATATGGGGTGATCACCCCCCCCGTAAGGCTCCATTCAGATGTCCGTATGTGTTTTGCGGATCCGATCCATGTATCAGTGGATCCGTAAAATTCATACGGACCTCTGAATGGAGACTTACAGGGGGTGATCAATGACAGGGGGGTGATCAATGACAGGGGGGTGATCAGGGAGTCTATATGGGGTGATCACCTCCATTATTGATCACTCCCCTGTAAGGCTCCATTCAGATGTCCGTATGTGTTTTGCGGATCCGATCCATGTATCGGTGAATCCGTAAAATTCATACGGACCTCTGAATGGAGACTTACAGGGGGGTGATCAGGGAGTCTATATGGGGTGATCAGTGGTTCATAAGGGGTTAATAAGTGACAGGGGTGGGGTGTAGTGTAGTGGTGTTTGGTGCTACTTTACTGAGCTACCTGTGTCCTCTGGTGGTCGATCCAAACAAAAGGGACCACCAGACGACCAGGTAGCAAGTATATTAGACGCTGTTATCATAACAGCGTCTAATATACCTGTTAGGGGTTAAAAAAAAATCACATCTCCAGCCTGCCAGCGAACGATCGCCGCTGGCAGGCTGGAGATCCACTCGCTTACCTTCCGTTCCTGTGAACGCGTGCGCCTGTGTGCGCGCGTTCACAGGAAATCTCGCGAGATGACGCGCCGGTGCGTCCAGGAGGAATGAATCATCCACCTTCCGGACGCGTCTGTGCGTTAGGCGGTCCGGAGGTGGTTAAGGTCCCTGAGATTTTCCATTTTTGCGTTATCGTTTTCACTCCCCACTTTCCCGTAGTCCTAACTTTTTTTTATTTTTCCATTCAAATAGCCTTACGAGGGCTTATTTTTTGCGGGACAAGTTGTACTTTTTAATGGCACCATTTACGGTTGCATACCATGTAGTAGGAAGGGGAAAATAAATTCCAAATGGGGTAGAATTGGGAAAAAAAAAATGCAATTCTGATAAAGGTTTTTATTTTATTTTTTTACACTGTACTCTGCAGTAAAATTGACCTGTTGTCTTCATTCTCCAGGTCAGTACGGTTACAACGATACCATACTTGTATAATTGTTCTTGCGTTTTAATACTGGGGAAAAAAAAACCTTTGAGGGAAAAAAATTATAACCATATTCTGACCCCTATAACTTTTTTGTAGTTATGTGTACAGGGCTCTGTGAGGGCTCATTTTTTACGGGATTATCGTTTCTTTTTAGTAATACCAATTTAAAGAAGTGTGTGTGACTTTTTGATCACTTTTTATAAAAAAAAATATTGGGGTTATTTGTCTTCTTCACTACTATTCTGTAAAGGAAAAGATCATGCGGAAAGCCCGTAATCTCGCCTCCATTGACGTTGATGGTGCCTCTCTGATAATCTTACAAGATCTCTCGCGCGCTAAGCTTGCTCAGAGGAGAGCTCTTAAACCATTGCTGGATCTTCTGAGAGCTAACAACAGCCCTTTTTCCCGGGGGTTCCCGTTCCAACTGATGCGCAGAGATGGTCGTCACCTTGAACTACGAGAGCCAGAAGACCTGGATTCATTCCTTAAAGCTCTAGAACTGCCTCCTCTGTAACTGCTGGAATGGCACAGTATTCCTTCCCGGCCTCCACTCAGAAGAAACAGAGACGGTTTCTTGAGGCGCTGTGAGGAAGCTCCACCCACTTGAGATGGACACCCAGTCATCTGCATCTATATTTCTTGAAAAGATGCGTTCATTTTAGGTCGTATGCATGGAACTTCTCATAGCCGTGGTTTACCCTTGATGGGCAATCACCTCACGGTTCAGCCTCACCCCCAAGTGGGGGAATGGAGGTTGCCTCCTTTCCTGTTGATAACGATGTTTGTTTTATCTTATCTATGTTCAGAGTGTTCTAAAGAGGGTCCATCACCTTCATAGTTCTTTTTAGGATTGGGTGGTCCTATTGCTTACAAATTAAAGAGAGACTGTTGTGGCTTCTTGGCCCTGCGGGGGCGTTCTGCCCTACCCTGCTAGGACAAATTGATCCTTGTTCATAAACAACCTTTGTTTAACTTGTAGAAGTGCATTTTTGCTACCTTAGGGCTTTATTGTCCTACCTTGTTCTTTTTCTGCCTTTTCCTTTCTTACTTTCTTAACGTATACGTTCCCATACCCCTTTGCCCTAGTGTGCCTTTTCCCTCCCCTTCAGACTATCAAACCTGTGCTGAGGCTTCTATTGTTAACTTTTTAGTATACTTCGGTCTGGGTCTCTTCAGATAACTTTAGCTGGGTCTGTTCTCACTAGCTTTCCCAAATCCTTGCCTCCTGAGCATCTGTGTCTATAGTGCCCTAGAATATATTGACTATTTCCAGCAGGTTAGTGCTTGCTTAACATCCTTTTTAGCTAGTACTTTACAGTAACTTCAGGCCTATTGAGTGCTGAAGCGATGGCGCCACCTAGTGTCAAACTTGCCTCATTGAATGTCAGAGGTTTTAATGTGACGGGGATACGATCGAAGATCCTGTATGATATTCCTAGAGAGAGGGTACAGATTCTTCTTTTGCAAGAAACGCATTTTAGAACAGGCCATGTCCCTGGGATTTCATCCAGGCATTTCAATTACTGGGCCCAAAGCACCCACCCGGAAGCAAAATCAAAAGGGATTTGCATTGCATAAATCTCTCCCTTATTCTTTTGTAGATCTCTTGACGGATCCTCGCGGGAGATTCCTGTTCTTGAAGTTGAAGATCCATGAGAGAACGTACACTATCGGGAATCTGTACTTACCAAATGTAAGACAAAGCAAGGGTTATTCAATCTCGGCTAGATGAGTTTACGGAGGGAGTTGTTCTCTTGGGGGGCGATTTTAACATGGTTCTGGAACCCTTGCTGGACTCCTCCGCAGGTAAAACGACTGTTCCAAAATCTGCACTCATGAGAGTAAAACAGTCTCTTACCTTAAGACGCTTGGTAGATGTGTGGCGCATTTTACATCCTAATGATCGGGATTATTCCTTCTCCCCCTCACATTTGTCCTACAGCAGAATTTACATGTTTCTCATATCCCAATTTGCGTTAACATTCCAACCATCTGCTCGTATAGGATCCCGTACATTCTGATCATTCTCCGGTGTTCCTCTCTCTAGAACTCCCGGGTTTAATAGCTAAGGAATGGACTTGGAGACTAAATGAGGTATTGCTTAGAGATAGTGTTTGTAAGGCAGACATTGAATCCAGCATAAGAGAATTCCTAGAGATCCATACTTCATACAACACAGCCCTCCCTGTACAATGGGAAGCTCTAAAGTGTGTCATACGAGGTATTCTAATCAAACATGGATCCAGGCTTAAAAAGGAGAAATCTGCCAAAATCTCTAGTTTATGGTCACAAGTGGAACAGCTTCAGTGGATACTGACTGAAACATCACGCAGGAACTGGGAAAGATTCTGTAGCTAACTTTTTGAAAATTCTGGCAAATCAGGTAGGGCCTTAGCGAGACTACTTCATCGGCTGGCTACAAACGAGTTACATCCCCAATATTTAAGATATGTCAGGTTTCCTGATTCATTATCCGCACCAGATTGCTGAGACTTTCAAAACTTACTTTGAATCACTTTATAACATTAGGGGGCAACTAGCAGATATGCTGGCGACTGATCTCGAAAACCAGATCAATCAATATGTACAAGACACGGCACTCCCAACGATATCTCCAGCAACGGCTACTAAATTAGAGGACGAGTTCTCATACACTGAAATTAGGGAGATCTTATCTAAGCAAAAAGGGGGGAAAAGCCCTGGGCCGGATGGCTTCACAGTACCCTTTTTTTAAAGACATTTAAAGATCTCCTTGTACCTTTTTTGGTGAAGGTATTTAATAGTATCTCTCCCACATGCCCCTTCTCTTAACAGGCTTTAGAAGTTCATATCGTATTGATCCCGAAACCCAACAAAGATGCATCAGTCTGCAGTAACTATCGCCCTATTTCATTAATTAGCTGCGACATTAAATTGTACTCCAAAATAATAGCTACTCGCCTCAACACAGTGATCCCAGAGATCATTCATAGAGATCAGGTGGGCTTTATACTTGGGAGGGAGGCTAGGGATAATACCATTAGGACCATCAACCTGATAGCAACAGCCAGACGCCGTAAGCTTCCCTTATGTCTCTTATCGGTTGACACGGAAAAGGCGTTCGATAGGGGACATTGGGGTTTTATGGTAGCTTCCCTGCGGTAAGTCGGATTAGGCCCCAGCTTAGTTAATCGGATCTGCGCCCTTTACTCGCATCCCTCAGCTAGGGTCAGAACCAACGGCACTCTTTCTCCGGCCTTCGAGATCCAAAATGGCACCCGACAAGGTTCCCCCCTATCACCATTACTTTATGTTCTGGTTATAGAGCATTTAGCGAATGCTTTGAGAAATAACCAGGATATTTTAGGGATAGATATGAAAGGTCATCAGCACAAGTTAGCGTTATATGCGGATGATCTACTATGTATATGTATATTTCGAATCCTCATGTTTCTCCCATCCGTGTTAAAAGAATTTCAACAATTTGGACGTCTTAGTAATTTTAAGATCAATCTCAATAAAAGTGAAATGTTGAAGATCACGCTACAAGAACGCGAGGCCTTACTTATACAGTCCAACTTCTCTTTCAAATGGCAGACCATGAGCATTACATACTTGGGTCTACAAATCCCGGCACAACTTCATCTCCTCTATCCACTTAATTATCTGCCTCTTCAAAATAGAACGGTAGCAGATTTGGGGAGATATTCTCTTAAGACCTTATCGTGGTTTGGTAGAATAATCCTGATTAAAATGCATATACAGTACAGACCAAAAGTTTGGACACACCTTCTCATTCAAAGAGTTTTCTTTATTTTCATGACTATGAAGGCATCAAAACTATGAATTAACACATGTGGAATTATATACATAACAAACAAGTGTGAAACAACTGAAAATATGTCATATTCTAGGTTCTTCAAAGTAGCCACCTTTTGCTTTGATTACTGCTTTGCACACTCTTGGCATTCTCTTGATGAGCTTCAAGAGGTAGTCCCCTGAAATGGTCTTCCAACAGTCTTGAAGGAGTTCCCAGAGATGCTTAGCACTTGTTGGCCCTTTTTCCTTCACTCTGCGGTCCAGCTCACCCCAAACCATCTCGATTGGGTTCAGGTCCGGTGACTGTGGAGGCCAGGTCATCTGGCGCAGCACCCCATCACTCTCCTTCATGGTCAAATAGCCCTTACTTTCAAAGTTTTCCCAATTTTTCGGCTGACTGACTGACCTTCATTTCTTAAAGTAATGATGGGCACTCGTTTTTCTTTACTTAGCTGCTTTTTTCTTGCCATAATACAAATTCTAACAGTCTATTCAGTAGGACTATCAGCTGTGTATCCACCTGACTTCTCCTCAACGCAACTGATGGTCCCAACCCCATTTATAAGGCAAGAAATCCCACTTATTAAACCTGACAGGGCACACCTGTGAAGTGAAAACCATTTCAGGGGACTACCTCTTGAAGCTCATCAAGAGAATGGCAAGAGTGTGCAAAGCAGTAATCAAAGCAAAAGGTGGCTACTTTGAAGAACCTAGAATATGACATATTTTCAGTTGTTTCACACTTGTTTGTTATGAATATAATTCCACATGTGTTAATTCATAGTTTTGATGCCTTCAGTGTGAATCTATAATTTTCATAGTCATGAAAATAAAGAAAACTCTTTGAATGAGAAGGTGTGTCCAAACTTTTGGTCTGTACTGTACTTCCAAGATTCCTTTATCTCTTCCAAACAATTTCCATTTGTATACCCCGGGAAATTTTTCATCACCCTGACCAAAGCTATGACACGTTTCGTATAGGGTTCTAGCAAGTGTAGATTGAGCAATCGGACATCGTCTAAAGCCAAGGACAGAGGAGGCATGGGTATGCCGGACCTGAAACTTTATCATGCATTGGCATTACTCATGCAGATCCTGAATTGGTCTAAAGGGCCAGGTGCGAAGCTCTGGGTCCAAATGGAGCTTGATCTCTCTCTTGGACTTAAAGACAGCGCCCTGGGTGCGGGTTGCAGATAGACCCCCGATGGAGGAATGGTCCTTTTTAGGATGACATACCCTCACTCAATGGGATAACTGGCTCCAAAACTCTCAATTATCACATAGACCAGGTCCTCTTATGGGCAACCCTGCTTTTTCCCCGGGTTGTCAAGTGAATACATTTCTAAAATGGTCCCAGCCCGCATGCCCAAGAGTTCCTGACTGACTCTAAACTAACTCGGTTTGATGCTTTGGTGCCCTCGGATGCGAGACAAGGGAGTAGCTGGCTCGAATATGCTCAGTTGAAAGCATTTGTAGCTTTCAACTGAGCGTTTTACTTTTTGTACACTCCTCATGTCCGGTAGTGTCAGATTTTGATACCCTCTACCTCAAACCGGACACACACTACAAACTGCTTTCACAGCTTTACAAAATCTTACTAAAACAATGCAATGATGGTTTAGCGCCTTATTTCCGGAAATGGGAAACGGATCTCCGACTGTCCTTCTTACCCGAAGAGATTGCCAAAATGTGTACGTTCTCTAATGGATTGTCCATAGCAACTTCAGCTCAAGAAAAAAACTTTGATACTTTCTAGATGGTACTATTGTCCATCGATCCCTCATAAAATATTTCCTTCCGCCTCCGATTTATGCTGGAGATGCAAGACAGAGGAAGGCACTTTGTTACATATTTAGTGGGCCTGCCCAATGATCAAGAGATTCTGGGGCAAGGTGCTAGGGGTTTACAGGAATTTCTCTAGTACAACTCCTATTAAGCTAAAGAAGCTACCACGCAAAAATTATAACCTTTAATAACTTATTGAGCAATCCACATATACATCTATAACATAATCATCATAAAATACATATAGCAGCATACATGAAATAAACTGGAGTATGACAAATATACTAAGCTCCTGACATAAGGGACTAGTGCAGTTATAAATGGCAATAGTATATAAGGCTCAGTATAGCAACCATACTATACTGTTCATATAATGCAGTTCACTGCTCAACACTGAGTGAGGAACGGTGATATACATCTGTATAGCCTAATACATTATCGCTAACAGTAATTATAACAATCAAAATTACTGACCCAGCCTGGAGCGTGCCGCCCGACGATCGTTTCGCTATGCGCTTCCTCACGGGGCATGAAGACCTAGCCAATCAATCCCTCCTATATACCCTCCCCATCTCAGGCTAAACCAATTGGTGAGTATTATACTAACTGCTAGTATAATACTCACCAATTGGTTTAGCCTGAGATGGGGGGGGGGGGGGGGTATATAGGAGGGATTGATTGGCTATGCCCCGTGAGGAAGCGCATAGCGAAACGATTGTCGGGCGGCACGCTCCAGGCTGGGTCAGTAATTTTGATTGTCATGATTACTGTTAGCGATAATGTATTAGGTGTAAGAAGGAACAAGGAGCCGTCATTGACGGAAGATACGTGTCACCGAGGTTCCTGGCCTGGGTGAGGTAAGAACCGGATTTTTCCCTGAAGTGTCAGTTTTGCAGTTGCACTTCAGCTGTTAGTGTGGCTGTAAAGCCGATCCCGGACGGTTCTTATTGGGAGCAGCCAAAGAGCAGGGTGGGTGGCTGTTCCCCACGGTTCCAGGCCGGGTTTTTGTTTGGGATAAAAACCCAGCCAGCAGTCTCAGCTGGGTGGATTATCCTCCATCTGTTAGTAGAGCTCTGTCAGTCTCGATGTTGGAGCCTGAGCGTTTGGGCTGGGACTAGGCCTGCTATATTGTTTGGGGAAACAGCATGTGGACTACTGCTTCATCCAAGGATTTATATGCTGCAGCCTGGTGTGAACAAACACCAGACTCAAGGTGACTGTTTTTCCTTGAAACTGTTTTTTTGTCACTTTACGTTTGTGTGAATAAAACACTGCACTGTTTAAGTTAAAGACGTTGTCATTGCCTCTGTACTGCGTCCGCAAGCCTGTCTACCAGAGCAAATCCCCACATAGGCTATGCAGATGTATATATCACTGTTCCTCACTATCAGTGTTGAGCGGGAACTGCATTATATGAACGTATGGTTGCTATACTGAGCCTTATATACTATTGCTATTTATAACGGCACTAGTCCCTTATGTCTGGAGCTTAGTACAGGGAGTGCAGAATTATTAGGCAAGTTGTATTTTTGAGGATTAATTTTATTATTGAACAACAACCATGTTCTCAATGAACCCAAAAAACTCATTAATATCAAAGCTGAATATTTTTGGAAGTAGTTTTTAGTTTTAGCTATTTTAGGGGGATATCTGTGTGTGCAGGTGACTATTACTGTGCATAATTATTAGGTAACTTAACAAAAAAAAAATATACAGTCATGTGAAAAAATTAGGACACCCTTTGAAAGCATGTGGTTTTTTGTAACATTTTTAATAAATGGTTATTTCATCTCCGTTTCAACAATACAGAGAGATTAAAGTAATCCAACTAAACAAAGAAAACTGAAGAAAAGTCTTTTCAAGATCTTCTGTAAATGTCATTCTACAAAAATGCCTATTCTAACTGAGGAAAAAGATAGGACACCCTCACATGTATTCCCTCTTAAATTGGCTCAGATCTCACACAGGTATATCACACCAGGTGCACATAATTAGTAGATCGTTACTCTGCATGTTGAATGAGGCTTGCCCTATTTAAACCTCAGACATTTAGTTTGGTGTGCTCCTGACTGTTGAAGTGAGAGTGAGCACCATGGTGAGAGCAAAAGAGCTGTCAGAGGACTTCAGAAAAAAGATTGTAGCAGCCTATGAGTCTGGGAAGGGATTTAAAAAGATCTCAAAAGATTTTGAAATCAGCCATTCCACTGTCCGGAAGATAGTCTACAAGTGGAGGGCTTTCAAAACAACTGCCAACATGCCCAGGACTGGTCGCCCCAGCAAGTTCACCCCAAGAGCAGACCGCAAGATGCTAAAAGAGGTATCCAAAAACCCTAAAGTGTCATCTCGAGAACTACAGCAGGCTCTGGCTACTGTTGATGTAGAAGTACATGCCTCTACAATCAGAAAGAGACTGTACAAGTTTAACTTGCATAGGAGGTGTGCAAGGAGGAAACCTTTGCTTTCCAAGAGAAACATCGAGGCCAGACTGACATTTGCCAGCGATAAAGTTGACAAAGACCAGGACTTCTGGAATAATGTTCTTTGGACAGATGAGTCCAAAATTGAATTATTTGGACACAACAGCAGAGGACATGTTTGGCGTAAACCAAACACAGCATTCCAAGAAAAGAACCTCATACCAACTGTGAAGCATGGAGGTGGAAGTGTCATGGTTTGGGGCTGCTTTGCTGCAGCAGGACCTGGTCAGCTCACCATCATAGAATCCACGATGAATTCTACTGTGTATCAGAAGGTGCTTGAAGAACATGTGAGACCATCAGTTAGAAAATTAAAGCTGAAGCGGAACTGGACCATGCAACATGACAATGACCCAAAACATACTAGTAAATCAACCAAAGATTGGCTGAAAAAGAAGAAATGGAGAGTCCTGGAATGGCCAAGTCAAAGTCCAGATTTGAATCCCATTGAGATGCTGTGGGGTGACTTGAAAAGGGCTGTACGTGCAAGAAACCCCTCAAACATCTCACAGCTGAAAAAGTTCTGCATTGAGGAGTGGGGTAAAATTTCCTCAGACCGATGTCGAAGACTGGTAGATGGCTACAAGAACCGTCTCACTGCAGTTATTTCAGCCAAAGGAGGTAACACTCGCTATTAGGGGCAAGGGTGTCCTATCTTTTTCCTCAGTTAGAATAGGCATTTTTGTAGAATGACATTTACAGAAGATCTTGAAAAGACTTTTCTTCAGTTTTCTTTGTTTAGTCGGATTACTTTAATCTCTCTGTATTGTTGAAACGGAGATGAAATAACCATTTATTAAAAATGTTACAAAAAACCACATGCTTTCAAAGGGTGTCCTAATTTTTCACATGACTGTATACCCATTTCAATTATTTATTTTTACCAGTGAAACCAATATAACATCTCAACATTCACAAATATACATTTCTGACATTCAAAAACAAAACAAAAACAAATCAGTGACCAATATAGCCACCTTTCTTTGCAAGGACACTCAAAAGCCTGCCATCCATGGATTCTGTCAGTGTTTTGATCTGTTCACCATCAACATTGCGTGCAGCAGCAACCACAGCCTCCCAGACACTGTTCAGAGAGGTGTACTGTTTTCCCTCCTTGTAAATCTCACATTTGATGATGGACCACAGGTTCTCAATGGGGTTCAGATCAGGTGAACAAGGAGGCCATGTCATTAGATTTTCTTCTTTTATACCCTTTCTTGCCAGCCACGCTGTGGAGTACTTGGACGCGTGTGATGGAGCATTGTCCTGCATGAAAATCATGTTTTTCTTGAAGGATGCAGACATCTTCCTGTACCACTGCTTGAAGAAGGTGTCTTCCAGAAACTGGCAGTAGGACTGGGAGTTGAGCTTGACTCCATCCTCAACCCGAAAAGGCCCCACAAGCTCATCTTTGATGATACCAGCCCAAACCAGTACTCCACCTCCACCTTGCTGGCATCTGAGTCGGACTGGAGCTCTCTGCCCTTTACCAATCCAGCCACGGGCCCATCCATCTGGCCCATCAAGACTCACTCTCATTTCATCAGTCCATAAAACCTTAGAAAAATCAGTCTTGAGATATTTCTTGGCCCAGTCTTGACGTTTCAGCTTGTGTGTCTTGTTCAGTGGTGGTCGTCTTTCAGCCTTTCTTACCTTGGCCATGTCTCTGAGTATTGCACACCTTGTGCTTTTGGGCACTCCAGTGATGTTGCAGCTCTGAAATATGGCCAAACTGGTGGCAAGTGGCATCTTGGCAGCTGCACGCTTGACTTTTCTCAGTTCATGGGCAGTTATTTTGCGCCTTGGTTTTTCCACACGCTTCTTGCGACCCTGTTGACTATTTTGAATGAAACACTTGTTTGTTCGATGATCACGCTTCAGAAGCTTTGCAATTTTAAGAGTGCTGCATCCCTCTGCAAGATATCTCACTATTTTTGACTTTTCTGAGCCTGTCAAGTCCTTCTTTTGACCCATTTTGCCAAAGGAAAGGAAGTTGCCTAATAATTATGCACACCTGATATAGGGTGTTGATGTCATTAGACCACACCCCTTCTCATTACAGAGATGCACATCACCTAATATGCTTAATTGGTAGTAGGCTTTCGAGCCTATACAGCTTGGAGTAAGACAACATGCATAAAGAGGATGATGTGGTCAAAATACTCATTTGCCTAATAATTCTGCACGCAGTGTATATTTGTCATACTCCAGTTTATTTCATGTATGCTGCTATATGTATTTTATGATGATTATGTTATAGATGTATATGTGGATTGCTCAATAAATTATTAGAGTTTATAATAATTTTTGTGTGGTAGCTTCTTTAGCTTAATAGGAGTTGTACGTATGATTCCATGCAAGATACTTATGGTATTTAATCTTTGGTGTTTTAGGAATTTCTCTGGGAAAGAAGTATTAAATACTCCAAAAATTACCCTTCTTTTGCTGGTGCCCGGATCTTTGGCGCAAATAAAGAAAAACACGCTAAGATTCTTCCTCACAGCAGCTCGCATGACGATCCCGAGACACTTGAAATCTGTCAGAGTACCCTCTCTTCGTGAATGGGCCAAGGAACTTGGGTATTTACTGAGAATGGAAGAACTGATCGCACTTTCGCATGAACAGGGCGATAGATTTGACCATAGGTGGCGTCCTTTCTCTGAATAGCTTCACTCCTCTGAATTTTCTGTAGCACTTAATGATGAGACAGATGCTGACACATAACTCACTGGACCTTCTCTAGCTCTGGCTGATGGTTGGTGCTTTGACACTTGAGATGACTCAGATGAGACATAGACCGTCTTACAGATTACCCCCTTCATCTTTCCCTTCCCACTCTCTTCCCTCCCCCTCATATGTTAGTATATGTGTAAATGCTCCAATAATATGATAGGCTAAGTTGACTCAGAAAGGAGAATTTATTACAGTTCGAAGTTTGCAGCAATTCTTCTAGTTGTTTCAATTGCAGAAATTTAAGTCATTGGGACCCTGCGTGATCCTATAGATTTGTACATTTTCAAAGAGCTTGTCTTGATGTTTTTGTCACTTTGTGAAAATATTAAAACTCAGAGTAAACATAAAAAAATTATTGGGTAGTTGAAGTGACAAAAAATTGCAAATTGACAGTTTTTATTTTTTTTCCCGTTACGCCATTTGCTGTATTCCATTAATATTGTTATATTTTACTTGTATAGGCATTTTCGCACGCGGCGATGCCCATGGTGTTTATTTTTTTAGGCTACTTTCACACTGGCGTTTTTGTTTCCGTTTGTGAGATCCGTTCAGGGCTCTCACAAGTGGTCCAAAACGGATCAGTTTTGCCCTAATGCATTCTGAATGGATAAGGATCCGCTCAGAATGCATCAGTTTGGCTCCGTTCCATCTCCATTCCGCTTTGAAGCCGGACAGCATTTTGATGTCCGTCTGACGAAACTGAAACAAACGGATCCGTCCAGACACACAATGTAAGTCAATGGGGACAGATCGGTTTTCACTGACACAATATGACACAATAGAAAACTGATCCGTCCCCCATTGACTTTCAATGGTGTTCAAGACGGATCCGTTTGGGCTATGTTGAAGATAATACAAATGGATCCGTTCTGAACGGATGCATGCGGTTGTATTATCTGAATGGATGCGTTTGTGCAGATCCCTGACGGATCCGCACCAAACGCGGAATGTGAAAGTAGCCTTATTGGTTAAGTAGTTAAATTTTTAACTAATAACTTGGGTGATAATAACTGGCAATCATTAGATTACCCATTGTGTTCATTGATGGCTATATAGCCATCATTAAAGACTTCAATTACACTATACCAATACAATGCTGCCACCTAGTGGCCTTTATTGTTATAGTCCTGAAATAAGCTCTGAAGCCTGTTGAGGTTTCGGGCTATTTCATAGATATAACAGGTTCCCCGATCTCAGTCGGGAAATGCTGTTAGCGGAACGAATTTGACCGATTTACGCTTCGTTGGCGCCCGCTGCATGTGCGAGCGGGTACCATATTTGAGGACCAGACTTCCGCCGTACATATACGGCAGAGGTACTTAAGGGGTTAAAAGCATAAATCGCCCTATACATTAGTTTAAAGTGTGTTTCTCTCCAATGTTCACATGCAACCGCCTTCCTCACTCTTGCCCACCCCAGCATCTGCAGATGGTAGTAGCGATTTCCATCCCTGAAATAGCTGTGGAGTAAGTTTAATGTTTACTCTTTCCCTCAGTGTTTTATATATATATCCAAATAGTTTCCTCACCTCTTTCTAGGTCACTAGAGTGTACCTGATCACTACAGAGGATATTATATCCAAAGGCAGTGATGCCAACCGGGAGTGGATGGAGAAGGGTTCCCAAGTCCCCTCTTCCAGCTAGTTCTTTCTCTAAGAGGAGGTTTGAGTGATGCAACGACTGGTTTAGCCAGTCCCTGCAGTGGCAAAAGAGACTCGCCAGGTTATATCTCCTCATGTCTGGGAATTAGTAACATAGTAACATAGTACATAAGGCCGAAAAAAGACATTTGTCCATCCAGTTCGGCCTGTTATCCTGCAAGTTGATCCAGAGGAAGGCAAAAAAAACCTGTGAGGTAGAAGCCAATTTTCCTCACTTTAGGGGAATAAAAAATTCCTTCCCGACTCCAATCAGGCAATCAGAATAACTCCCTGGATCAACGACCCCTCTTTAGTAGCTATAGCCTGTAATATTATTACGCTCCAGAAACACATCCAGGCCCCTCTTGAATTCCTTTATTGTACTCACCATCACCACCTCCTCAGACAGAGAGTTCCATAGTCTCACTGCTCTTACCGTAAAGAATCCTTTTCTATGTTTGTGTACAAACCTTCTTTCCTCCAAACGCAGAGGATGTCCCCTCGTCACAGTCACAGTCCTGGGGATAAATAGATGATGGGATAGATCTCTGTACTGACCCCTGATATATTTATACATAGTAATTAGATCTCCCCTCAGTCGTCTTTTTTCTAACGTGAATAACCCTAATTTTGATAATCTTTCAGGGTACTGTAGTTGCCCCATTCCAGTTATTACTTTAGTTGCCCTCCTCTGGACCCTCTCCAGCCCTGCTATGTCTGCCTTGTTCACTGGAGCCCAGAACTGTACACAGTACTCCATGTGTGGTCTGACTAATGATTTGTAAAGTAGTAGGAATATGTTCTCATCACGGGCATCTATGCCCCTTTTGATGCAACCCATTATCTTATTGGCCTTGGCAGCAGCTGCCTGACACTGGTTTTTGCAGCTTAGTTTGCTGTTTATTAAAATTCCTAGATCCTTTCCCATGTCAGTGTTACCAAGTGTTTTGCCATTTAGTATGTACGGGTGACTTGCATTATTCCTTCCCATGTGCATAACTTTACATTTGTCAGTGTTAAACCTCATCTGCCACTTATCTGCCCAAGCCTCCAATCTATCCAGATCCCTCTGTAGTAGTATACTGTCCTCTTCAGTGTTAATTACTTTACACAGTTTAGTGTCATCTGCGAAAATTGATATTTTACTATGCAAGCCTTCTACAAGATCATTAATAAATATATTGAAGAGAATAGGGCCCAATACTGACCCCTGAGGTACCCCACTAGTGACAGTGACCCAATCTGAGTATGTACCATTAATAACCACCCTCTGTTTTCTATCATTGAGCCAGTTACTTACCCACTTACAGACGTTTTCTCCCAGTCCAAGCATTCTCATTTTATATACTAACCTTTTATGTGGTACAGTGTCAAATGCTTTGGAGAAGTCCAGATATACGACATCCATTGATTCGCCGCTGTCAAGTCTAGAACTTACCTCCTCAAAGAAACTGATTAAATTAGTTTGACATGACCGATCCCTCACAAAGCCATGCTGATATGGCGTTATTTGCTTATTTCCGTTAAGATGCTCTAAGATAGCATCTCTCAGAAAACCTTCAAACAGTTTACCTACAACAGATGTTAAACTTACCGGCCTATAGTTTCCAGGCTCTGTTTTTGGACCCTTTTTGAATATTGGCACCACATTTGCCATGCGCCAATCCTGTGGGACATTCCCTGTCAGTATAGAGTCCGCAAATATCAGAAATAAGGGTCTGGCTATGACATTACTTAATTCCCTTAGGATACGGGGGTGTATGCCATCCGGTCCTGGCGATTTGTCTATTTTGATCTTTTTAAGTCGCTGTTGTACTTCTTCCTGGGTCAGACAGGACACTTTTAATGGCGAATTTATTTCAACATTGGACACCTCCTTTATCTAGTGATGCCATTAGTGTCTTTAGAGCAATTCTTGATCGTCACCCCAACCACATGAATTTGGCAAAAGCCGAGTTTAGAGAATTAATGTCTACACTGCGTGCAGAATTATTAGGCAAATGAGTATTTTGACCACATCATCCTCTTTATGCATGTTGTCTTACTCCAAGCTGTATAGGCTCGAAAGCCTACTACCAATTAAGCATATTAGGTGATGTGCATCTCTGTAATGAGAAGGGGTGTGGTCTAATGACATCAACACCCTATATCAGGTGTGCATAATTATTAGGCAACTTCCTTTCCTTTGGCAAAATGGGTCAAAAGAAGGACTTGACAGGCTCAGAAAAGTCAAAAATAGTGAGATATCTTGCAGAGGGATGCAGCACTCTTAAAATTGCAAAGCTTCTGAAGCGTGATCATCGAACAAACAAGTGTTTCATTCAAAATAGTCAACAGGGTCGCAAGAAGCGTGTGGAAAACCAAGGCGCAAAATAACTGCCCATGAACTGAGAAAAGTCAAGCGTGCAGCTGCCAAGATGCCACTTGCCACCAGTTTGGCCATATTTCAGAGCTGCAACATCACTGGAGTGCCCAAAAGCACAAGGTGTGCAATACTCAGAGACTTGGCCAAGGTAAGAAAGGCTGAAAGACGACCACCACTGAACAAGACACACAAGCTGAAACGTCAAGACTGGGCCAAGAAATATCTCAAGACTGATTTTTCTAAGGTTTTATGGACTGATGAAATGAGAGTGAGTCTTGATGGGCCAGATGGATGGGCCCGTGGCTGGATTGGTAAAGGGCAGAGAGCTCCAGTCCGACTCAGACGCCAGCAAGGTGGAGGTGGAGTACTGGTTTGGGCTGGTATCATCAAAGATGAGCTTGTGGGGCCTTTTCGGGTTGAGGATGGAGTCAAGCTCAACTCCCAGTCCTACTGCCAGTTTCTGGAAGACACCTTCTTCAAGCAGTGGTACAGGAAGAAGTCTGCATCCTTCAAGAAAAACATGATTTTCATGCAGGACAATGCTCCATCACACGCGTCCAAGTACTCCACAGCGTGGCTGGCAAGAAAGGGTATAAAAGAAGAAAATCTAATGACATGGCCTCCTTGTTCACCTGATCTGAACCCCATTGAGAACCTGTGGTCCATCATCAAATGTGAGATTTACAAGGAGGGAAAACAGTACACCTCTCTGAACAGTGTCTGGGAGGCTGTGGTTGCTGCTGCACGCAATGTTGATGGTGAACAGATCAAAACACTGACAGAATCCATGGATGGCAGGCTTTTGAGTGTCCTTGCAAAGAAAGGTGGCTATATTGGTCACTGATTTGTTTTTGTTTTGTTTTTGAATGTCAGAAATGTATATTTGTGAATGTTGAGATGTTATATTGGTTTCACTGGTAAAAATAAATAATTGAAATGGGTATATATTTGTTTTTTGTTAAGTTACCTAATAATTATGCACAGCAATAGTCACCTGCACACACAGATATCCCCCTAAAATAGCTAAAACTAAAAACAAACTAAAAACTACTTCCAAAAATATTCAGCTTTGATATTAATTCGTTTTTTGGGTTCATTGAGAACATGGTTGTTGTTCAATAATAAAATTAATCCTCAAAAATACAACTTGCCTAATAATTCTGCACTCCCTGTATGTTTAAGATCGGTATGGTCTGCATCAGGTACAATAGTTTTGGGAAGCCAATTATTTTTATCAGGTGGCATTTCCATAGAAATGATAGAGGCAATCTTTGCCATCGAGTCAGATCCCTTTTTATCTGTTAGATTAGCGGGGCATAATTAACCCCTTCACTACCGAGCCACTTTTCACCTTAAATCCCAGGCATATTTTTTGCAAATCTGACATGTCACTTTATGTGGTAATAACTTTATAACACTTTTTGAAACAAAAAAAATCATGTTTCAGTGTCCCCATATTCTAAAAGCCATATATTTATTTATTTTTGGGTGATTTTCTTAGGTAGGGTCTCATTTTTTGCGGAATAAGATGACTGTTTGGCACTATTTTGGGGTGCATATGACTTTTTGATCGCTTGGTATTACACTTTTTGATATGTTAGGTGACAAAAAATACCTTTTTTTTTTCATACGGTGTTCACCCAAGGGGTTAGGTCATGTGATATTTTTATAGAGCAGGTTGTTACGGACACGGCGATACCCAATATGTCTACCATTTTATTTTTTACATTTAACACAAAGCATTTTTGAAACAAAAAAAAAAATCCTGTTTTAGTGTCTCCATAGTCTGAGCCATATTATTTTTTTTTGATCGCTTGGTGTTGCACTTTTAGTGATGCAAGGTGACAAAAATGTTTTTTTTTTAACAGTTTTTATATTTTTTATTTTTACGATGTTCCACTGAGGGGTTAGGACGCGGCGATACCTAATATGTCTACTTTTCTTTTCTTTTCTTTTTTCCTATCAAAAAAAAATTAATTAATTTTACTTTATTTTGGGAAAAGGATGTTGTTGTTTTTTTACCTTTTTTTTCACTTTGTTTTGTCCCACTCTGGGACTTCAACTTTTGGGGGTCTGATCCCCTTTACAATGCATTACAATACTTCTGTATTGTAATGCATTGGCTGTAAGTGTATTACCTTTGTAATACGCTTACAGCCTGCTTGTCTGTGAGATCCAGGGGGCTGGATCGTACAGGATCTCTCAGAAGGCAGCCACGATGCCTAAGTAAGGCATCGGGCTGCCTTCCCTGCCATGGGGTCCTCGTCACTGCAGCGCGGGGACCCCATGGACACTGGCACCCGTAAGGATACCGCACGTGCCGCGGTCAGTGCTGACTGCGGCCGTGCAAGGGTTAATGTGCTGGCATCTGTGTTTTTACCGATGCTGGAGCATACAGCAGGGGTCCAGCTATCAGTGACTGCCGGACCCCTGCCGCTGATCGGGTGGGCGCAGCTCTTGCACCCGACCGATCAGCGCGCCGTACCTGTACTGTGCTGTGATTTATGTCCCGCGTTTCTGTGCCGTACATGTACGGTGCTGGTATCCTAAGGGTTAAAGGGGCTGGCTCACCTTCACTAGGGGACACCGTTACCCCCTGGCATTCTCCTTGGTCTAATGACCATTAGGTAGGCCTCTTTACTTTTTACTTCTTGCCCTGCTTTTCTTTTCCCTGTATTTCTTGATTGTCTCCTAAGACCACATTATTTAAATTTTTAGGAATTGTTGTGCATTCTTATCAAGCCCTGGGAATAATTCTCCTGATGAGTATAGTATGAAACGTGGCACGTCGGGAACTATCCTATAGGGTTTACCAGGGATTCCACCCGGACTAGGGACAGGTATGCGGACGGGGTCGCCCCTTTCGGGGCGGGTGCTCTGTGTAGGTAGGTAGGGTCTCCCTAGCCCCCCTCCCATGATCTAGGGGATTCTAGGGATAGTTTTTCCCCTCCTATCTGCACTAAGCGTCCTTCAAAGTTACTTGTAGTCCTCCACAACCCAGTCGGACTAGAAAACTACGTTTCTGTGTTTCCTGAAGGATACCTGATCGTCCTCAACTGTAGCACTCCAAGGTGGTAAGACTGTTCCTTTTTTTCTTAGCACGAATCTTGCCTGTTGTGCTATATGACTTCAGGTGCCCTGTAGTTCCAATAGTGGACTTTGCGTTTAATGTCTTGTCCTTTTTTGATAGCTGGTACTCCCCAGATATTTTATTGTATTTATTAAAAGTTAATGAATGGTTGCTACAGTGGCGCTCAGTGGATGCTGTATGTATGAGCAGCGGTATCGCGGCAGAACCACAGAAATCTGCCGCACAGAGGAGGCAATATGAATAATTGATACTGCGCTTGGGACGTATTATTTTATTTTAAAATATACAGGTATTGCAGATATATAATGGCTAGCACACTAAAGTATATCAATATATAGGTACTAATTGATTTTAAACAATATACCTGAACTGAAAACTTCTGTCTGTGTGCTCCTATCGGCGTTCCCGTATTTGATGTAGAAAGGTTTTTTCTTCTTTCACTGTTGTTACTGTGCTTGGTCTTTCTTTATGTTCAGGATCAGGAAAGAATCCAGGTATGGTATGGTTTGGCGTGCTGCCTCGTGCCCCGGCCGGTGGCGCGCTGCTGCCGCAAATGGAGATGTATGCAAGGAGTGGTAAGCGCTCGCTTGGAGCTTGTGAGTGACGTCATTGATGACCGCGGTTAGTGACGTCACTCACAACTCCAAGCGAGCGCTTACCACTCCTTGCATACATCTCCATTTGCGGCAGCAGCGCGCCAGCGGCCGGGGCACGAGGCAGCACGCCAAACCATACCATACCTGGATTCTTTCCTGATCCTGAACATAAAGAAAGACCAAGCACAGTAACAACAGTGAAAGAAGAAAAAACCTTTCTACATCAAATACGGGAACGCCGATAGGAGCACACAGACAGAATTTTTCAGTTCAGGTATATTGTTTAAAATCAATTAGTACCTATATATTAATATACTATAGTGTGCTAGCCATTATATATCTGCAATACCTGTATATTTTAAAATAACATAATTGTCACGGCTGTATGTGAGCAACAAGAGCATGCACAGAAAATAGAGCTACTGACCGGACCCAAACTAGGGAGGATAAAGGGTGACCCTGTCAGACCTCGAAAGCTCTCCCTATGCTGCTAAGCCCATGCCCGGATCCAAATGGTGGAAGGAGGCATGCCCGCGTACTTAAGACTGATGACCACTGTAACCCCTACAATAGTGGAAGGGGCACGGCCACCGGTGCCCTGCTCAGTATATGGAGGGAACCGTGGTCGCCTCGGATCCAGTCAGAAAACACACAGATAAACAACAATGTCTGCACACTTAGCTGACGGGGCTGCAGCCGCAGTGAAGACGGATCCAAAGACAGGCTGGCAATATCCGGAGTACTTGCTGCAGCAGAACACAGGTCCAGTGAAAGGATAGCATACAAGGGAAGATACTCAAGCAAGAGCTACAACCCAAATGAGAAATATAATCCACACCTACAAAAGGAGGAGGGGGAATATAAAGGCAGGGAAATCAAACGCAGCTGGGAGGAAGGAAACAGAAAACTCCTCCCAGCTCTAGTAGTGACATCATCACAGGGGTGGAGAAACAGAGCTGTGAGAACGTCCCAAAGCTCTGGTAGTGACAATAATACGTCCCAAGCGCAGTATCATAATTATTCATTTATTTAAAAGTTATATTTTAGCTTCCTTTTTGCCCCTGTCTGGGCTTTTGATTTATTGATCTTTATTTTTGGAAGTATACCCCATCTATTTTTGACCATAATATTTGTGTAATTACCCTCTTGTTGTTCAAAGCGTCGCTTTGTAGCTTGTGAGTGTTCCTCTGGCTCTACAGTGTGCCTTTGCAGGGTGTCTCCTGAATTGCTCCGTCCTGGGTTTCTCTCTTGAAATCTGCAAGTCTGTCGCAGCACCTTCAGGAGTTAAATATGTAGTTGTCCATCCATCAGCTTTATAGATCTTGAGCGTAGCTGGGTACAGCAAGGCGAATCGTGCATGTCTTTGATATAGCTCTGAGCAAATCATGGAGAAGGCCCGTCTCCTGTGGGTTACCTCCACAGAATAATCTCCAAAGAGAATCGGTCTCAACCCTCTCAGTTCCATGGGCTACGATCTCCTTTTAAAGTCTCGAAGAATCGCTGTCTTGTCCTGAAAGTCAAGGTATTTAACTATGACCTGCCTGGTTCGGTGATTCTGCTCTTTGCTATTTTTGCTGCTGTGCTTCCCAGCCTGGGTGTCAGGGCCTAGACGGTATGCATGTTCCACTTTGCAGATGGAGGATATACCTAAGAGTTCTGGAATCTCTTGTTCACATATGGTATCTTAGTCTCTGGCGGGGGTCGATTCCGGTAAACCCATAATCCTGAAATTGTTTCTCCAGGACCTATTTTCTAGATCCTCATCTTGATCCCATAGCTTTTTTGTTTTCTTGAATGAGATTGCGAATCTGTGATACACTTTCATCTGAGGTGGCTTCGATTGTTCAATGTGCGATTTTCCACCGCCTCAATGCATGCTCCATGTTCCTGAAGTTCTTCATGAATCTGTTGCATGGAGGATTTAATGGAGTCCGCAAGGGTGGTTTGTAAATCCGTTGAGAGCTGAGAGGCCACCTCAATCGCTAGTATTTTATAATTAATCCCCATAGGGTTACGGACATCAGTGCAGACCATGTAAAATGTATGGGGAACCGGGAGCCGCCAAAAACTGCTGCCTCACATGCGGGCACTGGAACCGGAAGTCAATTGCACCTGTTTGAACTAGTTACCTGTATAAAAGACACCTGTCCACACAATTAGAAAATAAAAGAAACACAAGATCACTGTCAATCTTCCTAGGTTTCGGGCTCCATGCAAGATCTTGCCTCGTTAGGTAAGGATGATTCTGAGAATCAGCCCAGAACTACATGGGAGGACCTGGTCCATGACCTGAAGAGAGCTGGGACCACAGTCTCAAAGATTACCATTAGTAACACACTATGCCGTCATGGATTAAAATCTTGCAGGGCACGCATGGTCCCCCTGCTCACGCCAGCACATGTTCAGGCCCGTTTGAAGTTCACCAATAACTATCTGGATGATACAGAGGAGGCATCGGAGGTCATGTGGTCAGATGAGACCAAAATAGAACTTTTTGGTGTCAACTCCACTCGCCGTGTTTGGAGGAGGAAGAGGGATGAGTACAACCCCAAAAACACTGTCCCAACCGTGAAGCATGGGGGTGGAAACATCATACTTTGGGGGTGCTTTTCTGCAAAGGGGACAGGACGACTGCACCGTATTGAAGAGAGGATGGATGGGCCCATGTATCATGAGAATTTGGCCCACAATCTCCTTCCCTCAGTAAGAGCATTGAAGATGGGTCGTGGCTGGGTATTCCAGCATGACAATGACCTAAAACACACAGCCAGGGCAACTAAGGAGTGGCTCTGTAAGAAGCATTTCAAGGTCCTGGAGTGGCCTACCCAGTCTCCAGACCTGAACCCAATTAAAAAATCGAGGGAGCTGAAACTCAATGTAGCCCAGCAACAGCCCCGAAACCTAGAAGATCTGTATGGAGGAGTGGGTCAAAATCGCTGCAGCAGTGTGTAAACTTGGTCAAGAACTACAGGAAACGTCTGACCTTTCTAATTTCAAACAAAGGTTTCTGTACCAAATATTAAGTTCTGTTTTTCTATTGTATCAAATACTTATTTATTGCAATAAAATGCAAATAAATTATTTAAAAATCATACAATGTGATTTTCTGGATTTTTATTTATTTTTTTATTCTGTCTCTCTCTATGATAAAAAAAAATTACAGACCTCTCTATTCTTTGTAGGTGGAAAAACTTGCAAAATTGCCAGTGTATCAAATACTTATTTTCAGATAACGGCTGACGTGAGACAAAGGTTCGGCTATGTCGCGCCCGTTCTCTTCTCCTCTGACCTTGCCATGCCGCGCTTGGCCTTGCTTTCCAACTGAAGCGTTGGAATGCTGCACGCCGGCATGAGTTGATGGGTGCCTGTGGGGGTGAAGTGCCCTGAATTACAGCGCTCCGGTCAGTGCTCCTGGCGGAATGATCTGGCTCTCCCTGCCTTTCCCCGCCACTGCCCTTTGAAGAACGAGGTTTAAAACGCCTTGGGCTTCTGTGTCTCCAGGTGTAATCCACTACCTCCTCGTGTGCTGTATTCGCCTCCCCCTTTGCTCGCCTGCTGATAACTATCCTGCGGTTGCTTTTCTGATGCTACAGTTTTTCCTGCCGTGGCGTTCTTCGTTCTGCTGCTGGAATCCCCCTGCTGCTGCCATGGATGGACTGTCACTGTGCTCCTGTCTATTATAAGAAAAATGGTGAGACCTGCCCATAGTGGCTTTACCTTTGTGTTTTTTCCTTTTTTTTCTGTGTTGCTTTGCCTATGGACAAATACGATGTAGTTGAATGAGCTAATAGAAACCCGGCGGATTAGTACAAAAATTGTGATTAGTACTGGACCTTTGTTGAAAAGGAAGAACGAAAAGAAAAAAAGGGAAGAGAGAAAAGGGGGAAGAAAAGAGGAAAAATGGGAAGGAAGAAAAAGGGTAAAAAAGAGAGAGGAAGAAGAAAAAAAAAGGAAGAAAAAAATATATAAAAAGGGAAAAGAAGGAGAGAAAAGGAAAAAGGGAGAAAGAGAGGGGGGAAAAATGGCCTCTAAAAATAGGCGATCAGCGGATCTTTAAAAAACGGGTCAGAAGCTTCCAGAATCAGCTAAAATTGATCAGTTTTTGAAATCCCCCAATGCAATGACAAGAGCAGGGGCAGGTCAAAAAGAGATATCAGAGGAGTGGCTATAGGTACAAAGAGAACATACCATCAGCTTGCATGCCGATGACATTATCCTATCTTTGACAAACCCCCAAACATCCCTCCAATCTGCTATGGATATAATATCCCATTTTGGAAACTTGTCGTTTTATAAGCTTAACGCTACTAAGTCACAAGCATTACCCCTCCACATGTCCCCCCAACTGGTAAACGTTTTAAAGGAGTCCTTCACATTGGACTGGCAAAAAGACCAAATAGATTACTTAGGGATAAAACTAACACCTTCTCTTTCTCATCTCTATAAGGCGAACCATCTCCCATTCCTGACCACCATGGAAAAGGAATTACTTAACCTAACGAAATATGAAATATCATGGATAGGCCGAATAGCGTCTTTCCAGATGTTTACACTCCCTAAGCTATTATACCTATTCAAGACGTTGCCTATTAATCCACCTAAATCCTTTTTCAATAAGTGCACCAAACAATTAAACGCCTTTGTCTGGAAACGAAACAAACCAGAATAGCCACGAAAATTATACAAAGAGTCAAATCACGAGGCGGCATAGGCCTCCCTAACATCTTCGATTATTTCCTAGCCTCACAAGTAACTCAATTGAGAGACTGGTGGCTAGAAGACTACTCTAAGAATTGGGTCAAATCGAAGCCGCTCTATCCCCATCGCAGAACCTCAAATCCCTCCTGTTGGCATCCCTCCATCCATCATTTATCCGCCCACCTACCCCAACTCTAGTATCCATGGCACTAACAAACTGGTCTCATTTCCACAAGTTAAGCCAGAGCTCATCTGGCCCTCTGACCCTTTCCGCTCCCATCACGGTGCTCAACTACCTCATCCCTAACTTGTCAGTGTCATCTTGGGAGATCCGGGGATTAGATTCAGTGTCAAAAATGTATGAGACGCATAGCCTTCACATATTTGAATACTTGCATCATACTTTTCAGATACCAAACGCTGACTTCTATAAATATCTATGTATACGACACTTCCTTAAAACCAATTCCCCTCTATTGTTGGACACCAAACTAGAACTTCTTAAGATTTGGAAGCTTTCACCCCCACTCAGCACCCGTCTTCGTCCCTTATACATCTTGTTGAGGGATAAGGAGTTATTTACTAAGACAACTCTGTTACACTCCTGGGAAAGTGAACTAGGCTCGACTTTTACAGATAAGCAATGGCAATCAGCCTTAACCTTCATTTTGAAGAATTTCAAATGTGCATTACATTCCGAATCCCTAATGAAAACCGTACTGAGGTGGTATTACACACCAGATCGCCTGAGTTATATTTTCCCAGGAGCATCGCACCTGTGTTGGAGGGGCTGCGGTCAGAGAGGCACATTTTACCACATCCTTTGGTCATGCCCTCTTCTAAGGCACATATGAGGAGAGACCTTCGCTCTTGCCTCTGATCTGCTAGGGTACTAGTTGACCCCTTCACCATTACTGGCTCTACTAATAATCGATATGGATGGTATCCCCCAAAATTTCTGTGTGGTTTTGGGAAACCTCTTCTTGTCAACTAAATTGGCGATTACCCAGAAATGGAAATCCCCGGATATCCCACACCTAACGGAAATACTTCCTAAATTGAACTCTACCTATATATATGAGAAAACTTTAGCGAGAGCTGGGCATTCCTTCTCTAAGTTCGCAGAAGTATGGAGTTCCTGGAGTAAATCTAAATATGTAACACAATCCTTAGACTAAGCTTTATTGTGTACAGGAGATAATCCTTGTATGAGGAAATGAAGGCCCTTACCTCAGAAATGTACATCCCCCCTTCCTCCCCCCCTCTACCTGTTATGTTCTGTATGTAGGTTTGATGTACATGCCTCAAAACAATATACTACGAACCAATGTCAGTACTGCCAATGTGGCTCTGTGAACGTGCTGACGTGTATGTAAAACCTATGTTGTATTTGATGCTCTTGCAACCGAAAGACAAATAAAAACTATTGATACAAAAAAGGGATATCAGATTCTAATGTTTAAAAAAATATTGGACTCAGAGTGGAAGAATTGGTAGATGATGGTTCTCAGGAGGAAGGCATGGCGGGAGAGGTCATAAATGACTTATCTACTTTTGAATCTGCCCCCACTGAAAGAAATCTTAGTGGCGGTAAAAAAAAAATGGAGAGGTTATTCAAGATATTTTCATGCAGCTTGGAGCTTGGTGATGTTGATAAGGGAAGACGTTTTAAAGATACGGGACAGAGTTACAACCATAGTAAAATCTGTGGGGGTTCTGGAGAACGAAGCTAAAATATTTAAAACTGAAATCTCCACCCTTAGTACGGATGCTAATTCCCTTAAAAAAAAAAAATGTGGATCTGGAGGATAGGTCCAGGCGATGCAATGTGAGAATTATAGGTTTACCTGAAGGCACAGAAGGGAAAAGCTCAGCTGAAATGATACAAACCTTAATCCTTCAGAAATTTGGAAAGGAACATTTTTCGCCATTTATTCTTGGTGGAAAGAGCACATCTGGTCCCAGGGGGAAAACCTATTCCGGGAATGCAGCCACGGGTTCTTCTGGCGAAAATTTTGTTCTCACGAGATAGGAATATGATTTTGAGAAGGGCCAGTGAATGCCCTTCCTGATTTTTCTAAAGAGATCCAAGAAAAGAGATGTAGCTTTACTACGGTAAAAAAACGGCTCCAAGAAAGGGACATTAAGTATTAATTTGTTTACACAGCAAAATTTCAGATAATTTTTAATGTGGAAACTCTGTTTTTTGATACCCCTGGTTTTGTGACAGACTGGCTCGACCGTTACAATATATAGACACTCACTACCTAAATGTTTTTTTCTTTTTGTGGTAGTGGTGTGGGTGGAGGAGAGGGGGAGGACTGGCCTGGTTAAGAGATCTGGTGCAGTAATGTGGCGGATCAAGAGGTTCGGTGGGGGGGGGGGGTTATGGGATGGATTGCGGTGTGTTTCTTTGGAGGAGGGGATGGGAGTCCAGGAAGTTGAATAGTTGTTTTTTCTTTTGGGAATCTATTGATTGGGTTGATGTCAACTAAAATTATAACTTGGAATGTTCGGGGTTTGGGGGATCAGTTATAAAGACCGGCGGTTCTTGATTTGATACAGAGACATCTACCAGCGATTTGTTCGTCTAGTGGACACTCACGTCAACGAAGAGACAATCAGGCGGATTGGTATGGGATTGGCCAGGCAGACTTACCACTCCACTTTCTCTAAGTATTCTAGAGGAGTGACAGTGCTAGTTCATAAGTAGATAGATTTTGTCTGTCGGGCATCCTCTATTGATAAGCAAGGTAGATTTGTGTTTCTTTATGGAAAACTTGCTGAAACACTATGTATTTTGGTATTTATATTCCGACACCCTTTTCTTTTTATGTACTTAATTGTTTGTTAACCTTCATGGATCAATGGCCTGAATGTCCCTCAATAATCAATGGGGACTTTAATTGTGTCATTACTCCAGGAACGGATAGGATTTTAATAGGGGGGTAAAGGGAAATAATATTGATATTTTGGGTAATCTCAATATTTAATATTCATAAATAGGCGTGAGTCGTCTAGTAATGACTCCGCCTATATATCTTAAAAGAAAACTACCTCTATTGCCTTTACACTACACTTGAACTACATGCAACTTACTACTGCTACTACAGCGGCGCACACCACAGTACAGTAATACAACAATGCAATATAATATTACACCTAACTACACTACACAGTACAATATAATACACAATTCCAATTCCACCCCACAATCTATACACAATTCCAATTCCACCCCACAATTTAACTATACATTAAACACTTACTTACATACACATTAATAGCAACCCACCCAGCCTGGCTATATACTGTCCCTATGAGGATACACCAGGGGTTACGTTTGTAGTATAGGCAGTGGGCAGTAAGGATAGCAGGGGTTAGTAGCGTTGGTGGTATAGCGATACTTATTCAAGTCCAGGGTAATGCTAGTCTTCCAGGGGTGCTCGTCTCTAGGGGATGCTCTTGTCCGGGCTGCTGGGGACTGCATCCTGACCACTGCCTGCGCTCACGCACGCCTGCAGCCAAGTTCACATAGGCTGTCACGGTGATATGACGTCACCGCACCATCCCACGCCTTTTGCGCACACTTCCTTTGATCCTTCTGCCTGTGGAGCTATCGCATACATCTTACGCAGCATCTTTATTACTACTCTGTCCTTTGAAGTGTCCGAAACTAGACATAATTGTCCAGTTGTCGTCCTCTCCCTCCTGCAGGCACATACCAGAGTGGGGGCACCCGTGACTGGGGGGATATTGGCCACATTTAGATATAAGTATATACATGTATATAGATAATTGGGGCATATATATATATATATATATATATACAGTTGCAAAAAAAAGTATGTGAACCCTTTGGAATGATATGGATTTCTTCACAAATTGGTCATAAAATGTGATCTGATCTTCATCTAAGTCACAACAATAGACAATCACAGTCTGCTTAAACTAATAACACACAAAGAATTAAATGTTACCTTGTTTTTATTGAACACACCATGTAAACATTCACAGTAGAGGTGGAAAAAGTATGTGAACCCTTGGATTTAATAACTGGTTGAACCTCCTTTGGCAGCAATAACTTCAACCAAACGTTTCCTGTAGTTGCAGATCGGACATGCACAACGGTCAGGAGTAATTCTTGACCATTCTTCTTTACAGAACTGTTTCAGTTCAGCAATTTTCTTGGGATGTCTGGTGTGAATCGCTTTCTTGAGGTTATGCCACAGCATCTCAATCGGGTTGAGGTCAGGATTCTGACTGGGCCACTCCAGAAGGTGTATTTTCTTCTGTTTAAGCCATTCTGTTGTTGATTTACTTGTATGCTTTGGGTCGTTGTCCTGTTGCAACACCCATCTTCTGTTGAGCTTCAGCTGGTGGACAGATGGCCTTACGTTCTCCTGCAAAATATCTTGATAAACTTGGGAATTATTTTTCCCTTCAATGATAGCAATCCGTCCAGGCCCTGACACAGCAAAGCAGCCCCAAACCATGATGCCCCCACCACCATACTTCACAGTTGGGATGAGGTTTTGATGTTGGTGTGCTGTGCCTCTTTTTCTCCACACATAGTGTTGTGTGTTTCTTCCAAACTCAACTTTGGTTTCATCTGTCCACAGAATATTTTGCCAGTACTGCTGTGGAACATCCAGGTGCTCTTGTGCAAACTGTAAACAAGCAGCAATGTTTTTTTTGGACAGCAGTGGCTTCCTCTGTGGTATCCTCCCATGAAATCCATTCTTGTTTAGTGTTTTAGGTATTGTAGATTCGCTAACAGGGATGTTAGCATATGCCAGAGACTTTTGTAAGTCTTAAGCTGACACTCTTGGATTCTTCTTCACCTCATTGAGCAACTGCACTGTGCTCTTGCAGTCATCTTTACAGGACGGCCACTCTTAGAGAGAGTAGCAGCAGTGCTGAATTTTCTCAATTTTTAAAGACAATTTGTCTTACCGTGGACTGATGAACAGCAAGGCTTTTGGAGATACTTTTATAACCCTTTCCAGCTTTATGCAAGTCAACAATTCTTAATCGTAGGTCTTCTGAGAGCTCTTTTGTTCGAGGCATCATTCACATCAGGCAATGCTTCTTGTGAAAAGCAAACCCAGAACTGGTGTGTGTTTTTTATAGGGCAGGGTAGCTGTAAACACTACCTTCAATCTCATCTTATTGATTGGACTCCAGTTGGCTGACACCTCACTCCAATTAGCTCTTGGAGATGTCATTAGTCTAGGGGTTCACTTACTTTTTCCACTTGCACTGTGAATGTTTACATGGTGTGTTCAATAAAAACATGGTAACATTTAATTCTTTGTGTGTTATTAGTTTAAGCAGACTGTGATTGTCTATTGTTGTGACTTCGATGAAGATCAGATCACATTTTATGACCAATTTGTACAGAAATCCATGTCATTCCAAAGGGTTCACATGCTTTTTCTTGCAACTGTATATATATATTTACACAACTCTGCCTACAATTACAATATACAGGAGGCATATTATATAAGTACACATATATATATATATATATATATATATATATACACACAAATATATATATATATATATATATATGTATATATATACACATACAGTAGATGTGTGCAATACAAGGGGCATACACACATCTCTATATATATATATATATATATATATATATATACACATACCTCGGCCCATACTGGCCATACAGGGCCAATATACATATGTATATATTAAGACATATATACATATATTTACATAATACTCCTTCCCTCTACAGGGGGCGACATCTATACTCATGCACAAGGGTCCCCACTTGGCACGATTTTGCCTGTAATCAGGCTTTGTTGATGTATGGGGGTATTTAGTGAAGAGGAAAAGAGCGTATTCATGTGTAAGCAAAGCGGGAAATTCTATGTCTAAGATGGACCTGAAATATGAGGCCAGGGCTTTATCGGATCATGTACCATTTACTCTTGAAGTATCTATGATTGTTAACAAATATTGGGTAAGACCCCCATTTAGATTCAATCCCCACTGGATCTCCATAATGGACAATCATAAAATGATGGAACAGGAGATTGTCTGTTTTTGGGGTACCAACTATAAATCGGTAAAAAACCAATTTGTATGGGATACCCTCAAGGCTTATATGAGTGGCTTATTTGTTAGTAACATCTCCAATCTAAGAAAGGGTTATGGTATAAAAGAGAGGGAATTAAAAGAACTAGTGGTGCCACCAAGGAATTCTCCAGGAATAAAACAGAATAAAATATGGAAACCGTGGAAAACACAAGTCAGGCCTATTCCGATTTCCTTTTGGATAAGGCTCAGCAGAGGCTTTTCTTTAAGGGACAAAATTATTTTGCCGAAGCGGGCCGCCCAGGGAAACTGTTGGCTAAGGTGATCTCTAATCGGGACCAAAATAAAAGCAATACCAAGTATTCATTCGCCTGAAGGTTTAATCATAGAAAATCCAGAATTTATAAAACAAATTTTTGTTCAATACTTTGTGGACTTATATAAATCAGATAAGAATATTTCAGATGAAATGATGGATGCATATTTAGATTCTATCTCTCTACCAGTCCTCACGGACATCCAAAGTGAATTCCTTGATCATGAATTCTCCTTGCAGGAGTTAGAGGCTGCAATAAAGGCCTGCTCCAGAAACTCCTCCCCTAGTTCAGATGGATTTCCATTAGAATTTTACCGTAAATATAGGGAGGTTATTCTCCCTTGTTTATTGGAGGTATTCACTGAATCTTTGGAGGATGCTACCCTTCTAGAATCAATTACAGAATCAGTTATAATATTAATAATTAAAAAAAGGCATATAGGCCGATTTACTTATTGAACACTGATGTAAAGCTTCTCTGAAGGGCTCTTGCTACAAGACTTGCTAAGGCTATTACATCAATTATACATTCTGACCAGAATGGCTTCATTCCCAATAAGGGTACGCATTATAATTTGCATCGCCTGTATGCCAATATACAATCCTCTGTGGGGATCTCTCGCTCCATCCTGTCGCTGGATGCCTCTCAGGCCTTTGATAGGGTGGAGTGGAGATTTCTCTGGAAGGTTTTGGGAAAGATGGGATTTGGAGTCAGGGTTATAAACATGGTTAAGCTTTTGTATAAGTCCCCCAAGGCTAGTTAAAATATTAATGGGAGTTTGACAAATAGTTTTCTATTGAATAGAGGCCTTTCTCAACTGCATAGTATCAAATGACTCCAGATAGCATTTTATAGGTACAAAACAAGTTCCACCTCTTCAATTACCATTTTGACAATATTGTACGCAAATATTGGCATATATTGGAGAAGTCATATCCATCGGTGGTGGAATTTAAAAATCCCCCCTGATTTGTAATAAGAGGACCAATTAGTGCGTGCAGATATAGACGGTAAAAGAGGAGGGCCAATACAAAAAACTCTGACACATCAAAAAACTGGAACGTACCCTTGCCTTCATTGCATGCAATGCTCAAATGTACTGAAGGGTCAGTATTTCTACCATCCACACACCGATAAACCCTATAAAGTTAAGGGATATTACACTTGCGATACTGCAAATGTAATGTATCTTACAAAATGCCCTTGTGGCTTGTTGTACATAGGAGAGACCATGCAGACCATCAAAGATCGCATCAGCAAACATAAGTCCACTATACGTAAAAAGAATCTTCTGTTACCTATACACTATCATTTCCATAATTGTAAACATTCAATTTCTCAGTTAATAGAGCGGGTTCATCAGCCAAGAAGGGGAGGCGATATCAAGAAGTTACTACTCAGAAGGGAGGCATTCTGGATCCACACATTAGATACCCTACAACCCAAGGGTCTTAATAGGGATTATTAAGTTATGAGTTTTTAATGTCTTTCTAATGTTCTTAATATTTATTTAAAATATGGAATATATTTTCTTACAGACTGCTACTTCGTGCTGATATTATGGAGGACTTAGTTTCTCTTTTGTAGCGAACATGACCGAATATAGGAGGAAACAATTGTGACTAGTTCTGTCATTTCCTGTCTGTTTGATTAATTGATGATGTCATGAACAAGTGATTTGTACCTATAAAATGCTATCTGAAGTCATTTGATACTATGCAGTTGAGAGAGGCTGGGCGAGCCGAAACGCGTCCTGTAATTTTAGATTTTTGATTAAATAAAGAATTAACAAATTGAAAAATAGAATGTCTGCTGGGATTATCTATTGGACTTTGACGTGTTGATCGCCCCTTCCCATGTATCGTGAGCTGTTGATATCCCCTAAGATTAAAGATTACTTGCATCTTAATTTGATTCCATTGATAAGTAAAATTAGATAAAACATTATGGTTGAGACTCCCCCTATCTAAAGCCAATAGAATATCCCTAATTAAGATGGTGATTCTACCCCAATTCTTATATATTTTGAGGAACTCCCCAATATGGATTGATGATACATTTTTTAAATTAACGGAGAGAATTATTAATGATCTAATTTGGGGAAGAAAGCGTGTAAGACTTAAAGTGGATTACCTATATAAGTCAATAGAAATGGGAGGGTTGAACCTTCCATATTTTAAGGGTTACTTTATAGCTGCACAGTTATGGTTATATTGTGAATGGAAGAGAAACTCACTATGTAGGAACCTGTTGAATAGATCTTCCTATGATAGCGTGTTTACCCTATTGGAATCCGGACAGCTATCTAATATACAACAGGACTACAGAGAGGTTGGGAAAATGTTTAGTACTGTATTTTTAGCCCTATAAGACGCACCTAAGTTTTGGAGGAGGAAAATAAGAAAAAATATATTTTTAACCAAAAGGTGTGCTTTTGGTGGGTTTTGAACTAATGGTGGTCTGTGCATGACACTATTACGGGGGATCTGTGGATGACGCACTGTTATGGAGGGGATCTGTGGATGGCGCTGTTATGGGGGGGATCTGTGGATGGCACTGTTATGGGGAGGGGCATCTGTGGATGGCACTGTTATGGGGAGGGGCATCTGTGGATGGCACTGTTATGGGGTGGGGGATCTGTGGATGGCACTATTATGGGGTGGAGGATCTGTGGATGACACTGTTATGGGGGAGATCTGTGGATGACACTGCTATATATGTGTCATCCACAGATCCCCCCCATAACAGTGTCCCCCCGCCACTCACAGCAGTATTTCTAGTAATCACTACTCTAGTAACAGTAATCCTTAACCTCTTAATAAATTTAACTAAAGTTGCGCTCTCGCCTGTATCAGTGGAGCAGGCAGAGCGGCTGGCAGCGTTACGTCACTCACTGACGTCGCGCGCCTGCTCCGCCTGCTTCATTCATAAAGTGGGAGGAGCAGACGCGCGACGTTAGTGAGTGACATAATGCTGCCAGCAGCTCTGCCTGCTCCGGATGCTTGTTAGTAAGTGCTGATACAGGGGAGAGCGCAACTTTAGTTAAATTTATTAAGAGGTTAAGGATTACTGTTACCAGAGTAGTGATTACTAGAAATACTGCTGTGAGCGCCGGGGCCCGGTGTAAGAGTACAGTGACTGCACCGAGCCCCGCCGCAAGTTCCCGCACTCCAGCCCCTCCTCCCTCCCCGCTGATACATCGCAGTCTGCGCCAGTATGGCTTAATAAATGTGGCTTAAAGGGAACCTGTCATGTGGAGATTTGATTATAATCTAACTAATTATATACAATCATTAACTACTAAAAAGTGCCTTAGATGTATTCACTTACTGGTGTGACAGATGGTTATCTCATAATATACACACAAAGATGCCGCATGCTGCATGCTAATGAGCTGATTGGAGTCCGGCGTGATGTCATTGAGTCCAGCGTATATTTAATTAACAGCTATAGCCACTCCCCTGCCCACCTGCTGCTGGTTCATATGGAAACAAACTGTCATTCAGCAGCAGGTGGGCGGGGAGAGTCAGGAGCTCATGAATATTCAGGACTCATCATTATCAGCTGGAGCTTTTCAATACAAGATGTTGGCAGATTGACTGAGTCAATTAAAGAAAGTGACCCAGCATTTTGCTAAGAGAATCAATCACTTATTTATGTTGCCCTTAGTTAGGACACCATAAAACTGGTGACAGGTACCCTTTAAGGAACACATCCAATGTTGTGATGCACCAGGAGCTGAATTTATTAATATTTTCTAGCTTTGTACAAAACTAAAAGAATATCGGGCAGTGATTGATGACTTTATTACCCAAAAGTTGAAAGTTGTGATCCCTTTTATGGTGGAGTGCTGGATATTGGGTGATCTTTCCAGAGTAAACTGTTATAAATATAAAAAGATTATTTTGATAAAGGTAATGTTTTTGGCAAGACTTTTGATTACACAGGTCTGGTTTTCACGGGATATTCCAAATGTGACTATATGTCTCAACTTGGTTAACAAGATCAAAAGATACGAAAAGGTTCTTTATAAACATAGAAATTTAGAGGATAAATTAGTCAGGATATGGGGGAATTGGAAATTTTAAAACTCTTCCTTTTGATTTACCCTTCCTACTCACCCTCCCACTGTGGTGTGTCTCTCTAAAATAAAGGGTATTATGAGGTTGGGTTAAAAAGTAATAATGATTTGGATATGTATTTGTATGGAAAATATTGTTTAATTCATAATAAAAATTTTTTTTTAAAAACAATACTTATTTTCCCCACTGTATTGTCAGAATATTTATACTGCTCTGATTAACAGTCTAATGTAAATTAGGATCCGTAAGGGAGGAGATTCTAACTTATTATCATAAAGACAAAGCCAATAAGAGCTCGTGATCTGCGCTAAGTTTGACAAAAAGAAGGCAGTGGTAAATCTAAATATATATTTATTTAAATAATAATAATATAATGCAAATTAATCGAATATAAAAATAGGGGACAATAAAATTATGAAAATGTATTATTGATATGCAACCTTTTAAGAAAGACAAAATAACCTATAGGATATACATATATTCCTTACAATTTCTTATTGTGATAATACTCTATAATATATTTTAAATTACTTTGATTCCAGATTTCTCTCAGCCGACAGATGTCTTAGTCAGATTAAACTCAAGTCAGATTTATATATCACCTAAAGAATTATTAGGAACACCATACTAATACGGTGTTGGACCCCCTTTTGCCTTCAGAACTGCCTTAATTCTACGTGGCATTGATTCAACAAGGTGCTGATAGCATTCTTTAGAAATGTTGGCCCATATTGATAGGATAGCATCTTGCAGTTGATGGAGATTTGAGGGATGCACATCCAGGGCACGAAGCTCCCGTTCCACCACATCCCAAAGATGCTCTATTGGGTTGAGATCTGGTGACTGTAGGGGCCATTTTACTACAATGAACTCATTGTCATGTTCAAGAAACCAATTTGAAATGATTCGAGCTTTGTGACATGGTGCATTATCCTGCTGGAAGTAGCCAAAGGATACATGTTCTCATTCTGTTTACGCCAAATTCGGACTCTACCATTTGAATGTCTCAACAGAAATCGAGACTCATCGGACCAGGCAACATTTTTCCAGTCTTCAACAGTCCAATTTTGGTGAGCTCGTGCAAATTGTAGCCTCTTTTTCCTTTTTGTAGTGGAGAGGAGTGGTACCCGGTGGGGTCTTCTGCTGTTGTAGCCCATCCGCCTCAAGGTTGTGCGTGTTGTGGCTTCACAAATGCTTTGCTGCATACCTCGGTTGTAACGAGTGGTTATTTCAGTCAACGTTGCTCTTCTATCAGCTTGAATCAGTCGGCCTATTCTCCTCTGACCTCTAGCATCCACAAGGCATTTTTGCCCACAGGACTGCCGCATACTGGATGTTTTGCCCTTTTCACACCATTCTTTGTAAACCCTAGAAATGTTTGTGCGTGAAAATCCCAGTAACTGAGCAGATTGTGAAATACTCAGACCGGCCCGTCTGGCACCAACAACCAAACCACGCTCAAAATAGCTTAAATCACCTTTCTTTCCCATTCTGACATTCAGTTTGGAGTTCAGGAGATTGTCTTGACCAGGACCACCCCCCTAAATGCATTGAAGCAACTGCCATGTGATTGGTTGACTAGATAATTGCATTAATGAGAAATAGAACAGGTGTTCCTAATAATTCTTTAGGTGAGTGTGTGTATGTATATATATATATACACTGCTCAAAAAAATAAAGGGAACACAAAAATAACACATCCTAGATCTGAGTTAATTAAATATTCTTCTGAAATACTTTGTTCTTTACATAGTTGAATGTGCTGACAACAAAATCACACAAAAATAAAAAAATGGAAATCACATTTTTCAACCCATGGAGGTTTGGATTTGGAGTCACATTCAAAATTAAAGTGGGAAAACACACTACAGGCTGATCCAACTTTGATGTAATGTCCTTAAAACAAGTCAAAATGAGGCTCAGTAGTGTGTGTGGCCTCCACGTGCCTGTATGACCTCCCTACGCCTGTGCATGCTCCTGATGAGGTGGCGGACGGTCTCCTGAGGGATCTCCTCCCAGACCTGGACTAAAGCATCTGTCAACTCCTGGACAGTCTGTGGTGCAACGTGACGTTGGTGGATAGAGCGAGACATGATGTCCCAGATGTGCTCAATTGGATTCAGGTCTGGGGAACGGGCGGGCCAGTCCATAGCATCAATGCCTTCGTCTTGCAGGAACTGCTGACACACTCCAGCCACATGAGGTCTAGCATTGTCTTGCATTAGGAGGAACCCAGGGCCAACCACACCAGCATATGGTCTCACAAGGGGTCTGAGGATCTCATCTCGGTACCTAATGGCAGTCAGGCTACCTCTGGCGAGCACATGGAGGGCTGTGCGGCCCTCCAAAGAAATGCCACCACACACCATTACTGACCCAATGCCAAACCGGTCATGCTGGAGGATGTTGCAGGAAGCAGAACGTTCTCCACGGCGTCTCCAGACTCTGTCACATGTGCTCAGTGTGAACCTGCTTTCATCTGTAAAGAGCACAGGGCGCCAGTGGCAAATTTGCCAATCTTGGTGTTCGCTGGCAAATGCCAAACGTCCTGCACGGTGTTGGGCTGTAAGCACAACCCCCACCTGTGGACGTCGGGCCCTCATATCACCCTCATGGAGTCTGTTTCTGACCGTTTAAGCAGACAGATGCACATTTGTGGCCTGCTGGAGGTCATTTTTCAGGGCTCTGGCAGTGCTCCTCCTGTTCCTCCTTGCACAAAGGCGGAGGTAGCGGTCCTGCTGCTGGGTTGTTGCCCTCCTACGGCCTCCTCCACGTCTCCTGATGTACTGGCCTGTCTCCTGGTAGCGCCTCCATGCTCTGGACACTATGCTGACAGACACAGCAAACCTTCTTGCCACAGCTCGCATTGATGTGCCATCCTGGATAAGCTGCACTACCTGAGCCACTTGTGTGGGTTGTAGACTCCGTCTCATGCTACCACTAGAGTGAAAGCACCGCCAGCATTCAAAAGTGACCAAAACATCAGCCAGGAAGCATAGGAACTGAGAAGTGGACTGTGGTCACCACCTGCAGAACCACTCCTTTATTGGGGGTGTCTTGCTAATTGTCTATAATTTCCACCTGTTGTCTATCCCATTTGCACAACAGCATGTGAAATTGATTGTCACTCACTGTTGCTTCCTAAATGGACAGTTTGATTTCACAGAAGTGTGATTGACTTGGAGTTATATTATGTTGTTTAAGTGTTCCCTTTTTTTTTGTTTGAGCAGTGTATATATATATATATATATATATATATATATACACTGCTCAAAAAAATAAAGGGAACACAAAGAACACAATGTAACTCCAAGTCAATCACACTTCTGTGAAATCAAACTGTCCACTTAGGAAGCAACACTGAGTGACAATCAATTTCACATGCTGTTGTGCAAATGGGATAGACAACAGGTGGAAATTCTAGGCAATTAGCAAGACACCCCCAATAAAGGAGTGGTTCTGCAGGTGGTAACCACAGTCCACTTCTCAGTTCCTATGCTTCCTGGCTGATGTTTTGGTCACTTTTGAATGCTGGCGGTGCTTTCTCTCTAGTGGTAGCATGAGACGGAGTCTACAACCCACACAAGTGGCTCAGGTAGTGAAGCTTATCCAGGATGGCACATCAATGCGAGCTGTGGCAAGAAGGTTTGCTGTGTCTGTCAGCGTAGTGTCCAGAGCATGGAGGCGCTACCAGGAGACAGGCCAGTACATCAGGAGACGTGGAGGAGGCCGTAGGAGGGCAACAACCCAGCAGCAGGACCGCTACCTCCGCCTTTGTGCAAGGAGGAACAGGAGGAGCACTGCCAGAGCCCTGCAAAATGATCTCCAGCAGGCCACAAATGTGTATGTGTCTGCTCAAACGGTCAGAAACAGACTCCATGAGGGCGATATGAGGGCCCGACGTCCACAGGTGGGGGTTGTGCTTACAGCCCAACACCGTGCAGGACGTTTGGCATTTGCCAGAGAACACCAATATTGGCAATTTCACCACTGGCGCCCTGTGCTCTTCACAGATGAAAGCAGGTTCACACTGAGCACATGTGACAGACTTGACAGAGTCTTGAGATCCTCAGACCCCTTGTGAGACCATATGCTGGTGCGGTTGGCCCTGGGTTCCTCCTAATGCAAGACAATGCTAGCCCTCATGTGGCTGGAGTGTGTCAGCAGTAGAGTTGTTGCGATACCAAATTTTTGATTCGGTTTCGATACCATGAAAAAGTATTGCGATACTCGATACCATTCGATACCACGCGAAAAAAATAAACAAAAAAAGCCACGTGCATTCCTCATTTTTAAAAATGGCGAATCGCGCAGTTTTTATTTTATTTTTTCTGTTCCGGCATTCACCACCTAGATTTTTTTTTTATATTTTAATAGTTTGGACTTTTCTGACGTGGCGATGTAATATGTTTATTTATATATTTTATATGTGAAATTGGGAAAAGGGGGGTGATTTATACTTCATATTTTAGTGTTTTTTTTTTTTTCACTTTTTATTTAATAACTATTCCCCCCTTAGGGGCTAGAACCTGGGATCTTTCATCCCTTTTCCTATTCACCCTGATAGATCTCTATCAGGGTGAATAGGACTCCACACTGTCCCTGCTGCTCTGTGCTTTGTGCACACAGCATCAGGGATGTTACCATGGCAACCAGGGCTTCCTGGCTGCCATGGTAACCGATCGGAGCCCCAGGCTTACACAGCTGGGGCTCCGATCAGAAGCTGCCACTGCACCACCAATGAGGGGGAGTGGAGAGGTCCCTGTGGCCACTGCCACCAATGATTTTAATACTGGAGGGTTGAGAGGGGCCGGCGCACTGTGCCACCAATGATTTTAATGGGATGGGGGATTGAGGGGGGGGGGCACACTGCACCACCAATGATTTTACCCCTTTATACAGGAGGCGGGTACTAGCAGATCAGCGGCAGTTAACTGCCGCTGATCGCAGCTCCCTGTCAGGGGCAGGGTGCCGGCAATGCGATTCTGCTGCCGGCACCCGCCTCCTGTATGTGTTAAAGACTGACTACTGTATATGAGTCCAGACTTTCACTATTAGGCCACACAGAGCGGCGCCCAGCGATGTCTCAGCACTCACCATTAGTCCTGGGAGCCGCTCCGTTCGCCCGCAGTGCCCCATTACTGTCTCCTCTCCTGCTCCACATGCTGCTGATTACTATCGGAGCGATGGGAGGAGACATCAGCTTCACTAGTGGGCGTTCCTTCTCCCTGGCTGTAGCGCTGTCCAATCGCAGCGCAGGGAAAAGGAACGCCCACTAGTGAAGCTGATGTCTCCTCCCATCGCTCCGATAGTAATCCTATCATTGGGGGCGCAGTGCGCCCGCCCCTCCTCCGCCCCTCTCTTCTCATTGCCGCCCCTCCTCCGCCCCTCTCTTCTCATTGCCGCCCCTCCTCCGCCCCTCTCTTCTCATTGGTGGCAGCGGCAGCAGCACAGGGGGAGGGAGGACAGCTTCCTTCTCCCCGTGCTGCTGAGAGAGAACATGAGCGCGCCGATAGCAGCGCGCTCATGTTCAGAGATACTAGACTGCGCAGAAGCGCAGCCCAGTATCGAAAAAACGGAAATCCCGGTATCGTATCGATACCGGGACAAAAGTATCGATTGGGTATCGAAATTTCGATACCCGCAACAACCCTAGTCAGCAGTTCCTGCAAGACGAAGGCATTGATGCTATGGACTGGCCGGCCCGTTCCCCAGACCTGAATCCAATTGAGCACATCTGGAACATCATGTCTCGCTCTATCCACCAACGTCACGTTGCACCACAGACTGTCCAGGAGTTGGCAGATGCTTTAGTCCAGGTCTGGGAAGAGATCCCTCAGGAGACCGTCCGCCACCTCATCAGGAGCATGCACAGGCGTTGTAGGGAGGTCATACAGGCACGTGGAGGCCACACACACTACTGAGCCTCATTTTGACTTGTTTTAAGTACATTACATCAAGGTTGGATCAGCTTGTAGTGTGTTTTTCCACTTTAATTTTGAGTGTGACTCCAAATCCAGACCTCCCCATGGGTTGAAAAATTTAATTTCCATTTTTTAATTTTTGTGTGATTTTGTTGTCAGCACATTCAACTATGTAAAGAACAAAGTATTTCAGAAGAATATTTAATTAATTCAGATCTAGGATGTGTTATTTTTCTGTTCCCTTTATTTTTTTGAGCAGTGTGTATGTATATATATATATATATATATATATATATATACTGCAGAAAAGACTGGCACTCGCTGTAGATCAAATCTTGCTGCTTTTATTTGTCACATATACAGTAAATAAGTGACGCGTTTCGGTGCTACTGCACCTTCATCAGACTTTTCGTCATACAAGAATAAAGCATGTTTAAATAGACCGCCAAAACACAGGGAAATGACATCACACAGATAACCCCTCCTACCAATCAGTGATAAATCGGAACATATAAACAAAACGAAATCAGGCCTTGCTGTGGCATTCTTTATAAATAAAACATTATTCATTTTCCATCCTTATTGTGTTCTGCTTTTTCTTTAATTCCGCTATGGAAAAAATAAGAGAAAAAATATATATTTAAAAAAAATTTTTTTTTTAAATCTTTATCACAAATATGTTATTTAGGGTAATCTATTATAGGAAGCTCTGTACATTATATTCACGATTGAGTCCACGGGGCTCAATCGTTTGTAATTGGTGTATTCAATAAGCCTCCCTTTTAAGTAATTTATTTCTATCACCACCTCGCCGAGGTAAGGGTACACTCTCAATGATTTGATAACGTAGTTGTGCTCCTGTGTGTTTGTGCTTGTGGAAATGAAATGGTACGGGAAATAATAAATTTGGTTTTCTAATAGTGAATTTGTGATAACTCAATCTATCTTTCATCCTTGTAGAGGTTTCTCCCACATACAATAAACCACAAGGGCACTTCAAAATATAGACAACAAACCGGCTGTCACATGTGAAAAAGCCTCTAATTGGTATACGTTCACCCGATTGTGGGTGTGTGAAATGTGTACCCCTAATTACACTGGAACAATGTACACAATTTAAACAAGGGAAAGTTCCCATTTTGGGGGTAGCCAATACATATACAGTACAGACCAAAAGTTTGGACACACCTTCTCATTCAAAGAGTTTTCTTTATTTTCATGACTATGAAGGCATCAAAACTATGAATTAACACATGTGGAATTATATACATAACAAACAAGTGTGAAACAACTGAACATGTGTCATATTCTAGGTTCTTTAAAGTAGCCACCTTTTACTTTGATTACTGCTTTGCACACTCTTGGCATTCTCTCGATGAGCTTCAAGAGGTAGTCCCCTGAAATGGTCTTCCAACAGTCTTGAAGGAGTTCCCAGAGATGCTTAGCACTTGTTGGCCCTTTTGCCTTCACTCTGCGGTCCAGCTCACCCCAAACCATCTCGATTGGGTTCACGTCCGGTGACTGTGGAGGCCAGGTCATCCGGCGCAGCACCCCATCACTCTCCTTCATGGTCAAATAGCCCTTACTTTCAAAGTTTTCCCAATTTTTCGGCTGACTGACTGACCTTCATTTCTTAAAGTAATGATGGCCACTTGTTTTTCTTTACTTAGCTGCTTTTTTCTTGCCATAATACAAATTCTAACAGTCTATTCAGTAGGACTATCAGCTGTGTATCCACCTGACCTCTCCTCAACGCAACTGATGGTCCCAACCCCATTTATAAGGCAAGAAATCCCACTTATTAAACCTGACAGGGCACACCTGTTAAGTGAAAACCATTTCAGGGGACTACCTCTTGAAGCTCATCAAGAGAATGCCAAGAGTGTGCAAAGCAGTAATCAAAGCAAAAGATGGCTACTTTGAAGAACCTAGAATATGACATATTTTCTGTTGTTTCACACTTGTTTGTTATGTATATAATTCCACATGTGTTAATTCATAGTTTTGATGCCTTCAGTGTGAATCTACAATTTTCATAGTCATGAAAATAAAGAAAACTCTTTGAATGAGAAGGTGTGTCCAAACTTTTGGTCTGTACTGTATATACAGTATATATATATATATATATATACACACACACACACACACAGGTCCTTCTAAAAAAATTAGCATATTGTGATAAAGTTCATTATTTTCTGTAATGTACTGATAAACATTAGACTTTCATATATTTTAGATTCATTACACACAACTGAAGTAGTTCAAGCCTTTTCTTGTTTTAATATTGATGATTTTGGCATACAGCTCATGAAAACCCAAAATTCCTATCTCCAAAAAATAGCAAATTTCATCCGACCAATAAAAGAAAAGTGTTTTTAATACAAAAAAAGTCAACCTTCAAATAATTAAGTTCAGTTATGCACTCAATACTTGGTCGGGAATCCTTTTGCAGAAATGACTGCTTCATTGCGGCGTGGCATGGAGGCAATCAGCCTGTGGCACTGCTGAGGTGTTATGGAGGCCCAGGATGCTTCGATAGCGGCCTTAAGCTCATCCAGAGTGTTGGGTCTTGGGTCTCTCAACTTTCTCTTCCCAATATCCCACAGATTCTTCTATGGGGTTCAGGTCAGGAGAGTTGGCAGGCCAATTGAGCACAGTAATACCATGGTCAGTAAACCATTTACCAGTGGTTTTGGCACTGTGAGCAGGTGCCAGGTCGTGCTGAAAAATGAAATCTTCATCTCCATAAAGCTTTTCAGCAGATGGAAGCATGAAGTGCTCCAAAATCTCCTGATAGCTAGCTGCATTGACCCTGCCCTTGATAAAACACAGTGGACCAACACTAGCAGCTGACATGGCACCCCAGACCATCACTGACTGTGGGTACTTGACACTGGACTTCAGGCATTTTGGCATTTCCCTCTCCCCAGTCTTCCTCCAGACTCAGTCCACTGCTTCCGCAGGTCCCCCAAGGTCTGGAATCGGTCCTTCTCCACAATCTTCCTCAGGGTCCGGTCACCTCTTCTCGTTGTGCAGCGTTTTCTGCCACACTTTTTCCTTCCCACAGACTTCCCACTGAGGTGCCTTGATACAGCACTCTGGGAACAGCCTATTCGTTCAGAAATTTCTTTCTTTGTCTTACCCTCTGGCTTGAGGGTGTCAATGATGGCCTTCTGGACAACAGTCAGGTGGGCAGTCTTACCCATGATTGTGGTTTTGAGTAATGAACCAGGCTGGGAGTTTTTAAAAGCCTCAGGAATCTTTTGCAGGTGTTTAGAGTTAATTAGTTGATTCAGATGATTAGGTTAATAGCTCGTTTAGAGAACCTTTTCATGATATGCTAATTTTTGGAGATAGAAATTCTGGGTTTTCATGGGCGGTAAGCCAAAATCATCAATATTAAAACAAGAAAAGGCTTGAACTACTTCAGTTGTGTGTAATGAATCTAAAATATATGAAAGTCTAATGTTTATCAGTACATTACAGAAAATAATGAACTTTATCACAATATGCTAATTTTTTGAGAAGGACCTGTACATATACACTGCTCAAAAAAATAAAGGGAACACAAAAATAACACATCCTAGATCTGAATTAATTAAATATTCTTCTGAAATACTTTGTTCTTTACATAGTTGAATGTGCTGACAACAAAATCACACAAAAATTAAAAAATGGAAATCAAATTTTTCAACCCATGGAGGTCTGGATTTGGAGTCACACTCAAAATTAAAGTGGAAAAACACACTACAGGCTGATCCAACTTTGTTGTAATGTCCTTAAAACAAGTCAAAATGAGGCTCAGTAGTGTGTGTGGCCTCCACGTGCCTGTATGACCTCCCTACAACGCCTGTGCATGCTCCTGATGAGGTGGTGGACGGTCTCCTGAGGGATCTCCTCCCAGACCTGGACTAAAGCATCTGCCAACTCCTGGACAGTCTGTGGTGCAACGTGACGTTGGTGGATAGAGCGAGACATGATGTCCCAGATGTGCTCAATTGGATTCAGGTCTGGGGAACGGGCGGGCCAGTCCATAGCATCAATGCCTTCATCTTGCAGGAACTGCTGACACACTCCAGCCACATGAGGTCTAGCATTGTCTTGCATTAGGAGGAACCCAGGGCCAACCACACCAGCATATGGTCTCACAAGGGGTCTGAGGATCTCATCTCGGTACCTAATGGCAGTCAGGCTACCTCTGGCGAGCACATGGAGGGGTGTGCGGCCCTCCAAAGAAATGCCACCACACACCATTACTGACCCAATGCCAAACCGGTCATGCTGGAGGATGTTGCAGGCAGCAGAACGTTCTCCACGGCGTCAAGACTCTGTCACGTCTGTCACATATGCTCAGTGTGAACCTGCTTTCATCTGTGAAGAGCACAGGGCGCCAGTGGCGAATTTGCCAATCTTGGTGTTCTCTGGCAAATGCCAAACGTCCTGCACAGTGTTGGGCTGTAAGCACAACCCCCACCTGTGGACGTCGGGCCCTCATATCGCCCTCATGGAGTCTGTTTCTGACCGTTTGAGCAGACACATGCACATTTGTGGCCTGCTGGAGGTCATTTTTCAGGGCTCTGGCAGTGCTCCTCCTTGCTCAAAGGCGGAGGTAGCGGTCCTGCTGCTGGGTTGTTGCCCTCCTCCACATCTCCTGATGTACTGGCCTGTCTCCTGGTAGCGCCTCCATGCTCTGGACACTACGCTGACAGACACAGCAAACCTTCTTGCCACAGCACGCATTGATGTGCCATCCTGGATAAGCTGCACTACCTGAGCCACTTGTGTGGGTTGTAAACTCCATCTCATGCTACCACTAGAGTGAAAGCACCGCCAGCATTCAAAAGTGACCAAAACATCAGCCAGGAACTGAGAATTGGTCTGTGGTCACCACCTGCAGAACCACTCCTTTATTGGGGGTGTCTTGCTAATTGCCTATAATTTCTACCTGTTGTCCATCCCATTTGCACAACAGCATGTGAAATTGATTGTCACTCAGTGTTGCTTCCTAAGTGGACAGTTTGATTTCACAGAAGTGTGATTGACTTGGAGTAAGATTGTGTTGTTTAAGTGTTCCCTTTATTTTTTTGAGCAGTGTGTGTGATATATATATATATATATATATATATCTCTATCCCAGTACATGTGGATATGCATATATAGCCCCTATATTATATGCATATCTATATATACATTAATATGCCCCCAGGTTGTGTATGTATGGGTATATATATATGTCCCCAATCATTTCTATACATATTACTTATATTATTCTATAATGCCGCCAAAAATACCCCCCAATCATGGGTGCCCCCCCTGATGTATCCTCCTGCAGACGCATGCTTGCGCGCCTGCAGGGGGGAGATGCCGTCCAGATAACTAGACAAATATGTCCAGTTGCGGGCACATCAAAAGACAGAGGATCAAAGAGATCCTCTGCCTTTTGCTAAAACACTTCCGGCAGGGCCGGAGATGTTTCGCATAACAGGGACACAATAAGCTCCCATGCCCTTGTATGCCGCGTCCCTTACAGCGCCGGGGGAGGGGTGCAGTCACTTCACTTCACAGGCAGGAGGATCAAAGCGATCCTCCGCCTGGAAGCGCACGACAGGACGAGCGGGCTGGTGCGGTGACGTCATATCACCGTGCCAGCCCACGTGGACTTTCCTGCAGGTGTGTGCGGGCTACTCGGGAGCGAGTGCCGCTGGATTTAAATAGTCCGGCGGCTCTGCGCTCTTCAGTTAACTCCTGCAGCCCCAAGCAAGAACCATCCCCAGGATGACTAGCATTGCGAGAATCATCCCCCGGAATGAGCGATAACCCCTAAAGACAAGCATCTGGCTGAGTATTTCCTGCATTGCCATAATATTAACCCCTTATACCCTAATCATTATACCCTGCATTGCACCTTGCCCTACATTGTAATATTATTAACCCCTGCAATATTCCTGCCCTAGATTGCCCTGATCCCTGCAATTAACCCCTTCACTGCATTTGAACCCTTCCCTGCATTGCATTAACTCCTGCAATATTACCCCTGACCTGCATTTGTCCCTGATTGGATTTAACCCCTTTTATCCTGTAGGGACAGTTTATAGCCAGGTTTGGGTGGGTGCTGCTATAACGCGTGTGTGTGTGTGTGTGTGTGTGTGTGTGTGTGTGTATATATATGCAAGTGTCTAGATAGATTGTGGGGTGCAATTGTAGTTTTAGATTGTGTTGTGTTAGTGTAGTTAGGTTTAGCTGTGTTATAGTGCTGTTAATATATTGCTGCATGCGTCTACATGTATATATTTATATAACTTAATATAAATATATATAATCGACTGTAGACTTGTGATTAATACTTTGCTATAAGTTTATAGTCTTATCGCCTTAACAATCCATCACACGTAGTTCACAGAAAGGTATAGCAACAGGTAGATTGTATTTATAGTATAAATAGGCGGAGTCATCAATAGACAACTTTATGAATATAAATTATTGATATTAACCCAAAATATTAATAATTAATATCTCCTTTTACAGGCGGCATCGGAAAAATAGAACTGGCTAACAATTGGACAGGACTGTCCTTCAATGCAGTGCAGTGTCCTTGTCATCACCAGTTACTCCTCCCACTCAGACTCCTCCTCCTCAGCTTTGTCGTTAGTAATCCATAACATAATGTGTGGCCAGAAAACAACTCTACTCACCCAGAAATCTTCTGGTATGCAAGCTGATCTCCCACCTGGCCAAGTTGCTGATGGTGCAGTTGCTGCCGTATCACTTAGTGCCATCCACAGAGCCCCTTTAACAGTGGCATCCACAGCCAGGGGTGTAGCTAAATGCACATGGTCCCTGGTGCATGAGTTCAGCTTGGGCACCCTCTCCTCATATCCGGAACAATTTGTCATATTCTCTCCCTTGTTGAATCAACTACTTCAAGATCTAAATTTTACATTTCAGACTTTCACCTCTCTAGGATGGATTATAAAAAAAGAGAAATCAAGCCTCTTTCCAAGCCAAATGTGGTATTTTCTAGGAGTGCTTCTTGAGTCTAGCTGCACACTAGGGCCACATATGGGGTATTTCTAAAGATTACATGACCAGGGTAATACATTTCATTTCTTTAACACCTGGTATTTTACAGAAGAAAAAAATAAAAAATCTGCAAACAAGGTGAACTTTTTAAATGTCACCTCCATTTTGTATTAAAGGGGTTGTGCAGTGGGTATATATTGATAACCTATTCTCAGGATAGGTCTTCAATATCAAATGAGCAGGAGTCTGAGTCCTGTTATCCCATTGATTAGAGATTTGAAGGCGCTAAAGCACGCCCACCTGAGTCGGTGACGTTACCAAATACACTGCCGGGCAGAAGCTTCCACCCGGCAGTGTGTGATTGCAAACAAAAGAGCCCTTGCCCTGCGCGATTTAGCGCAGGGCAAAGGAGAGCATCGGAGCATGAACTGCTCCGATGCTCAAGTCAGGGAGGCTGCCGGGGTGAAATTATGGGTATTTCCGGGTTCAGCTCTGAACCCAGACAACCCCTTTAATCATATCCCCTTAGATGTCTCTTCTCAAGACTAAATAAATAAAATTATTTAAATCTTTCTTCATAACTAAGACCCTCCATGCCCCTTATCAGTTTAGTCGCTCTACTCTGTACTTTTTCCAGTTGCAGTGAGTGCTTTCTATGGACTGGTGCCCAGAACTAAACTGCATATTCCAGATGAGGCCACACCAGCGCTTTGTAAAGTGGTAATATTACAGCCCTGCCGTGCAAGTCCATGCCTCATTTAGTGCATGACAATATCCGGGTGGCCTTAGAAGCAGCTGATTGAATAACAGCATAAAATGTCAATCTATAATCTACAACAGGGCTTGACAAATTTCCTTGGAATCTAGAAGCCAGCTAAAAAAGTTAGGAGCATTTTTTTTTTTACCTTATAAAGCCTTATTTTCAGCAACAAAAATGACACCTCTTAAATTAACATCTAAAGAAGTCTAGAACCAAACAACATGGGCATTAACAACATATACAGCGGCAGTGTACAGAACCGCACACACATACTGTTAGATTTCCCTACCCTCGTCACTTCCGGCCGCACCAGACATGACGTGAGGTGTGCCGCGCAGGCGCACAACAACGGGGTAGGGAAATTTCACAGCAGAGTTAGCGGGACACCGGCCGACACTGCGCATGCGCCGGGAGCCTCACCAGCGGTTAGGGTAAAATTACGGGCCAGTGCGCAGTAATCAGGTGAATGTTCTCAGCTGGACACCGGCCGACACTGCGCATGCGCTTGGAGCCTCACCAGCAGTTAGGGTAGGGAAAAAAGCACTGGCCCGTAATTTTTCCCTTCCCTAACCGTTGGTGAGGCTCCCAGTGCATGCGCAGTGTTGGCCAGTGTCCAGCTGAGAACATCCATCCGATCACCGCGCCTGCGCACTGGCCCATAATTTTTCCCTAACCGCTGGTGGGGCGCATGCGCAGTGTCGGCCGGTGTCAAGCCAACTCTGCTGTGAAATTTCCCTACTCCTCACGTCATGTCCGGTGCGGCCGGAAGTGAGGAGGGTAGTGAAATCTCACGAGGTAGGGAAACCTAACAGAAAACGGAATACCAGGAGCGCCCCGGATTAGTAGGGGGCAGCCATGTGAGGGTGAAGGGATAAGGCTGTAAGCCCCACCTATAACAGGCCATGTGACACAGGCTACCAGGTGCAACAGAATGCTACCAGCATTGCGCAATGGCACATTCCATACATATAAAGAAAAATCACTAAAATAAAGTGGCCTTATAACCGCTGGAGCAATTCCTCCGCATGTGATCTGTTGCTAGCGGCAATCCCCAGCAAACAAATGCATACAATGGAGGATGTCGGCAGCGGACCACATGCACCACAAGGGCATCCTACACAAGATGCATTGTATGCATTCTTTGCTGGGGATTGCCGTTAGCAACGGATCACATGTGGAAGAATTGCTCCCCCGGTTATAAACATGCCACAGTGTTTGGGGTTTTTGAGCATTTCCTCCCTTTTAGGCCACTTTCTTTTAGTGATTTTACAACTCCAATAAAAACAAAGATATACTTATCCTTTTTAGATTTAATATTGTCAAAAATAAAACTGAAAACACAAAAGCATGAAATTATAACAAAATGGTCTCTCCAGGTAAAACTCCTGCAGACTGAAGATGTTACTGCAGTTATACACTAGTGGCTTTAACCTCCTCTTTGTGGGCCTGTTGTGGTGGGATAAGCACTTGGACAAAACAAACCACGGGAGATTTTGTTGTCAACAGGCACAGAATACATGTCATTGTACAGTCGTATGTCGGGGACAACACTGCCTGTTGCCAAATTGTTTTTCACATTTATGTTCCATTCTAATACAGATGATTTGAGGGAAAAACAATAAAATATTTACGCCTTGAAGAAGTGAAAGGCACCTTCATAAAATCTATATACAGCATATGACCTTTCATAACATAAATGTTGCATAAAGGAATGACTACATTGGAGTGCAACAGTTACAAAAAAATCCCCAAGTATGGCATGTCATGCTACGAAAAGTTCTCCCAACATTTCTCAATTACAGGCATGATCAAGAACTGTAGATCTTCATTTTCTCAGATGATGGCACTCTGGACTGGTGAACAGAGGCCATGCAGAGCACCAAAAGAGGCGGGTGGCTGAGGAGAAATCAGTCTTCTTTTACTTTCTTGTTCTCACAGTTATCAAAAGGAAAGGGAAAAAATAATAATCTCAAAATGACTAAGGTTGTGGAAATTATACTTTCCCAGGGAGCGGTGGGAGAGAACCAGACATCCCTGCGGACGGTCCTAGAAGAATCTACGTGAAAAGAAGAAAAAACACATTGAAAACAGTGGAAATAAAACAAATGTTCAACAAATGTAATGGAAAACTTTCCACATTGCCTGGTTATATTTTTTAGCTTCTTAAAAGGCCCCTGCCCAGCAACTTCAGTCTCAGGACAAAGAACAAAATAATTTTTGAAGAACAAAGGACAAAACGATAAAAATGCACGCAGAGAAAATCCTGTGCACCAAGGAATCAAACCATATTTACACCTAACAGTATTGCTGCAGCTTTGCAACACACACTACAAAAATCAGCAGAAATTTACACAATGAAATGTGTGGATGAGATTATGGAAACACCATCCACGCATAGTGTACAGAAATATGTGCGGAAACAAGGGCATGTTGCAGAATCAAGCCAGGCAAGGAGAAGCCAGAGGGGGGCTGCCAAACAGGCACTTTATCTGGCGCCCAGCTTGTTGTAAAGCATAGACCAAGTTTTATCATGAGGGGAATCTTTAAAGTCAGCTTTACAGGAGTCTGAGTTGCTGTAATTTGCATAAAGTCTATCATATGTTGCACAATGTTTTACACTTCTGTCTAGTAATGTTACTCCGCTTTCTCCGCTGGTGCAAGAATGGGAGGTTTTGGCAAATTCCCCCTCCCTTGGCCACACCTGTAAAGAGAAGGTTACTTACCTGCTTCCCGCTCCTTCTCTGCCATTTATTGGCTTGCAGGCGGCGTCAAACCGGATATTTTCATCGGAGGAGTCCAGCAGAGCATTGCAGGCCCAGGAGGAGTAGAGGGAAGCCAGTGTCAGGAAGCAGATAAGTAACCTTCCCTTTACAGGTCTCCCCAAAGGCCAAGGTGCCCCCCCCCCCCCCCCCTAATGCCTTTAAAACAGCTCAGCAGGTTAAACCGCTCCCACCTTCCTTCCCAAAACTGGAGCGACTTGAGAAAAATGCATAACATCAAAGTATTTACACAAATAACTCAGAAAAGTTGCAAAGCCATATTGCAACTTTTTTTGAAGACAGGGTTTGATAAATTCCCCCACAGTTCTTTCTAATGTGTAAGTCTGCCAGTATTCCATGTGAAGAAGAATAGTAGTAGTCAGGCACCAAAAATTAGAGTTTGGCCTTTTGATGCAGTAGCTTATTATAACCCCGAGGCCTCATGCACACAACCTTTTACGTGTTTTTGTGGGCCACAAATCGCAGATCCGCAAAACATCGATATCAGCCATATGCATCCTGCATTGTCCCTTCCACAGGTCCCACAGCATGTTACAAATGAACATTCTTGTCCACAGAATGGCACAAGAAGTGTTGTAACGAAGATACGATTGCAGTTTGCCATTTTATATCTTACCTGTCTCTGTTGTAGCTGTTGCTGCTGCTCCATCTGCAGCTTTTCTATCTCAAACACCACTGGTAATACTAGAATCATGAATGAGGTGGTTCCTATCCATAGCGCAGAGCGTGAAAAGCTGTGGAGAGAACGCAGGAATTACTAGGCAAACAAGCCCACCAAACGCATGTTCTTCAACCCAAGGCCAGGTTCACACGAGAGCAATACGAATGCATTTTGTCTGTATTTTGGATATGTGACCAGGCCCAATAAGCAGTTTAACTAACTCAAACTCACAGCATTACAGATCCCTATGATTCTGTTAGTTTGTGCCCGTAAACCCACGATTGGACCAGGTTCCCAAGTCCAAAATACATTTGTGTGAACCTGGGCTTAGACAGAACGTGTAAGCTGAGAACTGTGTGCATCTTATGAACTGAGGGTTAAGTGCACTTGGCTGTTTATGTATTTCCCATTCACATCAGAGAGTGCCTACACCGGGATCTAGCTGAAAGAAAGGTTGTACACGTAAAGATCTGCGTAAAGATCAGCTGACAAGAGAAAAAGACCATCTACCTCATAAAAAACTGAATCAGGCGAGTCACCTACCTATAACATTTTTTGGCAGCGCCAACGGAGAAGTCAAGTGTCACTCCGGCAGCACTCCGTAGACTGTCTGGAAACATCTCTGTCAGACCCCATAACCTTTCTGATAACGTCTCATCCAGCTGGATAAAGGAACACACATGAATGAAAGATGTTTTTCTAACAACCACACCTACTAGGAAATGTATTAAAAGATTTTTCTGGGATTTTTCTATTGATGGCCTATTATCAGGACAGGTCATCAATGGAGATTGGTGGGGGTCCAACTTCTGGCATCCGTGCTGATCAGCTATAAGAAGAGGTTGCAGCGGTCCATGAGTGCTTAGGCCTCTTCCTAGGCCAGTGATGTCATGTTCATCAGTCACACGGCCCTAGACGCACCTGAGTCCCATTCAAGTGAATGGTGCCAAGCTGTAATACCAGGAATGGCCATTATCCAGTTGCTGGTGCTGTGCTTGGTAAGCTGTGAAGAGGCCAAGGGGACTGGCGAGTGCTACGGCCTCATCATACAGCCAACTGGCGGGAGTACCGAAAGTCAGACCCCCGTCGATCTCACACTGATGACCTATCCTGAGGAAAGGCCATGAATTTGAAAATCCCTTTAAACAATTATACACAGTGGGCCTCATTTATCAAAATGCTTCTCCTATATTCTGTGTGTGTATATACACTAACACTACACTGAACATTGCACTTTCCGAGTTTTTTTTCTTATGTCACTGTTGGGAGCTTGGTAAAATAATCCAAACTCTTAGGCCCCTTTCACACGGGCGAGTATTCCGCGCGGATGCGATGCGTGAGTTGAACGCATTGCACCCGCACTGAATACCGACCCATTCATTTCTATGGGGCTGTTCACATGAGTGGTGATTTTCACGCATCACTTGTGCGTCGCGTGAAAATCGCAGCATGCTCTATATTCTGCGTTTTTCACGCAACGCAGGCCCCATAGAAGTGAATGTGGTTGCGTGAAAATCGCAAGCATCCGCAAGCAAGTGCGGATGTGGTGTGATTTTCACGCACGGTTGCTAGGAGACGATTGGGATGAAGACCCGATCATTATTATTTTCCCTTATAACATGGTTATAAGGGAAAATAATAGCATTCTGAATACAGAATGCATAGTAAAATGGCGCTGGAGGGGTTAAAAAAATAAATAATTTAACTCACCTTAATCCACTTGCTGGCGCTGCCGGCATCTCGTCTGTCTCCTACTTTGCTGAACAGGACCTGTGGTGACATCATTCCGGTCATCACATGATCCATCACATGATCTTTTACCATGGTGATGGGTCATGTGATGACCGGAGTGACGTCACCACAGGTCCTGTTCAGCAAAGTAGGAGACAGACGAGATGCCGGCAGCGCCAGCAAGTGGATTAAGGAGAGTTAAATATTTTTTTTTTTTAACCCCTCCAGCGCTATTTTATTATGCATTCTGTATTCAGAATGCTATTATTTTCCCTTATAACCATGTTATAAGGGAAAATACAATCTACAGAACACCGATCCCAAGCCCAAACATGAGCGATTTTTCTCACGCGAGTGAAAAACGCATTACAATGTTTTGCACTCGCGCGGAAAATCGCGGGTGTTCCCGTAACGCACCCACACATTTTCCCGCAACGCCCGTCTGAAAGAGGCCTTAAACTTACCTTTCTGCGCTCCAGATCCAGTGCTGCCACTGCCAGTGACATCTTGTATACTCCTGCAGCCTGTCACTGGCCTCTATAGTGTATGGCACAAGACCAGAGATTGGCTGCAGTAGTAGGCCTCATGCACACAAACGTATTTTGTTTCCGTGTCCGTTCCGTTTTTTTTTTTTTGCGGATAGGATGCAAACTCATTCATTTCAATGGGTCCACCAAAAATGTGGACAGCACAACGTGTGCTGTCTGCATCAGTATGTCTGTTCCTTAGCCCCGCAAAAAAAATATAACAGACCGCAAAACACATACGGTCGTGTGCATGTAGCCGTATACTGAGCATCACCACTGCAGCCACAACAATATGTCACTAGCCACAGGCTTGGAAGGAGAATGGAACAGCGCCACTGGATTGGAGTTGGTAAAGGAAGTCAAGTTTAAGTGTTGAGGTCACAGATTTAAAAAAAAAAACCAAAAAAAAAAAAAACACGCACACACACCTTGGAAAACCCCTTTCCTTCAGGATTGCAGCTGTCCATGCACAGAAGTCCGAGGTTTAAAAATGGTCATAAGAGTCGGGTTTTTGCCGTTTTAAATAGCATACACCCAGAGCTAATGTCTGCGATTGTAGACATTTAACCACTCATATGCTGTGGTCAATTGTGACCATGGCATCTAAAGCAGATTTCGCTGGGAGCGCTGCGTTCCAGAGGCCTGAACAGATTTCTCATGTGGAGATCGGGGAAATCGTTTGTTCTCTGTGATAGCATGGGTCTCTCAAATTGGCCATTTTGATTGTGGCTTCGCCTCCCAAAACATTTGAAAAATAACTGATGAAAAAGCCATATGCACTCCAAACTGGTATCATTAAAAACTATAGATCGCCCACAAAAAAAATGGGCCCTCACACAATTCAAGTAACTATACTCAGTGCGTCTTATGGGGCGAATACTGACCGCTTCCATTACAATTGGACCAGGAAGCAGTGAATGCAGCGCCCAATGGGCTCTGTACTCACTGCTTCCTCGTCTTCCTTGGCCGCTAGCTATGCTGGGACTGTGCACAGCGTGACGACCGCGGCGCTCTGTGACATCGGTATAATACAGTATATAACTGTGGTGTGCTGTAATTGTGCTGTCCCAGAGAATGAAAGGAACAGGTCAGTTTTACCGCATAGTGAAAGCTGTAAAAATGAAATCAATAAAACTGTGGAGGAATTGTGTTTTTTCCTCAATTCCACCCCATTTGGAATTGTTTTCCAGCTTCCTACTATTTTGTATACAAAATTAAATGATGAAATCAGAAAGTACAACTTGTTATCAAAAATCAAGCTCTCATATGGCTGTGTGAACAGAAGAATACTATATGTATGACTCGGGGCATGCTGGGAGGAGGGCTGCAAAGATTACTCCATGTAATCAACAAAAGAATCCTCGATGCAGTTTTCCCACATCAAGGATTCGTGACCACGGAGCGTGAGTGAAGCGAAGCCTATCACTCACCACTCTGTGGTCTGTCGGCACTGCGCTGCACTGACATGGGCCTGGGGTGCACACATCGTCAGTGTGTGCTGCCTGACATCAGGTCCCAGTGCATGTTGGGAAGAAGACGCGCGGGGGGGGGGGGGGGGCATGGAGGGGCTGATGGCACTGGGTACATGGCATGGAGGGGCTGATGGCACTGGGGGATATTATGGCCTGGAGGGCTGATGGCACAGAGGACTGGCACGGGGGGGGGGGGGGGGGGGGCTGATGGCACTGAGGACTGATTAGTTTTTATAAAGGAAAATGTTCTTTTAATTCGTATTTTTTTTCTTATTAGAGTACACGATTAATCGTTGGATTAATTGATAAAATACTTGACTAAAATAATCAATAGCTGCAGCCCTAGCTGGGAGTAAAAAATGGAAACGCAAAACTGGAAAATTGTCCGCTTGTTAAGGGGTTAAGAGAAGATCCTCCATACACCGATACCAGTTATCCATAAAGTAGAGCCCTGGTTAGGATTTGCTTGCCTTTCACATATCCGGGGCCACTCTTGGGACGACGCAGAGTCCTTCTTCAGGTTGGTAACTTAACGGCTTTAGGAAGCCAGGTGCATTATGGGTAGAGAAGGGGCAATGGTTCCAGTGCTGCGCTCCCTAATTCCCTATCACAGCCTGAAGAAGGATGCTGCATATATATGGCCATATATGTGCTCCAAGAGGACGGGTCTCTATAATAATCAGTGCCAGGAGGGGGCACACATGACAGGTGACACGATGGAGCAGATTAATCAGAGAATCATTATGGAGCCATAGATGTGATCACTGATCATTCCAGGGCCCCGGTGACACCTGGGCATGGAGACAACCAGCTGTCACGTGATGAGGGCGGCCAGGTGCCCAGTGACAGGCACGTTATTATGGCTGGGCACCCAGGACAGTGGACGCCATATCAATCACCTCCTCGTCATCTTCGTCCTCCTCTTCGCCCGGGTTCCTGGCTCCGCTGAGAGAGGTTTCCAGGGGCAGCTCAGATAGAGACGACATGCCTTCTCAACGTGCGGGAACACTCAGGGGTCACACCGCCGGAAGTCCGTAACCGGAAACTACCGGCAAAAAACATAGAGCGGAGCGGTGTGAGCGCTAAAATAGCGAGTGCCACCTAGTGGTATGTTTCAGAAGTGCATTTCAGAGGAATTCTATCAATACTGCAGCAAAATGGAACTGCCTCACCAAGTGACTATATTCCTTCTTATTATAATGTATGTTAGCAACAATTAGGGAAGAGATAAGTGATTTTAGGATCCCACTACACAGGTTGTAGTCTGTTACCATGGAAACAAAGTCATACATAGTAACTGTAGGCACAAGGCAATATGTGGTTCATTTTTAATGTTATATGCGTTGTAATAGGAGTGACCATAACATAGAGCAAGGGTCAGCAACCTCCAGCACTCCAGGTGTTGTGATACCACATCTCCCATCATGCACACTTGCTTGGCTGTTTGCGGAACTCCCACAGAAGGAGCATGCTGGGAGTTGTACTCTCACAACAGCTGGAGTGCCTAAAGTTGCTGACCCCTGACATAGAGGCAGCCAATGAGGGTGTTATGGGTTATGAGGGTTTTGGAGAAAGGAGCACAGCCCTGTCTTGTCCCAATCCATTGGCTGTTGGGTGGCCAGAATCCAAGAGACTGCATTGTTACACAGTGTTCACATCTGCCATATCTAGATTGTGCAGACAGGGCTCTGACCACTTTCATCAGCACATCACCCTGTAGTCAGGGAGGTGCTGCCAATAATCAAGGAAAGGAAAGACTGGTAGTGATCATTCCTCCCCATTCACTTTGTATCAGTTGGTGTAAAGGCTGTTTCACAAGAGCAGGTCCATTGTAGGAATCACACTCCTTGTATGAGAGTGATCCTCCGTCCTGGACTTGCAGGAGCACACGGCATTATCATGATTTATAATGCTATGTGCCCCTGTGTTACCTCACTTCTATAGGATCATACTGACAGCTTTATGTCACTATCATCTTATAGAAGTAAGGTCAGAGGGACATAGCATATAAATCAGTATAAGACCTCTTTCACACGGCCGTAGTGCTCCCGTGGTCGTATTGCGGGCTACATATGGCTGTTCCGCAATACACGGGGCACCGGCCGTGTGCTTTCCGCATCAGAGAAACCAGGTTTTGTCCCTATAGGGCCCTCAGGATACTTTAACAAAAATCAAAACAAGTCAGCTGACCAACCAATCCTTTTAGGGGTCATATATATATATATATATATATATAAGTTGCAAAAATCCACGGCACTCCTTAAAAGTGAAAAAAGTGCTATTTATTCACACATGTCATACAGCAAGGTTTCGGTTCTCTCTCAGAACCTTTTTCAAGCCAAGTGAATTTTAAAGTGCAACAGTGCCTACATTTATACATCATGAAATCAATCAGTACTAATTGATCAAACTGTGAACGCCCCTTTTAACAATGTTACAATTCATTCAGTCTAAAACACTCTTCAATGTGAACCACTATAAGTGCAATGTGCGTAGTCAGTAGCAACCATATAGGTGACCATGTCTGCAGTACTAATCTTAGTGTCGATATATTATAATAGTGACATAGTTATATAAAGTGCATTGTGCTTAAAAACAACTGAGCCCTATACATTAAAAACTACCTTGCTGGGGCATTGTGGCTGTACTTCACATGATCCATAAGGGTAATTAGATCTCAATAGTGAACAGTAGGACTCCACGCTGTAATCTCTGCGTCTCTTGAGTCGCATTACACATGCGTCAATCTATCCCACTCCTCCCCTATGAAGCGTAATGGATGGGCGTCCCTCGGGGCGGAGACGGAACAAGCGCGATGTTAAGTGCTTACGCTGTGTCTATCTACACAATGCGAGCACGCATATATGCAGACAACACAGCGCATCATGCATATGCGCATGTTCAACCGTCTCTCCATCCCGAGCAACGCGCACCTCATCCACACCATCTTATTTGGGGGCAAATTTGTGGACAAATAGATAGTAGCCATAACTTTTGATACATTAGAGATCTTCCCTATTCAATCATCTTGTATTCAGCCAATATATGTCCCAGCATAACGGCTTCCATATTTCCAACCGCAGAACAATTCCATGTTTCCAACTGTAAAGTAATCATAGTATAGCGTCACTTTCAGGGCAATAACCATATGCAGCATCTATTACATTCACTTAGTACAATAATTTGTATGCAAAAGAACACAAACAATGGGATGTAAAGCATTACCTACCATGCCCCCAGTTACCCCGAACTCAACATTCAAGCCTTTGGGCTTCAGTGTATCCAGACGAAAAATCCATCTAAGTTCATTTTTCTTTAGCAACACTAGCCTGTCTCCGCCCCTTTCCAGCGGTTTTACGTGATCCAAGATCATAAATCACTCTCCTTATGGGTTTTTTCAGCGAAATGTTTTGATACCGGTAAGTCTTTTCTTTTATTTCTGATAGACTGCCTGTGGTTATTTAACCTGGTCTTCATGTCGCACGTGGTTTCCCCCACGTACAGCATTTTACACGGGCACCACAATACATATATGACCCAAGATGAGTCACATGTGAGATAGTGTTTAATATCAAAAATCTCATTTGTTTTTGGATGTGTGAATGCAGAACCCTTGTACATGAGTCTGCAATTAACACATCCCAAGTAGTGTTGAGCGAACTTCTGTTTTAAGTTCGGCGTCTAAAGTTCGGCTTCCGGTTAGCGGAGAATCCTGATATGGATTCCGAATTCCGTTGTGGTCCGTGGTAGGGGAATCAATAATGGCCATTATTGATTCCCCTACCACTGACCACAACGGAATTCGGAATCCATATCGGGATCCTCCGCTAACCGGAAGCCGAACTTTAGACGCCGAACTTAAAACAGAAGTTCGCTCATCTCTAGTAGAGAATTTACCATCCTTCTAGGGTGTCCACTGGAAAAATTTAACAGTGTATTCTTGTCAGTTTGTTTAATATTCAAATCAGTGTGTATTTGCCCTCCCTCTTTGTATATCTGAGTATCCAAAAACTGTACCCTCTCTTCGGACGCCGTTAGTGTAAATTGGATCTCCTCATCAATGGAGTTCAAAAATAGATGGAACTCCATCAATGCATCCATAGATCCAGTCCAGATGAGGAAAATGTCGTCTATGTCAGTGTTTCCCAACCAGTGTGCCTACAGCTGTTGCAAAACTACAACTCCCAGCATGCCCGGACAGCCTTTGGCTGTGCGGGCATGCTGGGAGTTGTAGTTTTGCAACAGCTGAAGGCACACTGGTTGGGAAACACTGGCTATGTATCTCCACCATGTCAACACCTGGCCGAAGTGGGGAGATACATAGACGAGACGCTCCTCAAATGAACGTACAAATATGTTTGCATAGGTGGGCGCGGCATTCGAACCCATCGCTGCGCCTATCAACTGCAAATAGAACTGCCCTTGAAATGTGAAGTAATTGTTCCTGAGTGACATCTCTAATAGTTCCACTATAAATCTGCGCGTTGGGATGGAATATTCCGAGTTCTGTAACATGCTCTCCACTGCTAGTAAGCCCTTAGTGTGGTCAATTGAGGTATATAATGATACAATATCAAATTATGCTAATATTGCCCCTGTCGGGATTTGCACCCCTCTCAATTTCTTAATAAAATCTCCAGTATCCCTGATGTATGATTTTGCACCTATAGCGTATTCTCTCAATACTTTGTCTAAAAAAAAATGAATCATGGAAAAAAATGGAGTTTCGGCCGGATATTATGGGCTGTCTAGGAGGGTCCACCAGCATTTTATGTATCTTGGGCAATACATACATCATTGGGGTTGTTGGAGACTTCATTATCAAAAATTCTTTAAGTTGTCTATCAATGATTCCGTTTTCCTCTGCTATATTTAACACTCCCTCAATTTTTCTGGCAATGTCAAATCTTGGATCTTTCCCCAACTGTTTATAAGTACCTGGTTCTCTTAATTGTCTATAGATTTAATTTATGTATTGAGAGGTGTCCATAACCACGATCCCAGCCCCCTTGTCAGCGGGCTCAATGGTGAGATCGGGGTTATTGGACAGACTCTCCAATGCATACATTTCCTGAGCAGTAATATTTGGTTTAGTTAACATATCAGATCTTGTATGCTGTCTCAATTCTGCTATATCCCTCTAAACTGCTTCAATAATCACTTCCAAAGAATGTGAGTTAATAACAGGGGAAAAAAAATCACTCTTTAAATGCAAATCAAACTGCTTCAATGTCAACGGAGTCCTCTGTATAGGATTCTCAGTTACACTCTGTGTTTCAGAGGAATTGGAGTCAAACCACACCCTCAGTCTAAGATTCCTGAAGAGGCGGTTTAAGTCCAGTTCCAGCTGAAACCAATCTAGTTTCTCCTGTGGGCAAAAAGAAAGACCCCTATTCAGTACCTTAAAGAGGACCTTTCACCATAATAAAACCTCTAAACTAAGTATACAGACGCGTAGAGCGGCGCCCAGGGATCCCCCTGCACTTACTGTTATACCCGGGCGCCGCTCCGTTCTCCGGTTATAGCCTGAGAGGCTTTTTTTTCTCTCAGGCTATGAGCTGAGCGCTGCGATTGGCCAGCGCTACAGCCTGGGAGAAAGAGACGCCGGCAGGTTCCCCTGGGTGGAGCCTAACTATGAAGATACCGGAGAACGGAACGGCGCCCGGGTATAACAGTAAGTGCAGGGAGATCCCTGGGCGCCGCTCTACGCGTCTGTATAGTCAGTATAGAGGTTTTATTATGGTGAAAGGTCCTCTTTAAGTTCATATTCAGTCAAAATATGTGATGAAATATTTACCACCGCGTTAGTCTCTATTTCTTCTTGGTTACATTCATCCCTCTGGGAGTGTTGATCCTTGTTAATCTCTGTGCTCTGGTTTTTCCTGTATCTTCCATGTCGACCTCCCCTCCTTGTGGGTCGTTTCCTATGGGGTTCCGTTCCCCTAAAAAAGTTCCAGGGGGGGTTGCGTTGTTATCCTCAGTTGTCACCTTATTCCTCATCCATTTATTCATATCTTTATTACGTCTCGGCATCTTTTTTGTTGTTGTATTTCTGTCCATGTTCCATGGGTGTTCCCACGTATAAATGTGCCCAGAAATATAATCATTATAGGTGCGGCTATCCGACAATAGCAGCTTTCAGGGATCCTCCAATGATGGCATATAAAAGGGCACAGAACATTAGAGACAGGGTAGTGAGCTCAAGGGTACCAGAAAGAGGTCAATTAACAGACAAACGTTTTTAAAAACTAAACGTACAGGCAGTTTCCCTTGCTTGGGATGTGTTAATTGCAGACTCATGTACAAGGGTTCTGCATTCACACATCCAAAAACAAATGAGATTTTTGATATTAAACACTATCTCACATGTGACTCATCTTGGGTCATATATGTATTGTGGTGCCCGTGTAAAATGCTGTACGTGGGGGAAACCACGTGCGACATGAAGACCAGGTTAAATAACCACAGAAATAAAAGAAAACCCGTCACCTCTAAACCCGAAAGAGAAGACGTCATCGGCGCAGGCGCACTGAGGGAGTGCTGAGGAAGCGAGCGTCCTTCTCTGAGCGCCTGCGCCGAATGAAGACACGTAAGGCGCAGGCGCGGGATTTGAATTGCAGACAGGGCCAGCCGGAGGAGGAGAGCGCTCGCTGGCCCTGTCAATCAACAGGAGGAGGGGGCGTTTTTTTGAAAGGAGGATGCGGCGGCTACCAGCAAGTAACCGCTCTACTTGCTGGTAGCAAGGTAATTAACATATTATAAAAGTGCGGTTTTTAAAGAAAACTAAACAACAGAAAAAGGTAAGAGCATATATATATTGAATAATCGCACTATAAGGATTTTAATTAGCCGAAAAATGAAAAATGACTTTTGGGGGGTGACAGAAGCCCTTTAAGATTTATGATCTTGGATCATGTAAAACCGCTGGAAAGGGGCGGAGACAGGCTAGTGTTGCTAAAGAAAAATGAACTTAGATGGATTTTTCGTCTGGATACACTGAAGCCCAAAGGCTTGAATGTTGAGTTCGGGGTAACTGGGGGCATGGTAGGTAATGCTTTACATCCCATTGTTTGTGTTCTTTTGCATACGAATTATTGTACTAAGTGAATGTAATAGATGCTGTATATGGTTATTGCCCTGAAAGTGACGCTATACTATGATTACTTTACAGTTGGAAACATGGAATTGTTCTGCGGTTGGAAATATGGAAGCCGTTATGCTGGGACATATATTGGCTGAATACAAGATGATTGAATAGGGAAGATCTCTAATGTATCAAAAGTTATGACTACTGTCCATTTGTCCACAAATTTGCCCCCAAATAAGATGGTGTGGATGAGGTGCGTGTTGCTCGGGGTGGAGAGACGGTTGAACATGCGCATATGCATGATGCGCTGTGTTGTCTGCATATATGCGTGCTCGCATTGTGTAGATAGACAGCGTAAGCGCTTAACATCGCGCTTGTTCCGTCTCCGCCCCGAGGGACGCCCATCCATTATGCTTCATAGGGGAGGAGTGGGATAGATTGACGCATGTGTAATGCGAATCAAGAGACTCAGAGATTACAGCGTGGAGTCCTACTGTTCACTATTGAGATCTAATTACCCTTATGGATCATGTGAAGTACAGCCACAATGCCCCAGCAAGGCAGTTTTTAATGTATATGACTCAGTTGTTTTTAAGCACAATGCACTTTATATAACTATGTCACTATTATAATATATCGACACTAAGATTAGTACTGCAGACATGGTCACCTATATGGTTGCTACTGACTACGCACATTGCACTTATGCTGTGGTTCACATTGAAGAGTGTTTAAGGCCTCTTTCACACTTGCGTTGTCCGGATCCGGCATGTACTCCACTTGCCGGAATTACACTCCGGATCCAGAAAAACGCAAGTGTACTGAAAGCATTTGAAGACGGAACCGTCTTCCAAATGCTTTCAGTGTTACTATGGCACCCAGGACGCTATTAAAGTCCTGGTTGCCATAGTAGGAGCGGGGAGCGGGGGAACAGTATACTTACAGTCCGTGCGGCTCCCGGGGTGCTCCAGAATGACGTCAGAGCGCCCCATGCGCATGGATGACGTGATCCATGCGATCACATGATCCATGCGCTTGGGGCGCCCTGACGTCACTCTGGAGCGCCCGGGGAGCCGCACGGACGGTAAGTATGCTGCTCCCCCGCTCCCCGCTACACTTTACCATGGCTGCCAGGACTTTAGCGTCCCGGCAGCCATGGTAACCATTCAGAAAAAGCTAAATGTCGGGTCCGGCAATGCGCCGAAACGACGTTTAGCTTAAGGCCGGATCCGGATCAATGCCTTTCAATGGGCATTAATTCCAGATCCGGCCTTGCGGCAAGTGTTCCGGATTTTTGGCCGGAGCAAAAAGCGCAGCATGCTGCGGTATTTTCTCCGGCCAAAAAACGTTCCGTTCCGGAACTGAAGACATCCTGATGCATCCTGAACGGATTTCTCTCCATTCAGAATGCATTAGGATAATCCTGATCAGGATTCTTCCGGCATAGAGCCCCGACGACGGAACTCTATGCCGGAACACAACAACGCAAGTGTGAAAGAGCCCTTAGACTGAATGAATTGTAACATTGTTAAAAGGGGCGTTCACAGTTTCATCAATTAGTACTGATTGATTTCATGATGTATAAATGTAGGCACTGTTGCACTTTATAATTCACTTGGCTTGAAAAAGGTTCTGAGAGAGAACCGAAACCTTGCTGTATGACATGTGTGAATAAATAGCACTTTTTTCACTTTTAAGGAGTGCCGTGGATTTTTGCGACTTATATATATATATATATATATATGACCCCTAAAAGGATTGGTTGGTCAGCTGACCGTGTTTTGATTTTTGTTAAAGTATGCTGAGGGCCCTATAGGGACAAAACCTGGTTTCTCTGATGCGGAAAGCACACGGCCGGTGCCCCGTGTATTGCGGAACAGCCGTATGTGGCCCGCAATACGACCACGGGAGCACTACGGCCGTGTGAAAGAGGTCTTATACTGATTTATATGCTATGTGCCTCTGACCTTACTTCTATAAGATGATAGTGACATAAAGCTGTCAGTATGATCCTATAGAAGTGAGGTCACACAGGGGCACATAGCATTATAAATCATGATAATACCGTGTGCTCCTGCAAGTCCAGGACGGAGGATCAATCGAGGGGTTACCGCTGGCACCCACTTGGCAAAGGAGTGCTGCCCTACTTTTGATGTTGTGTGTGTATATATATATATATATATATAAAAAATGAAAAAAGGGCAGCACTCCACTGGATTAAAATAAAATAAACTTTATTTACCCATAGGCTACAGCGACGTTTCGGCTCATACACAGGAGCCTTCCTCAAGCAGTGTGCATACATCAAAACTCTGGGTACATATAGTGTTACAGCCAATTAAGAACAATTACATGTTAAGTGAACATAATTAATAAAAAGTCAAAATACATGATGCCATATAAATATCAAAAGCAATAAAGCCAAACATATGTGGATATTAGATCGTGATACATACAATTGTGAAATAATATGGTAAATATAAATAGTACAATACATTTGTATTACACAAATCGCATAACAAGTGCCAGCTGAAGATGATTGCATAAAGTGCAAAGTGCTTACTGTTACAGGTGATGACTATAATGGAAGCGGGAGGGAGAGTGGCTGTTGTCCATGTAGACATGTGCGATCCGGCGTACCTGAATCCCCACTGCGCATGCCCCCATGACGCATAAACTGTGTTTCCGTCTAGCATTAGCCTCGTCACGCAACGCATGCGCTCTTAGGCTATAACGCTATCGCGGCCATTTTGGATAAGGGCAGAACACCCACTGAGTTACGCTGCTATTAAGGACAACTAACAGTCCCAGTATACCGCAGGCTAGGGGTGAAAAAGGACATATATACATGTCCGAGTGTCTCAGTGGCTAAGTGGACTAAGCAGAGGGCCAACACCTGCAAATTGAAGTGGGGCGCCCCACCAAGGCTATAAAGCGGTAGCGCATCCGCATATAGATGCAGAGTCGCACCGCTACTTCAGTCAAAGTCCATCCATCGCCACCTCACTCTGAGGGATCTCCTCACCACACCCCGCCATACTAGTAACGGAATCTGAGTTAAAAGTACAGGGGTAGTTATTTAAGGAAATACACAAGCCTAAAGATCATGTAGTGCATGAGCAGACGCGTCCAGACATCCTGACCACACAGCCCCAATGGACATGACACCACTTCCCTATATCCCGAATCCAATGAAAATTTATCTAAAAAAAGAAGAAGGAAGAGAAAAAAAAGGGAGAATACATTAAAAAAAGGGAAAGACTTGGAGAATAAACCTAAGATATATGCTTTGTATACACAAATCACATATTATACAGAAAGACAGTCGACATGAGTGCAAAGAGAGAGGACAAACCACGCAACTAACTCACTCCAACCCTATAGTCCACATTGAGACCACATGGCTGTAGAGAATTAAGTGTATAAATCCATTTGAGCTCTCTCTTTTTTAGGAGTCCAATCCTGTTGCCACCTCTCCTTGGCATTGGTATATGGTCAATAATGTAACACCTCAGATCTTTCTCAGTGTGTTTGTGGCTGGTAAAGTGTTTAGAGACTGGTAAATCCAGCCGTTTCTTCCTCACACTAAGTCGATGATTGTTAAATCTTGTCTTGAAGTCAGTTGATGTTTCTCCAACGTATAGCAAATTACACGGACAAACAATCACGTAAACAACGTGATTGGAGTCACAGGTCAGATAATGTCTTATCTGGTATGAGACTCCCGTCTGTGGGTGCATGAAGGACCTACCCTTGATCATGTATTTGCAATTTACGCAGGACAAACATGGAAAACAACCAACACTGGCACCAGTCAGTGTACGTTGTCTTGACGTTTTTGAGGTTCCTACGTCTGCCCTAACCAACTGGTCCTTAAGACTCTTGGATCTGCGATAGGACATAATAGGGGGGGAAAGAAATTCCTTGACCGTGTTGTGACAACCACCCAATATGCCCCAGTGACGTTGAATAATGTTGTTAATGTCGACGCTCTGTTCACAGTGGGTGGAAATGAAAGGAATCCTATTGGTTTTCACTTGTTGTACTTTCCTTTTAAGGATGTCATCCCTGTTAAGTTGACCGACCAGTTTCTTTTTCTCATGCAGCAATTTGGTTGGATAACCTCGTTGCTCAAATTTATGCAATACTACATCTAGCGTATTACTCGATGTAGTGGGGTCAGAGACTATACGTTTGACTCTCAGAAACTGAGAGTATGGGAGAGATTTTACCATTGATCTAGGATGATTGCTGTTGTAAGTCAGTAGTGTGTTCCTATCGGTAGGTTTCGTGAACAATTCTGTCTCTATTTTACCAGCCGACAGAATCACACGAGTATCGAGGAACTGCATCTCAACAGGAGAATGTACCAAGGTGAACTGCAGTGGCTCATCAACTCCATTAAGGAAACCATGGAAATCAAAGAGTTCCTGCAGATCACCCGTCCAGATGAGGAAGATGTCGTCTATGTACCGCCACCACGCCCTAATGTGTTGGAAATGGTGGTTTCCATAGACGACATCTTCCTCAAACTGACGCATAAAAATATTTGCGTAAGTTGGGGCCACATTGGACCCCATCGCCACTCCCTGTTCTTGTACATAATATGAGTCCTGAAATAAAAAGTAATTTTGTCTGAGTACAATTTCAAGCAGAGATAATATAAATTGCTGAGCACCCTCTGTAAATGTGGATTTGTCCAACATGGAAGAAACGGCTGTCAAACCCTTATGATGATCAATGTATTGACGGAAGCCCTACATGCGGGGGTCATTGACGAGGGGCTTGTGGATTATCTTACGGTGGCACATCCTGTTACTCCGGTACTCTATGTGTTGCCCAAGATCCACAAGTCCCTCGTCGATCCACCTGGCCGCCCCATTGTTTCGGGCTCCGATTCAATATTCAGTCATATATCCATTTTTCTTGATAAGATTTTATGCGGTTTTGCATGTGGAGGCAGCTCATACATTCGCGATACCAGCGATTTTTTACTTAAACTGCAGAGGATTGATCTGGCTGGTGTGTCTGATGTGACATTAGCATCGTTTGATGTAACCTCACTCTACACATCAATAGATCATCATAAGGGTTTGACAGCCGTTTCTTCCATGTTGGACAAATCCACATTTACAGAGGGTGCTCAGCAATTTATATTATCTCTGCTTGAAATTGTACTCAGACAAAATTACTTTTTATTTCAGGACTCATATTATGTACAAGAACAGGGCGTGGCGATGGGGTCCAATGTGGCCCCAACTTACGCAAATATTTTTATGCGTCAGTTTGAGGAAGATGTCGTCTATGGAAACCACCATTTCCAACACATTAGGGCGTGGTGGCGGTACATAGACGACATCTTCCTCATCTGGACGGGTGATCTGCAGGAACTCTTTGATTTCCATGGTTTCCTTAATGGAGTTGATGAGCCACTGCAGTTCACCTTGGTACATTCTCCTGTTGAGATGCAGTTCCTCGATACTCGTGTGATTCTGTCGGCTGGTAAAATAGAGACAGAATTGTTCACGAAACCTACCGATAGGAACACACTACTGACTTACAACAGCAATCATCCTAGATCAATGGTAAAATCTCTCCCATACTCTCAGTTTCTGAGAGTCAAACGTATAGTCTCTGACCCCACTACATCGAGTAATACGCTAGATGTAGTATTGCATAAATTTGAGCAACGAGGTTATCCAACCAAATTGCTGCATGAGAAAAAGAAACTGGTCGGTCAACTTAACAGGGATGACATCCTTAAAAGGAAAGTACAACAAGTGAAAACCAATAGGATTCCTTTCATTTCCACCCACTGTGAACAGAGCGTCGACATTAACAACATTATTCGACGTCACTGGGGCATATTGGGTGGTTGTCACAACACGGTCAAGGAATTTCTTTCCCCCCCTATTATGTCCTATCGCAGATCCAAGAGTCTTAAGGACCAGTTGGTTAGGGCAGACGTAGGAACCTCAAAAACGTCAAGACAACGTACACTGACTGGTGCCAGTGTTGGTTGTTTTCCATGTTTGTCCTGCGTAAATTGCAAATACATGATCAAGGGTAGGTCCTTCATGCACCCACAGACGGGAGTCTCATACCAGATAAGACATTATCTGACCTGTGACTCCAATCACGTTGTTTACGTGATTGTTTGTCCGTGTAATTTGCTATACGTTGGAGAAACATCAACTGACTTCAAGACAAGATTTAACAATCATCGACTTAGTGTGAGGAAGAAACGGCTGGATTTACCAGTCTCTAAACACTTTACCAGCCACAAACACACTGAGAAAGATCTGAGGTGTTACATTATTGACCATATACCAATGCCAAGGAGAGGTGGCAACAGGATTGGACTCCTAAAAAAGAGAGAGCTCAAATGGATTTATACACTTAATTCTCTACAGCCATGTGGTCTCAATGTGGACTATAGGGTTGGAGTGAGTTAGTTGCGTGGTTTGTCCTCTCTCTTTGCACTCATGTCGACTGTCTTTCTGTATAATATGTGATTTGTGTATACAAAGCATATATCTTAGGTTTATTCTCCAAGTCTTTCCCTTTTTTTAATGTATTCTCCCTTTTTTTTCTCTTCCTTCTTCTTTTTTTAGATAAATTTTCATTGGATTCGGGATATAGGGAAGTGGTGTCATGTCCATTGGGGCTGTGTGGTCAGGATGTCTGGACGCGTCTGCTCATGCACTACATGATCTTTAGGCTTGTGTATTTCCTTAAATAACTACCCCTGTACTTTTAACTCAGATTCCGTTACTAGTATGGCGGGGTGTGGTGAGGAGATCCCTCAGAGTGAGGTGGCGATGGATGGACTTTGACTGAAGTAGCGGTGCGACTCTGCATCTATATGCGGATGCGCTACCGCTTTATAGCCTTGGTGGGGCGCCCCACTTCAATTTGCAGGTGTTGGCCCTCTGCTTAGTCCACTTAGCCACTGAGACACTCGGACATGTATATATGTCCTTTTTTACCCCTAGCCTGCGGTATACTGGGACTGTTAGTTGTCCTTAATAGCAGCGTAACTCAGTGGGCGTTCTGCCCTTATCCAAAATGGCCGCGATAGCGTTATAGCCTAAGAGCGCATGCGTTGCGTGACGAGGCTAATGCTAGACGGAAACACAGTTTATGCGTCATGGGGGCATGCGCAGTGGGGATTCAGGTACGCCGGATCGCACATGTCTACATGGACAACAGCCACTCTCCCTCCCGCTTCCATTATAGTCATCACCTGTAACAGTAAGCACTTTGCACTTTATGCAATCATCTTCAGCTGGCACTTGTTATGCGATTTGTGTAATACAAATGTATTGTACTATTTATATTTACCATATTATTTCACAATTGTATGTATCACGATCTAATATTCACATATGTTTGGCTTTATTGCTTTTGATATTTATATGGCATCATGTATTTTGACTTTTTATTAATTATGTTCACTTAACATGTAATTGTTCTTAATTGGCTGTAACACTATATGTACCCAGAGTTTTGATGTATGCACACTGCTTGAGGAAGGCTCCTGTGTATGAGCCGAAACGTCGCTGTAGCCTATGGGTAAATAAAGTTTATTTTATTTTAATCCAGTGGAGTGCTGCCCTTTTTTCATTTTTTACATTTGTTGGATTGGCTTATATCCACATCTGGGCCTGTGCACCCTTTTCTTCCAAGTTTCTTTGTGACGGTGCTGCCATCCCCCCTTTTTCCTTTTTTATATATATATATATATATATATATATATATATATATATATACACACAACAGAAATAGGACAGCACTCCAAGACTTGAAAAAACTGTGTCTTTATTCACCCATGTGAAGCAGTAGCGACGTTTCAGCTCACAACTGAGCCTTTCTCAAGCAAAGAAATACAAGCTTGTGCCTTCCTTAACCACCTCCGGACCGCCTAACGCAGGATCGCGTTCCGGAGGTGGCAGCCCTGCGCAGAGTCACGCATATATGCGTCATCTCGCGATGGGCGAGATTTCCTGTGAACGCGCGCACACAGGCGCGCGCGCTCACAGGAACGGAAGGTAAGAGAGTTGATCTCCAGCCTGCCAGCGGCGATCGTTCGCTGGCAGGCTGGAGATGTGTTTTTTTTAACCCCTAACAGGTATATTAGACGCTGTTTTGATAACAGCGTCTAATATACCTGCTACCTGGTCCTCTGGTGGTCCCTTTTGTTTGGATCGACCACCAGAGGACACAGGTAGCTCAGTAAAGTCCCACCAAGCACCACTACACTACACTACACCCCCCCCCCCGTCACTTATTAACCCCTTATTAGCCCCTGATCACCCCTGATCACCCCTGATCACCCCATATAGACTCCCTGATCACCCCCCTGTCATTGATCACCCCCCTGTCATTGATTACCCCCCTGTAAAGCTCCATTCAGATGTCCGCATGATTTTTACGGATCCACTGATAGATGGATCGGATCCGCAAAACGCATCCGGACGTCTGAATGAAGCCTTACAGGGGCGTGATCAATGACTGTGGTTATCACCCCATATAGACTCCCTGATCACCCCCCCTGTCATTGATTACACCCCTGTCATTGATCAACCCCCTGTAAAGCTCCATTCAGACGTCCGCATGATTTTTACGGATCCACTGATGGATAGATCGGATCCGCAAAACGCATCCGGACGTCTGAATGAAGCCTTACAGGGGCGTGATCAATGACTGTGGTGATCACCCCATATAGACTCCCTGATCACCCCCCTGTAAAGCTCCATTCAGATGTCCGCATGATTTTTACGGATGCACTGATAGATGGATCCGATCCGCAAAACGCATCCGGACGTCTGAATGAAGCCTTACAGGGGCATGATCAATGACTGTGGTGATCACCCCATATAGACTCCCTGATCACCCCCCTGTAAAGCTCCATTCAGATGTCCGCATGATTTTTACGGATGCACTGATAGATGGATCCGATCCGCAAAACGCATCCGGACGTCTGAATGAAGCCTTACAGGGGCATGATCAATGACTGTGGTGATCACCCCATATAGACTCCCTGATCACCCCCCTGTCATTGATCACCCCCCTGTAAAGCTCCATTCAGATGTCCGCATGATTTTTACGGATGCACTGATAGATGGATCCGATCCGCAAAACGCATCCGGACGTCTGAATGAAGCCTTACAGGGGCATGATCAATGACTGTGGTGATCACCCCATATAGACTCCCTGATCACCCCCCTGTCATTGATTACCCCCCTGTAAAGCTCCATTCAGATGTCCGCATGATTTTTACGGATGCACTGATAGATGGATCGGATCCGCAAAACGCATCCGGACGTCTGAATGAAGCCTTACAGGGGAGTGATCAATGACTGTGGTGATCACCCCATATAGACTCCCTGATCACCCCCCTGTCATTGATTACCCCCCTGTAAAGCTCCATTCAGATGTCCGCATGATTTTTACGGATGCACTGATAGATGGATCGGATCCGCAAAACGCATCCGGACGTCTGAATGAAGCCTTACAGGGGCGTGATCAATGACTGTGGTGATCACCCCATATAGACTCCCTGATCAACCCCCCTGTCATTGATCAACCCCCCTGTCATTGATCAACCCCCCTGTCATTGATCACCCCCCTGTCATTGATCACCCCTCTGTAAGGCTCCATTCAGATATTTTTTTGGCCCAAGTTAGCAGAATTTATTTATTTTTTTCTTACAAAGTCTCATATTCCACTAACTTGTGTCAAAAAATAAAATCTCACATGAACTCACCATACCCCTCACGGAATCCAAATGCGTAAAATTTTTTAGACATTTATATTCCAGACTTCTTCTCACGCTTTAGGGCCCCTAGAATGCCAGGGCAGTATAAATACCCCACATGTGACCCCATTTCGGAAAGAAGACACCCCCAGGTATTCCGTGAGGGGCATATTGAGTCCATGAAAGATTGAAATTTTTGTCCCAAGTTAGCGGAACGGGAGACTTTGTGAGAAAAAAATTAAAAATATCAATTTCCGCTAACTTGTGCCAAAAAAAAAAATTTTCTATGAACTCGCCATGCCCCTCATTGAATACCTTGGGGTGTCTTCTTTCCAAAATGGGGTCACATGTGGGGTATTTATACTGCTCTGGCATTCTAGGGGCCCCAAAGCGTGAGAAGAAGTCTGGTATCCAAATGTCTAAAAATGCCCTCCTAAAAGGAATTTGGGCACCTTTGCGCATCTAGGCTGCAAAAAAGTGTCACACATCTGGTATCGCCGTACTCAGGAGAAGTTGGGGAATGTGTTTTGGGGTGTCATTTTACATATACCCATGCTGGGTGAGAGAAATATCTTGGCAAAAGACAACTTTTCCCATTTTTTTATACAAAGTTGGCATTTGACCAAGATATTTATCTCACCCAGCATGGGTATATGTAAAAAGACACCCCAAAACACATTCCTCAACTTCTCCTGAATACAGAGATACCAGATGTGTGACACTTTTTTGCAGCCTAGGTGGGCAAAGGGGCCCACATTCCAAAGAGCACCTTTCGGATTTCACAGGTCATTTACCTACTTACCACACATTTGGGCCCCTAGAATGCCAGGGCAGTATAACTACCCCACAAGTGACCCCATTTTGGAAAGAAGAGACCCCAAGGTATTCGCTGATGGGCATAGTGAGTTCATGGAAGTTTTTATTTTTTGTCACAAGTTTGTGGAATATGAGACTTTGTATGAAAAAAAAAAAAATAAAAATCATCATTTTCCACTAACTTGTGACAAAAAATAAAAAATTCTAGGAACTCGCCATGCCCCTCACGGAATACCTTGGGGTGTCTTCTTTCCAAAATGGGGTCACTTGTGGGGTAGTTATACTGCCCTGGTATTCTAGGGGCCCAAATGTGTGGTAAGGAGTTTGAAATCAAATTCAGGAAAAAATGAGGAGTGAAATCCGAAAGGTGCTCTTTGGAATATGGGCCCCTTTGCCCACCTAGGCTGCAAAAAAGTGTCACACATCTGGTATCCCCGTACTCAGGAGAAGTTGAGGAATGTGTTTTGGGGTGTCTTTTTACATATACCCATGCTGGGTGAGATAAATATCTTGGTCAAATGACAACTTTGTATAAAAAAATGGGAAAAGTTGTCTTTTGCCAAGATATTTCTCTCACCCAGCATGGGTATATATAAAATGACACCCCAAAACACATTCCCCACCTTCTCCTGAGTACGGAGATACCAGATGTGTGACACTTTTTTGCAGCCTAGGTGGGCAAAGGGGCCCATATTCCAAAGAGCACCTTTCGGATTTCACAGGTCATTTTTTACAGAATTTGATTTCAAACTCCTTACCACACATTTGGGCCCCTAGAATGCCAGGGCAGTATAACTACCCCACAAGTGACCCCATTTTGGAAAGAAGAGACCCCAAGGTATTCGCTGATGGGCATAGTGAGTTCATAGAACTTTTTATTTTTTGTCACAAGTTAGTGGAATATGAGACTTTGTAAGAAAAAAAAATCAAAAAAAAAAAATCATAATTTTCCGCTAACTTGTGACAAAAAATAAAAAGTTCTATGAACTCACTATGCCCATCAGCGAATACCTTAGGGTGTGTACTTTCAGAAATGGGGTCATTTGTGGGGTGTTTGTACTGTCTGGGCATTGTAGAACCTCAGGAAACATGACAGGTGCTCAGAAAGTCAGAGCTGCTTCAAAAAGCGGAAATTCACATTTTTGTACCATAGTTTGTAAACGCTATAACTTTTACCCAAACCATTTTTTTTTTACCCAAACATTTTTTTTTTATCAAAGACATGTAGAACTATAAATTTAGAGCAAAATTTCTATATGGATGTCGTTTTTTTTGCAAAATTTTACAACTGAAAGTGAAAAGTCATTTTTTTGCAAAAAAATCGTTAAATTTCGATTAATAACAAAAAAAGTAAAAATGTCAGCAGCAATGAAATACCACCAAATGAAAGCTCTATTAGTGAGAAGAAAAGGAGGTAAAATTCATTTGGGTGGTAAGTTGCATGACCGAGCAATAAACGGTGAAAGTAGTGTAGGTCAGAAGTGTAAAAAGTGGCCTGGTCTTTCAGGGTGTTTAAGCACTGGGGGCTGAAGTGGTTAAATAGCACTCAAATAATCAGGTGCACATTTAGGTATCAAGTGTTAGGATATTTTGCATATGTAATTGCTCACATGACTCAATTAGGTAAATGGTCTTCACATGTTGATTGGTCACATGTTTTTGATCTGTATGTTCATTGGTCACCTGATTATTTGAGTGCTATTTAAGAAAGGCTCAGTTGTGAGCTGAAACATCGCTACTGCTTCACATGGGTGAATAAAGACACTGTTTTTTCAAGTCTTGGAGTGCTGTCCTATTTCTGGTATATATTAAGGGTGAGAAGCTCATTCCCCTGGACGCTGCACCTGAGCCAGTTTACTGGTGCCGCCGAATCCTCTTTTTTCTATATATACAGTACAGACCAAAAGTTTGGACACACCTTCTCATTCAAAGAGTTTTCTTTATTTTCATGACTATGAAGGCATCAAAACTATTAATTAACACATGTGGAATTATATACATAACAAACAAGTGTGAAACAACTGAAAATATGTCATATTCTAGGTTCTTCAAAGTAGCCACCTTTTGCTTTGATTACTGCTTTGCACACTCTTGGCATTCTCTTGATGAGCTTCAAGAGGTAGTCCCCTGAAATGGTCTTCCAACAGTCTTGAAGGAGTTCCCAGAGATGCTTAGCACTTGTTGGCCCTTTTGCCTTCACTCTGCGGTCCAGCTCACCCCAAACCATCTCGATTGGGTTCAGGTCCGGTGACTGTAGAGGCCAGGTCATCTGGCGCAGCACCCCATCACTCTCCTTCATGGTCAAATAGCCCTTACTTTCAAAGTTTTCCCAATTTTTCGGCTGACTGACCTTCATTTCTTAAAGTAATGATGGCCACTCGTTTTTCTTTACTTAGCTGCTTTTTTCTTGCCATAATACAAATTCTAACAGTCTATTCAGTAGGACTATCAGCTGTGTATCCACCTGACTTCTCCTCAACGCAACTGATGGTCCCAACCCCATTTAGAAAGCAAGAAATCCCACTTATTAAACCTGACAGGGCACACCTGTGAAGTGAAAACCATTTCAGGGGACTACCTCTTGAAGCTCATCAAGAGAATGCCAAGAGTGTGCAAAGCAGTAATCAAAGCAAAAGGTGGCTACTTTGAAGAACCTAGAATATGACATATTTTCAGTTGTTTCACACTTGTTTGTTATGTATATAATTCCACATGTGTTAATTCATAGTTTTGATGCCTTCAGTGCGAATCTACAATTTTCATAGTCATGAAAATAAAGAAAACTCTTTGAATGAGAAGGTGTGTCCAAACTTTTGGTCTGTACTGTATATATATTAAAAACTTTATTGTTTACTTTTTAAAATTATTACTCAGAGAGAACATTACTGAAAGGTGGTTTAAAAATATCAGGCGACAGTTACGGGCTTGAGTGAAATACTATATGTCTTGATATGGTCGCTGTCACTCGCTATGCACTCTATTTGAGAGGTCAATTACCTCAAAAATACTCTGTAGCTATTGCTAGCAATCTGTTAGGTATCAAGTGCACGATACTGTAGATCCACTGAGAGAATGATGGTACTACTCCTCACAAGGTTATGTAATAGCGCCACAGCTCCCTAGGTGTAATGCACTCTGGTGTGATCCCTAATGGTGAATTGATGGTGTCCCTTTGGGCCCTTTTTATAAGGGTTCCCTTTGTAAGTGGGTAAGGTTTGTTCTTATATCCCTATATAACAGACATCCATCATTCATTCACACCATCTAACACACAGGGAGACCAGAGCTGGATAGCAAATTGCGGTCCCCAATGCACGGAACGGAACCAATACGGTCGTGTGAAAGAGGCCTAAAGCCGTGCGCTCCTGCAAGTCCATAATGGAGGATCAAGCTCACACACGAAGCATGATTCCTGCAATGGACTCGCTCATGTGAAACAGCCCTAATAGGCCAATGCAAACGAGCACCAATTGTCCTTTTTCAAGGGGGAGCAAAAAAGAAAACAATAAAAATGTGACAATGCAGAAATGACTGAGAAACTGTTCAAAAAATGAATTTCCTAATTGTCTGTGTGTTCACATCCGTATGTCCGTTCTATTATTGCACGTATCCTATTCTGGTTCACCGAGCCATTAAAGTTAATCGGTCCGCAAAAAGAAAGGGGAATGGGATTGTTGTATATACAGAGTTTGAGGCAAATTAGGCTGCGGATTTCACTCATTGCGTGATATACGCCAAACTCCATTCACTTGAAATGTACTGTATATTGTTGGGAAACTTCAGTCTGGAAATTTTCACCAAATACCCGGTGTGTGAAACCAGAAATCCAATAGGACGTGGTTTGTTCTTTCACCCACAATTACAAAAAGAACATACAACAATATATAAGAAAGCAAAGCAAAAGTACTTCAAACAAGTAATGTTTTATTCAAATTTATATATATAAAAAAAAGTGTTACAAAATGTAATATTCTCAGCATTTTTTATAAACAGCGTTTTCATATTCAAATGTCACAAAACCTAAATATGAGGTTTGAGTTACATTGTACCTGCAATTTGCAATCAAGTGTCGTCAGATATGAATATTATCGACCCCGAGCCATGTTACTTCACTGTGGATGCTGCCAGCTTCCCTATCTCCCTCCAAGTCTATGGTCAGAGCATCGGAATTCAGAGAGCTGTCGGAGGACTGTACATGGGCGATATATCCCACTGCACGGCTATACAGCAGAATGTGTTGTAGCCCTTCCACTGAAGGTGTATATTGCAAGTCCTCCAACATATATCTGATAAAAGGCTCCTTATGAAACGTGAGTCTTACAAGTGTAACAAATAAATAACTGAACTAGTCTGCTATGGAATGATGCGGGGGCGGCTACTACACCCCTGCTGCCTGTCACTGCTGAAGTGAATTGGGAAAAAATGTTCATAAGAAGATAAAAGCCTCAATGAGCTTTGATTAGGAGAGGAGCATTATCAGTCTTCTGTATGACGCCGGTATTAATTCATGAGCTGTTCCTGGCTCATCCGGGTTTCCTTTTTATAGATTTCATTCATTTTCTTCGCCCACTCAAGCTCTTCATTTCCTCAAGCTCTTTATCCTTTAGGTGGGATTCTGCTGTTGCTTCAGAGAGCTATTATTATAAAGGAAGAGCGAAAAAAATAAAATAAATCACATATAATACATAGTATGATTGGCACACCTTTCTCAAAAATACTAACTTAAAGGGATGGTGCAGTGGCCTAATATGGATGACCTATCCCCTGAATATCAATATCAGATAGACGGGGGGTCTGAATCCCAGAACTCCCGCTGATCAGCTGTTTGACGGGGTCACGGCGCTTGTGCGAACAATGCATCCTCTTCAATAATTACCTGCACGTTGTCTCACTTGTAGCGGCAGTGCAATGTAATTACAAATGCCTGTCCCACTCAAGTGATCTGAGATGATCTACCCTGAGGATAAGGCATCAATATTATGCCACCACACAACCCTTTTAAGCTAATTTCTTTATCAACGTGATAAGAATTCAGCTATAATAAGTCTTTATGAACTGTCAGGAGTTCAGAGAAAAGAGCTATAGATGGATTCAATGAAAAAGAGCAGCAGATGCTGTGAAACTGAAAGCTGTTGAAACATTAAAGGGGTTGTCCGAGTTATGAAACAAATATATATAGCACTGAAAATCTGATGGGCAGCAATATATAACTAAGCTAAGCAAGTTTTATGCAAAAAAATAAATAATATATATATATTTCTCCTCATTTCCCTGGTTATTTTCTGGCTCTTTGTTTACATGCAATAAAAACAATCTCTGCCCCTCCCCCTGCACTGATAAGGGAGTGGATACAAGAACTGCCCTGAGTGACATGTCTGCTGGGAGACTCTGCAGCATGTTGTATGAGTAGGAATACAAGTCCCAGCTGTATAATGACACTGCTAAGGGAGTGGATACAAGAGCTGCCCTGAGTGACATGTCTGCCTGCTGGGAGAATTAGCAGCATGTTGTATGTGTAGACCTACAAGTCCCAGCTGTATAATGACACTGCTAAGGGAGTGGATACAAGAGCTGCCCTGAGTGACTGCCTGCTGGGAGAATCAGCAGCATGTTGTATGTGTAGGACTACAAGTCCCAGCTGTATAATGACACTGCTAAGGGAGTGGATACAAGAGCTGCTCTGAGTGCTGGGAGAATCAACAGCAACTTGTAAGTGTAGAACTACAAGTCCCACCTGTATAATGACACTGCTAATACACACAGGATCTACCCCCTACCTTCTTGTGCAATGCTCCCTCTAGTCTGTCAGCTCCTGTGCCCAGAATTGTCACTGCCTGCAGCTACCCAGTCTGTGCAGCTGAAGGGGTTAAGAATCCTAAGAACGAGCAGACAGCCGGCAGTGAAGGGGGGGCGTGGCCAGCACAGTGATGTCTCGTTTACAGGCTTGTAAACAAACTTTATCAGAGCAGGGAGAGAAGCTGACATCACAGGTCATGTGACCCTCAGTCAAATCTGAGAAACCAGCCACTGCAGATAAAGTGAGTTAATTGTAAAGTTGTTATATTTGCCTAGTTAGGAACATAGAAAGAACAAAAAAATAACTCGGACAACCCCTTAACGACCCAGGACAAGAATGCTCGTCCTCAATCGCCGGCACTTAGCGCTCGAAGACGAGCGTTCTCGTCCTGCAGTCGTTCCTCCCCCCGCGTGCGGTTTCCCCCGATCAGCAGCAGAGATCCGGCGGTTACTGACAGCCGGATCCCTGCTGCATCCACCAGCATCGGCGATAACTACGATGCCGGTGGATTAACCCCTCATATGCAGCGGTCAGCGCTGACCGCGGCATATGGGAGGTTTGCGCTCCCTCACCTCATGCATCGGGTCCCCGCGCTGCTGTGGCGGGGACTCGGTTGCCATGGCAGCCCCAAGCCATTTCAAGTCTTGGGGCCTGTCATGTACGGCAGCCTAAGAGGCCCAGCCCCCAGGCTGGGTCTCCTAGGCAACTGTTAGCCTCTTACAGTGTAAGACACTAACAGTTCAATACAGCACAATACAGATGTATTGTGCTGTATTGAAACAAGGATCAGACCCTGTCCCATAGTAGGACAAAAAATAAAGTGAAAAAAAAAAAGTTAATAAAATTAAAGTTTTACAAAAAACATTACAAGTTTCAAGTAAAAAAAAAAAAAAAAAGCGTCCTTTTCCAAAAATAAAGTAAATAAAAATTGTAAAAAAAATAGGGAAAAGACATATAGACATATTAGGTATCGTCGCGTGCGTATCGACCAGCTCTATAAACATATCACATGACCTAACTTCTCAGATGAACATCGTAAAAAATAAAAAATAAAAACTGAGCTAAATAAACAATTTTTTTGTCACCCTACATCACAAAAAGTACAACAGCAAGCGATCAAAAAGGCGTACGCCCACCAAAATAGTACCAATCTAACAGTCACCTCATCCCGCAAAAAATTTGCCCCTACCTGAGACAATCGCCCAAAAAATAAAACTATGGCTCAGAATATGGAGACACTAAAACATCTTTTTTTGTTTTAAAAAAGCTGTTATTGTGTAAAACTTACATAAATAAAATAAAAAGTATACATATTAGGTATCACCGCGTCCGTATCGACCAGCTCTATAAAAATCTCACATGACCTAACCCCTCAGATAAACACCGTAAAAAAAAAAAAAAAAGTGCTAAATAAAAAAAAATTGTCACCTTGCATCACAAAAAGTGTAATAGCAAGCGATCAAAAAGTCATATGCACCCCAAAATAGTGCCAATCAAACCGTCATCTCATCCCACAAAAAATGAGACCCCACCTAAGATAATCGCCCAAAAACTGAAAAAACCAAGGCTCTTAGACTATGGAAATACTAAAACATGATTTTTTTTGTTTCAAAAATGAAATCATTGTGTAAAACTTACATAAATAAAAAAAAGTATACATATTAGTTATCGCCGCGTCCGTATCGACCGGCTCTATAAAAATATCACATGACCTAACCCCTCAGGTGAATACCGTAAAAAAATAAAAATAAAAACAGTGTAAAAAAAGCCATTTTTTGTCATCTTACATCACAAAAAGTGTAATAGCAAGCGATCAAAAAGTCATATGCACCCCAAAATAGTGCCAATCAAACCATCATCTCATCCCACAAAAAATAAGACCCTACCTAAGATAATCGCTCAAAAACTGAAAAAACTATGGCTCTCAGACTATGAAGACAATAAAACATGATTTTTTTTGTTTCAAAAATGAAATCATTGTGTAAAACTTACATAAATAAAAAAATTGGATACATATTAGGTATCGCCGCGTCCGTGACAACCTGCTCTATAAAAATACCACATGATCTAACCTGTCAGATGAATGTTGTAAATAACAAAAAAAATATAAAAAAACGGTGCCAAAAAAGCTTGTTACCTTGCCTCACAAAAAGTGTAATATAGAGCAACCAAAAATCATATGTACCCTAAACTAGTACCAACAAAACTTCCACCCTATCCCGTAGTTTCTAAAATGGGGTCACTTTTTTGGAGTTTCTACTCTAGGGGTGCATCAGGGGGGCTTCAAATGGGACATGGTGTAAAAAAAAAACTGTCTAGTAAAATCTGCCTTCCAAAAACCATATGGCATTCCTTTCCTTCTGTGCCCTGCCGTGTGCCCGTACAGCAGTTTACGACCACATATGGGGTGTTTCTGTAAACTACAGAATCAGGGCCATAAATATTGAGTTTTGCTTGGCTGTTAACCCTTGCTTTGTTACTGGAAAAATATATATATAAAAAAAATGGAAAATCTGCCAAAAAAGTGAAATTTTGAAATTGTATCTCTATTTCCCATTAATTCTTGTGGAACACCTAAAGGGTTAACAACGTTTGTAAAATCCGTTTTGAATACCTTGAGGGGTGTAGTTTCTAGAATGGGGTCTTTTCTGAGTGGTTTCTATCATGTAAGCTTCACAAAGTGACTTCAGACCTGAACTGGTCCTTAAAAAGTTGGTTTTTGAAAATTTCTGAGAAATTTCAAGATTTACTTCTAAACTTCTAAGCCTTGTAACGTCCCCCAAAAATAAAATGTCATTCCCAAAATGATCCTAACATGAAGAAGACATATGGGAAATGTAAAGTAATAACTATTTTTATAGGTATGAGGGCTCTTTCACACCTGCGTTATTGTCTTCCGGCATAGAGTTCCGTCGTCGGGGCTCTATGCCGGAAGAATCCTGATCAGGATTATCCTAATGCATTCTGAATGGAGAGTAATCCGTTCAGGATGCATCAGGATGTCTTCAGTTCCGGTACGGAACGTTTGTTGGCCGGAGAAAATACCGCAGCATGCTGCGCTTTTTGCTCCGGCCAAAAATCCGGAACACTTGCCGCAAGGCCGGATCCGGAATTAATGCCCATTGAAAGGCATTGATCCGGATCCGGCCTTAAGCTAAACGTCGTTTCGGCGCATTGCCGGAGCCGACATTTAGCTTTTTCAGAGTGGTTACCATGGCTGCCGGGACGCTAAAGTCCTGACAGCCATGGTAAGTGTAGCGGGGAGCAGTGTACTTACCGTCCGTGCGTCTCCCGGGGCGCTCCAGAGTGACGTCAGGGCGCCCCAAGCGCATGGATCACGTGATCGCATGGATCACGTCATCCATGCGCATGGGGCGCTCTGACGTCATTCTGGAGCGCCCCGGGAGCCGCACGGACTGTAAGTATACCGCTCCCCCGCTCCCCGCTCCTACTATGGCAACCAGGACTTTAATAGCGTCCTGGGTGCCATAGTAACACTGAAAGCATTTGGAAGACGGTTCCGTCTTCAAATGCTTTCAGTACACTTGCGTTTTTCCGGATCCGGCAGGCACCTCCGGCAACGGAAGTGCATGCCGGATCCCAACAACGCAAGTGTGAAAGAGGCCTTAATATGTATTATAGAAGTAGAGAAATTGAAACTTGGAAATTTGCTAATTTTTCCAAATTGTTGGCAAATTTTTTATTTTTTTATAAATAAAAATTATTATTTTTTTACTCCATTTTACCAGTGTTATGAAGTACAATATGTGACGAAAAAACTATCTCAGAATGGCCTAGATAAATCAAAGCGTTTTAAAGTTATCACCACATAAAGTGACACTGGTCAGATTTGCAAAAAATGGCCTGGTCCTGAAGGTGAAAATATTTTAGCCCAAAATGGGTAGAATATATAGTGATGCATAAAAAAAATAAAAAAAAGCTGCCCCTAAAAGGTCTCTATAGCTTTTAAGGGTTACAGTCACAATTCTGCAGGAGCTGCTATCTGCTTACTGGCTCAGTCTCTCCAGCAAATGGCATTCTGGCAAATGCAGTCTACCTCTACACGACAGGAACCTGTGTGCTCTCCGCATCTTTTGTGGCCCCATTGAAATGAATGGGTCCGCATCTGTTTCACATAAATACGGTCGTCTGAATGAGCCATAAGATTGTTCTTGTTTTCCAGTGACAACTGGCAAAACTGTCACCCATGACCGTTGCCAGAAAAGTAATGAAATATATTTACAAAGTTGCTCATTTTTAAAGAGGACCTGTCACCACTGACACCTGTTTTAATAACTTCATGCATCCCCAGTGTAGTAACAATCCTGGATTATTTATTCTTGAGTCTGTGCAGGTACACCCCCAACTGGTTACTCCCCTCTGTACCCTTACTGCAGACTGCTAGTAATTCATTCACAACTTCTAGTAGAAATAATAAAGGAATGGCACAACAGAGAGCCATAAGAATAGATGCTCCAGAATTCTTATTACATGGGGAATGCATGAAGCTATTAAAACAGACATGTCAGACTTCCGGTTCCGGCGCCGCCATGTGAGGACGCAGCGCTCAGAGCTCCTGCATACCGCCGAACATTTTGGTCATTTGGCAGCGCAGGGAACTGTTTTTTCAGCCCTAAGGGACGTCCGACTGACACCACTTACCTGCAGCAAGGAGCCGATGGAAAGATATCTCCTCCGGAGCGGACAGAAGATTACAGGTGCGCAGCTAGCAGCCTCACAGAACGCGGCAAAAATGGCGGACACTCAGCCACTACTTTTCAGGGAAGAGGGCTCTCAGAATACCCAGGGAGAGGGGTCCCCCCTAGGTGGCACGGCCACAATAGATTATAAACAACTAGCCATTGAAGTGGCAATGCGTATAATGCCGGACATCCAGAAAACACTGGAAACGACAATATTGGCCTCTTTTAACTCCCTGAGGGAGGAGGTAAATCAAACCAGCATACAAGTTGGGGCCCTGGAGAAAGAGATGCGGTCCTTGAAGCAGCAAACGGGGGACACTGAGTCTGTTTTAAAATCCCAGCAGCATGCCCTGGAATACCTGCGTTTCAAGGTTGATGACCTGGAAAACAGGTCACGCCGCAACAACCTGAGAGTGGTTGGGCTGCCTGAGTCCATTAAACAATTGGATCTTTTAGATATATGTGAGAAAGATCTGCCAGAGGCCCTGGGCCTAAAGTTTTTCTGCCGAGTGGAGAGGGCCCACAGGATTGGTCCGGAAAGAGGCGCCACTAGGGACTCTAATTCGGAGTCTCCCCGCAGTGGAGATGGGAGACCTCGCCAAGTTATATTTAAACTGCTGGATTTCAATGATAAGGTGGCTTTACTTCGCAGTTTTCGTAGGAGGAGACACCAGATAACTATAAGGGGCCACAAAATTTTATTATTTGAGGACTTCTCGGCTGAGGTGGCGAAGAAACGCAAGGCCTTTAGCCCGGTCTGCACTGCACTCTACCAAAGGGACATCAGATTTCAGCTTCTTTTCCCAGCGGTTCTAAAGATTCACAAAGCACATGGAGGGACTATCACTTTTAGATCTCCCACTGAGGCAGAGGAGGCTTTGGATGAGATTATTGATTCAGAGCAGCAAGATATATCCCTCTCTCCCCAACGGTCTACCTTGAAGGACTCATTGGTTCCAGCGGTTCGGCGAGGGAATGACCGTTCGCGCAATGGCCAAGAAAGGCCCTCCAGGAGGGGACGTTGACATTCCTCAATTCTAAATGTGGTTGAAACTCAACCCTTAGGGGTAGAATTTTGTTAATGCTACTAAGCTGTTCCAGTTTAAGAATGTTTTATTATTCTGCTTTATGCTCCGTATTAGGGCCGTTATTGTTCAGTTGTACAGATAGCAATTGTTCAGGCTGGTTATGTGAAAGTTCTGCCATGGCGGAAAAAAGGAAAGTCTATAACTAGATTTTGTGACGGCTGACACCATCTAGCCGTATCCGGTCCAGTGGATCGGTACCTGCTACCACACACTTAGTCAGTTTTTATTTTATTTGGTTGTATTTATATTAATTTTTGTTCGTTTTTTCTGTTCTCTTTTCCTCCCCCCTTTCTTCCTTCCCTCTTCCCTTCTCCCTTGGCTTTCTCTGTCCGGGGATCCGTACATACCGGAACTGAAATGAAAATTATCTCCTGGAACGTCAAGGGCTTACGTTCCCCACAGAAGCGGTCAAAAATTTTACGTCACCTAAAGCGTCTTAAACCTGATGTAGTTCTCCTGCAAGAGACGCATCTAGAGGATACGGATTTCTTCCGTATGAAAAGGTTTTGGGTAGGTTCTGTGGTTGGATCCTCAGCCAGGGAGCGCAAAGCTGGAGTACTCACTTTAGTACATAGAAATTTCTCAGGGAAAATACTTTCAGAGTCTCATGACAGTGAAGGCAGATGGCATAAGTTGGTGGTAGAGATAGGAGGGATCTCCTATAGCATTCATAATGTGTATGCCCCAAACGAAAACAATGCTTCCTTTTACGCTCTTCTAGAGAACAGACTGCATATGGATGGAACCCACAACAGAATTGTGGGTGGTGATTTTAACTCAGTCGCCTCTGTTCTGGAAGACCGGAAGAGGGAGGAGGGGATGGTCAGCTCGCAAAGACTCTCTGACAAGGTTATACCTCCCTTTCTAACTTCTACAGGTTTATATGATACCTGGCGCTCTCTACATCCTGACGACAGGGAGTATACGCATTTTTCACACGCACATAATGTATGGTCTCGTATTGACTATCTTTTCCTTCCTCTGCATATGTCATCTAGGGTGGTCTCAGCTGAAATTCATGACTTACTAATTTCTGACCACTCACCTGTTTCCATTTCCTTGCAGGATACCTACCCTAGAGGAACTGATTTTATATGGCGCTTTCCTTCTTTTCTTGCCAAGGATGACAATTTTAAAGATACACTACAAGGTTGGTGGTGGGAGTTTCAGGGTGACAATCCCCGTGGTGCATCAGATGTTTCGACCCATTGGGAGGCTGCAAAAGCGGTTCTGAGGGGTCGAATTCTCGGTTATGTCAGTAATCTACGCAAGGTGGTTGCTAAACAATATCAGGAGGCTAGCTCGGCCCTTAGAAAGGCATACACTCAATTTCTCCGGGTGGCTACCACTCAGCACAAGGAGGCCTGGATTGCAGCTAGAAATACCTTTGAAGTTTGGGTAGATAAACGAGAGGCAATGTATAGGTCAGAATTCCAGACGGATCTGTTCAGATTTGGGAATAAGTCAGGCAAAATGCTGGCCAACCTAGCACGGGGCAAGAGGACTCCTACAGTCATCACAGCTCTGAAAGGAGAGGGGGGAGTGGTCCAAACAAATCCTAAATTGATAAATGATCTGCTAGGAAAATATTATGAGAGTCTCTATAAGTCTGCTAGGAAAATATTATGAGAGTCTCCAGAAGACCCTGAAAAGGGTAGGAGATTTCTGTCAGACGTTAAATTACCTTCCCTAACAGAGGAACAGCAGGGATCTATAAATGCGGAAATAACGGCTGAGGAAGTGCTACATATAATACGTTCCCTACACAACGGAAAGGCGCCAGGCCCTGACGGATTCTCAGGAGAATTCTACAAAGTGCTACAAGAAAATCTTGCCCCCACACTGACGGAATATTTTAACCATCTTTTACACACAGGTAGTTTCCCTGCTCATGCTAATGTTGCCCACATTAAATTGATACTTAAACCAAATAAGGACCCACAAGATCCAGGTTCATACCGCCCGATCTCGCTCATTAATCAGGACCTCAAGATATTGACTAAAATATTGGCGGACAGACTGAGCCTATTAATGCCTGCCCTGATAGGGACCTCCCAGGTGGGTTTCATTAAAGGAAGGTCGGGGGTAGCAAATATTAGGAAGGTGTTGGCAACCTTGGATTGGGTCCGGCGCCGCCCTCAGCCAGCCGGAACCCCTATTTTGTTGGCGTTAGATGCGGAAAAAGCTTTTGATTCACTGCGTTGGAACTGGCTGGGGGCGGTGCTCGATAAATTCAAGATTTTGGGGGATATCCGGATCTTTCTGAAGGGTCTTTATTCCAGCCCAGGGGCGCGCATACATACGGGAGGTTTCCTATCTCGGGTGTTTCCTCTCCAGAGAGGGACTAGACAGGGTTGCCCGCTTTCCCCCCTCCTCTTTGACCTAGCCATTGAGCCCTTAGCTAGATTTTTAGAGGATTCTGACTTATATACGGGTATTATCATAGGCAAGAAAGAGGTAAAACTAACTTTATATGTAGATGATCTTTTGATTTTCATGGACTCTCCACAGCGACATTTAGGCCCCCTAATGGAGTTCTTGAGTTCTTTTGGGTCCTTCTCAGGATATAAAATAAATTCGTCTAAAAGTGAGATTTTAGAGCTTCACGCCACTAACCCACCGCAGTTTTGGCAGGACATAGGTCTCTCTTTATCGGCTGTTAAGAAATATATCACATACCTAGGGATCAAAATCGGTAAGCTCCCGGGGTCATTATACTCACTAAACTATCCTCCCCTCATAGCGAAAATAATATCTGAACTACAGAAATGGCATTCACTTCCCTTATCTCTACTGGGAAGATGCCAGCTCATTAAGATGATGAGTTTTTCTAAGTTGCTCTACCCCCTCCAAACGCTTCCGATTCTACTGAAACATACTGATGTCAATGCTCTAAACAGGGCCTTTACCACGTTCTTGTGGTCAGGCAGACGCCCTCGTATCTCTCTTTCGAAGCTTATGTTATGGAAACCAGAAGGAGGAGTGAAATTCCCAAATGTACGGGGTTACAATCTGGCGTGTCTTATGCGTCATGTTTCGGATTGGGTGCATGATACTGATCTTTTCTCTAATAGGGAAGTAGAACAAAATCTAGTAGCTCCATGGAACCTGGTAGCGTGCCTCCACTCTAATTTGGCCGCATTACCCAGGGAAATTAAATCCTCGCTTTTATTGAGAGATACGATAGCAACCTGGAAGGCGGTTAGGAAAACAGCAAATCTGCCTCATGCAATCTCTAAATGGATGCCGTTATGGGGTCATCCAGAATTTCCATCAGGGACTAGTTTGAGACCTTCTGAGTTGTGGATATCTAGGGGTTTGACTAGGGCGGAGCATCTGATGCATCAGGGGGAGAAACGCTGGCTGACTCCAAAAGAACTGAAGGAAAAATACGCTTTACCAGATTCCCATTTCTTGCAAATAATGCGGATTGTGGGTTTCTGCTCACATAGATTACGTGATCTATCGAGAGAGGCGACCAAAAACTCCTTTGATGAGATCCTTAGTTTCTCTCCCCAAACAGTCTCCCTCTCTAGGCTGTACAGGGCCTTTTCAGGAAACTTCACAAAAGCCAAGGTCTCCACTCTTTTTAAGAAGTGGGAGCACATCACTATGGATGATGAGATTGGGGTGAAGATCCTGGAAGGTTGGAGTAAGGTGCGTCAGTGCGTGATTGGTGAGATTTGGCGTGAAACGTTTTTTAGAATGATGCATCGGGCAATTTATGGATTTAACTTTCCAGCCTCTCCCCAGTTTCCAGACCGTATCACACATTGTCCTAATTGTAAAATGGCTGCTACGGATTTCTGGCATGGCATCTGGACATGTCCTGAGGTAATCAAATTTTGGATCGCTGTGATTGAATATATCAAGACTAACTGGTTGGTGGAGTTACCTATGGAACCTCAGACCTTGGTTTTTCATTATATCCGTATGGAGAACCCAACTAAGATACCGATTTTATTACACTCGGTTTTGTTGGTAGCCAAAAGGGTCTTGCTCCAGAGATGGCTCACAGATACCATGCCAGACATTCCTGCTGTGATTTCTGAATTGAAAGTACTTTTAGGATATGAAAGGATTGAAGCATCTAGGCACAAAGAAAGTTCAGCTTCCAAATTCTTTAATAAGTGGCGCACTTTTGTTTTGGCACACTACAGTATGGTAGAAGTTAGAGAATTGGTTAAACCCTTTCAGTACACTACATGGTATCTTAAAGCATCTCTAAGTAATACTCTGGGACCCCTGGCAGTATAGTCCTGCCTCCCTCCCCCCCCCCCCCCCCCTATATCTCTCTCCCTTACCCCTCTTCCCCTTTCTTTTCTTTATTATTTCTGTCTCCTAACACTTTTGAAAAAATAAAAAATGCAGTCAGATTCATGTATATTAAACTCATGATCCTTAAAGTTACTATATGTGACTCCCTGACTTCATTCAGAAGCAAGGGGGAGAAAGCGTGCTTAATGTATGTTATGTGGGATCATGACCTTTGCCTTGTATTTTGTGAATCTGCTTTAAATAAACAGAATTAAAAAAAAAAAAACAGACATGTCAGGAGTGGTGACAGGTCCTCTTTAATGTAGATTATATGTTTAAAAAGCCCCATTCATATATCGTCTTTGGACCATGGAAAATTTGGCTGAGATTCCACACAAGAAAGCTGCCGTGGGCCGCATGGCCATTGAATTAACTAACGATTTATAGCTGCGACTGCGTGCCAAGAAGGGACATGTCCTAGCTTGGCATAGTTGCAGCTATAAACCACTGTTCAGCCATGTGGACTCCCACTGAAAACAACAAGAGTGGTGCATACGGTGCAACTGTCGGCAGCTGTTTGGCATGCAGTCCGTTCCAAATTTCCGGTGTGAAAAGAAGCTGTGTGAACGAGGCCTTAGACTGTAAAATGGTGCTGCAATGTAGCCAGACCCTTTTGAGCTGTATTGATATAAAACAGGTCATCAGAATGCAGACCACTCCAAATTCTCTCTCACCTTCTTGGACCCCTGTGTAACGCAGGGAGCGGAAAACTGAGTTTAACTGTTGTCACACCCACATTTTTAGGTACTGAGCAGAGTCTTTAAGAAAGGTTCAGCCACTTTCATACTGTTACATTAACTTTATGACTACAAATGAAGTCAAGTCTTTTACCATGTCCAGCAGGATTTCTACTTTCAGACGAAGCAAGTTATTCTCCTCCTCCAACTGCTGATTTCTCTTTCGAAGACGTTGGAGATCCTTCTGTGATCCAGTGCCACCCGATTCTATCAGACGTAATGTCAATTAATAAACAACAATAAAGAATGTAACACATACATAAGAATAATGTACGTCTTTTTCACACTACTGTCATCCAGTATTTGACTTAAAGGGGTATTCCGGTTGTTAAAAGTTATCCCCTATCCACAGGATGGAGGATAACTATTAGATCTGCGGGGTCCGTACTTTGGCCTTTTGATTGCTTATCGGCAGGGGTGCCTGGCGTCGGACCCATCCTCAGGATCCGATATTGATGATATCTATCCTGAGGATAGGTCATCAATATCTAAGCACTGCACAACAACCTACCTGCTATCCACTGGCCATTTTCAAACTTAAGACTTTGTCCTGCAATACTGATACTAGGGGCACCATATTCCAAACCCAGCTCTACCTCTTTTGTTGTCCGGTCCAGCTAGAAGAGAAAAAGAACCAAAAACTGGTAAGAATAGTCATCTATCCAATAAATGAAAAAAATAAAAATAAGGGAATACAAATATATTCTCACCTCAGATTCTAATAGAAATGTGTGTATTCGATTGCACTTAATATTTAACATATGTGTCCACTTTACAGTTTCACTCCTCTGTTACGGTTTACTTCCATATTACCTACCTTGTACAATTTATTATTGACTATGTACGATTTCTGCATCTCTCATGATTGTACAATTTTGAATACTTTAAATAAAAATTTATTTAAAAGTAAAAAAATAAATAAAAAAAAACTGGTAAGAAGACAAATCTAGTAAGCAAATAGACTGAATATCATAGTGTGTATTGTAACATAAATCATACCAGTATTTAATATGACAGTCACTTATGATATAAATTATAGATAATGGAAATAAACATCTGAAAGGTCAACAGCATGAAGAGCAAAGTCTCAGCAGTCACAGAAGGCGATCCTGTGGGATTTGCAGTCAAGTAGACAACTACAGTGCAAGATTATTAAATGGGTTCTGCAGTTTTTTAAACTGATTATCTATCCTCTGAATAGATCATCAGCATCTGACCGGCGGGGGTCCGACACCCGGGACCCCGCCGATCAGCTGTTTCAGAAGACAGCGGTGCTGGCAGTAGTGCCGTGGCCTTCTCGCTGTTTACCGCAGGCCCAGTGATGTCATGACTGGTATCACTGGCTTGGGCGGGGCTAAGCTCCATTCAAGTGAACAGAGCTTAGCCAGGTCAGTGATACTAGTCGTGCCGTCACCGGGCCTGCGGTAAACAGCGAGAAGGCCGTGGCACTACTGCCAGCACCGCTGCCTTCTCAAACAGCTGATCGGAAGAGGTCCCGGGTGTCGGACCCCCGCCGATCAGATGCTGATGATCTATCCAGAGGATAGATCATCAGTTTAAAATAACTGTAGAACCCCTTTAACTATGACTGAACATGAAGTTCCTTAATTTATTGTAATATATAGAACATAGGGTGTTAGCTGAGAACTGTAAATGGAATTAGAGCAAACAGTACAAAACCCAATATGATATAGACGCCAGCAGCAATACATTTACCTGCTCAATGTTCACTTGCAGAGATGGGACTCTGAACCACAAAGACACTGATTTATCAAGTTTTTACTAACTATAGTTAATAATAATTTACTACCTCAATAATGTGTATAATAGGGGGGTGGCCTGACCGAGGATGTGAACAGACGTGCAGCGCAGAGCTCCTGGCCAAATCTCCTGTGATATCCGTAAATCCCCGCTGTGTTGGTGAGCAACCTACCTTTCCAGTGAGAGAAGTTGTTTCCTTTGCAAATCGCCATCCTTCAGCAGCTGAATGACGTGCCAGAAGAACAAGGAGGGGAAGGAGTGTGGTCTCGCCACGCCGGTGAAACAAAATGGCGCTGCGCAAGCTGCAAAGCTATCTGATGTGGCCGTGCGGCTGGAGAAATTCGCCCGCTCTTCAACTCCCCCAGTAACCGCTCTGGACCCAGATTATGCCAAAGCCATAGACTCTCAGGGGGCTGCTAGAAACTGTCAGCCCATGCTTGGCACCAGTAGGGGAGAAGGAGGTTAGTGCACTAATGGATGAAGGGGCTACTTCAGAGGCGGGACCCACCATTAAGGATGTGTATTCAGCGGTGGCGCAGTGCAATACAGCACTCACCTCATTAAATACCCACATGGGAAGCCTCAAAGAGGATGTTTTACTTATAAGGCAAGATATGAGGAAAGTGAAGGAGCGTATGGGTGAAATGGAAAGTCGAATTAGCGCTGTGGAGGAGCAAATCCCACCAGTGAAGAGGGATCTGCAGCGTGTAATACATAAAGTCACATTAATCATATCCAAATCTGATGATCTGGGAAACAGGCTAAGGCGTAATAATGTCCGAATCATTGGTATGCCTGAAAATACGGAGGGAGCGGATGCCGTATCGTTTATGGAGAAATGGCTTGCTGAGAAAATTTGTAAAAGAAAATTTGTCTCTGCTTTCAGCTATTGAGAGGGCCCACAGCGTACCATTCTGCCCGCCACCACCAGGGGCACCGCCAGGGCCTTTGCTGATTAAAATCCTGCATTTTAGAGATCCAATTTTAAAAGGCGCAAGAGACTGTGCAGATCTTACTATAAATGGAAATCGCATTTCCCTGTTTCCTGACTTCTCTGCGGACGTCCAGAAAAGGAGAGCACATTTCTTAGACGTCAAGAAATGGCTGAGAGCCCTACAACTACCCTACTCAATGATATATCCTGCCAGATTGAGAGTGGTGGCGAAAGGGAAGACGCATATGTTCCACCATCCAGATGCAGCGTGTCAATGGCTGGATGCACACGAGAAGGATCTCTGTGGCAACACCTGAAAAAAAAAGACTGTCATATACATAGTATCTGAAGGTCGTCCGAGTCGCTGAGGACCAAAGGGACATGTACTAGTTCCTCATAGTTATATCCTTGCTGAGTTAATGTTGATATGAGAATGGGTGGGGGGTTGATTGGGGAGTGCCCTTATGTTGGGGGCCCCCCTTCGATCCTTGGCCTTGACAGTTTAAAGGGAGTCTGTCACCACATTTGAGCCTATTAGACAGATCCAATAGCGTTAATAGTGCCACCCAGAAGTTTAAAACGGTACCTTTGTTGCATATACCGGAGTCTTGTTTGAGCCAAAAATGAACTTTGTAGGTTCTGTAAATGCGCCGTCTCAAGTGCCCAGGGCGGCGTCTCAATCTTCCGAGCCCAAGACCGAACCTCCCCAACGGCTCATAACCCCGCCCTTCTTGTGCCTCTGCCCGCCCGTTTACACTCCTCCTCTCTCCTTTTCCACTGCGCCGCAGGAGAGAGGAGGAGCGTAAACGGGCGGGCAGAGGCACAAGGAGGGCGGGGTTATGAGCCGTTGGGGAGGTCCGGTCTTGGGCTCGGAAGATTGAGACGCCGCCCTGGGCACTTGAGACGGCGCATTTACAGAACCTACAGAGAGAAATGTCTGTTTTGTGTTTTGGTTTATGTGGGGGTTTGACAGAGTATATGATTGATGTTGGGCCATATCGTGGCTCCCCGGGGGTAGGCGGCGGTGGGAGAATGATGTTGTGCAAGTGGTTTGATGATGGGTACCCTTAAGATTGTTGCGTGGAATGTAAGGGGAATGGGCCAGTATTGTAAGAGACACGCTGTCTTCCATGCTCTACAAACATACCAACCTGCAATACTCTGTCTATCTGAGACACCCCTTTTCAGATAAAACGCACCTGATACATAAAGTGGATAGCGCATGAGTTTCATTCCACCTATACCACTCACGCGCGTGGAGTCTGCATTCTGATCCATAGAACCATTCCCTTCATAGCCAGGGACACATGTATTGATAATAAGGGAAGTTTTGTATGTGTTGATCTTAGTAGCAATATACACTGCTCAAAAAAATAAAGGGAACACAAAAATAACACATCCTAGATCTGAATAAAATATTCTTCTGAAATACTTTGTTCTTTACATAGTTGATTGTGCTGACAACAAAATCACACAAAAATTAAAAATGGAAATCAAATTTTTCAACCCATGGAGGTCTGGATTTGGAGTCACACTCAAAATTAAAGTGGAAAAACACACTACAGGCTGATCCAACTTTGATGTAATGTCCTTAAAACAAGTCAAAATGAGGCTCAGTAGTGTGTGTGGCCTCCACGTGCCTGTATGACCTCCCTACAACGCCTGTGCATGCTCCTGATGAGGTGGCGGACGGTCTCCTGAGGGATCTCCTCCTAGACCTGGAATAAAGCATCTGCCAACTCCTGGACAGTCTGTGGTGCAACGTGACGTTGGTGGATAGAGCGAGACAGGATGTCCCAGATGTGCTCAATTGGATTCAGGTCTGGGGAACGGGCGGGCCAGTCCATAGCATCAATGCCTTCGTCTTGCAGGAACTGCTGACACACTTCAGCCACATGAGGTCTAGCATTGTCTTGCATTAGGAGGAACCCAGGGCCAACCGCACCAGCATATGGTCTCACAAGGGGTCTGAGGATCTCATCTCGGTACCTAATGGCAGTCAGGCTACCTCTGGCGAGCACATGGAGGGCTGTGCGGCCCTCCAAAGAAATGCCACCTCACACCATTACTGACCCAATTCCAAACCGGTCATGCTGGAGGATGTTGCAGGCAGCAAAACATTCTCCATGGCGTCTCCAGACTCTGTCACGTCTGTCACATGTGCTTAGTGTGAACCTGCTTTCATCTGTGAAGAGCACAGGGCGCCAGTGGCGAATTTGCTAATCTTGGTGTTCTCTGGCAAATGCCAAACGTCCTGCACGGTGTTGGGCTGTAAGCACAACCCCCACCTGTGGACGTCGGGCCCTCATATCACCCTCATGGGGTCTATTTATGACCGTTTGAGCAGACACATGCACATTTGTGGCCTGCTGGAGGTCATTTTGCAGGGCTCTGGCAGTGCTCCTCCTGTTCCTCCTTGCACAAAGGCGGAGGTAGCGGTCCTGCTGCTGGGTTGTTGCCCTCCTACGGCCTCCTCCACGTCTCCTGATGTACTGGCCTGTCTCCTGGTAGCGCCTCCATGCTCTGGACACTACGCTGACAGACACAGCAAACCTTCTTGCCACAGCTCGCATTGATGTGCCATCCTGGATAAGCTGCACTACCTGAGCCACTTGTGTGGGTTGTAGACTCAGTCTCATGCTACCACTAGAGTGAAAGCACCGCCAGCATTCAAAAGTGACCAAAACATCAGCCAGGAAGCATAGGAACTGAGAAGTGGTCTGTGATCACCACCTGCAGAACCACTTCTTTATTGGGGGTGTCTTGCTAATTGCCTATAATTTCCACCTGTTGTCTATCCCATTTTCACAACAGCATGTGAAATTGATTGTCACTCAGTGTTGCTTCCTAAGTGGACAGTTTGATTTCACAGAAGTGTGATTGACTTGGAGTTACATTGTGTTGTTTAAGTGTTCCCTTTATTTTTTTGAGCAGTGTATATTCCCTCACCTTACACCAGCGAGATTCTGAAAAAAGTGTTGGCGTTCACAGCCATAATGTTCCCGTACTAATGATTGGAGACTTTAATATGTGTATGGGTAAGTCTCTTGATAAGTTCACTCCAGGCACCTGTGTATTGGGCTCTTCACCCACCTCGTTGGCTAGAATATTAGCGGAAGTTGATATGTGGGACCTTTGGAGGGCTAAGCATAGGGAGGAGCGGCAGTATTCATGCTACTCTTCCTCACATAACTCATTATCCAGAATTGACTTAGCGCTAGGATCCCTGTCCTTATTGGACATGCTACATAAGGTTTCTTATCTCCCCCATAGTGTATCTGATCATTCCCCAATTCTGGTGCAGTTGAGATTGGGAAACTCAGGGCAAAATTCAAGGCCTATTTGGCGTCTGAACCCTTTCTGGCTCCAGTTAGTAGACACAGGCAATACCATTTCCAATGTGCTGGTGGAATTTTTTAACTCCAATATAGGGTCTGCCAATGTAAAAATGGTGTGGGACACAATGAAGGCATATATGAGGGGCGTTTATATTAAGAGTATTAGTATACACAAGACAAAAAGTAGGGCTTTCTCGGTGGAGCTGTCCAACAGGGTGTTGAGCACTGAATCTAAACATATGGCAAATCCATCACAGTAAAATGCCAATAACTGGAAGGAGGCTCAAGGCCTGTTAAAGGAACATCTAATAGTAAGAGCCAGGGATAAACCATTTTTTAGGACCTAGAAGTATTTTACTGAGAGTGAGAGTGCAGGTCACTTACTAGCCACTGTTATTAAAGCACAATATGGCCCCTCCTGTGTGACCTCTATCAGGAATATGCAGGGAAACCTAATAACTGGAGATAAAGACATATTAGGAGTATTCCATGCCCACTTTAAAGAAGTCTATCGATCAAGGCTGATGGTCAGCCCGATGGATACTGTACTTAATGGGCATTTCAGTGCCCAATCTGTCTGGGGAGCATCAAGAAATGTTAGATGGGGACATCCAGTTAGAAGAACTTGAGTTAGCGTTAAGATCCTTCCCTAATGAGAAGGCGCCTGGGAGGGATGGCTTGTCGGGGGAATTTTATAAGAAGCACCAGGAATACTTACTTCCACATCTCCTCAAAGGACTCCTATCGGGATGGTATTCTACCCAGCTCGATGAGAGAGGCGATTGTGGTAGTACTTCCAAAACTAGACAAGGATCCTTCACAGGTAGACTCTTACCGACCTATTTCTCTGCTGACGGCGGATATTAAAGTTGTTGGCTAAGGTTTTAGCTAATAGGTTATTGAGAGTTATTCACTCTATTATTCATGAAGACCAATCCGGCTTTACGCCTGGAAAATCTACATCTCTCAATCTCAGACGCCTATTTTTGAATCTTCAGTTGAATGGGGGAGGATGGGGATGGATGCAGGGCTGTGATCTCACTCGACACTGACAAGGCGTTTGACAGTGTAGAGTGGGACTACCTGTGGGCAGTCATGTAAAAAATGGGTTTTGGCCCTGTATTTATAAAATGGGTGCAATTACTTTATAATCAGCCTAGGGCCAGGATTGTGGTAAATGGGGGGTGGGGATCTTCCCGGCGCTGGCACTGGAGAGGGGAACGCGGCAGGGCTGCCCTTTATCCCCTCTTTTATTTGCTATCCCTATTGAACCCTTCGCTTGCCTACTTAGAACCACGCCGGTGCTACGGGGTCTTAGAAGAGGAGATATGGAGGAGCGTGTATCGCTCTACGCAGATGATATGTTGCTGTATGTTGGCGATTTGGCCTAGTCCATAGACCCTGTTATCTCCCTCATCTCTGAATTTGGTAGACAGTCCGGGCTGCTCGTTAACTGGAATAAGTCTGTGATACTTCCACTGTCCATGCTTCCAGAGTCTATGTCTTGATCACACTAAACTTAGGGTAGTGACCTCCTTTAAATATCTAGTGGTTGAAATATCCACCGATCCTCAAAAGGTACATACCAGACAATATAGTACTGTTACTGGCCAAGTTCACACTTAAGGCTGCCTCCTGGCATAAGCTGCCCATATCCCTGGTAGGTAGGGGCAATTTGATTAAAATGGTGTTAATGCCGCAACTTCTATATGTGTTCCATAATTCACCAGTATGGATACCCATGCACTACTTCTATAAAGTCCAACAAATCTTTAGATTTTTGCTCTGGAAAAATAAGAGGAGTAGAATCAAATATGAAACTCTGCAAAGATGCAAGGATGGGGGCGGCCTTGCACTGCCTAACCCCTTAATATACTTCCTATCAGCCCAGCTGCAACACTTCAAGGGATGGAGCAAGGTGGGGAGGGGGGGAGAGCTGGTTAAATGGGCAACGGGATATTCTACACCATTGGCGGTTGTGGAGGGGGATGTGATTTCTGGAATAAAATCTGCACCGATTGTAGGGCTTATGAGGAGGGTGTGGGCAAAGGCCAAAGAGGTTTTGGGTGTTTCAGGATTGTTAAATATCTCTCCTATGTGGAACAATCCTGCCCTACCAGAACTGTCCCGATTGACAGGGTTTTCCCAATGGGAAAAAAGAGGAATTTGGAATATTGGGCAGTTATATTCTCAGGGACTCCTAAACCAGTTTCAGCAGCTGTGCTCTGAGTTTGACCTCCCGTCCACTCACTTCTAGAAATACTTGCAGCTGAGGCACGCACTGGATGCACAATCCAAATTATCGTCGCTAAAGTACACAACTAATCAGATGCGTGGTACTGTGGTGGCAATAGGAGCAGTAAAGGGAGCTATCTCGAAAGTCTACCGGTCATTACATGAGGAGTTCCTGAAAAAATTTCCGATTAAAGGGGTATACCTCCATTTTCACCCAGGCAGCCCCCCTGACTTGAGCATCGGAGCAGTTCATGCTCCGATGCTCTCCTTTGCCCTGCGCTAAATCACGCAGGGCAAAGGAATTTTCAAGAGAGCCGGTGACATAGCGGGCTGCCAGGAAGCCCAGTGACATCACCAGCACTGATGGGCGGGCTTTAGTGCTGCCCTAGCCAGTAAAACGTCTAGGACAGCGCTAAAGCACGCCCAAAACGATTTGATACATATGCAAATTAACCTGAGATGAGTCAGAGCTTGAAAATATGACTCTTCTCTGGTCACACAAGTAAGATATGACTCTTGTATGTTAATTTGCATAAAAGGTGGGAAGTACAAAAATGCATAATACTTATTGAATTCGTCTGCAAATGAAATTAAAAGTGTAATTTATATGTTTAGGGTAACACAATGAACATTTAGAAATGACAGGTTCCCTTTAAGGTGAAAATGAAATGGGAAAAGGATGTTGGGGTAATAACTGATACCCAATGGGAAGAAACGTTAGCACTAACTCCAAACCTATCCCTTAGTGAAGCAGCTCGACTGTCTCAGCTCTTCATGATACACAAAGACTCCAATATTTCTCTTTAAAACCGGGTATAGAAGAGATTCCTGCTGTCCGAAGTGTGGGGTGGCTGATCTATTTCACATGCTATGGAGCTGTAGTGCCTTGAGAGCTTACTGGCATGCCATAATACATTAGATAAATACTGTATATGGGGCGAATTTCTCTCCTGATCCCAAAATGAACCTGCTTGGCATTTTTGATACAGATCATTTGAAGTCACCTGTTATTACAGGAATAAATAGAATGCTATACCAGGCACGTAAAACATTGGCGGCGAAACTGATTCAGCCTCTTCCTCCGGTCGTAGCAGAGTTTATTGTAAGATTGAATGTAGTGATTCGGTTGGAAAAGGGGATTTATCTTAAAAGAAACGGTCTCTCGAAATTTGAGGCTATCTGGGGCCTATGGATAGATAGATCTGGAGTGTGCAGTCCTTGGCTGGCTCTTCATAGAAGCTTGGGAAGTAGAATTGGTTGAATGCTGGGTGGATGTGTGATGTTGATGGTCTGCTGTCGCTGCCCCTGGGGAGTATCGTTGCTCTTCTTCCTCTTAATGGACAACCATACCATTCAGTACTGCTGCTGCTTATGTCTGGGTTTATGCAGGATGATCTGTTATCTGTCTCAAGGGGGAACGCACTCACGCATTACTGTTTGACTAACTGTGATTGGTTTGTCTATGAGACATTCTTGTGGGTCCAAATGGTACTGGGTCGTATGATTTTGATGTGCAATTTGCTTTTCAATGGAAAAACTGTATTAATAAAAAATATCTGATTAAAAAAAACAATATGTATAATAGAGAACCTGTCCTCTCCCCTAACACCTATAATGCATTTCCCATGAAACAACTGATTTCTGTTTCCACTTTAGAACCTAGAGAATCTTTTAGTTCCATTCCTTTCAGTGGGGCAACAAGTAAATGGATTTCTGCAAGCCCCCTTCAGGTGAATGGAACTCAAAAATTCTGCAACAATATCCGCAGCGTGTGAACGCACCCTGTAATGTGTGAATAAGTTGACCACTTGGTTTTTGTCTTGCTGAAACCTGGCACTCATGCCGGAAGCCGTTCGAATCCCATTATAGTCAATGGGGTCCAGCAGTGAAGGGCAGTATCTGGCGAGGACAGATCCAGTGAACTCCAGTGTGCTTCTGCATATGACATGTCCTATATATTGCTGCAACATGCCGACCACACCGTGATGAGGCGTGCACCCAGACCGAAAAACACTTACAGTAGTGTGACTTTAGCCTAATAGTTGTTTATGTGCGAGTCATTTTTATTTTCAGTTTATATTGATCATCTTTTTCTGTCATATGTCTGAAATAAGAATAAACCCTCCTCCATAGATGTCCTGGGTTCAAATCATATCACCATTTAATGACCACATAATACCCCATTTTTAAGATGTCACATGACTGATGGTAATGTCCTCAACTCTATTGCTTCCTATTTATTCAAGCTTAGACACTGTATGGCCAACTAAGGAGAAGAGAAAACCAGTACAACACATACCGCATGCAAGTTAGAAAGTGATGCAGATTTTCTGGGCGGCGTTTTCTTGGGGCTGAAGGTGTTCCCAAAGAGGGGCATCTTGCCTAGTTTCCACGTGGATTCCAGAGTGGTTATGTTTACAGCCTATACTTTCCTACAAGAGAATAAGATACAAATAATTAGTTCTGATAAAGGAACGTCCTCCTCATAACTGGGTTTAGGCTCTTGGCACACTTCCATCAGAGTTCAATTCCAAGTCTATGAGACGGCAGAAGGCAGCCAAGTACAGCACCAGTCTCATGAGGCGGTGCTGCCCATGCTGGAAGCTTGCCCCGTGTTCATGTAATCAGTGGGGCTCGCAGTGGTCTAAGGCCCCTTTCACACGGGCGAGTATTCCGCGCGGATGCGATGCGTGAGTTGAACGCAATGTACTTGCACTGAATCTGAACCCATTCATTTCTATGGGGCTGTGCACATGAGCGGTGATTTTCACACATCACTTGTGCGTTGAATGAAAATCGCAGCATGCTCCTCTTTGTGCGTTTTTCACGTAACGCAGGCCCCATAGAAATGAATGGGGTGGCGTGAAAATCGCAAGCATCCGCAAGCAAGTGCGGATGCGGTGCGATTTTCACGCACGGTTGCTAGGTGACGATCGGGATGGGGACCCGATCATTATTATTTCCCCTTATAACATGGTTATAAGGGAAAATAATAGCATTCTGAATACAGAATGCATAGTAAAATAGGGCTGGAGGGGTTAACATTTTTTTTATTTAGCTCACCTTAATCCACTAGTTCGCGTAGCCGGCTTCTCTTCTGTCTTCATCTGTGAGCAATAGGACCTTTGATGATGTCACTACGCTCATCACATGATCCATCACCATGGTGATGGATCATGTGATGGACCATGTGATGAACGCAGTGATGTCATCAAAGGTCCTATTGCTCACAGATGAAGACAGAAGAGATGTTACATTTTTATTTTTATTTTTTTTAACCCCTCCAGCCCTATTGTACTATGCATTCTGTATTCAGAATGCTATTATTTTCCCTTATAACCATGTTATAAGGGAAAAAATACAATCTACACTACAACTTACCCAAACCTGAACTTCCGGGAAGAAGTTCGGGTCTTGGTACCAGAGTCGGTTTTTTATCACGCGCGTGCAAAACACATTGCACCCGCGCGATAAAAACTGAACATCGGAACACAATCGCAGTCAAAACTGACTGCAATTGGGTACCTACTCGTGCGGGTTTGCCGCAATGCACCAGGACGCATGCGGACCTAATCCGGACACGCTCGTCTGCAGGGGGCCTAACAGTTTTCCCCCTATTCAGTGAGTAGAAGATAACTTTTTGATACTGGAATACCCCTTTGAGCCTTGAGTCACACTTGCATTTTACAAGAGGAAACCTGTAAATTTTGAATGTATATTTTTCCTTCCTTTTGGAGTCCACTTGGCTTTGCTTAAAATAAAAAAAATAAAAAACGATATAAAAAAGTGAACGTGTGATTTCAACGTAAGGGTACGTGGTGCTTGGTATCGCAGCTTAGCCCTATTTACTTCAATGACCTCCTCAAACAGCCGGATGGCAGGGGTCCCAGGTGTCAGACCCCCACAGATCAGATCCTGAAGTGTTGGAAAACCCCTTTAATAAATGCTATGTTCTTTCAGTGGTACAAATGATTGATGTGGTTGTATTATGCACTTTGTGAGCCCAAAAGGCCGTATATGGCAAAGACATAGTCAAACGGCAGTCTTATACTTGCCAGGTGATGGGCTGGTCTGCCCGCCTGTTTAGGTAGTCTTCTGGTTAACAGGCCAAAGCAAGGATGTGTGTGGTGGCTGCTGACAAGTGAGCTGAATTTATCCAGGGAAACACCATCCCTGTACTATGCCAAATAACCTCTGAGGGAGAGAAGAACTGAACTTCTACAGATGGTTGAGGGCCAGTGCATGGACAGTAAAGGTAATGCATGTATATGGCTTTGGACTTCACTGCCCGTGGTTATTGTCAAATGCTCCCGATGCACCCCTACTACTGAGACTAGTGAGCTGAACTGGCCATCTGTTCTAGGACTGCACCCTGTAGTTTAGAGCTACAGATATATTGTAAAAGGGACTTGTGCGCCTTTGTGTCAATTGAGAGGTTCATTGCTCCTACCATCTGCCAGCCCCGTATCTGCTCTCCTGCCTTGCACTCTTTTACCCGCTCACCATCAAGGGCACCCCAGCCACCACCAGGCAGGAGTCCCTAAAATCCAGGTTGTGCCCCGAGGGGAAGAATGGTGCCCCCCCTCCCCCTACACTCACTGCAGGCGTAGCATGTGGGAGTACTGGAGCGGGAATAGCCACCATGACAACTACTACCACCATCCTCATAGCCGTTGCCACCACTGCCATCATCTCCAACACCACCGCCACGCTTCCCCTGAGGGCCAGTGTATTGCACAATGCATGGCCCTGAAATCTTGTGCATGCACTGGTGGCAGTATCATGGGCGCAGTGACTATAAAAGAGCGAGTGCAAGAGATCATCACTGCACCGGCACATGCACAAGATTTGAGGGCTGGGCATTGCAGCAGTGAGGAGAAAGGGTTTATTTCAGTTACCATGATTAACCCTACCAGGAGGTATGCCTGGTTTTAAAGGGAGTCTGTCATCACAGTTTCACCTTTTTAACCCTTCCCATAGCTTTCTACAGGGCTTTTTTTCTGGTGGAACGCACCGGAACGGCGTTCCGCCACCTATTTTCCCCCGTCCCGCTTTAGTTACTGGGCCCAGCCGCCCCCCCCCCCCTACATCACGCTGTGCCCCCCCAACTAAAATGCCCCCCCAGTGAGCCGCCGGGCACAGGGCACAATGGAAGAGCTCATCTCCATAGTAATCTGCCTGTGCTGCGGCGGTGCAGGGGAGGGAGAGGCGTGTCCCTTCCCCTTCCTCCGATAGGCTGCAGGCACTAGGCCGGCAGCCCTTTTAGAGGCCGGTGTAGGCGGCGCGATGACGTCATCGCGCCGCCTGAGCCATACAGCGCGGGACACAGGCCGGAAGAGGCCTGCATCGCATCGCTGACACTGAGGTAAGTTTTTTTTTTTTTACAATAGTGTTACTGCCACATTGGGGGGCTTATTACAATACTGGCACATGATGGGGGGGCTTAATGGCACATGATGGGGGGGCTTAATACTGGCACATGATGGGGGGGCTTAATACTGGCACATGATGGGGGGGCTTAATACTGGCACATGATGGGGGGGCTTAATACTGGCACATGATGGGGGGGCTTAATACTGGCACGTGATGGGGGGAGCTTATTACTGGCATGTAATGGGGGGTTATTACTGGCGCGTAATGGGGGGGCTTATTACTGGCACGTGATGGGGGGTTATTACTGGCGCATAATGGGGGGGCTTATTACTGGCACGTGATGGGGGGCTTATTACTGGCACGTGATGGGGGGCTTATTACTGGCACGTGATGGGGGGCTTATTACTGGCACGTGATGGGGGGCTTATTACTGGCACGTGATGGGGGGCTTATTACTGGCACGTGATGGGGGGCTTATTACTGGCACGTGATGGGGGGCTTATTACTGGCAGTGGCACGTGATTGAGGGCACTTATTACTGGCACATTATTGGGTATTTTATATGGGGGGCTCTGTACAGTAGCATTTTATACTGGGACACATGGTGGGTTCTATGGGGAAGGGGGGAGAGGAGTACTATGGAGTCATCTACGGGGGGCACTAAGAAGGGGTATTTTATACTTGCAAATTATGGCGAACACTGAGGGCATCTACTGGGGCACGATATATGGGGCATTTTATACTGGTACATTATGGGGGGCACTAGGAGGAAGGGGGAGAGGAGCACTATGGGGGCATTTACGGGGGGCACTATATAGGGGTATTTTATACTGGCACATTATGGGGGACATTAGTTCAACTGGGGGCATAAGGGGGTATTTTTTGCATTGTCACATTATAAGGAGAATTATTTCTACTGGGGGGCATTATGGTGGTCTTTATTACTCCCCCATTGTATGACCCCCCTAGTAGCAGCACCAGCCTCTCCCTGCTCTGTGACCCCTCAGCCCCTTCTCCAAATCCTTATTATGAAATCTTTCTCATTAGGATAAAACACAACATCAGCTCCGCCGAGCCCCCGGCCAAAGTGTTGAAGTGGTGTCCGAGATCCCCAAGGGCCAAGCCAAGTAACAGTAAGTTTTCATGTGAAATATGTTTATGTTATAGACATATAGCCTACACTGTGCCACACAATATACAGTATACCTCTACACTGTGCCACACAATGTACAGTATACCTCTACACTGTGCCCCACAGTATACCTCTACACTGTGCCACACAATATACAGTATTGTGTGGCACAGTGTATCCCTGTTCTCTAAAGGGGCGGTTTTAGGGGGCGGTCCTAGGGGTGGGTAAGGGCATGGCCAGGGGAGGGGGGGTGAGTTCCACCACCTTTTCTCTGAGAAAAAAAGCCCTGGCTTTCTAGCAGCATTACAGTTGATAAAAACGTTACCTTTATAAGCAATCGTGGACTTATAAAACTGGCAAAAATCATCTTAGTAGGATATGCAAATGAGGGCTCGCAAGTGCCCAGGGGCGGCGTCAACCTCGTAGATGCCCAGGCAGCTCAGCCTTATCGTCGCTTCCCCCCACCCAGTCTTTCCCTCTGCCCGCCCATCTTCTTACTTCTTCTCTCGCCGAGATCCCGCGCCTGCGCGCTGTGTCCGTCGGCTGGCGCATGCGCACTGCGATGTCCATTCCTGGTACGGCATCACAGTAATTAATGCGCCGGCTAACTCGCCGTTAGCCGGCGCATGCGCATTAATTACTGTGATGCCGTACCAGGAATGGACATCGCAGTGCGCATGCGCCAGCCGACGGACACAGCGCGCAGGCGCGGGATCTCGGCGAAAGAAGAAGTAAGAAGATGGGCGGGCAGAGGGAAAGGATGAGCGGGGGGAAGCGACGATAAGGCAGAGCTGCCTGGGCATCTACGAGGTTGACGCCGCCCCTGGGCACTTGCGAGCCCTCATTTGCATATCCTACTAAGATGATTTTTGCCAGTTTTATAAGTCCACGATTGCTTATAAAGGTAACGTTTTTACTACTGTAATGCTGCTAGAAAGCTATGGGAAGGGTTAAAAAGGTGAAACTGTGATGACAGACTCCCTTTAAGGAGTGGATCATGGTGACAGATGCTCTTCAAGGCCAGGGTCACACGTGACTGATTAGCTGCGGATTTGCCTTGATGCAAATCCACAGTGCTGTACAGTACCAGCAAAGTGGATGAAAATTTCTGAATTCTCATCCACACGCCGCATAAAAAACAAGTGGCAAAGATGCGGAATTGCGCATTTGAAATCCGCAGCATGTCAATTTGTACGGCCGATTGTGGATTTCACTCTTTACAATGGAGAGGTTAAAGTCTGCTGGTTTTTCTGCAGAAAAAAATGCACGTGATACATGTGGTTTAGGCCTCATGCACACGACCGTTGTTGTGTTCAGTGTCCGTTGTTCCGTTTTCCGTGATTTTCTGTGGACCCATTGACTTTCAATGGGTCCGTTGAAAACTCGGATAATGCACCGTTTGTCATCCGCGTCCGTGATCCGTGTTTCCAGTCCGTCAAAAAAATATGACCTGTCCTATTATTTTCACTGAAAACGGTTCGCGGACCCATTCAAGTCAATGGGTCCGTGAAAAAAAACGGAGGCACACAAGATTGTCATCCACGTCCGCGTCCGTTTTTTTCCTATCATTTGCAAGGCAAACTTGTCTTTTTTTCACTTTTCTTCATGTCTGGTGATCCTCCAAAAATCAAGGAAGACACACGGAAACAAAAACGGAAACGGATCACGGAACAACGGAACCCCGTTTTGCGGACCGTGAAAAAATACTGTCGTGTGCATGAGGCCTAAGTTGTAGTTTTTGCCGCGGAAGATTTTTCTGCTGGATTTTCAGTCATTTGTGAACCCAGCCTAAAGTGCGTGTCCTCTTTACTGTACTTCCACAGGACTCCAAATTTGCAGCATGCCCCATTGGATTCCATATGTACAGGGGTATTCTCCCCATTGCTTAATGTTTTACATGACTGTGAAAAAACTCGGGAAAAATAAATTCAAACTTGCTGGATTTTTGGCCCAGCACAGACTGCAATGTAAGGCTACTTTCACACGACCGTATGGCTTTTTCAGTGTTTTGCGGTCCGTTTTAAACTGATCCGTTGTTCCGTTTTTTGTTTCCGTTGTGTTTCCGTTTCGTTTTTCCCTTCTGTTTTCCCGTATGGCATATACAGTAATTTCATAGAAAAAATTGGGCTGGGCATAACATTTTCAATAGATGGTTCCGCAAAAAACGGAACGGAACGGATACGGAAGACATACGGATGCATTTCCGTATGCATTCCGTTTTTTTTGCGGACCCATAGACTTTAATGGAGCCACGGAACGTGATTTGCGGCCAAATATAGGACATGTTCTATCTTTCAACGGAACGGAAAAACGGAAATACGGAAACGGAATGCATACGGAGTACATTCCGTTTTTTTTGCGGAACCATTGAAATGAATGGTTCCGTATACGGAACGCAAAAAACGGCCCGCAAAACGGAAAAAAAAAACGGTCGTGTGAAAGAGGCCTAAGGCTACTTTTACACTCGCGTTTTGTGCGGATTCGTCATGGACGGATCCGTTCAGATGATACAACCGTTCGGATCAGAACGGATCCGTTTGTATTATCTTTAACATAGCCAAGACGGATCCGTGTTGAACACCATTGAAAGTCAATGGAGGACGGATCCGTTTTCTATTGAGCCAGATTGTGTCAGTGAAAACGGATCCGTCCCCATTGACTTACATTATGTGTCAGGATGGATCCGTTCGGCTCAGTTTCATCCGACGGTCACCAAAACGCTGCAAGCAGCGTTTTGGTGTCCATCTCCAAAGCGGAATGGAGACGGAACTGATGCAAACTGATCCGTTTTGGACCGCTTGTGAGAGCCCTGAACGGATCTCACAAATGGAAAGCCAAAACACCAGTGTGAAAGTAGCCTAAGTTGTGTGTGACTGCGGCTCTCTTTCGATATATCTGCAGTTCATTTTTATATTGTCTAATGGGTGTTGCAAATTCTAAATCAAAGCCAAACTGCACCATGAAAAAGACCCACGACCACAAGTCACACATGCATGTTTGGTCACGTGCCTAGATGCTGCACCACTAAGGCCCCTTTCACACGGGCGTTGCGGGAAAAGGTGCGGGTGCGTTGCGGGAACATGCACGATTTTTCAGCGCGAGTGCAAAACATTGTAATGCATTTTGCACTCGCGTGAGAAAAATCGCGCATGTTTGGTACCCAAACCCGAACTTCTTCACAGAAGTTCGGGCTTGGGATCGGTGTTCTGTAGATTGTATTATTTTCCCTTATAGCATGGTTATAAAGGGAAAATAATAGCATTCTGAATATATAATGCATAGTAAAACAGCGCTGGAGGGGTTAAAAAAAAAAAAAAAAAAATTAAACTCGCCTTAATCCACTTGCTCGCGCAGCCCGGCATCTCTTCTGTCTTCATCTGTGAGCAATAGGACCTTTGATGACGTCACTACGCTCATCACATGATCCATCACCATGGTGATTGATTATGTGATGGACCATGTGATGAACGCAGTGACGTCATCAAAGGTCCTATTGCTCACAGATGAAGACAGAAGAGAAGCCGGGCTGCGCAAACAAGTGGATTAAGGTGAGTTTAATTATTTTTTTACCCCTCCAGCGCTATTGTACTATGCATTCTGTATTCAGAATGCTATTATTTTCCCTTATAACCATGTTATAAGGGAAAATAATAATGATCCGGTCCCGATCGTCTCCTAGCAACCGTGCGTGAAAATCGCACCGCATCCGCACTTGCTTGCGGATGCTTGCGATTTTCACGCAGCCCCATTCACTTCTATGGGGCCTGCGTTACGTGAAAAACGCAGAATATAGAACATGCTGCGATTTTCACGCAACGCACAAGTGATGCATGAAAATCACCGCTCATGTGAACAGCCCCATAGAAATTAATGAGTCAGGATTCAGTGCGGGTGCAATGCGTTCAACTCACACATCGCATCCGCGCGGAATACTCGCCCGTGTGAAAGGGGCCTAAAGGTATCGGGCCAGATTTATCATGACTCTGACAGCTCACTCCACTTTCAAATGTGGCTAAAGTCAGTTTTAGCCAAGTCAGATTTATTAATGGCACTTTAAGACTGTGATAAATGTGGTTTGATGGTAGCAGTTTATCCGTCAGTAAGCAGCTTTACAAAAGTCGCACGTTTTTATTAAAAAGTCGCATAAGATAAGCATGGTCCTCACTGGAGTGAAATTGCAATTTTTTTTGCAACTTTTTAAATAGTCGCAATAGTAAATCTGTCTACAGATTCATTTACATAAGAAAACACGCCCACTTTCAGAAAACTGGCGAGCATAGCGCAGAGCCAATGAAAGTCTCAAATTTTTGCGCAGTTTAAGCGATTGCGCAAAAATTTGCGACTTTTTCACTCCATTATTTTGACTTGAGCTAATGATAAATCTGGCCCATCATGTTGTCCTAGAGGTCACAAAACCTCTGCAAGATCTATGGGACCTCCTCATACAATCTTCCAAACCCAGGGGCGGCTTGGCCATAGACCCTACAGGGAAATTTCACGGTGGGCCGATGCCCAGGGGGGCGCCGGGCAGTTACATAACGATCTGATGCTCTCGAGCACCGGGTACTTATACACCTGCCTGAGGGCCGCCGGTGCTCTCCGGAATTCGACCATATTGCCGTCCTCAGGACGGTGCAGTGGGGGTGGCGGCATTTTATGCTGTTCTGTAATATTTGGTTCTACTGGGTCGGCATTTCTGGCCCCGCCGTCTGTCAATTCGGATATACCTACAACATGGGGCCACTTTTAGCCATATTTTTTCCAGGGCCACAGTCTGCCTCTGTCCAAACCTTTGTGTCTACAATTACTTTACAAATAAAGTTGTATAATACTAATTAGCAACATATTTGTCACTTGTTTTGGATTGCAGACGAGAATCATTCAAAAAGCAGTCAAGACAGATAGAAAAGTCCGAAATGTTACAAGTTGAGGCTGCATTAGAAACACAGCACGATACAGTAGTAATGCTACGAATACCTGTCCACGAGCAGAGCAGCCGCGATCACCGGGTCCCAGCTCTCAATAACGACTACTGTAACCGGAGTTCTGTAGGGTACACACTGCGCACGCGCACACGGTGCTGGAACCAACAACTGTAGAAAATGGGGGTGGACGGAATATTGTCACACTGACTGCAGCTTAGCAGTACTGATTTCTAAGACTTCGCAATCATTCATCCATCCAATAGAGTACAAGCATTGCGTCTACGCCCAGAATTCTTATTCACTTACATACGAACTCTTAGCTGAATGTAGTTCAACCCATCCTTGAATAAATGGTTTGATCCCAAGCTTTCGTTGCTATAACAACGCGTTTAGGCTCAACCGTCCTTCTCTTTGGACTACACCATTTTAGATAAGTAGGGATACAAAATCTAATACCACGGATGACACTAATGCTGAGCAAAGGACTGTAACATACTTACTCTGCATATGTACATGATAGGAAATGCCATGTTACCATGTGCACGTACGGGTCTAAGACGGAACTCTACAACGTATTTATCATGCATGGTACAGTCCACGAGATCTCCTTGGCAACCAGGGACGCCAGATGGCAAGGGTGGACTCGCAGCTTGTAGGTAATGATGCCATGTCTTACTGGGATAGAAGATATATGCCGCCTGTGCGGGGCGTAGAATGCTGTAATAAGGACCTCTCCTCTGTGTCCAGTAGGTGGCAGCAGGGGCGGACTGGGAAATTAAAGTGGCCCTGGAAAAATTACTAACAGTGGCCCCGTTTTGTAGTTGGGTCCAAATTGATGGAAGGCCGGGCCAGCAACACCATAGGGTTATACATTATACCAGAAACCATCACAAAATACTTCTTCAAAAACTTCCACTGGCCGCCCGTGAGGAGGGTCCAGGCAGCCCCCTGGGGATCGGCCCACCGGGAAATTTCCATGTAATGTCTATGGCCAATCCGCCCCTGGGTGGCAGCGTGAGCTGCCTGCTGCTGGTACTGATACAGTCCTGGGGGCTGGTACAACTATGGTGCGGAGCAAGCTTCAAAGGTCAGTGGCTGTTTGCTGGTCGCTTCCACGCACTGCGGCCCCCGTAAACCGTGCGGTCATTAACCCCTTCAGGGCCCTTCTATTTAGCTAGGGCTACATGACGACATTTTATCGCACAACAATTTTTATAATGATAGTCTATGGTGTCGCACTGCGACATCCGACATGCTGCGACTGCGACATGACAGTCTAAAAAAACCCATCCAAAATGGATTTTTCTGCGACTGTCGCAGTCGCAGCATGTCGCATTGCGACACCATAGACTATTATTACAAAAATTGTTGCGCGACATATGTTGCCGTGTAGTTGAGCCCTATGTGTCGTGCGACTTATCGCTGTGTAGCCCTAGCCTAAGGACCAGACCATTTATAGCAAATCTAACTTTAAAACACTTTTACTTATCCAGGTCATTCTGAGACTGTTTTCTCATCACATATTGTACTTCATGACAGTGTTGAGTCAAAATATTTAATTAAAATTTATAAAAATAATACCAAATTTACAAAAAATTTGGAAAAATTAACAAATTTACAAATTTCAATTTCTCTACTTTTATAATAGATAGTAATAATTCCCAAAATATGTCTACTTCATGTTTGGATCATTTTGAAAATTCCATTTTATTTTTTTGGGACGTTAGAAGGCTTAGAAGCAAATCTTAAAATTTTGAAGAAAATTTCCAAAACCCAATTTTTTATCCAAAACCCAACCTCAATATCTGGAGGACTGCTCAAAGCAAATTACTTTATTATTACTACTAGTACAGTTTTCAAATATTACAAAAATAAATTTAAATGTCATACAAGATACGTAAATTGTACAGAAATTAAATAACAAAAGGATAAAACATCACAAATCACGGTAAGGTAAAAATCACTTGAGGTATAAATGTGTATATCAGACGGCTTATAGGTGCTTTCTGAATTTCTGATTAGTCCAGCACAGAAAAATTAGTTATCAGCACTATATAGGCTGTTTGTCAATAATTCTCTGAGATTTTCGATAGTCACCAATTCTTCAGTTAGTAAAATAATAATCGATTCTTGTTGTTATAACGCAATGTTAGACTTTTCGATTAAATTATAAAATCTTAATTCGAATTTATGAAAGAGTCATATTATTCTTATGTCACATTTGTAAAATTGTAGAAATTCGGGAATTATTGTCTCTAGGTGGCGTCCCACCTATTATCGAGCTGCCTTATTCCCTTACCAATCTGGACCCCACATTACCACCATTCTGGCGTACGCAAGGACATTTACAACTCTAACTCCTTATTTGATTTAAGTGACTGACTCGTCCTATATAAAGACTTATGCTCGATAACTTCCTGGAATGACACAGTTCCACTCTTCACCTAATCAAAGTTAATGAGAAGCTGAACACGTGGGACGCTGAAGGAACGGCGATTAAACGAATAAGCCGCACTCAGAGGTTGGAGGTAAGGGAATAAGGCAGCTCGATAATAGGTGGGACGCCACCTAGAGACAATAATTCCCGAATTTCTACAATTTTACAAATGTGACATAAGAATAATATGACTTTCATAAATTCGAATTAAGATTTTATAATTAAGTCGAAAAGTCTAACATTGCGTTATAACAACAAGAATCGATTATTATTTTACTAACTGAAGAATTGGTGACTATCGAAAATCTCCGAGAATTATTGACAAACAGCCTATATAGTGCTGATAACTAATTTTTCTGTGGTGGACTAATCAGAAATTCAGAAAGCACCTATAAGCTGTCCGATATACACATTTATACCTCAAGTGATTTTTACCTTACCGTCATTTGTGATGTTTTATCCTTTTGTTATTTAATTTCTGTACAATTTCCGTATCTTGTATGACATTTAAATTAATTTTTTTAATATTTGAGAACTGTACTAGTAGTAATAATAAAGTAATTTGCTTTGAGCAGTCCTCCAGATATTGAGTGCCATATCTCCATTTTTACAATTTTATTTATTTTCTGGTGTTTTTGGAGTTAACACTTAGATAGTGAGCACCTTTCTATCCTACGGATTGGTAGAGCCACCCCATTCTGTGAACAGACATTGATTTTAGGTGCCATGTTGCATTTAAAAGATTCCTGAGGTCCCCAGAAATTAAAACCCCCAAGAAGTGACCCCATCTTGGAAAGAGCACCCCCGTACGAAAATTTTAAGGGGTGGAAAGGGCACTTTTGACCTAACAGGTGTTTCACAGAAATGAATATGTAGTGGTTGGTGAGAAGTGGATATGGTGAGTGGTAGATTCTGAAACACTCCTGCATGCACAGGACAGGTTTTTCAGGGCAGGTTTCGCAGTGGTAAATGTTGTCTTTCCTTATCCTCCTATTGGAACACACCCTGCATCTTTTTTGGGTCCTTCCAGGGGCGGACTGACAACTCATTGGGCCCCCAGGCAATAGGAGATTATGGGGCCCCTCTGTCCCCGCCCACCCTCAAGCCACACCCACATATTGCACCGCCCACATCACCTATACATCACCTACATCAATATGTAAACCCCAGAGAACCCTTTTACCTTATGTTATCTGTAGTGTTACATGGGACTGCAAAAATACATTTGCCAAATTTAAAATACATAAATTAGGCCAAATTTAAAATACATAAATTAGGCTACTTTTACACTAGCGTTTTTGCTGGGTTCAGCAAAAAAACTTCCGTTACTGATAATACAACCATCGGCATCCATTATGAACAGATCCGGTTGTATTATCTGTAACATAGCCAAGACGGATCCGTCATGAATGCCATTGAAAGTCAATGGAGGACGGATCCGTTTTCTATTCTGTCAGATCCGCCTTTCTCCAGATCCCAGGACGGAAAGCAAAATACGACATGTTGCGGTGTGCTCTCCGGTCTGGGAACGCAACTAAACAGAACGGAATGTATTTTGAAGGATTCCATTCTGTTCAGTTCAGTTTTGTCCCGATTGACAATGAATGGGGAAAAAACTGAAGCGTTTTTTTCCGGTATTGAGACCCTATGACAGAATTCAATAGCGTAAAACTTTAAAGCTAGTGTGATAGTAGCCTTATAATAAAAAAAAACACTTGGAGGAGAAGATGAGACGCAGGTCACAGTAGTGAGCCGGCTCTACATATAGGAGAATACAGCACCACATACCTCTTACATCCAGTAACATCTCCTGTCATGTAAATCTTCTCTTTCCTCTTATTCTCCGTTTGACCCAGACCGCCATGACAAATTCTTTCAGCCGCATCTCGTCTCTACAGAGTTTGTTACACAGACATGTTTGATTTCTCATAATTAGGGTCATTTATCAAACTGGTGTAAAGTACAATTGGTTTAGTTGCCCATAGCAACCAATCAGATTCCACCTTTCATTCTCAAAAGGAGCTGTCTAAAATTAAAAGTGGAATCTGGTTGCAACTAAGCCAGTTCTACTTTACACCAGTTTGATAAATGACCCCCAAATGTCCCTATGGTGTCTACAGCAATTATAATGTCCCCTAGAGTACCCCCAGTAATAATAAGATCCTATATTGTGCTCCAGATAATAATACCTGTATAGTGTCCCTGAAAAAAAATGTCCCCTAATATGTCCTTGTAATAGAAATGCCCCTATAGTTCCTACCCAATAGCGACATCCCCCACACTGCCATCACAGTAGTAATTGTTCCCCACACTGCCCCCACAGTAGTAATTGTCCCCCACACTGCCCCTACAGTAGTAATTGTCCCCCACACTGCCCCCACAGTAGTAATTGCCCCCCACACTGTCTCCACAGTACCAATTGTCTCCCACACTGCCCCCACAGTACCAATTGTACCCCACACTGCCCCCACAGTACCAATTGTCCCCCACACTGCCCCCACAGTAGTAATTGTCCCCCACACTGCCCCCACAGTAGTAATTGTCCCCCACACTGCCCCCACAGTACCAATTGTCCCCCACACTGCCCCCACAGTAGTAATTGTCCCCCACACTGCCCCCACAGTAGTAATTGTCCCCCACACTGCCCCCACAGTACCAATTGTCCCCCACGCTGTCTCCACAGTAGTAATTGCCCCCCACACTGCCCCCACAGTACCAATTGTCCCCCACACTGCCCCCACAGTACCAATTGTCCCCCACACTGCCCCCACAGTAGTAATTGTCCCCCACACTGCCCCACAGTAGTAATTGCCCCCCACACTGTCTCCACAGTACCAATTGTCTCCCACACTGCCCCCACAGTACCAATTGTTCCCCACACTGCCCCCACAGTACCAATTGTCCCCCACACTGTCTCCACAGTAGTAATTGCCCCCCACACTGCCCCCACAGTACCAATTGTCCCCCACACTGCCTCCACAGTACCAATTGTCCCCCACACTGCCCCCACAGTACCAATTGTCCCCCACACTGCCCCCACAGTACCAATTGTCCCCCACACTGCCCCCACAGTACCAATTGTCCCCCACACTGACCCCACAGTACCAATTATCCCCCACACTGTCCCCACAGTAGTAATTGTCCCCCACACTGCCCCCACAGTAGTAATTGTCTCCCACACTGCCCCCACAGTAGTAATTGTCTCCCACACTGCCCCCACAGTAGTAATTGTCCCCCACACTGCCCCCACAGTAGTAATTGTCCCCCACACTGACCCCACAGTACCAATTGTCCCCCACACTGCCCCCACAGTAGTAATTGTCCCCCACACTGCCCCCACAGTAGTAATTGTCCCCCACACTGCCCCCACAGTAGTAATTGTCCCCCACACTGCCCCCACAGTAGTAATTGTCTCCCACACTGCCCCCACAGTAGTAATTGTCCCCCACACTGCCCCCACAGTAGTAATTTTTTCCTCACACTGCCCCACAGTATTAATTGTCCCCCACACTGCCCCCACAGTATTCATTTTCCCCCACACTGCCCCCGTGTAGTATTTTTCCCCCCATTATCCCTTCAGTAATATGTATCCTCACCTCCTGTGCCCCCCAGTAATGTCCCCCAAAGTTGGCTTGGCACACAAAAAAATAAAATAAAAGCCAATACTTACCTGTGTCCTAGACTCCTGGCGCTCACTCGTAGATAGGCAGGTGCGTGGCGCACGTCACTGTGCTGCGTCCCGGCACAGGCGCGTGATGACGTTATTGCGCCCGTCTGCATCGGGAATACTATAGGTAAGATTAGCAACACTGCACCAGCCGCCGGGCCCCGATAGCCGGGCCCGGGTGAATAACTTTGCAGTCCGTGCACATTATGTTATGTGCACGGCCGCAGCGGGCCCCCATTCTGGCCGGACCCTCGGACCACGTCCGAAGTGCCTTACCGGTCAGTCCGCCCCTGGGTCCTTCCCTTCATTGCTCTCTGGGGGACTTGACTTGAAAATCTTGCCCTCCCCGGCCTGGCTTTGAAAAATTAGGGCCTTGATAACCACCTCTTGGAACTGAAGGAAAGTTCATGTGTGGCCTGCAGATTGAAATAACACGTACGCATTGCACAGTGCCATCTGTACAATGTGTACGGCCAGCTTTTTGTACCACACTTTCATTTTTTGTGGCACTGTGGGGCTTCAGAAGTTGATCTGAAAGATCCACCCCTCCCATGTGCCTGTTGTAGTCCAGGATACAAACTGGTTTGGGGGTAGTGGTTGTGGTATCTCATACAGGAGCAGGGGAGCTGGCGTTAGTGTGAATGGTGATCAGTACAAGGACATCTCTCTTGGCCTTGTACTTAACCACCAGCATGTTCTCATGGAGGAGAGCCCTACTTTCACCCATTCTCAGTGGTTGCACTACCAGGTATCTAGGGAGGCCTCTCTGATTTTTGCGCACTGTGCCGCAAGCCACAGTACCTCTGGCAGTTAGGGACCTGAATAGGGGAATGCTGGTATAATAGTTATCCACATAGATAACATAGTCTTTTCTGCAAAAATACTTTTTTTCTGCACAAAAAAAAGTATTTTCTGCACACAAAAAAAAAACTTGCAGTGCAAACTGAGCAGACACAATCAGTAATGGACACTACTGATCGGTGCTCAGTGGTTGCAAAATGCACGTATGCAGATGGTGCATTTGTGCAAAATTCTAAACTGACACTAACTGAAATGAGTGCTGCCTCATTATTTGTCTTATGGAAGTTATGTATGGACCGTTCTGCCTTTAGGCTCCATTCAGACGTCCGTAGTGCATTGCGGATCCGCAATACACCCAGCCGGCACCCCCATAGAAATGCCTATTCTTGTCCACAATTGCGGACAAGAATAGGACATGCTCTATTTTTTTCCGGAGCTGCAAACCGGAAGATCGGGGCCGCGCTCCAGAAATGCGGATGCGGACAGCACACTGTGAAAATAGAAAATGAATGGGTCCACACCCGTTTCGCATAATTGCGGAACGGATGCGGACCCATTCTACGGACGTCTGAATGGAGCCTTAGTCCCTGAGGGATTGCACCCGACCTCCACCGTTGCTGTCCTGCTGTTGCTCTTTGTTTATATACAGTTGCAAGAAAATGTATGTGAACCCTTTGGAATGATATGGATTTCTGCACAAATTGGTCATAAAATGTGATTTGATCTTCATCTAAGTCACAACAATAGACAATCACAGTCTGCTTAAACTAATAACACACAAAGAATTAAATGTTACCATGTTTTTATTGAACACACCATGTAAACATTCACAGTGCAGGTGGAAAAATTATGTGAATCCCTAGACTAATGAGATCTCCAAGAGCTAATTGGAGTGAGGTGTCAGCCAACTGGAGTCCAATCAATGAGATGAGATTGGAGGTGTTGGTTACAGCTGCCCTGCCCTATAAAAAACACACACCAGTTCTGGGTTTGCTTTTCATAAGAAGTATTGCCTGATGTGAATGATGCCTCGCACAAAAGAGCTCTCAGAAGACCTACGATTAAGAATTGTTGACTTGCATAAAGCTGGAAAGGGTTATAAAAGTATCTCCAAAAGCCTTGCTGTTCATCAGTCCACAGTAAGACAAATTGTCTATAAATAGAGAAAGTTCAGCACTGCTGCTACTCTCCCTAGGAGTGGCCGTCCGGTAAAGATGACTGCAAGAGCACAGCGCAGACTGCTAAATGAGGTGAAGAAGAATCCTAGAGTGTCAGCTAAAGACTTACAAAAGTCTCTGGCATATGCTAACATCCCTGTTAGCGAATCTACGATACGTAAAACACTAAACAAGAATGGATTTCATGGGAGGATACCACAGAGGAAGCCACTGCTGTCCAAAAAAAACATTACTGCACGTTTACAGTTTGCACAAGAGTACCTGAATGTTCCACAGCAGTACTGGCAAAATATTCTGTGGACAGATTAAACCAAAGTTGAGTTGTTTGGAAGAAACACACAACACTATGTGTGGAGGCACAGCACACCAACATCAAAACCTCATCCCAACTGTGGGGACATCAAAACCTCATCCCCACCAAGTATGGTGGTGGGGGCATCATGGTTTGGGGCTGCTTTGCTGCATCAGGGCCTGGACGGATTGCTATCATCGAAGGAAAAATTAATTCCCAAGTTTATCAAGACATTTTGCAGGAGAACTTAAAGGGCTTCTGTCACTCCACTAAACTTATATATTTTTTTTGTCTCCTTAAAATCCTTATGCTGCGATTTCTCAATATATAGGGCTATTACTCAGTTTGGTTCAGTAGTTATATAAATAAACTGACTTTTATAATATGCAAATTACCTCTCTAGCAGCAGGTAGGGCGGTTACCTGCTGCTAGCAGCCGCATCCTCCATTCATAATGACGCCCCCTCCTCATGTTGATTGACAGGGTCAGCGGACGTGCTCGTTCTCTGCTGGCCCTGTCTGCATTTTAAATCTCGCGCCGGTCTTCAGTTGGCGCAGGCGCACTGAGTGGAGGACGCTCGCTCGGCTGCTCCATCCTCAGTGCGCCTGCGCCGGGTGTACATGTGACGTCATCGGCGCAGGCGCACTGAGGATGGAGCGGCCGAGCGAGCGTCCTCCCCTCAGTGCGCCTGCACCGACTCAAGACAGATACGGCCCTATATATTGAGCCCAAGTAATAGCCCTATATATTGAGAAATCGCAGCATAAGGATTTTAAGGAGACAAGGAGACAAAAAAAATTATAATGAGTTTAGTGGAGTGACAGAAGCCCTTTAAGGCCATCTGTTCACCAGCTGAAGCTCAACAGAAGATGGGTGTTGCAACAGGACAACAACCCAAAGCATAGAAGTAAATCAACAACAGAATGGTTGTTGCTCAAAATCTCACAATAAATGGCCCCATTCATCCTCTCCTTAATACATTGCAGTCGTCCTGTCCCCTTCGCAGAAAAGCACCCCTAAAGCATGATGTTCCCACCCCCATGCTTCACAGTAGGGATGGTGTTCTTGGGATGCAACTCATCCTTCTTTTTCCTCCAAACACGAGTGTAGTTTAGACCAAAAAGTTCTACTTTGGTCACATCTGACCACATGACTTTCTCCCATGCCTCCTCTGGATCATCCAGATGGTCATTGGCAAACTTCAGACAAGCCTGGACATGTGATGACTTGAGCAGGGGAACCTTCCGTGCAATGCATGATTTGAAACCATGACGGCGTAGTGTTCTACCGACAGTGACCTTTGAAACTGTGGTCCCAGCTCTCTTCATGTCATTGACCAGCTCCTCCCTTGTAGTTCTGGGCTGATTCGTCACCTTCCTTCTCATCAGTCATACCCCACGAGGTGAGATCTTACATGGAGCCCCAGTCCGAGGGAGACTGACAGTCGTCTTTAGCCTCTTCCATTTTCTAACAATTGCTCCAACAGTTTATCTATTTTCACCAAGCTGCTTGGCAATTGCCCCGTTGCCCTTTCCAGCCTTGTGGAGGTCCACAATTTGGTCTTGCCCCTGGTAGTAGTTGGCATCTGACTGACTGTGGGGTGGGCAGGTGTTTTTAAAGAGCTCAGACAGGTGCTACTAAGTTAGATTAATGAGTGGAGTAGAGGTGGACTTTTTAAAGGCACAGTAACAGGTCTTTGAGAGCCAAAATTCTTGCTGTTTCTCAGGTGTTCAAATAGTTATGTTCAGCAGTGCAAGGCAAATAAATTCTTAAAAAATCATACAATGTGATAGCCTGATTATTTTTTTTTTAAATGCACCTACAATGTGAATTTCAGACCCCTCCATGATTCCTAAGTGGGAGAACTTGCAAAATCGCAGGGTGTTCAAATACTTCTGTTCCTCGCTGTGTATATACAGTGTGTATATATATATATATATATATATATATACCACTAACTGCAGGTCTTTTTTCAAAAATATAAAAAAATCTGTGCAGATGTAAAAAAAAGTGCAGATGTAAATGAGTACTGATTGGTGCTCTGCAGCACGCACACAGATCGTGCGTGCTTGTAAAAACTGTAGTAAAAAAAATTGCTACAGTGCTCTGCAAAATGCACGCACACAGATGGTGCGTTTGTGCAAAATTTGACACTAACTGAAATAGATATATATATATACGGCACTCCTTTATTTTTCAGCAGGACTTGGCACCTGCCCACACTGCCAAAAGTACCAATACCTGGTTTAATAATGATGGTATCACTGTTCTTGACTGGCCAGCAAACTCACCTGACCTAAACCCCATAGAGAATCTATGGGGTATTGTCAAGAGGACGATGAGAGACACCAGAACCAACAATGGCAGCGCTATAGCAGCACAGGAAAGGGTTGAACCTGTCTGCAGGCAGCCATTCTAGCTGGTGACTGCGTGCAGAGATGTCCTGTCCTTCTCTGTGCTGCTTGTTGGCTTGCTGGTACTTGTGGTGCACCACCACTGCGATTTCAACTTTTTGTTGCTGAAAGAAGAAAAGAAGAACATCTGGAATTGCTGCACTGATTGTTTTTTTTTTTCATTTGCAGCAGTTCCAGATCCCTAAACCACCCTCCATCCCTGTCCCTGTCTATACATTTCACACATCACACCCCAATAAAATAAAAATGGCCCGTCCATCCCAACAAGTATACTCAGCTGAAGAGGCATACGCCATTGCTTGCCTCCGACACTGGGTCTGCAGTGAGGGAGAAGAGGATGCCACTTTCCTCTACTCCTCTACCCCCTTATTATCATCATCCGCTGATGAGGGACCCTCTAGAAGGCACCCCAGAATAACAGCTGAGGCAGCCCCCAAGAGTGAGCCCACATGGACCCCACCCCCTGAGAATTATCAGCCCAAAATTCCTGAGTTTGTGGGCAACTCAGGAATTCAGATAGCTTGTGCGAGCTTTACAGAAATTTATCTTTTTTTAAATCTTTTTCTCTGAAGATTTTATAAATTTGATGGTAACCCAAACAAATTTATACGTCCAGCAATTTATTTCCCAGAACCCCACAATGCCATACGCTAGACCCCAAGGTTGGACCCCAGTAAATGCAGCAGAGATGATGACCTTTTGGGGTCTCTTGCTGCATATGGGCGTTATTAAAAAAAACTAAGATTAATCAGTATTAGAGTTTGGATGTCTTGTACCACACTCCAATTTACAGTAATACCATGGCCTGTAATCGATTCCAATCAATACTTAAGGTTTTGCATTACAACGATAATGCACAGTGCCCACCCCAGAATGACCCCGCATTCGACCTTCTGTTCAAAATTAGGCCTGTCCTTGACCACTTCAATGCAAAGTTTTCAGAAGTGTACACCCCAGAACAAAATGTCTGCATAGACGAATCACTATAACCTTTCAAAGGGAGGGTAAGATTTCGCCAGTACCTGCCCAGCAAGCGGGCAAGGTATGGCATAAAACTGTATAAAATCTGTGAGAGTAGCTCTGGGTACACTCACAAGTTCCGGGTTTATGAAGGGAGGGACACCCGGATTGAACCCCCAGAATGCCCCCGCATCCTAGGAGTTAGTGGGAAGATAGTGTTGGACTTACTGCACCCACTGCTGGATAAAAGTTACCAACTATACGTGGATAATTACTACACAAGTCTACCAGTGTTCCGGTCACTAAGTTCCAGAGGTACTGTGACGTGCGGCACAGTACTCAAAAATCAGAGACCTTCCTAGATCCCTGGTTGGGCAACCACTAGGGATCGACCGATTATCGGTTTTACCGATATTATCGGCCGATATTCAGGATTTTGAACGTTATCGGTATCTGCATCTATTTTGCCGATATACCGATAACGTATGGGGAACACAGAACGCGCTGCTCTCAGCGCTCTCTGTGTTCCCTCCGCAGCACAGGGGAGAAGGAAGCAGTGTCTCCCTCCCCCTGTGCTGCTGCTGCCGCTGCTGCCAATTAGAGGAGAGAGGACAAAAGAAGGGGAGGGGCTGTGGCCACCGCTCCACCAATAAAGATAAGTCTTTCATTAATTCATATACAGGAGGCGGGAGCTGGGAGCTGGCTGCAGAATCACATAGCCGGCTCCCGAGTCCCGACCTCTATGAGCAATAGCTGCGGTCCGCGGTAGTTAACTCCTCAGGTGCCGCGGATCGCAGCTACCGCTCATAGAGGTCGGGAGCCGGCTATGTGATTCTGCAGCCAGCTCCCGTCTCCTGTATATGAATGATTGAGAGACTTATCTTCATTGGTGGCGCAGTGCGCCCCCCCCCTCCAAGCCCCCCAGTATTAATCATTGGTGGCGCAGTGCGCCCCCCATCCCCATCCCAATCCCAATAGTAAAAACATTGGTGGCGCAGTGCCCCCCCCCCCCCCCAGTATTAATCATTGGTGGCAGTGGCCACAGGATCCCCTCTCCCCTGCTCCTCCGATCGGAGCCCCAGAAGTGTAATCCTGGGGCTCCGATCGGTTACCATGGCAGCCAGGACGCTATTGAAGCCCTGGCTGCCATGGTAAGCTCCATGCTGCTGTGTGCACAGAGCACAGAGCAGCAGGGACAGTGCGAGCTCCTATTCACCCTGATAGAGATCTATCAGGGTGAATGGGACAAGGGTTCTAGTCCCTAAGGGGGCTAAAAGTTAGTAAAAAAAAAAACAACAAAAAAAAACACTAAAATATTATGTATAAATGAAAAAGATTTACAAAAAAAAAAAAAAATTACACATTAACAATAAACATTAATTTTCAGCAGATTTGTGTAGGAAATTATTTTTTTTCTCAAAAATGAAAATTCCCAGAATATCGGTATAAATTATCGGCTATCGGCCTGAAAGTTCACAAATTATCGGTATCGGCCCTAAAAAATCAATATCGGTCGATCCCTAGCAACCACTAAAAAAAGGAGACAGCCGTGCTCTCCTCAATGAGAACATGTTGGTGGTTAAGTATAAGGACAAGAGGGATGTCCTTTTGCTGACCACCATTCACAGTAACACCAGCTCCCCTGCCCCTGTACATGGTCCCACTACCACTGTCCCCAAACCAGACTGCATTCTGGACAACAACAGGCACATGGGAGGGGTTGATCCTTCAGATCAAGTTCTGAAGCCCCACAGTGCCACACGAAAAACAAAAGTGTGGTACAAAAAGCTGGCTATGCACATTGTACAGATGGAGCTGTACAATGCGTATGTGCTATTTAGATCTAGAGGCTAGACAAGAACATTCCTACAATTTCAAGAGATGGTGATAAAGGCCCTAATTTTTCCAAACCAAGTAATGGAGACCCCAGTACTTCTGCAAGTTACGGTGCCCGAGTTGTACAAGGACAACATTTCCCTGGTGAAGTCCCCCAAACAGCGAGGAAGAAAAGGACCCAAAAAAGATGCAGGGTATGTTCCAATAGGGAAATAAGGAAAGACACCATTTACAACTGTGAAACCTGCCCAGAAAAACCTGGCCTGTGCATCAAGCATTGTTTCAGAATCTACCACTCATCCACGGAGTAATAATTTAATTTCATCCTTGATTTGTCCGCATGGCTGACATATCCACTTTTCACCAACCACTACATATTCATTTCTGTGAAACACCTGTTAGGTCAAAAGTGCCACCCCCTCTTAAAATGTTTATACAGGGTTGCTCTTTCCAAAATGGGGTCACTTCTTGGGAACTTTTTCTGGAAAAGATTTTTCATTTTTCATTTTCACAGGCAAGTGTTTCCTAATTCTGTGAAACGCCTGATGAGTCAAAGTGCTCACTACACACCTTGAAATACTCCTTTAGGGGTCTAGTTTCCGAAATGGGGTCACTTTTTGGCAATTTCCACTGTAGGGGTACCTCAGGGTGTCTTCATATGAGACATAGCTCCCAAAAGCCAATCCTGCAAAATCTGTCCTCCAAAAGCCCTATGGCTCTACTTCCCTTCTGCCATGCGCTCATACGACTGTTTTTGAGCAAATTTTTTGGAGGGTTTGTAAACTGGACAATCAGGGTAATAAATAATGAGGTTTATTTTACTTTTAACCCTTGCTATGTTACAACAAAAATGGAAGAAAATGGAAAATCAGAAAAAAAATAGAAATTTTGAAATTTAAACTCAATTTCCCGTTAATTCTTGTGGAACACCTTAAGGGTTAACAAAGTTTGTAACATCCGTTTTGAATAATTTTATGGGTGTGGTTTCTAAAATGAGGTCATTTATTGGTGGTTTCCATTACATAAGCCCCTGAAAATCACTTTATAACTGAATTGGTGCTTAAAAAAATGGTTTTGGAAATTTTGTTAAAATCTTGAAAAATTGCATCTAAAATTGTAAGCCTTCTAACGTCCTAAATAAATGAAATGACATTTACAAAATGAAGCCAACATGAAGTAGACATAGGGAAAATGTAAAGTAATAACTATTTTGTGAGGTATCACTTTCCATAAAAGCAGAGAAATTCATATTTAGAAAATAGTGAATTTTTCCCAAATTTCTGTCATTTTTGGGATTTTTAACCTCTTCAGGAGACATGACGTACCGGTACGGCATGTTGTCCTGGTACTTAAAGGGAACCTGTCATGTGGATATTTGATTATAATCTAACTAATTATATACAATCATTAACTACTAAAAAGTACCTTAGATGTATTCACTTACTGGTGTGACAGATGGTTATCTCATAATATACACACAAAGATGCCGCATGCCGCATGCTAATGAGCTGATTTGAGTCCGGCGTGATGTCATTGAGTCCAGCGTATATTTAATTCAGAGCTATAGCCACTCCCCTGCCCACCTGCTGCTGATTCCTATGGAAACAAACTGTCATTCAGCAGCAGGTGGGCGGGGAGAGTCAGGAGCTCATGAATATTCATGACTCATCATTATCAGCTGGAGCTTTTCAATACAAGATGTTGGCAGATTGACTGGGTCAATTAAAGAAAGTGACCCAGCATTGTGCTAAGAGAATCAGTCACTTATTTATGTTGCCCTTAGTTAGGACACCATAAAACTGGTGACAGGTTCCCTTTAACCACCTCAGCCCCCAGTGCTAAAACACCCTGAAAGACCAGGCCACTTTTTACACTTCTGACCTACACTACTTTCACCGTTTATTGCTCGGTCATGCAACTTACCACCCAAATGAATTTTACCTCCTTTTCTTCTCACTAATAGAGCTTTCATTTGGTGGTATTTCATTGCTGCTGACATTTTTACTTTTTTTGTTATTAATCGAAATTTAACGATTTTTTTGCAAAAAAATGACATTTTTCACTTTCAGTTGTAAAATTTTGCAAAAAAAACGAGATCCATATAGAAATTTTGCTCTAAATTTATAGTTCTACATGTCTTTGATAAAAAAAAAATGTTTGGGTAAAAAAAAAATGGTTTGGGTAAAAGTTATAGCGTTTACAAACTATGGTACAAAAATGTGAATTTCTGCTTTTTGAAGCAGCTCTGACTTTCTAAGCACCTGTCATGTTTCCTGAGGTTCTACAATGCCCAGACAGTACAAACACCCCACAAATGACCCCATTTCTGAAAGTAGACACCCTAAGGTATTCACTGATGGGCATAGTGAGTTCATAGAACTTTTTATTTTTTGTCACAAGTTAGCGGAAAATGATGATTTTTTTATTTTTATTTTTTTTTCTTACAAAGTCTCATATTCCACTAACTTGTGACAAAAAATAAAAAGTTCTATGAACTCACTATGCCCATCAGCGAATACCTTGGGGTCTCTTCTTTCCAAAATGGGGTCACTTGTGGGGTAGTTATACTGCCCTGGCATTCTAGGGGCCCAAATGTGTGGTAAGGAGTTTGAAATCAAATTCTGTAAAAAATGACCTGTGAAATCCGAAAGGTGCTCTTTGGAATATGGGCCCCTTTGCCCACCTAGGCTGCAAAAAAGTGTCACACATCTGGTATCTCCGTACTCAGGAGAAGGTGGGGAATGTGTTTTGGGGTGTCATTTTATATATACCCATGCTGGGTGAGAGAAATATCTTGGCAAAAGACAACTTTTCCCATTTTTTTATACAAAGTTGTCATTTGACCAATATATTTATCTCACCCAGCATGGGTATATGTAAAAAGACACCCCAAAACACATTCCTCAACTTCTCCTGAGTACGGGGATACCAGATGTGTGACACTTTTTTGCAGCCTAGGTGGGCAAAGGGGCCCATATTCCAAAGAGCACCTTTCGGATTTCACAGGTCATTTTTTACAGAATTTGATTTCAAACTCCTTACCACACATTTGGGCCCCTAGAATGCCAGGGCAGTATAACTACCCCACAAGTGACCCCATTTTGGAAAGAAGAGACCCCAAGGTATTCGCTGATGGGCATAGTGAGTTCATGGAAGTTTTTGTCACAAGTTTGTGGAATATGAGACTTTGTATGAAAAAAAAAAAAAAAAAATCATCATTTTCCACTAACTTGTGACAAAAAAAAAAAAATTCTAGGAACTCGCCATGCCCCTCACGGAATACCTTGGGGTGTCTTCTTTCCAAAATGGGGTCACTTGTGGGGTAGTTATACTGCCCTGGTATTCTAGGGGCCCAAATGTGTGGTAAGGAGTTTGAAATCAAATTCAGTAAAAAATGACCAGTGAAATCCGAAAGGTGCTCTTTGGAATATGGGCCCCTTTGCCCACCTAGGCTGCAAAAAAGTGTCACACATCTGGTATCCCCGTACTCAGGAGAAGTTGAGGAATGTGTTTTGGGGTGTCTTTTTACATATACCCATGCTGGGTGAGATAAATATCTTGGTCAAATGACAACTTTGTATAAAAAAAATGGGAAAAGTTGTCTTTTGCCAAGATATTTCTCTCACCCAGCATGGGTATATATAAAATGACACCCCAAAACACATTCCTCACCTTCTCCTGAGTACGGAGATACCAGATGTGTGACACTTTTTTGCAGCCTAGGTGGGCAAAGGGGCCCATATTCCAAAGAGCACCTTTCGGATTTCACAGGTCATTTTTTACAGAATTTGATTTCAAACTCCTTACCACACATTTGGGCCCCTAGAATGCCAGGGCAGTATAACCACCCCACAAGTGACCCCATTTTGGAAAGAAGACACCCCAAGGTATTCCGTGAGGGGCATGGCGAGTTCCTAGAATTTTTTATTTTTTGTCACAAGTTAGTGGAAAATGATGATTGTTTTTTTTTTTTTTTTCATACAAAGTCTCATATTCCACAAACTTGTGACAAAAAATAAAAACTTCCATGAACTCACTATGCCCATCAGCGAATACCTTGGGGTCTCTTCTTTCCAAAATGGGGTCACTTGTGGGGTAGTTATACTGCCCTGGCATTCTAGGGGCCCAAATGTGTGGTAAGGAGTTTGAAATCAAATTCTGTAAAAAATGACCTGTGAAATCCGAAAGGTGCTCTTTGGAATATGGGCCCCTTTGCCCACCTAGGCTGCAAAAAAGTGTCACACATCTGGTATCCCCGTACTCAGGAGAAGTTGAGGAATGTGTTTTGGGGTGTCTTTTTACATATACCCATGCTGGGTGAGATAAATATCTTGGTCAAATGACAACTTTGTATAAAAAAATGGGAAAAGTTGTCTTTTGCCAAGATATTTCTCTCACCCAGCATGGGTATATATAAAATGACACCCCAAAACACATTCCCCACCTTCTCCTGAGTACGGAGATACCCGATGTGTGACACTTTTTTGCAGCCTAGGTGGGCAAAGGGGCCCATATTCCAAAGAGCACCTTTCGGATTTCACAGGTCATTTTTTACAGAATTTGATTTCAAACTCCTTACCACACATTTGGGCCCCTAGAATGCCAGGGCAGTATAACTACCCCCACAAGTGACCCCATTTTGGAAAGAAGAGACCCCAAGGTATTCGCTGATGGGCATAGTGAGTTCATGGAAAAAAAAAAATTTTGTCACAAGTTAGTGGAATAGGAGACTTTGTATGAAAAAAAAATTAAAATAAAAAAAATCATCATTTTCCACTAACTTGTGACAAAAAATAAAAAATTCTAGGAACTTGCCATGCCCCTCACGGAATACCTTGGGGTGCCTTCTTTCCAAAATGGGGTCACTTGTGGGGTAGTTATACTGCCCTGGCATTTTCCAGGGGCCCTAATGTGTGGTAAGTAGGTAAATGACCTGTGAAATCCGAAAGGTGCTCTTTGGAATGTGGACCCCTTTGCCCACCTAGGCTGCAAAAAAGTGTCACACATCTGGTATCTCCGTACTCAGGAGAAGGTGGGGAATGTGTTTTGGGGTGTCATTTTACATATACCCATGCTGGGTGAGAGAAATATCTTGGCAAAAGACAACTTTTCCCATTTTTTTTATACAAAGTTGGCATTTGACCAAGATATTTATCTCACCCAGCATGGGTATATGTAAAATGACACCCCAAAACATATTCCCCAACTTCTGCTGAATACGGAGATACCACATGTGTGACACTTTTTTGCAGCCTAGGTGGGCAAAGGGGCCCAAATTCCTTTTAGGAGGGCATTTTTAGACATTTGGATACCAGACTTCTTCTCACGCTTTGGGGCCCCTAAAATGCCAGGGCAGTATAAATACCCCACATGTGACCCCATTTTGGAAAGAAGACACCCCAAGGTATTCAATGAGGGGCATGGCGAGTTCATTGAAAAAAAAAAATTTGGCACAAGTTAGCGGAAATTGATTTTTTGGATTTTGTTCTCACAAAGTCTCCCTTTCCGCTAACTTGGGACAAAAATTTCAATCTTTCATGGACTCAATATGCCCCTCAGCGAATACCTTGGGGTGTCTTCTTTCCAAAATGGTGTTATTTGTGGGGTGTTTGTACTGCCCTGGCATTTGAGGGTCTCCGCAATCATTACATGTATGCCCAGCATTAGGAGTTTCTGCTATTCTCCTTATATTGAGCATACAGGTAATGAGATTTTTTTTTTTCGTTCAGCCTCTGGGCTGAAAGAAAAAAATGAACGGCACAGATTTCTTCATTCGCATCGATCAATGTGGATGAAAAAATCTCTGCCAAAAAAAGAAAAAGGAGGGGAAAGGCGTCTGCCAGGACATAGGAGCTCCGCCCAACATCCATACCCACTTCAGCTCGTATGCCCTGGCAAACCCGATTTCTCCATTCACATCAATCGATGTGGATGAATAAATCATTGCCGGGATTTTTTTTTTTATATATATATACAAAGTGTTTGCCAAAGTATATGAACACCGCCACCTCCTCAGCTCATATGCCTCGGCAAACATATCTTTTACTGCAGAGGAGAAATCTCGTCTTGCAGCGCCGCATACACCGACTTGCGTGTAATCTGACAGCAGCGCAATGCTTCTGTCCGAATGCACATCAGTGCTGCAGCTGGTCGATCGGTTGGTCCACCTGGAAGGTAAAAAAAACAAAACAAAAAAAGAAAAAACCAGGCCGCAAAGCAATAACTTTATTAACTTTAGAACAGAACATATTAACTTTTTTAAACTTTTTTAACTTTTTTACTTACCGGTAATTTTTTTTTTGTTTAGTTTTTTTTACCTTTATAGAACAAACCTCTCCTTCCCCATGGGACAATGTGCAAAGCGCAAATCGCCCAAAGATGTGGCGAAGTACGTTATGCACTTTATCCCAGGTGAAAGGAGAGGTTTGCAGCAGCTGAGAGTAAAAGGGCCCTAATAGCCCTGTGTGCCTGTCCTGTGAGATGCAATCCCTATGCTAGGTGTACCTGTGTGTGGTACTTCCGGAAACACTCTCCATAGCATAGGGCAGGGTGGTCCGGACAGTCAGGACAGAAATAGCGGGTGTCACGCCTTATTCCACTCCTGCTACAGACACGACATCTTTTTCGGGGTGACGGTTGGGTTGAGGTACCAGGAACGACACTGGGGAAATGTCGCTCGTGTAGACGGCTAACTACACTGGGGGATGGGGCCACGGAACCTCCTGGGTAAAGGAGGTTCTCGATGATCTCTTCCTGGAATTTGAGGAAAGATCGTGTTCTCCCAGCCTTACTGTAGAGAACAAAACTATTGTAGAGCGCCAATTGAATTAAATATACAGACACCTTCTTATACCAGCGTCTGGTTCTGCGGGAAACTAAATACGGAGACAACATCTGGTCATTGAAGTCCACCCCTCCCATGAGCGCATTATAGTCGTGGACACAGAGGGGCTTTTCAATGACACGGGTTGCTCGCTCAATTTGGATTGTCGTGTCTGCGTGAATGGAGGAGAGCATGTAAACGTCACGCTTGTCTCTCCATTTCACCGCGAGCAGTTCTTCGTTACACAAGGCAGCCCTCTCCCCCCTTGCAAGACGGGTGGTTACAAGCCGTTGGGGGAAGCCCACGCGACTAGTTCGCGCGGTGCCACAGGCGCAAATCCGTTCTAGAAACAAATGCCTAAAGAGGGCCAGACTTGTGTAAAAATTGTCCACATAAAGATGGTACCCCTTGCCGAATAAGGGTGACACCAAGTCCCAGACTGTCTTCCCACTGCTCCCCAGGTAGTCAGGGCAACCGACCGGCTCCAGGGTCTGATCTTTTCCCTCATAGATCCGAAATTTGTGGGTATAGCCTGTGGCCCTTTCACAGAGCTTATACAATTTGACCCCATACCGGGCACGCTTGCTTGGGATGTACTGTTTGAAGCCAAGGCGCCCGGTAAAATGTATTAGGGACTCGTCTACGCAGATGTTTTGCTCGGGGGTATACAAATCTGCAAATTTCTGGTTGAAATGGTCTATGAGGGGCCGAATTTTGTGGAGCCGGTCAAAAGCTGGGTGGCCTCTGGGACGGGAGGTGGTGTTGTCGCTAAAATGCAGGAAACGGAGGATGGCCTCAAATCGTGCCCTGGACATAGCAGCAGAGAACATGGGCATGTGATGAATCGGGTGCGTTGACCAATATGACCGCAATTCATGCTTTTTTGTCAGGCCCATGTTGAGGAGAAGGCCCAAAAAAAATTTAATTTCGGAAACTTGGACTGGTTTCCACCGGAAAGGCTGGGCATAAAAGCTTCCCGGGTTGGCGGATATAAATTGTGTGGCATACTGGTTGGTCTCTGCCACGACTAAGTCCAAGAGCTCCGCAGTCAAGAACAGCTCAAAAAATCCCAGGGCCGAACCGATTTGAGCCGTCTCAACCCGAACTCCAGACTGGGCGGTGAAAGGGGGAACTACAGGTGCGGCTGAAGTTGGTGACTGCCAATCAGGGTTTGCCAGCACCTCAGGGATTCTAGGGGCTCTACGGGCCTGTCTGTGCGGTGGCTGCGACGGGTAACTACTGCACGTGCCACCGTACCAGCTTCAACTGCCCTTCTGGTGCTCGCCACGTCACCATGTTGTACGGCAGTGCTGGTACTAGGTCCAGGGAGGGCTGCGCTGCTGGTGTATGCCTCACCACGTGATCCGGCAGCGACAGCCCCACTCTGCTGCTCTTGAAGCGGATCCTGCATAACCTGTGGTCTAGCGACACGGGGCCGGGTACGCCTGGTGCTGCCAGGGACCTCCACCTCCTCGTCCGAACTTTGGGTCAGAGAGCCACTGCTTTCCACAGGTTCATATTCTGACCCGCTAGATTCATCAGATGAGGGTTCCCACTCCTCATCCGACTGGGTCAGAATCCTGTAGGCCTCTTCAGAAGAATACCCCCTGTTTGACATTTTGGACTACTAAATTTAGGGGTATTCCCTGAGACTACCCAAGAAAAAAAGCAAGCCTGTCTTACAAAGGGGAGGCTAGCGAAGTACCGGAGGCCGCTGCGGTTGATAAAAAATATCAAAACTGATTTTTTAATCGCCGCAGTGCGTGTAAAATGAATGTGCAGTGATCAAAAAATATATATTTTTTGTCACTGCGGTGGGGCGGGCGTGGGTGAACGCACGTGTGGGCGACCGATCAGGCCTGATCGGGCAAACACTGCGTTTTGGGTGGAGGGCGAGCTAAGGTGACACTAATACTATTATAGATCTGACCGTGATCAGTTTTGATCACTTACAGATACTATAAAAGTACAAATGCTGATTAGCGATACGCTATTCAGCGAATAAAAGTGACTGCGGTGCGGTGGGGTGGGCGCTAACTGACGCTAACTACCTAACCAAGGGCCTAAACTATCCCTAAAACCTAACAGCCAATACTAGTGAAAAAAAAAAAAGTGACAGTTTACACTGATCACTTTTTTTCCTTTCACTGGTGATTGACAGGGGCGATCAAAGGGGGTGATCAAAGGGTTAATTGGGGTGCAGGGGGGTGATCAGGGGCTACAGTGAAGTGTTTGGTGTACTCACAGTGATGTCTGCTTCTCTGCTGGATCCAACCGACGAAAAGGACCAGCAGAGGAGCAGAGAAGCCATATAACAGATCATATTTACTAATATGATCTGTTATATGGCTTGTGATTGGATTTTTAAAAATCGCCAGCCTGCCAGCCAATGATCATTGCTGGCAGGCTGGTGACGAACTTGTTCTTTAACTTTTGCCGGCCCGCGATGCGCATGCGCGGGCCGGCTTGGAGCGAAATCTCGCGTCTCGCGAGATGACGCGTATATGCGTGACTGTGCGCAGCGCTGCCACCTCCGGAACGCGAATCTGCGTACAGCGGTCCGGAGGTGGTTAAGGACACATGACGTACCGGTACGTCATGTATAGTTCCGATCACCGCCGCAGGCACCTTGGCTAAATACGCGGGAGGGGGGGGGGGCGGGGGGGGGGTTTAAAAAATGATATTATTGTGTAAAACTTACATAAATAAAAAAAGTATACAGATTGGGTTTCGCCGCGTCCGTAGCGACCGGCTCTATAATAATATCACATGACCTAACCCCTCAGATGAACACCGTAAAAAATTTTAAATAAAAACTGTCCTAAATAAACCATTTTTTGTCACCTTACATCACAAAAAGTGTAATAGCAAGCGATCAAAAAGTCACACGCACCCCAAAATAGTGCCAATCAAACCGTCATCTCATCCCGCAAAAATCATACCCTACCCAAGATAATCGCCCAAAAACTGAAAAAATTATGGCTCTCAGACTATGGAAACACTAAAACATTATTTTTTTTGCTTCAAAAATGAAATCATTGTGTAAAACTTACATAAAAAAAAAAAAAAAGTATACATATTAGGTATCGCAGTGTCCGTAATAACTTGTTCTATAAAAATATCACATGACCTAACCCCTCAGGTGAATACCGTAAAAAAAAAAAAAGTGTGAAAAAAGCAATTTTTTGTCACCTTACATCACAAAAAGTGTAATAGCAAGCGATCAAAAAGTCACACACACCCCAAAATAGTGCCAATCAAACCGTCATCTCATCCCGCAAAAATCATACCCTACCCAAGGTAATTGCCCAAAAACTGAAAAAATTATGGAAACACTAAAACATGATTTTTTTTGTTTCAAAAAAGAAATCATTGTGTAAAACTTACATAAATTTAAAAAAAGTATACATATTAGGTATCGCCGCGTCCGTGACAACCTGGTCTATAAAAATACCACAAGATCTAACCTGTCAGATGAATGTTGTAAATACCAAAAAATAAAAACGATGCCAAAACAGCTATTTCTTGTTACCTTACCTCACAAAAAGTGTAATATAGAGCAACCAAAAATCATATGTACCCTAAACTAGTACAAACAAAACTTCCACCCTATCCCGTAGTTTCTAAAATGGGGTCACTTTTATGGAGTTTCTACTCTAGGGGTGCATCAGGGGGGCTTCAAATGGGACATGGTGTCAAAATAACCAGTCCAGCAAAACCTGCCTTCCAAATACCGTATGGCATTCCTTTCCTTCTCCGCCCTGCCGTGTGCCCGTACAGCAGTTTACGACCACATATGGGGTGTTTCTGTAAACTACAGAATCAGGGCCATAAATATTGAGCTTTGTTTGGCTGTTAACCCTAGATTTGTAACTGGAAAAAAAAAATTGAAAATCTGCCCAAAAACTGAAATTTTTAAATTATCTCTCTATTTTCCATTAATTCTTGTGGAACACCTAAAGGGTTAAAGACGTTTGTAAAAATCTGTTTTGAATACCTTGAGGGGTGTAGTTTCTAGAATGGGGTCATTTTTGGGTGGTTTCTAAACTTCTAAGCCTTGTAACATCCCCAAAAATTGTAATATCATTCCCAAAATGATTCAAACATGAAGTGGACATATGGGGAATGTAAAGTAATAACTATTTTTGGAGGTATTACTATGTATTATAGAAGTAGAGAAATTGAAACTTGGAAATTTGCAATTTTTTTTAAATTTTTGGTAAATTTGGTATTTTTTTTATAAATAAAAAATAATTTTGACTTCATTTTACCAGTGTTTACCAGTGTTATGAAGTGCAATAGGTTATCACCACTTAAAGTGACACTGGTCAGATTTGCAAAAAATGGCCTGGTCCTAAGGTGAAATAAGGCTGTGTCCTAAAGGGGTTAATAAAAAACAAAGGTGAAATATATCCACTGAAATTTACCACTGTCATGAAGTACAATGTGTCATAAGAAAACAGTGTCACAATGGCTTGGATAAGAAAAAGCGTTCCAAAGTTATTACCACATAAAGTCACTCATGTCAGATTTGCAAAAATCGGCCTGGGATTTAAGGTAGGTGAAAAGTAGCTCGGTAGTGAAGGGGTTAAACAATGAAACCATTATATTTGTTTAATATCCATATTACAGGTAAATGATGGATTCCATCAATCGTCTGAATTCCCCTATGGCTCTGTATGTGGAGGACTTGACAGAACATCCTTTGGAGCTGGAGAGAAGAAGGGAAATTGCACAAAAAACTGTGAGAGAATCCCCGGCTTGTATCCTTGAATAAAAAAAAGAAATAGATACTTGTAGCAACATTCATTCCTTATTAAATTATTCTCATTCAGGCCTTCAGCCTCAGAGTACGGCCACATGTTCAGGTTTCTTGATGCAGTTTTTGAAGCCCAAATCAGCAGTGGATCATAAAAAAAGAAAAAGTATTAGTATATATACACTGCTCAAAAAAATAAAGGGAACACAAAAATAACACATCCTAGATCTGAGTTAATTAAATATTCTTCTGAAATACTTTGTTCTTTACATAGTTGAATGTGCTGACAACAAAATCACACAAAAATAAAAAAATGGAAATCAAATTTTTCAACCCATGGAGGTCTGGATTTGGAGTCACACTCAAAATTAAAGGCTGATCCAACTTTGATGTAATGTCCTTAAAACAAGTCAAAATGAGGCTCAGTAGTGTGTGTGGCCTCCACGTGCCTGTATGACCTCCCTACAATGCCTGTGCATGCTCTTGATGAGGTGGCAGACGGTCTCCTGAGGGATCTCCTCCCAGACCTGGACTAAAGCATCTGCCAACTCCTGGACAGTCTGTGGTGCAACGTGACGTTGGTGGATAGAGCGAGACATGATGTCCCAGATGTGCTGAATTGGATTCAGGTCTGGGGAACGGGCGGGCCAGTCCATAGCATCAATGCCTTCATCTTGCAGGAACTGCTGACACACTCCAGCCACATGAGGTCTAGCATTGTCTTGCATTAGGAGGAACCCAGGGCCAACCGCACCAGCATATGGTCTCACAAGGGGGCTGAGGATCTCATCTTGGTACCTAATGGCAGTCAAGCTACCTCTGGCGAGCACATGGAGGGCTGTGCGGCCCTCCAAAGAAATGCCACCCCACACCATTACTGACCCAATGCCAAACCGGTCATGCTGGAGGATGTTGCAGGCAGCAGAACGTTCTCCACGGCGTCTCCAGACTCGGTCACGTCTGTCACATGTGCTCAGTGTGAACCTGCTTTCATCTGTGAAGAGCACAGGGCGCCAGTGGCGAATTTGCCAATCTTGGTGTTCTCTGGCAAATGCCAAACGTCCTGCACGGTGTTGGGCTGTGGACGTCGGGCCCTCATATCACCCTCATGGAGTCTGTTTCTGACCGTTTGAGCAGACACATGCACATTTGTGGCCTGCTGGAGGTCATTTTGCAGGGCTCTGGCAGTGCTCCTCCTGTTCCTCCTTGCACAAAGGCGGAGGTAGCGGTCCTGCTGCTGGGTTGTTGCCCTCCTACGGCCTCCTCCACGTCTCCTAATCTACTGTCCTGTCTCCTGGTAGTGCCTCCATGCTCTGGACACTACGCTGACTTGCCACAACTCGCATTGATGTGCCATCCTGGATAAGCTGCACTACCTGAGCCACTTGTGTGGGTTGTAGACTCCATCTCATGCTACCACTAGAGTGAAAGCACCGCCAGCATTCAAAAGTGACCAAAACATCAGCCAGGAAGCATAGGAACTGAGAAGTGGTCTGTGGTCACCACCTGCAGAACCACTCCTTTATTGGGGGTGTCTTGCTAATTGCCTATAATTTCCACCTGTTGTCTATCCCATTTGCACAACAGCATGTGAAATTGATTGGCACTCAGTGTTGCTTCCTAAGTGGACAGTTTGATTTCACAGAAGTGTGATTGACTTGGAGTTACATTGTGTTGTTTAAGTGTTCCCTTTATTTTTTTGAGCAGTGTACTACTTCACTTCTTTTTTTTAATCCACTCCTGGTTTTGGCTTCAAATAATGCTTTAAAAAAAACTGTGGCAGCACCCTGAGGGTCTGTTCACACAGCGGCAGTGACATGCCTAAGGTGTTTGGCACCCGGGGCGAGTCCTTTCTCTGGCACCCCTCCCCCCAATACTTTTAAAAATTGTGCCACCTCACAGTAGTATTGCCCTCATTGTGCAACCTTCACAGTAGTTATGTCCAGATATGTGCCCCCTAATAATATACACATTGTGCCCCTCACAGTAGTTATGCCCATATTGTGCTCCCTTACAATATTTATGCCCATACTGTTCTCCCTCACAATATTTATGCCCTCATTATACAACATTCACAGTAGTTATGCCCTCTCTGTGCCCCTTTGTAGTAGTAATGCCCTCTGTACCCCCTTCATAGTAGTATTGTCCTCTGTGCCCCTCTCACAGTAGTTATGCCCTCTCTGTGCCCCTTTGTAGTAGTAATGCCCTCTGTGTCCCTTTGTAGTAGTATGCCCTCTGTGCCCCCTTTATAGTGGTATTGCCTTCTGTGCCCCTTCACAGTAATAATGCCCATTGAGCCCCCTTAATAGTAGTAATACCCTCTGTGCCCCTTTGTAGTAGTAATTCCCTTTGTGCCCCTTTCATAGTAGTATTGCTCTCTGTGCCCAGTGTCGGACTGGGGTGCCCACTGTATGGATACATTCAAATATTACCTGCTCACACAGCAGCAAGATGCTACCAGATGATTGAATATGGGGGTCCTTGCACAAATTTTGAGAAGGTAGGTCCTGGGGAAAAGAGGATACTGGCTAGCTTTCCTCTATACCTAGAAGTCATCTCAGCTCTGATCGTGTCTCTAATAATAATAAACTGGGGAGTTTCTTTAGTAATTTATCAAGTTTTTTACAGGAACATAGGCTGGTTGAGGTGCTGTACATTGAATATATGTATGTATTGCATTAAGTCTACTGTGTTATGTGCCACTTGTCCAGGGGGTGGGAGACTAGGGGCCCAACTTGCTCAGGGACCCTCTGGGGGATTCACCTGTTCCCCTTGTGGAGCAGTCCGAGCCTGTCTGTGCCCCCTTCATACTAATGATGTCCATTGTGCCCCCTTCATAGTAGTAAAGCCCTCTATGCCCCCTTTGTGTTAATAAAACAAACAAAAAAACAGTAACTACTCACCTTGTCCCGTTCCTGAAGGTCATATCCAGCTCTCCCCTGCAGGCACAGATCGCTCTGCAGCACTGTGTGGGAGAAGCACAGGCAGATTTCTGGGCTGCAGGCTCCTCCCACATGGGCCAGCAGTGCGATCTGTGTCTGAAGGCTAAATGGTGGAGCAGGGAGCCCAAAGGCTCCCTCCTTCACCATTCAGTGCGCTGGCCTGAAGGAGAGCAGGAGCTGAGCTGTCAGTTAGAACTGCATAATACTTCATTTTCCCTACCGTGTTCCCTCACATGTTACAGCTGTGATGGGGCTCTGACCAGCAGAAGACCCTGTGATCAAGATATTGTCAGTGACCAGTTTAACAAATGAGAGATTGTGCAAAGTGGACAACCCCTGTTGTCTCAAACCCTCAGAACCTCAAACCCAAATATTCAAACAGCAAAGAGCAATACTATTCTAAAACTTAAAGAAGCAAAATTTGTTGGTATTTCACATATATTACTAACTCACCGGCAGTATTCTAGCAGTTTAATTTGTTACACCCTAACTCAGTGTTACCCACACCTTTTCATTAAGGATACCTGGTCATATGACCTGACTGCTTGCTCTAATGTGAAACAGGTCTCTCCCATGTGGCTGACTTCCTGTGAACTACAGGATGACACCATCACCACTCAAATCCTTTCTGCCAGCTCTCAGGCTGTTTCCCTGACTCCGCTGTATATTCCTGTATTCTGTTAAAGATATAATGTCTCCCCTATCTAAAGGATCAAGAGTACAGATTTATAGCAGGTGAGTGTATACAGTGATTAGCTGCAGTTATATAATCTTACTCACTCACATTGCCTGTACTATCTGTATGTGCTCACTCTCCAGTGTAGTTCAGTGAGATGTAGCTTCACAGTGGTCTCCCTGCCTCCTGCATGGAAGAGCTGACAGGGAAAAGAGAGATGAGAGGGCAGACAGGCTCATACTACATCATATATAAATGCATGGAGACCCAGTGTCTGTCATTGATTTGTCAGAGGGCACAGAGCAGTGCAGTGTGCTGAGATTCCATCCCCTTTTTCTCTGCAAAGCCAGGCATGATTTGACATGTAGGATTCGAACATTCCCCCAACCTATTCCATTTCATGTGACCTCTTTCAGCCCCCCCCCCCCCCCCAAAATAGACGCAGTCCACATACCTAAATAAACACAGACAGGCCCATAAATAAAAGATATAGACCACAGAACCGACCCCAGGATGGACCCATTCCAGCCCTTTATTCAGACCCCAGACCAACATCTTGATTCATTCATACTGATAGCATCTACAGGCAGTGTGATTACTTATACTGCATACTTATGAACCACAACTTGGCAAAAAACATAAAGAGGACCTTTCATGGGTCCAGACATTATAAAATAAGTAGCAGGTTATGTAGGGCATAGAGCAGGGATCTAAGAGCGCTTACTATTTTCTGGGTGCCACTCCATTTGCCCGCTGTGCCCCCGTCACAGCCAGGAAGAAAATAAAGCTCACCTTCTCCCTGGCTGTGACGCTCTCCTTTGTGATTGGACTGTGCTACAGCCAGGGAGAAGGAGACGCCCATTGAGAAACAGGGCAGTCTCCTCCTCCCTGTACTGATGCTATTCATCAGCATACCAGGCGGGAGAATTCAACAGGGACACAGCGGGCAAACGGAGTGGCGCCCAGAAAATAGTAAGCGCTCTTAGATCCCTGCTCTATGCCCTACATAACCTGCTACTTATTTTATAATGTCTGGACCCATGAAAGGTCCTCTTTAAATGGAGTCTGTCACCTCATTTTCACCAATATGACTAACAACACTGCCCCAAGCATACCTGTGTGGACTTTGTGTCTGTATTTCATGTCCAAGAAAAGCACTTTTAGGCCTCATGCACACAACAGTTGTTTTTCTCGGCCTCCGTTCCGTTTTTTTTGCGGATAGGATGGGGACCCATTCATTTCAATGGGTCAGCAAAAAAATGCTGATAGTTCATCCGTTTGTGTTCCGCGTCCGTTGTCCGTGTTTCCCTTCAGCAAAAAAAAATTGTGCATGCCCTACTTTTCACATTTGCGGACAAGGATAGGCATTTATTATAAGGGATCTGTGGAAAAAAACGGATCCTCCAAAAAAACTGATTCCGCAACTGTTGTGTGCATGAGGCCTTATTCTGCTGAAAAACGCTCCCAAGTGCCCAGCTGAAAGTGAAAGTAAAAATAGCTTTCACTCCTGACTCGATTTCTAACGGCTATATCTTCTGATATAGTGGATATAATGCTGTGGTTCTGGTATCGCTTGAAAGGTTGGAATGCCAGCTTTCAAACAAGGTACCAATCCTAAGATATGAGCAGCTAAAGCAGCTCTCCCCTCTTCAGTCTGGTTTGCTTTGGGCACTTGGGAGCTGTCCATACGTGTAAATTGCGGAGCCGGAAAACATGGACACTGGCAATGTGCATTCCGCAATTTGCGGACCGCACATCGCCGGCACTATAATAGAAAATGCCTAATCTTGTCCGCAAGAATAGGACATGTTCTATTTTTTTGCGGAAACGGAAACACGGATGCGGAAGTGCAGATCCGCAAATGCGGATGCGGACAGCACATTCCGGCCCCATTGAAAATGAATGCGGATGCGGACCCATTTTGTGGACTTGTGAATGGACACTAAAAGTGCTTTTCCTGGACATGGAATACAGACACAAAGTGCACACAGGTATGCTTGGAATGTGTCTGAATATCTTAGATATATTGGTGAAAAGGAGGTGACAGACTCCCTTTAATGTAGAATCCAAGGAATTTGTTATTCTTAATGTACTTGTCAGCTTTTCTTGTTGGGTCTATGGAATCAGTGAGCCAAAAGGTTGCACATCTGGAGCAGCAGTTAAAGAATGTTTTCAATGATGATCTGGTAAGGCTGATTAAGGCACCGGTTATCTGGTAAGGCTGATTAAGGCACCGGTTATAGTGTAGACTAACACAAAGACTCAACAGTTTATTTTTGTTAAAGAGATTGTATAACCTCAGACATTGACCTATCTAGAGAATGAACTGAAGGAGCGCACAATGCACAATTTCAATGGGAGTCCCAGAAATAGCCAAGTGAGCCCACTCTGCTATTTTTGGAAATCCCATAGAAATGAATGGAGAGGGCAGCGCATAAACATAGCCACCACTCTATTCTCCTCTTTATGACACTGCCAGAAATATCCAAGTGATCGCTTGGCTATTTTTGGAACTCTCCTAGAAATCAATGGAGGGTGGGCGTGCATGGGCTGCTGCTCTCCATTCACTTCAGGGGTCCTGTTCTGGAGAAAGGAGTGGGTCCCAAAGATGGGACGCGCATCTATTTGACATTGGTGGCATATCCTAGTGATATGTCACAAATGTCTGAGGTGAGACAACCCCTTTAATTTACCTTGGTGTAGTGGTGCACAACCTGTGGTCCGTGATGCCTGTCTGTGTGACCCTCAACCACCACCAACTTGTGTGGCACTACAGAAAGGGGTAGATGAAGTGGAGAGGTGATCATGCATGAGTCTGGCTATCTTCATTGTAGTTTTATTGGAGCAGTAAAACTCACAATGCAAAGAGCTGCATTTATGCATTTGAACTCAATACTTTTGAGTTCAAATGGGGCCCATTATTGCCAGAATGCCAGTTCTGCTTCCATCAGTTCCACCTTGCATACAATTGGGGCTTATACTTTCAATGTCTCAGGTGATAATAAATCTTTATTTTTTAGTCTGGCTTGGATTAGTATGGAAATTTGGCCTTCAGGCCAAAAAAGGTTATGCACCACTGCTTTAGAGAGTGTTATTAAAGGATATTCCCATCTTACACATTTAGGTCATATCCCCAGGATAATTGTGGGTGCTTGGGACTATCACCTTTCTCCAGAATGGGAGTCTTACCGACCTGGTCTCAAGATGGAGAGTGTAGGCCACACACTCTGAAAACAGCCACCCCTTAATTCATTCTCTGGGAGGGACTTCTGGGACCCACATCTATTAGACATTTATGTAATGTCCTGTGTATATGCCATAAAATCTAAAATAGTGTAATGACCTTAGTTGTTCCAAAGATTGCAGAACTGGATTTTACCTACAGAAGTCTCCTTATCTGGGTACTAACTGTGTCTCCCATTAATCAGATACCCTCAGGATTTACTGTAGGGCTGAACTGTAGGACAAAAACTGTTGCAATAACAATATTATAGGGCACATATGAACACTGGCAGATACAAATGTAGTGCCCTGGAGCAGGGGTACTTTGAAGTTTGGACATTTATGGACATTTGCCCATTTCTCCTATGCAAAGTTCTAAACGTCTTCATTTATGTCACTTTAAAGGGTTAGCGTGCACTGTGTAATACCGTGTAACTGTGTTTTATATGTATGTTGTGTGTAAGAAGGAACAAGGGGCCGTCATTGACGGAAGATACGTGTCACCGAGGTTCCCGGCCTCAGTGAGGTAAGAACAGGGTTTTCCCCTGAAGTGTCAGTTTTGCAGTTGCAGTCTGGCACTTCAGCTGTTAGTATGGCTGTAAAGCCGATCCGGGCCGGTTCTTATTGGGAGCAGCCAAAGAGCAGGGTGGGTGGTGGATGATGAAGTCACTGACCCAACCTGGGAAGGTGGAAAGCCGAGCAAGGACAGCAGTACAGAGGGGGAGGGATCTGCTGCACCGTAACAGGCTGGAAGAGGCAGTGGGGTGGCAAAAGGCAGAAGGCGTGCCACACCAAACAGGCCCGCAACTGTTCCACGGAGCACCCCCTTGCAGAAATCTCCCTTGCCAAGGGGTTGGTGTTCCGCAGTATGGCGCTTTTTTGAGGAAAGTGCGGACGACAAAAGAATAGTAGTTTGCAACCTGTTCCGTAGCAAAATGAGCCGGGGAGTGAACACTAGCAACCTCACCACCACCAGCATTATCCGCCACATGGCATCCCAGCACCATTATAAGTGGGCTGAACGCCTGGGCCCACAGTCTGTGTCTGCAGGTCACACCACTGCCTCCTCTTCCCCTGTGTTATGTGCTGGCCAATCCCCTGTCGAAGGCGCAGGCCCAAATGCCTCCCGCCCAGCACCTGGACCTTCGCAAGCACCATCAGCGACCACATCGACTTCCGTGTCCCAGTGCAGCAGACAAATGTCCTTACCCCAGGCATTTGAACGCAAGCGCAAATACCCAGCCACCCACCCACAGGCCATAGCACTAAATGCGCAAATTTCCAAATTACTGGCCCTGGAAATGTTGCCATTTAGGCCTTCCGCAGCCTGATGTCGGCGGCCGTCCTGCATTACGCAGTCCCCAGCCACCACTATTTTTGAAGGTGTGTCGTGCCCGCCTTACACCAACATGTGTCCTATAGCATTACACGTGCCGTGACCAATGCAGTTACTGGGAAGGTCCACTTAACCACGGACACATGGAGAACTGCATTCGGCCAGGGACGCTACATTTCCCAGACCGCACATTGGGTGAACGTTGTGGAGGCCGGGAGCGAGTCATATCCTGGGATGGCACAGGTGCTACCGACGCCAAGGATTGCGGGCCCTAATTCCATCAGGGTTTCCGCCACCACCTACATTAGTGGCTCCAACCCCCACTTCTCCTCCGCCTCCTCCTCCACTTCCACCTCAGAATTATCCTATTGCAGCACCAGTCAGCCATCAGTCGGTAGCTGGTAGCAGTGTAGCACTGCAGTGGGGAAGCGTCAACAGGCCGTGCTGAAGCTGATCTGCTTAGGTGACAAACAGCACACCACCGCAGAGCTGTGGCAGGAGATAAGAGACCAGACTGAGCTGTGGCTCTCGCCACTCAACCTCGAATCAGGCATGGTTGTGTCTGATAATGGCTGTAACTTGGTGGTGGCTTTGGAGCTCGGCAAGCTCACACACATCCCATGCCTAGCCCACGTCTTAAACTTAGTGGTTCAGCGGTTTCTCAAAACCTACCACAATTTGCCTGAGCTACTGGTGAAGGTGCGCCACATGTGTGCACATTTCCGCAAGTCAGTCATCGACAGCTTCAGCCAGTCTGTCAATGCTGCAGCAGTCCTGGAAATTGCCAGCTTACCGGCTGTTGTGTGACGTGACCACACGCTGGAACTCCACGTTCTACATGTTGGCCAGGCTTTGTGAGCAGCAGAGGGCAGTAGTGGAATACCAGCTGCAACATGGTCATCGCCTTTCTAGTCAGCTTCCGCTATTCACAAGCGAGGAGTGGGGATGGATGTCTGACCTCTGTGAGGTTTTAAGAAACTTTGAGGAATCAACACAGATGGTGAGCGGCGATAACGCTATTATTAGCGTAACCATCCCACTTCTGTGTCTACGCAAACGCTCGCTGCTCACAATTAAGGCAGGCGCTTTGCATGTGGAAGAGGTGGAAATGGGGAAGACATTACACAGGGTGATAGCCACACCACCCTCAGTTCATCTTCTCAGCGCGAACTGAACGATGAAGAGGAGGAGCAGGAGACGGTTGCCTCTGCTACAGAGGGTAGCACCCATGGAAGTTTAATTCCATCTGTCTGAGCGGTTATTTAGTGCTGGTGGTGGCATTTTAACAGATAGGCGTATCCGCCTGTCAACTGAAAATGCTGACAGGTTGATTCTTATAAAAATAAACAAGGCCTGGATTGACCATGACTTCTCGACTCCACCAGAGGAAAGCGTCTGAACATAAAGGCACTTTAAATGTGTTGTTTATAATGTACTGAATACACTGTATTCCCATGCCCCCATTCCACCACAAACAAGGGTATATGGTTGAATCTTCCTTTTCTCATCTTCCTCCTCCTCTTCCATCATATCAACATGCTTATTCGTCGCATATATGCCCTTCGCATATAAGGTTTATAGGAGGGTCAGCTCAGCTGCAGGCCCTCGCATATAATGTTTTAGAGGATCAGCTCACCAGCAGGCCCTCACCTACAATCTTTTACAGGGTCAGCTCACCTGCAGGCCCTCGCTTATAATTTTTGTAGACGGTTAGCTCAGCTGCAGGCCCTCGCATATAATTTTTTAGAGGGTCAACTCACCAACAGGCCTGCACCTAAAATCTTTTACAGGGTCGGCTCACCTGCAGGCCCTTGCATATAATGTTTTACAGGGTCAGCTCACCAGCAGGCCCGCACCTAAAATCTTTTACATGGTCAGCTCTCCAGCAGGCCCGCACCTAAAATCTTTTACAGGATCAGCTCACCAGCAGGCCTGCACCTTAAATCTTTTACAGGGTCAGCTGACCTGAAGGCCTTCGCATATAATTTTTTAGAGGGTCAGCTCACCAGCAGTCCCTCACCTACAATCTTTTACAGGGTCAGATCACCCGCAGGCCCTCGCATATATTTTTGTAGAGAGTCAGCTCAGCTGCAGGCCTTCACATATAATTTTTTAGAAGGTCAGCTAACCAGCAGGCCCTCACCTACAATCTTTTTTACAGGGTCAGCTCACCTGCAGGCCCTCGCATATAATGTTTTACAGGGTCATCTCAGCTGCAGGCCCTCACATATAATTTTTTAGAGGGTCAGCTCACCTGCAGGCCTTCACCTACAATCTTTTACAGGGTCAGCTCACTTGCAGGCCCTCATCTAAAGTCTTTTACAGCATCAGCTCACCTGCAGGCTCTCGCATATAATTTTTTTAGAGGGTCAGCTCAGCAGCAGGCCATCAATCATAATTTTTCAAGGGTGTATGATGCCCTCCTTTATGTGTAATAAAGGGTGTATTGGAGCGCCGGTTCCTTGTAATTTTTGGCAGCCCTTTTTTCCTCCGTCCAAAATCGATTTTATCTTCAGTTTGGTGCGTATTATTGTCAGTCTGTAAAAGTGGCGTACTACTCAGACAACATCGTTCCCAGCAGCGACCTGGGAGTTCAAGACATCCACCCCATGCTGTTCCCGAACCATTTCAGTGGTGCTTCCATCAATTTAGGAACTTTTCGTATGAACCAGACACCCTCCCCTCTTTAGAGCAGGGGGTGCCTGGTTTAATGTTTGGGTTCTCCCATTGACTTCCTTTCTGCTTGGTAGAGCACCCGAGCATCCCGAGGTGTTTGGATCGAGCCCCCGAGCACTATGGTGCTCGATCAACACTAATACTGAGAGACTTTTGGGACTTTGAATAAGAAGTTGGTAATTTCCACAGCTGCCATAGGTTTAACCCTTTCATCACCAAACCGCTTTTCACCTTTAAATCCCAGACCGATTTTTGCAAATCTGACGTGTCACTTTTTGTGGTAATAACTTTGGAAAGCTTTTTCTTATCCAAGCCATTCTAAGATTGTTTTTTCGTGACACATTGTACTTCATGTTACTGATAAATTTGAGTCAATGTTTTACCTTTTTATTTATTAAAAAATTAGAGAAAATTTGGAAACCATTCACTATTTTCTAAATATGAATTTCTCATTTTTTGTTGTTTTTGTTTTAAACTCTCTTTATTAAGTCAATGAAAAAAAGAAAGCATATAATACAATACACATATAAGCCATAGTGTCAATATAATACTATAAAGAATGCCTTATAGAGTAAAATGTCATTTACATACAATTTTACTTTTTATTTAGGAATCGTCCCCCTCCTCCCTCCCTTTCCCCTACCCTATCCCAACTGTCCCTTAATCCTGTGCTCCAAATTGCCACACCAGAGATGACTCTATCTAAGAATGTTATGTTAACTAAGGAATGTTCAGACTTCTAATTTTCCTAGTTTCCCTCTCAATTGTGTTTCCAAATTTGGTTTGTACAAAGGGGGAAATTAATTCGCGTATCTCTGTCTCTGATAGAACAGCCTCAATGAATTTCCTCAATTTTTTTATGAATCTGTGTGTTGTCTCTATTTTTTTCTACTTCCAGTCTTTCCATATACAGTATAACACCTGCTTTATTAATCCCGTGACTTCTTCCCAGGTTGGGACTGATGACAGCAGCCAATGTCTCAATATTTTTTGACTGCCATAAGTATCACATGGACACCTCCCTCTGCTATTGTCACTCTGGTGATGTAATCTTCGTTTCTTGGAATATACTGAAATATACTGTACATTGTTGTGGAACGAGGAGAACTCTTATATTCCATATTTTTTTGTATATTATGTATCGTTTGTTCCCATAATGATTTCAGACTTGGACAATCCCATAATCCATGCAAAAGACCTGGAAGAGTGCATTTAGGACATTGCCTTAGATAATAAGCGGGCGCATCTTTATAGGAAAGATCAAATGCATACGTGGCCTTGTGCATAAGTCTTAACTGTGTTTCTCGCCATTGTTCACTGCTGACTGCCCGTCTTATATGTTCCAGGCCTTCCCTCATCTTACGGGCCAGATCACCATCTTTTAGTTCTTTTTCCCATTTTACAAATGCTCCTTTGACTAATTTTATGGAGGATATATTTTGGATCCTGTGGTACAAGTCTGATAAAGAAGACATCAACTTGTCTTTACCCACTAAGGCTTCAAATGGTTTGAAGCCTTAGTGGGTAAAGACAAGTCGATGTCTTCTTTAGAGCAGGGGGTGGTGCTCGATCAACACTAATACTGAGAGACTTTTGGGACTTTGAATAAGAAGTTGGTAATTTCCACAGCTGCCATAGGTTTAACCCTTTCAATACCAAACCGCTTTTCACCTTTAAATCCCATGGTGTAAGCCTGTTTGGATCCCCCAGGGATGACGACTGTTTCTTACAATACGATTTAGGCTACATGCACACGAACGTTGTTTGTTTCCATGTCCGTTCCGGGTTTCTTTGCGGATAGGATGCGGACCCATTCATTTCAATGGGTCTGCCAAATATGCGTGCAGCACACCGTGTGCCTACGGATGTCATCCGCTTTTCTTTGCGGACCGCAAAACACATACGGCCGTGTGCATCTTGCCTTAGGCTACATGCACATTACATGCACATGACCGTATGTGTTTTGCGGTCATCTGTTTTCTTTGCGGATCCATTGTAACAATGCCTATCCTTGTCCGCAAAACAGACAAGAATAGGACATGTTCTATCTTTTTTGGCGGGGTTACGGAACGAACTTACGGATGCGTACAGCACATTGGTGTTGATCGCTTCTTCGTGCCTCTGGGGAGGTTGCGAGGCTGATCTGGTAAGCCTCTGAGACTTCTCCTATGCCGCCGCCATCTTGCCGCGCGGCTGCCTGTTGTCTCTCTGGGTCGCGTCGGAGGAGCCGTGTTTCTGTAGATACTTCTCCATATAGCACCCCGTCGGCTTTAGGGGTGTAATCGAAGGGGTTAGTCGCCCCTGTGACCGGCTTCTAATAGATTTAAGGGCTGTGGGTCCCGGAGCGCTCTCTTCCTTCATCTCCTCATGTACGCACCGGAACCGGAAGTCCCGTTCTCTGCTTTTATGGTCCATTACGCTCACCTCATTTGAGGTACACTCTGTTCTCATCTACTCTCCCTCCAACCTCCAAGTAGCCGTCATTTACCGCCCCCCATGCCCAGCCACCATCTTTCTTGACCACTTTAACACCTGGCTACTATACTTTCTTTCTGCCGACATCCCCACTATCATCATGGGTGACTTCAACATCCCTATTGACACCTGCCACTCAGCCGCTTCTAAACTCCTATCGCTCTCTTCCTCCTTCGGCCTATCACAGTGGTCTTCAGTTCCCACCCACAGAGATGGTCACACTTGGGATCTTATCTTTACCCGCCTCTGCTCCCTATCTAACCTTTTTAATTTGCCTCTCCCCCTATCCGACCACAACCTACTCACCTTCTCTTCATTGGTCTCTTCTGCTGCTCCCCCGGTCCACACACTAGCACACCCCCGCTGGAACCTTAAACATCTAGACTTTCGCTTGCTTTCTGACTCTCTTCTCCCACTCTCTACCATCTGTTCCCTCCAAGACCCAGATGCTGCAACCACCCTATATAACACCACAATAAGTGCAGCTCTGGACACTGTTGCCCCCCTCACACACAACAAAACCCAAAAAATTAACAGACAACCCTGGCACACCAACCTGACCAAAAAACTCAGACAAGCTTCCAGGGCTGCTGAGCGGCGATGGAAGAAATCCCATTCAAAAGATCATTTCACCGCATACAAGCAATACCTCCTCATATTTAAATCCTCACTCGCTGATGCAAAACAGGCCTACTTCTCATCTCTCATATCTGCCCTGGCCCACAGCCCTAAACAACTTTTTAGCACTTTTAACTCCCTTCTCCGTCCCCCAGCGCCCCCACCCTCTCCTCTCTTCTCAGCTGAGGACTTTGCCAAATATTTCAAACAAAAGATAGTCAACATCAGAGAAAGCTTCACTACACAGTCCCCACAGACCCTCTATACAACTGCTCGGTCCTCTTCTCCCAAAACCCGCTTCTCCACCATTACAGAAGAAAAACTCTCAACTCTACTCTCCAGATCACATCTCACCACCTGTGCACTTGACCCAATCCCATCCCACCTCATCCCTAACCTCACCACAGTGTTTATCCCAGCCCTAACTCATCTCTTCAACCTATCACTAACCTCTAGTGTCTTCCCCTCTGCTTTTACGCTACCATTACACCCGTCCTCAAAAAGCCTTCACTTGACCCATCTTCTTTGTCCAGTTATCGCCCCATATCACTGCTTCCATATGCCTCAAAGCTACTTGAACAACATGTCCATTCTGAACTGTCCTCTCAACTTTCCTCCTGCTCCCTCTTTGACTGCCTACAATCTGGCTTCCGACCCCACCATTCGACTGAGACTGCCCTCACCAAAGTCACCAATGACCTACTGACAGCCAAAACCAAGAAACAATACTCTGTCCTCCTTCTCCTTGACCTGTCCTATGCCTTCGACACTGTTGACCACTCCCTTCTGTTGCAAACTCTCTCATCTCTTGGCATCACTGACCTGGCCCTCTCCTGGATCACATCATACCTCACAGACTGGACGTTTAGCGTCTCCCACTCCCGCACCACCTCCTCGTCTCATTCCCTCTCTGTTGGTGTCCCGCAAGGCTCTGTCCTAGGACCCCTGCTCTTCTCTATCTACACTTTTGGCCTGGGACAGCTCATAGAGTCCCATGGCTTTCAGTATCACTCCTACGCTGACGACACACAAATCTACCTCTCTGGTCCAGACATCACCACCTTACTATCCAGAATTACACAATGTCTATCTTCTATATCATCCTTCTTCTCCTCTCGCTTTCTAAAACTTAACATGGATAAAACAGAATTCATCCTCTTTCCCCTATCTTGCTCAACCCCCCCAACAGACCTATCTATCACGATCAATGGCTGCACACTCTCCCCGGTCAACCAAGTCCGCCGTCTTGGAGTGACCTTGGATTCTGCCCTCTCCTTCAGACCGCACATCCAAGCACTTTCCACCACCTGCCGCCTCCAACTCAAAAACATCTCCCGCATCCGTGCTTTCCTTAACTTTGAATCTGCGAAAATGCTTGTACATGCCCTCATCATCTCCCGCCTAGACTACTGCAACACTCTCCTCTGTGGCCTTCCATCTAGCACTCTTGCACCCCTCCAATCTATCCTCAACTCTGCTGCCCGACTAATCCACCTCTCACCCTATTACTCCTCTGCCTCTCCCCTCTGCCAATCCCTTCACTAGCTCCCCATTGCCCAGCGAATTCACTTCAAAGTACTAACAAATACATACAAGGCCGTCCATAACCTGTCCCCTCCCTACATCTTTGAGCTACTTTCCCGATACACCCCCACACGCACTCTCCGATCCTTACAAGACCTCCTTCTCTCCTCTCCTCTTATCGCCTCTTCCCACAATCGACTCCAAGATTTCTCCCGTGCATCCCCCATACTCTGAAACTCGCTACCCCAACATATCAGACTCTCACCTACAGTGGAATCCTTCAAAAGAAACCTGAAAACCCACCTCTTCAGACAAGCCTACAACCAGTGACCCTGCTGCCTCCATACCGCCATGACCAACTTCACCCACACCTACTGTGTCCTTCTCCTATACCATGTAGATTGTAAGCCCTCACGGGCAGGGCCCTCTCTCCTTCTGTACCAGTTTGTAACTCGTCTTGTTTATGATTAGTGCAATTGTCTGTATTATGTATGTATACCTCTTCTCATATGTACAGCGCTATGGAATGAATGGCGCTTTAATAATAATAAATAATAATAATAATAATAATAATAGTGATACCTGACAAAATAGTTATTACTTTACTTTATTTTCCCTATGTCTACTTTATGTTGGCTTCATTTTGTAAATGTCATTTCATTTTTTTAGGATGTTAGAAGGCTTAGAATTGTAGAAGCACCAGCTCAGCTATAAAGTGATTTAGAGGGGCTTACATAATGGAAACCACCCATCAATGACTCCATTTTAGAAACTACACCCCTCAAATTATTCAAAACAAACTTTGTTAACTTTTTTTGTAGATTTTTTATGTTAATTTTTTTTCTTGCAACACAGCAAGTGTTAACAGCAAAATAAACCTCAATATACATTACTCTGATTCTGCAGTTTACAGAAATACCCCATATGTTGTGGTAAACTGCTGTAGGGGCACATGCAGTGGTCAGAAGGAAAGGAGCACCATATGGTTTTTGGAGGTAGATTTTGCTAGAATGTTTTTTGGGCACCATTTTGTATTTGAAGAGACCCTGACGTACCCCTACAGTCAAAACCCTCATAAAGTGACCCTATTTTGGAAACTACACCCCTCAAAGAATATTTTAAGCGGTGCACTGAGCACTTTGACCCCATAAGATTTTTACGGAATTTGGAAACACTTGGCTGTAAAAATGAAAAGTTTAATTTCTTCCAATAAAATGATGTTTTAGCCCCAAATTTTTCATTTTCACAAGGGGTAACAGGAGAAAAAGCACCCCATAATTTTCTACCCATTTTCTCCTGAATACGGCAACACCCCATATGTGGTATTAAACTGTTGTGGGGGCACATGGCAGGACTCAGAAAAGAAGGAGTGACATATGGCTTTTGCAGCGCAGATTTTGATGGATTGGTTTATGGGTTTGTTAATTGGTTTATTTGTTTTTATTTTTTGAGTGATTGTCTTATGTGGGGGGTTCATCTTTTGCAAGATGGTGTGATGTTTTCATTTGTGCCATTTTGGGGTATATATGACTTTTTGATCACTCGATATTATGCATTTTGTAAGGCGGGTTCATCTTTTGCAAGATGGGGTGATGTTTTCATTTGTGCCATTTTGGGATATATATGACTTTTTGATCACTCGATATTATGCATTTTGTAAGGCGAGGTAACAAAAAAATGACTGTTCTGGCATAGTTTTTATTTATTTTATTTTTACAGCGTTCACCTAACAGAGTATATCATGTGAGTATATAATTTTTATAGAGCATGTTGTTACGTTCGCGGCGATGCCTAATGTGTCTACTATGTTTAAAAAGCATTTTTGAACAGAATAAAAATCGTATTTTTGTGCTGCAAATTTTTTGGGCGATTGTCTTAGGTAGGGTCTAATTTTTTTGTGGGATGAGATGACGTTTGGTTGGTACCATTTTGGAGTACATACAACTTTTTGATCACTTGGTATTAGTTGTGAAGCAAGATGACAAAAAATGGCTGTTTTGGCACTGATTTTACTTTTATTTTTTTACAGCGTTCACTTGAGGGGTCATATCATGCGATATTTTTATAGAGCAGTTTCTTACAGACACGGCAATACCCAATGTGTCTATTATTTTTATTTTTGGGAAGTTTTAACCACCTCAGCCCCCAGTGCTTAAACACCCTGAAAGACCAGGCCACTTTTTACACTTCTGACCTACACTACTTTCACGGTTTATTGCTCGGTCATGCAACTTACCACCCAAATGAATTTTACCTCCTTTTCTTCTCACTAATAGAGCTTTCATTTGGTGGTATTTCATTGCTGCTGACATTTTTACTTTTTTTGTTATTAATCGAAATTTTACGATTTTTTTGCAAAAAAATGACATTTTTCACTTTCAGTTGTAAAATTTTGCAAAAAAAAACGAGATCCATATATAAATTTTGCTCTAAATTTATTGTTCTACATGTCTTTGATAAAAAAAAAATGTTTGGGTAAAAAAAAAATGGTTTGGGTAAAAGTTATAGCGTTTACAAACTATGGTACAAAAATGTGAATTTCCGCTTTTTGAAGCAGCTCTGACTTTCTGAGCACCTGTCATGTTTCCTGAGGTTCTACAATGCCCAGACAGTACAAATACCCCACAAGTGACCCCATTTTGGAAAGTAGACACCCTAAGGTATTCGCTGATGGGCATAGTGAGTTCATAGAACTTTTTATTTTTTGTCACAAGTTAGCGGAAAATTATGATTTTTTTTTTTTTTTCTTACAAAGTCTCATATTCCACTAACTTGTGACAAAAAATAAAAAGTTCGATGAACTCACTATGCCCATCACGAAATACCTTGGGGTCTCTTCTTTCCAAAATGTGGTCACTTGTGGGGTAGTTATACTGCCCTGGCATTCTAGGGGCACAAATGTGTGGTAAGGAGTTTGAAATCAAATTCTGTAAAAAATGACCAGTGAAATCCGAAAGGTGCTCTTTGGAATATGGGCCCCTTTGCCCACCTAGGCTGCAAAAAAGTGTCACACATGTGGTATCTCTGTATTCAGGAGAAGTTGAGGAATGTGTTTTGGGGTGTCTTTTTACATATACCCATGCTGGGTGAGATAAATATCTTGGTCAAATGCCAACTTTGTATAAAAAAAATGGGAAAAGTTGTCTTTTGCCAAGATATTTCTCTCACCCAGCATGGGTATATGTAAAATGACACCACAAAACACATTCCCCAACTTCTCCTGAGTACGGAGATACCAGATGTGTGACACTTTTTTGCAGCCTAGGTGGGCAAAGGGGCCCATATTCCAAAGAGCACCTTTCGGATTTCACTGGTCATTTTTTACAGAATTTGATTTCAAACTCCTTACCACACATTTGGGCCCCTAGAATGCCAGGGCAGTATAACTACCCCACAAGTGACCCCATTTTGGAAAGAAGACACCCCAAGGTATTCGCTGATGGGCATAGTGAGTTCATGGAAGTTTTTATTTTTTGTCACAAGTTAGTGGAATATGAGACTTTGTAAGAAAAAAAAAAAATCATCATTTTCCACTAACTTGTGACAAAAAATAAAAAATTCTAGGAACTCGCCATGCCCCTCACAGAATACCTTGGGGTGTCTTCTTTCCAAAATGGGGTCACTTGTGGGGTAGTTATACTGCCCTGGCATTTTCCAGGGGCCCTAATGTGTGGTAAGTAGGTAAATGACCTGTGAAATCCGAAAGGTGCTCTTTGGAATGTGGGCCCATTTGCCCACCTAGGCTGCAAAAAAGTGCCACACATGTGGTATCGCCGTACTCGGGAGAAGTTGGGGAATGTGTTTTGGGGTGTCATTTTACATATACCCATGCTGGGTGAGATAAATATCTTGGTCAAATGCCAACTTTGTATAAAAAAATGGGAAAAGTTGTCTTTTGCCAAGATATTTCTCTCACCCAGCATGGGTATATGTAAAATGACACCCCCAAAACACATTCCCCAACTTCTCCTGAGTACGGCGATACCACATGTGTGACACTTTTTTGCAGCCTAAATGCGCAAAGGGGCCCACATTCCTTTTATGAGGGCATTTTTAGACATTTGGATCCCAGACTTCTTCTCACGCTTTAGGGCCCCTAGAATGCCAGGGCAGTATAAATACCCCACATGTGACCCCATTTTGGAAAGAAGACACCCCAAGGTATTCAATGAGGGGCATGGCGAGTTCATAGAAATTTATTTTTTTTGCCACAAGTTAGCGGAAATTGATTTTATTTATTTTTTTCTCACAAAGTGTCCCTTTCCGCTAACTTGGGACAAAAATTTCAATCTTTCATGGACTCAATATGCCCCTCACGGAATACCTGGGGGTGTCTTCTTTCCGAAATGGGGCCACATGTGGGGTATTTATACTGCCCTGGCATTCTAGGGGCCCTAAAGCGTGAGAAGAAGTCTGGAATATAAATGTCAAAAAATTTTTACGCATTTGGATTCCGTGAGGGGTATGGTGAGTTCATGTGAGATTTAATTTTTTGACACAAGTTAGTGGAATATGAGACTTTGTAAGAAAAAAATAATAATTTCCGCTAACTTGGGCTAAAATAATTTCTGAATGGAGCCTTACAGAGGGGTGGTCAATGACAGGGGGGTGATCAATGACAGGGGGGTAATCAATGACAGGGGGGTGATCAGGGAGTCTATATGGGGTGATCACCACAGTCATTGATCATGCCCCTGTAAGGCTCCATTCAGACGTCCGTGTGCGTTTTGCGGATCCGATCCATCTATCAGTGGATCCGTAAAAATCATGCGGACGTCTGAATGGAGCTTTACAGGGGTGTGATCAATGACAGGGGGGTAATCAATGACAGGGGGGTGATCAGGGAGTCTATATGGGGTGATCACCACAGTCATTGATCATGCCCCTGTAAGGCTCCATTCAGACGTCCGTGTGCGTTTTGCGGATCCGATCCATCTATCAGTGGATCCGTAAAAATCATGCGGACGTCTGAATGGAGCTTTACAGGGGGTTGATCAATGACAGGGGGGTAATCAATGACAGGGGGGTAATCAGGGAGTCTATATGGGATGATCAGGGGTGATCAAGGGTGAATAAGGGGTTAATAAGTGACGGGGGGGGGGTGTAGTGTAGTGTGGTGCTTGGTGCAACCTATTACTGAGCTGCCTGTGTCCTCTGGTGGTCGATCCAAACAAAGGGGACCACCAGAGGACCAGGTAGCAGGTATATTAGACGCTGTTATCAAAACAGCGTCTAATATACCTGTTAGGGGTTAAAAAAATCACATTTCCAGCCTGCCAGCGAACGATCGCCGCTGGCAGGCTGGAGATCCACTTTCTTACCTTCCGTTCCTGTGAGCGCGCGCGCCTGTGTGCGCGCGTTCACAGGAAATCTCGCGTCTCGCGAGAGGACGCGCCGGCGCGTCCACTCGGAATCAATCAACCACCTCCAGGACGCGTCTGTGCGTACAGCGGTCCGGAGGTGGTTAAACAGTGAAGGCATTTTTGAATAGCATATAAAATCTTGTTTTTGTGTTGCCATGTTCTGAAGGCCATTTTTATTATTATTTTTCTGGTGATTGTCTTAGGTAGGATCTCATTTTTTGCAGGATGACATGACGGTTTTATTGGTTCTAATTTGGAGTACATACGACTTTTTGATCACTCGGTATTACACTTTTTGTAAAGCAAATGCAAAAAAATGGCTGTTTTGGCACTGTTTTTATTTTTAGCTTTTTACAGTATTCACCTAAGGGGGCATATCCTGTGATATTTTTATAGAGCAGGTTGTTACGGACACGGCGATACCCAATGTGTCTATTATTTATTTATATTTTTTAAGTTTTACACAGTAAAAACATTTTTGAAAAGAAAAATACCTTGTTTTTGTGTTTCCATTTTCTAAAAGCCACGGTAATCTTATTATTTTTTTTTTTTGTGATTTTCTTATGTAGAGTCTCATTTTTTGTGGGATGAGATGACTGTTTGATTGGTACCATTTTGGAGTACATACAACTTTTTGATCACTTGTGTTGGGATTTTCTCTGGTAGGCAGCTTAGCGGACGCAGTATACAGGCAATCACAAAGTCTTTAACTTATAGGGGTTGTGCAGGGCAAGGTCTCTTTTGTTTTGAATAACACACTGCCGGGCTGATGTGCAGGCTGTTTTACTGGCTAGGGCACCGCTAAATCCCGCCCATCAGTGCCGGTGATGTCACCGAGGTTCCTGGCGGCCCAATGGAGAGCCCCGGTACGTCACTAGATCTCCAAAAAATGCCTTTGCCCTGCGCGAATTAGTGCAGGGCAAAGGAGAGCATCAGAGCATGAACTCCGATGCTCATGTCAGGGGGGCTGCCGGGGGAAAAATGGAAGGATGTCCGGATTCAGCTTTGAACCCGGACAACCCCTTTAAATAGTTTAGTCCCACACTTTTACAAACTATGGTACAAAAATGTGAATTTCCGCTTTTTGAAGCAGCTCTGACTTTCTGAGCACCTGTCATGTTTCCTGAGGTTCTACAATGCCCAGACAGTACAAATACCCCACAAATGACCCCATTTTGGAAAGTAGACACCCTAAGGTATTCGCTGATGGGCATAGTGAGTTCATAGAACTTTTTATTTTTTGTCACAAGTTAGCGGAAAATTATGATTTTTTTTTTTTTTTTCTTACAAAGTCTCATATTCCACTAACTTGTGACAAAAAATAAAAAGTTCGATGAACTCACTATGCCCATCACGAAATACCTTGGGGTCTCTTCTTTCCAAAATGGGGTCACTTGTGGGGTAGTTATACTGCCCTGGCATTCTAGGGGCCCAAATGTGTGGTAAGGAGTTTGAAATCAAATTCTGTAAAAAATGACCAGTGAAATCCGAAAGGTGCTCTTTGGAATATGGGCCCCTTTGCCCACCTAGGCTGCAAAAAAGTGTCACACATGTGGTATCTCTGTATTCAGGAGAAGTTGAGGAATGTGTTTTGGGGTGTCTTTTTACATATACCCATGCTGGGTGAGATAAATATCTTGGTCAAATGCCAACTTTGTATAAAAAAAATGGGAAAAGTTGTCTTTTGCCAAGATATTTCTCTCACCCAGCATGGGTATATGTAAAATGACACCACAAAACACATTCCCCAACTTCTCCTGAGTACGGAGATACCAGATGTGTGACACTTTTTTGCAGCCTAGGTGGGCAAAGGGGCCCATATTCCAAAGAGCACCTTTCGGATTTCACTGGTCATTTTTTACAGAATTTGATTTCAAACTCCTTACCACACATTTGGGCCCCTAGAATGCCAGGGCAGTATAACTACCCCACAAGTGACCCCATTTTGGAAAGAAGACACCCCAAGGTATTCGCTGATGGGCATAGTGAGTTCATGGAAGCTTTTATTTTTTGTCACAAGTTAGTGGAATATGAGACTTTGTAAGAAAAAAAAAAAAAAAAAAAATCATCATTTTCCACTAACTTGTGACAAAAAATAAAAAATTCTAGGAACTCGCCATGCCCCTCACAGAATACCTTGGGGTGTCTTCTTTCCAAAATGGGGTCACTTGTGGGGTAGTTATACTGCCCTGGCATTTTCCAGGGGCCCTAATGTGTGGTAAGTAGGTAAATGACCTGTGAAATCCGAAAGGTGCTCTTTGGAATGTGGGCCCATTTGCCCACCTAGGCTGCAAAAAAGTGCCACACATGTGGTATCGCCGTACTCGGGAGAAGTTGGGGAATGTGTTTTGGGGTGTCATTTTACATATACCCATGCTGGGTGAGATAAATATCTTGGTCAAATGCCAACTTTGTATAAAAAAATGGGAAAAGTTGTCTTTTGCCAAGATATTTCTCTCACCCAGCATGGGTATATGTAAAATGACACCCCCAAAACACATTCCCCAACTTCTCCTGAGTACGGCGATACCACATGTGTGACACTTTTTTGCAGCCTAAATGCGCAAAGGGGCCCACATTCCTTTTATGAGGGCATTTTTAGACATTTGGATCCCAGACTTCTTCTCACGCTTTAGGGCCCCTAGAATGCCAGGGCAGTATAAATACCCCACATGTGACCCCATTTTGGAAAGAAGACACCCCAAGGTATTCAATGAGGGGCATGGCGAGTTCATAGAAATTTATTTTTTTTGCCACAAGTTAGCGGAAATTGATTTTATTTATTTTTTTCTCACAAAGTGTCCCTTTCCGCTAACTTGGGACAAAAATTTCAATCTTTCATGGACTCAATATGCCCCTCACGGAATACCTGGGGGTGTCTTCTTTCCGAAATGGGGCCACATGTGGGGTATTTATACTGCCCTGGCATTCTAGGGGCCCTAAAGCGTGAGAAGAAGTCTGGAATATAAATGTCAAAAATTTTTTACGCATTTGGATTCCGTGAGGGGTATGGTGAGTTCATGTGAGATTTAATTTTTTGACACAAGTTAGTGGAATATGAGACTTTGTAAGAAAAAAATAATAATTTCCGCTAACTTGGGCTAAAATAATTTCTGAATGGAGCCTTACAGAGGGGTGATCAATGACAGGGGGGTGATCAATGACAGGGGGGTAATCAATGACAGGGGGGTGATCAGGGAGTCTATATGGGGTGATCACCACAGTCATTGATCATGCCCCTGTAAGGCTCCATTCAGACGTCCGTGTGCGTTTTGCGGATCCGATCCATCTATCAGTGGATCCGTAAAAATCATGCGGACGTCTGAATGGAGCTTTACAGGGGTGTGATCAATGACAGGGGGGTAATCAATGACAGGGGGGTGATCAGGGAGTCTATATGGGGTGATCACCACAGTCATTGATCATGCCCCTGTAAGGCTCCATTCAGACGTCCGTGTGCGTTTTGCGGATCCGATCCATCTATCAGTGGATCCGTAAAAATCATGCGGACGTCTGAATGGAGCTTTACAGGGGGTTGATCAATGACAGGGGGGTAATCAGGGAGTCTATATGGGATGATCAGGGGTGATCAAGGGTGAATAAGGGGTTAATAAGTGACGGGGGGGGGGGTGTAGTGTAGTGTGGTGCTTGGTGCAACATATTACTGAGCTACCTGTGTCCTCTGGTGGTCGATCCAAACAAAGGGGACCACCAGAGGACCAGGTAGCAGGTATATTAGACACTGTTATCAAAACAGCGTCTAATATACCTGTTAGGGGTTAAAAAAATCACATCTCCAGCCTGCCAGCGAACGATCGCCGCTGGCAGGCTGGAGATCCACTTTCTTACCTTCCGTTCCTGTGAGCGCGCGCGCCTGTGTGCGCGCGTTTACAGGAAATCTCGCGTCTCTCGTCCACTCGGAATCAATCAACCACCTCCAGGACGCGTCTGTGCGTACAGCGGTCCGGAGGTGGTTAAACAGTGAAGGCATTTTTGAATAGCATATAAAATCTTGTTTTTGTGTTGCCATGTTCTGAAGGCCATTTTTATTATTATTTTTCTGGTGATTGTCTTAGGTAGGATCTCATTTTTTGCAGGATGACATGATGGTTTTATTGGTTCTAATTTGGAGTACATACGACTTTTTGATCACTCGGTATTACACTTTTTGTAAAGCAAATGCAAAAAAATGGCTGTTTTGGCACTGTTTTTATTTTTAGCTTTTTACAGTATTCACCTAAGGGGGCATATCCTGTGATATTTTTATAGAGCAGGTTGTTACGGACACGGCGATACCCAATGTGTCTATTATTTATTTATATTTTTTAAGTTTTACACAGTAAAAACATTTTTGAAAAGAAAAATACCTTGTTTTTGTGTTACCATTTTCTAAAAGCCACGGTAATCTTATTATTTTTTTTTTTTGTGATTTTCTTATGTAGAGTCTCATTTTTTGTGGGATGAGATGACTGTTTGATTGGTACCATTTTGGAGTACATACAACTTTTTGATCACTTGTGTTGGGATTTTCTCTGGTAGGCAGCTTAGCGGACGCAGTATACAGGCAATCACAAAGTCTTTAACTTATAGGGGTTGTGCAGGGCAAGGTCTCTTTTGTTTTGAATAACACACTGCCGGGCTGATGTGCAGGCTGTTTTACTGGCTAGGGCACCGTTAAATCCCGCCCATCAGTGCCGGTGATGTCACCGAGGTTCCTGGCGGTCCAATGGAGAGCCCCGGTACGTCACTAGATCTCCAAAAAATGCCTTTGCCCTGCGCGACTTAGTGCAGGGCAAAGGAGAGCATCAGAGCATGAACTCCGATGCTCATGTCAGGGGGGCTGCCGGGGGAAAAATGGAAGGATGTCCGGATTCAGCTTTGAACCCGGACAACCCCTTTAAATAGTTTAGTCCCACACTTTTTAAACTTATTAAACTTTTTGTGAATCAAGGTGATAAAAAATGGCTGTTTTGGCACAGTTTGTATTTTTAGATTTTTACAGTATTCGCCTGAGGGGGAATATCATGTGATATTTTTATAGAGCCGCTTGTTACGGACAAGGCGATACCCAATGTGTCTATTATTAAAAACATTTTTAAAAAGAAAAATATCTTGTTTTTGTGTTGCCATTTTCTGAGAGCCACGTTCTTTATTTTTATTTTTTTAACAATTGTCTTATGTAGGGTCTAATTTTTTGTGGGATGAGATGACGGTTTGATTGGTACAATTTTGAAGTACGTACGACTTTTTGATCACTTAGTATTACACAGGGTGGATCATTTTTATAGAGCCGGTCGATACGGAAGCGGCGATACCTAATATGTCTACTTTAAAAAAAATTCCCTATTTTTTTTCAATTTTTTTTTTATGAGCTCCCTCCCTCCACACACATTGTACATGCCGCGGTCAGCACTGACCACAGTACATCTAGGGTTAATGCGCCGGCATCGGTGAAAACACATATGCTGGCGCATACAACAGGGGCACGTCTAACAGGAATAGCCGGACCCCTGCTGCTGATCATGGGGGGGGGGGGGGGGGGGTGCAGCTACTTCACCCGCCCGATCAGAGCGCAGTAGCTGTACGGCAGGATTTAAGTCACAGTCTGCAGCGCAGTGCAGTTACTACGCTGGTATCCTACGGATTGAAGAAGAGCATGTTTTGGAGGGAAAAAGCTAGACTTGTTTACAGTCAAAACCAGACATACTGACCTTTTGAATGTTTGGTTTAGCTCTGTTGTTATGTCTGGAAACTTGTTTTTGTCTGGAAAAACTGCTGTGTCATTGCCATTGAGTATCATTTGAACTCTAATGTAAGTGTATGACTGACCGGAATGATAACTTTATAATTGTTTGTGCTGAGCTTCTCCACTCCACCCCTCCCACTAGAAGGTTCCAGTCTAGCTCGAAATAGTATATAAGGAGAGCAGTCAGAGCCCTTAGGCTGTGTTAACACGGGCGTCACATTTTGGCTCAGGATGCGTCCCGGGTGCATTGCGGCAAACCCGCGCGAGTAGGTACGCAATTTCAGTCAGTTTTGACTGCGATTGTGTTCCGTTGTTCAGTTTTTATCGCGCGGGTCCAATGCATTTTGCAAGCGCGTGATAAAAAAACTGAATGTGGTACCCAGACCCGAACTTCTTCACTGAAGTTCAGGTTTGGGTTCAAAGTTGTGTAGATTGTATTATTTTCCCTTTTATACCATGGTTATAAGGGAAAATAATAGCATTTTTAATAAAGAATGCTTAGTAAAATAGGGCTGGAGGGGTTAAAAAAAAATATATAATAATTTAACTCACCTTAATCCACTTGTTCGCACAGCCCGGCTTCTCTTCTTTCTTCTTTCTTCAGGACCTGGGTAAAGGACCGTTGATGATATCACTGCGCTTATCACATGGTCCATCACATGATTCATCACCATGATGAGCGCAGTGACGTCACCACAGGTGCTTTTCCTCCTGCACAGCAAAGAAGAAGTGGATTAAGGTGAGTAAAATTATTATTATTTTTTTTTAACCCCTCCAGCCCTATTTTACTAGGCATTCTGTATTAAGAATGCTATTATTTTCCCTTATAACCATGTTATAAGGGAAAATAATAATGATCGGGTCTCCATCCTGATCATCTCCTAGCAACCATGCGTGAAAATCGCACCGCATCTGCACTTGCTTGCGGATGCTTGCGATTTTCACGCAGCCCCATTCACTTCTATGGGGCCTGCGTTGCTTGAAAAACGCAAAAAATATGCGTGAAAATCACCGCTCATGTGCACTGCCCCATAGAAATGAATGGGTCCGGATTCAGTGCGGGTGCAATGCGTTAGTGTTCTGCAGTTAAGGACCAGTGCTTGGACGGGGAGACTCATGTTAGTGACCAGAAGAAGACACTGGAATGGGGTCGCTGAGCCATAGACCCTGGGTCACCAGCCCTGTGACCAAGGAGCCACCCAGACTACTGAGCTGCTGACCGTGGGCCTCCAGCCTTTGACCACGGTACCAGCCTTCTAAAGAGAGAGAGGGACAGCTAGCTCAGACCTTTCCTCAGCATGAAACCCTTCTTTTGCCAGGGAGGAAACAGGAAAAGCCAGTCTATGCCTTGCCTGTATAGTTCTGTACCTGAATTTCTCCAGTAAAGAAGCGCACTGGTTTACTGCAGACCCTGACTCTCTGGACTTATTTCCTTTTGGGGTGTACCATGACTTACCATCCCTTCTGGAGAGCAGCAACACTTGGTGACAGGGCTGCAGCTATCAACTATTTTTGTAATTGAGTATTCTATTGATTACTCGAACGATTAATCGAGTACTCTAATAACAAAAAACTAATTAAAAGAACATTTTTCTTTATGAAAACTCATCAGCCGCCCCCCCCCCCAGTGCCATCAGCTTCCCACCAGTGCCATCAGGTTCTCCCTCAGTGTCAACAGCTGCCCCTCCAGTACCATCAGCTTTCCCCCCAGTGCCACCATCTCCCCCTCCTTGCCATGTCCCCAGGTCCAGTGAAATAGAATACTTACCTCTCCTGTAGGGGCATCTTCTTCCCTGTGCGCTGCACTGTCGCTCTGACGTCAGACAGGCGGGTGAATACAGGCCGGTGGGTAACTACGAAGTGGTGAGTAGTAGCAAGCGCTTCACTCGCGCTCCATGTTCACATGACATAAGCAAATCCTCGATCCAAAAAATTAGCATTGAGGATTTTTTTGTGTCGAGTTACTCAATTCAATCGAGTAATCGTTTCAGCCCTAATTGGTGACTAGTGATGGACGAACATCTGCCGGGGTGGTTCGCGATCAAATGTTCGCGAACCGCAAGTTCGCAGCGGGTCCCATTCATTTTAATGGCAGGCGAACCTGAAAAACCTTCAGCTCATGTTTGCAGCCAAGAAATAATTACTAGAACTGCACAAATAGTCCCACAACATGGACAGTGACATACCAGATGTATTATTCAAATTTGCGATCTCCATTTATTATTTTTTTCAATGCGAAATATCGGTAATATAATTTTTCGCGTACGCGCATGCGCGAATGCACTATACAGTACCCAAATGCACTATAAAGAAAGTATATAACACCCCGCTTCAATCAGTTTTTTGGGGGGGCCACTGGTATATCACACTAGTAGAAATAATTTGTTCCAATAACGCTTGTCCCTCTATATACCTGCAGTATCGCAGCAGAACCGCACACAACTGCCGCACAATACAAATACACTATAATATACTTTCTAACATAGAAAGTATATTATAACATTGTACAAGGAAGGCAATCCATTAGAATATACATAAAGATAAAACGTAACCTTTAATAATTTGACTATGAGGGTTCATTCACACGTCCGTAAGTGTTTTGCGGATCCGCAAAACACGGACACTGGCAATGTGCATTCCGCAATTTGTGGACCGCACATCGCCGGCACTATAATAGAAAATGCTTAATCTTGTCTGCAATTGCGTAGATCATCAGCATCTGATCGGCGGCGGTCCGACACCCAGGACCCCTGCCGATCAGCTGTTTGAGAAGGCAGCGGCGCTCCAGCAGCGGCGCGGCCTTCTCACTGTTTACCGCTGGCCCAGTGACGTCACGACTAGTATCAACTAGCGTGGGCGGGGCTAAGCTCCATTCAAGTGAACAGAGCTTAGCCCCGCCCACGCTAGTTGATACTAGTCGTGACGTCACTGGGCCAGCGGTAAACAGCGAGAAGGCCGTGGCGCTGCTGAAGCGTCGCTGCCTTCTCAAGCAGCTGATCGGCGGGGGTCCCAGGTGTCGTACCCCCGCCGATCAGATGCTGATCATTTATCCAGAGGATAGATCATCAGTTAAAACAAAGTGCAGAACCACTTTAAGCAAAAAGCATAGATGTGGTAGGCAATAACAAGTGCTCGGCGGCACCAAATCAGAAACCATATGTCCTACCACAATCCTGGGGGTTCCAGTGCACATCCATGAATCCAGGAGGGAAAGCAAAAACCATCTATCCCTGGGCTAGATGATGATGTGGTATTGAAGGACAGGGTGGGCAAAGAACTGTCCCTGATATTGCCCTACAAGGGGGTGCTATTCTGGCCCTGATAGCCTAACCACAGACCACAGACCTGTCCGGAACCTTACCCTATATAAAAATGGCGCTAGTAAGCCCCTAGCCCCCTGACTTCCAGGTGATCACTATATAGATCTATGTGTTTTTGACTCATTATAAAAGTATAAGTATATCGCACCCCTCTGTGTATCACACATATCGATAGCACACCTATACCAGTCCTTAAAATGACTTTTGTGACCCTATTAGCTAGCATTTGGTGTCCCTAACAGCCTGTCCCTGCTCCACACAGCAACCTCTCCCTACACGGGCAAAACACTAAATGTAAAATGGCGGTCAGATCAGGTTTATTTATAAGGTAGGGGGTATGTCCATGTGCTGAAATGTCTCAATTGGCTGTCCTGTACCACCTGATGGATGTGTCATGGGTCAAAGTTCTTCATAATGTAAAAGAATATGGCGGGCGCGAATTTCTCCATATGTTCGCATGTTCGGCGAATTGCGAAAACGCAAAGTTTGCCGCGAAACGACCGCCGGGCGAACCGCAAGGCCATCTCTATTGGTGACACCTCGAAGATGTCCGGGGGACACAGCATAGTGTTTAGGCCACCCCAAACCCGGCCACTGCACAAATATACAGAAATAAACTCCCTGAGAGATGACAGGAACAGAATGATGATGGCAAATGGATGAAGGAGGTGGTAGTCCAGCATTGGAGCTCTTGGGAGATGGTAGACAACCCCTTTAAGGCTGCATGCACACGGCCTTTGTGCGGCTTTTCCGTGCATTGAGGACCACAATTTGCGATCCCCAATGCACGTGCAACGTCCGTGTGGCGGGCGGGACGGATCGAAACCCTTTCAACTTGAATTGGTCCGTGATCCGTCCGCACCGCAAAAAAAATAGAACATTTTTTTGCGGTGCGGAGGCACGGACATAAACACCATGGAAGCACTCCGTAGTGCTTCCGTGGGATTCCGTGCCTCAGTTCCGCACCGCAACTCCGGATTGCGAACCCATTCAAGTAAATGGATCCGCGTCCGTGATGCGGGGAGCACACGGCCGGTGCCCGCATATTGCGGACCCGCAGTTTACAGGCCGCAATACGGCCACGGCTGGGCAACGGCCATGTGCATGAGGCCAAAGACAGGGTTTTGATTGTTGATTTCAGGCTTGTTGATTTCCCTACTACACAGGTAAGAAGCTATAGTATAGTTACCTGTTAATGTAATATTTGTCCTTTACTGTATTTACAGATATAGTAGAGTTAACACACATGCTTTATGAGACGTGTTATGTAAAACTAAATGCGTTAAGCAAATAACTTCAATTGCTTTTCAATGGCTTTTGTTTCAAGATAATGCGATGAGTTAAGAAATTAGAGTTAATATTTGTGTGTTAACCCTGTTACATCTGTAGGTGATATGTAAGTGAGTTTCATGAAACAGCAGTTGTTGGCTTATAACTTAGGCTACTTTTACACTCGCGTTTTGGTTTCCCTTTGTGAGATCCGTTTCAGGGCTCTCACAAGCGGTCCAAAACGGATCAGTTTTGCCCTAATGCTAAGGATCCATTCAGAATGCATCAGTTTGACTCCATTCCGCTCTGGAGGCGGACACTAAAACGCTGCTTGCAGCATTTTAGTGTCCGCCTGACGATGCGGAGGCAAACGGATCTGTCCTGACATACAATGTAAGTCAATGGGGACGGATCCATTTTCACTGACACAATAGAAAACGTTTCGGCAATGTTAAAGATAATACAAACAGATCCGTTCTGAACGGATGCATGTGGTTGTATTATCTGTGCGGATCCGTCTGTGCAGATCCATTACGGATCTGCACCAAACGCAAGTGTGAAAGTAGCCTAAAGGATGCTAATAAAGGTACTTTACAAAGTAGTTTAATGCTTGATTCCTTTATGTGTCAAAACTTTCCATTTTATGTTTCCCATTATTTCAATAATCCAGGTGAATAAATCTCCAGATATATATGGGACATTACCCCATTCTGCATGTTTTACGCCATGGTATAATCCTAAGGAACAAAGGGTACAATTTGATAAAAAGTCTAAAGGTATTGTATGTGCAGTAAAGGTATTTTATTTGCGGTATGGAAGATCTCACCCTGTATTAAATGGGTTATCCTGTCTGGGAGATATATCGCATATAAATGTGGGCCCTATGTGATCTGTGTATGTCCCTGGTGCTTGCCTGTTTTTAGAAGTCCTATGGCAGTGCATGAATGTTGGTCATCATGTGCAGCTTGCTCTCCATTTACTTTAGGACCCAGTTGTTGAGACAGGTCCCAGAGTTGAGGATGTGGGGGTGTCACACTTAGCAGACATTTATTACATATCCTATCGATCTGGCATAAATGTCCCAGATGGAAATATCCCTCTAAGCTTGTGATATCCAGTGCCTTTTATAATTTTAGTTTTTTAGACATAAATCCATGCTCTTCCAATTGCACTAGACTGTTTTATATGTATGTATATAGATAAGTTGGCACGCCGGTGATTTAGCTGGCGTGATGCTAGTGTCTATGGGAGGCGTCTCGTATCAAATGAGAAGAAAAGACCGGCACACACTTCTGAATTGCAGTGTATCTTCATTCATTGCCACATAATAGAAAACATGAGGCGCGTTTCGGCTCTAGTCTGAGCCTTCTTCAAACATGTGAATCTCATAATGCATACAAAATGGACACTGAAAGACTACTAGAGGACTCTGTGTGAATTATTTATAGGTTACCATTACAATGCAGGGGAGGGCTGGCAGCCTTAGTCCTGGGGGGCAAATCCAGTCAAGTGGCCCATTTTTATCCCTGCCCATTATTAAAAGCCCCTCCTACATATAATAGGCCACTCCCAACACACGCTGTACAGCTGACATTCTATTGTTGAGGCCTGTCTACACATCATACGGAGAGGGGAGGGTCTGTCCTGGCTGCACTGCCTGCTTATATAAGAAGCTACAGCCAGGAAGCTCTTCCGCTCTCCTCCCTCCCCTGATCCTGCTCAAGGCCTGTGGTTCCCCTCACCATCTGCCACCTCCCGTGGCCTGCTGCCCCCTTTCGTCGTCCTCACCCAGCTCTGAATCCTCCTTCTGCAAATGGCAGGGGGAGGAGCCGGAGCATCTCCTCTCCTACATAGCGCCCCATCCAGTGATGTCACCTTTGTTGTAGACGTTCTCTTTCCTCATCTTCTCCATTCTGACCAGACCGCCATGATGATTTTTCTGCCATCTCCCGTCTCTGCAGAGATTGAGAAACAGACATTAGTTTCCTGCCACCCCCAATACTATACTGCAGAAACAGTCCCCCTGGAAATACTACTACCACACAGATAGTGCCCCCAATACTGTACCCGCTATGCCCCCAATACTATACTGCAGAAACAGTACCCCTGGGAATACTACTACCACACAGATAGTGCCCCCTTAAACAATTATTGGCACACAGTGCTCTAAAAAATAACTGCGCCCAGACACTAATAGTATAAAGATAATGTCCCCCAAAAATAATTGTGCTAAGCTGATACTATGCCAGGGTGCCCCCAAAGTAACAGTGCTCCCCAAAATCCCACCAATAGAAATAATTCTCTGCCAGAGCACACTTAGTAGTAATAATGCCCCTATAGTGCCCTAGTAATCATGTTCCTCATAGCCCCCCAGTAGTAGTAAAGCTCCCCATAATACCCCCTAGTAGTACTAATTTTCCCTATAATATGACAGTACATGAAATACCCCCGCTTAGTGCCCTCAGTTGAGCTAATGTCCCCATAATGTATGTCAGTATAAAATACCCCTATATAGTGCCCCTGTAAATGCCCTCATAGTGCTCCTCTCCCCCTTCCCCATAGTGTCCCCCATAATATGCCAGTAAAAAAATGCCACTTAGTGCCCCCAGCAGATGCCCCTATAGTGCTCCTCTCCCCCACAATGTGCCAGTAAAAAAATGACCCTTCTAAGTTCCACCATATGCCCCAATAGAGCTCCACTCCCCCATAGTGCCCCCAAATAATGCCCCATAGTGCCGCTCTCCCCTATAGTGCCTTTCATAATGTGCCAGTAAAAAATGCCCCCTTAGTGCCACCAAATGCCATAGTGCCCCCCATAATGTTCCAATACAAAAGGCCCCTTTAGAGCCCCCACTTCCCCATAATGCCCCCAAATAATACCCCTATAGTAACACCAGATGCCCCATAGTGCTGCTCTCCCCTATAGTGCCCCCCAGAATGTGCCAATAATTAAAAAAAGCCCCTTTAGAGCCCTCAGATACCCCCATAGTGCTCCTCTCCCCCATGGTGCCCCCCCCATAATGTGCCACTAAGAAATGCCCCCATAGTGCCAGCTCCTCCAATAGTGCCAGCTCCCCCCCATAGTGCCAGCTCCTTCCCCATAGTGTCAGCTCCTTCCCCATAGTGTCAGCTCCTTCCCCATAGTGCCAGCCCCCCCATAGTGCAAGCCCCCCTATAGTGCAAGCCCCCCTATAGTGCAAGCTCCCCCCCATAGTGCCAGCTCCTCCCCCATAGTGCCAGCTCCTCCCCCATAGTGCCAGCTCCTCCCCCCATAGTGCCAGCTCCCCCCCCATAGTGCCAGATCCCCCCCTATAGTGCCAGAGCCCCCCCTATAGTGCAAGCCCCCCCATAGTGCCAGAACCCCCCCCCCCTCTTAGTGCCAGCCCCCCGCAAAGAAGAAAAAAAAAAAACACTAATACTTACCTCCATCAGCAGCGATGCAAGCCTCTTCCGGCCTGTGTCCCTGCTGTGTGCTGCCCGGCTCAGGCGTCTCGATGATAATGACGTCATCGCACTGCCTGAGCCGGCCTCTGATAGGCTGCAGGCATTAGTGCCTGCGGCCTATCAGAAGAACAGGGGAGGGACATGCCTCTCCCTCCCCTGCCCCACAGCACACAGCACGGCCGCAATTACATCCAGGGCCGCGCCGCCTGTGGTGATCGGCGGTGCGGCCCTGAAGAATAAAAAAATATATATAATAATTTTTTTAAAGACGGACGGCCCAGCGGCCGTTTATTTAGGGCGGCCTGGGGGGCAATTGCCTCCCTGCCCCCCGGCCCAGCCCGCCCCTGTTACAATGTGACATCATTAATGGATTTCGGGTGGGCTGTTTAAAAGTTTTGTGTGCATTATGGGATTCACATGTTTGGGGAAGGTTCAGACGAGAGTCGAAATGCATCACACATTTTCTATAATGTGGGAATAAATGAAGATACACTGCAATTCAGAAGTGAGTCAGAGCTACAAGGGTTCAAGCTAAAGCACATGCTTGGATGTAGCATTTCACTGGACTGCTCACTGAGAATGTGTTGCAGCTGCAAGAGCATCAGCTCAGTAGCCAAGTGCACAGCTTGTGATTGATAATGTACTGTATACTGTGGGAGTTGCTATTAAGAGATACATTCACGTGCTGGATGTACAGTAATGTGCAAAAGTTTTAGATGTGAAAAAAATTGTGCAAAGTAAGAATGCTTTATAAGATAGGAGTTTTTACTAGCTTATTTTCAACAATTAACAAAATCCCAAGTGAATGCACAAAATAAAAATCTAAATCAAACTGATATTTGGTGTGACCACCCTTTGCCTTCAAATAGAACCATTTCTTTTAGGTACACTTGCACAAAGTCAGGGATTTTGTAGGATTTGTTATGCCTTTTAGTCCATGCCTGTCACGGTCCCACTATCCCAAGGCTACCCTATCCCACTCCTCTGCAGGCTGTGGCCTGCATGCTTCTTCATGTGCCTTCCTGTCCTGGTCCCTTAGATCGCCTCTTAAAAGGCCAGCTCATGCATCCAAATCCTTCCCCAGCCAATGGTTGGGTGTCCCTGGGCATTTATCCAGTTGGAGGGTGTCTGAGCTTTAGGTATCCTAGCCTCTAATAATCAGCAAAGCTTTTTTTCTCTGTCTGACTACCCGTGTACCATACTCCAGCTTGACTACCAACTCAGAATTTTAGCCACCTGCCCTGACCTTGGCCTTTTTCTCAAATTGGCCTACTTCAGTTGTTCTGACCTCCGACTTGTCTTACAGATACGCTAGTACTCTTCCTGTCCTTGGCCTGTCTCCAGACTAATCCTTTGGTGCTTCCCACCGGTGTCTCTGACCTCCACTATCTCATGAGGTAGCAGTCTGGTGATTCCTCTACAGTGAAGAACACCAAAACTACTTTCCCCTATAAAGTAACATTAACCCATATACATAATTAACAGCAAAACCAATAAGGATACATGAGATTAGATATTAAGAAAACTTTATAATCACACAGTAGACATGATTAACCCCTTCCTGACCAGTGTCGTAATAGTACGGGGCAGCGGGATGTGACTTGTCGCCCAGAGCAGTACTATTACGGCACGCTGATCTGGCGGGTGCAGGAGCTGCGCCCGCCCGATCAGCTGCAGGGGAACGGCTGTTACCGTTAGCCGGACCGATGCTGTATGCGCCGGCATCGGTGAAAGCACCGATGCCGATGCATTAACCCTTGCACTGCCACGGTCAGCGCTGACCGCGCCAGGTGCTGGCTGTCGGGTATTTAAAGCAAATGCTATATATATATATATATATATATATATATATATAAAAATACGGATCAAAAGAAAAAATATGCAAATTATATTGATCTGCAATGTGGACATATATCTCAAAAAGACTTCAATCGAGAACCTGATTATTTTGTGCAATCAGTAAAACAGGGTACAAACGTCTATGCAAAAATATCAATGGTTTATTATACAATAGATTAAAATACAATAAAAAAAATAATCAACGTAAATTTCAATAATATACAATGATATGCAGTACCCAGAATTCGCCACTATATGGTACCAACAAAACATTACTAAACCAACTTAAGAATATTATGCAATGGCTTTAAAATTGTGAGAGATATAAAATCAATGGATTATGCGCAAAAAATCAATCAAGAAAATGACAGATACAAGCTCTTGCTCTGCCCAAAATGATGACCAATCTCAGATATAGGGTAGTATTGCAACAAAACATAGAAATTGGCTTGATATCAAACTAGGGAATATAAATATTCCCAACAGAGAGTTTCTCCAATATTATCCCCTTTATTCAGTTATATACATCGTAACTGAAATCAGCTAAAATATTGATGTAGCAACTAACGTTACACGTCCGCAAATGAGCGGGTATCTGGCTAACTATCAAGCCAATTAATTTAGATCAATACTACATAAAACAAAAATATACATTACCCAAGGGTCAAGTAATGTGCAGAGTCTTGGGGTAGTCAGCTCTCAAGAGTTTTTCCGATAATCCAAATCTTTCCCCAGAATCTCCCTTTCTTTCTTTGTTTTTTTTTCTTTCTCTCCGTCCTTTTTTTCTTTCTTTTTTGGTATCTGGTTTCTTAACCCAAAACTTATCAGATGAACACACCTTCCTAGTTTGGAACTTTCCAATCATTGTTGGATAGGCGTGTGCATTGATAAGGAACGTGACGTCTTAATACTACTCAAAATGCACTTTTGCTACTGGTGTAATATTAACTGCTCATATCTAGGTGGCACTGTTGTATAAGCAATAAGCATCATACCATTAAGGGTTAACTCATACATGCCTGATATTTTTAATACTACACACTTCTGACATCTGGAGGCCTTGTCTCAGCACCGAGGGACAAACTTTGATACATGAATCTATACTTTGAGGAACATCTAGAGAATTCTCACACTGTGGAATTCATGTACAGATAACAAATACAATGAAGCCTCTAAATCTGCAGTTGCCGTGTATCTTCTAACTGTCTAAATGTATAATAGATTGTTACAATAACACTAGCTCTTTGAACGGCACAGTAATTTTCCCATGGACTTACTTCGGCCTACATGAAAATCCATACAAAATAGTGAATATAAATCAACATTGCTCTTAAAGGCAATGAATACCCATTATAACTAGAATAATTTAATATAAATGTTTACACTCATGAAAAGGCACAACAAATCCCCCTTCATTACAATATAATCCATCGCAATAAGTTGGGTTATGTTGGAATGTCCAAAAAGGCTTTTCATACGGATCCTTCAGAGACATTAGTTCTTGTTTAAACTGTTCGTTACCCTCACGAAGATTTATTGAGTGAGTCAATAACTTTGAGTGTAAGTTGGTGGTAACGACCGTATCCTCTACAACGGAATACAAGTCAGATAAATGTTGCTTCTGATTTTCCATCTCTGCATGAATACTTATCAGGTTCCTTTTCAGTGAACCGATCTCAAGTTCCAATACCTTAATAGAGATGGAATTAACAGCTGATACACCAATGGCAATGACAGTGCCCACTACACCAAAGATTATGGCGGCTGTAATCGCAGAAATTAACCGCTTTGGTCGTCGACTTGTGGAAAACTGTTCTCTGGTCATGATTTTTCTTGTCTGTTCCAGGATCTGTGTAATCCTTTCTTGGGAATAGCCGATGTGCATTTGATACCACATCTTTATCTCCGGAGACAAAATCTCAGAAATGTTGAACTGTCTTTCGACGAAGACACGTGGATCCAAACTGACGTAGATCTTTTGGGATAGAACCCTCTTATTCGTCAAGATGAATCCCGTGGTATCCTGCAGCAAGATCCCAGATGAAGGGCCTGGTACAGCGATCGGCTCGGCATGGAACTCCTTCCCCAAGATCACAACGCGGTAGATAACGGCAACAACCCTCGATGCCATCTTGCGCCTGTAATATATTGTATGACAAATATAAGTACATACATCTTCCACTTTTTTTTTCACTCCTGCAAGAAAAGAGTTCATACTACCATACATCTTTGATTTGGCATAGTTTATTTTCTTGAACAGAGCAAGTTCTCGATTCAAAAGTGCGTCAAGAGATAATTAGTTACAGAGAAAAATACATGAGGATAGGTTAGTACATTTGTATGTCCATACTATACCAATCCTGGGTTTCCGTCTTTAGCTGGAACCTTGATATCGCTTTAATCCTCATCATCCGGCAATCCTTCCATTTGGCGAAGTTATGACCTAGGATGACAAACACATAACTGATTAATATGCACCCATTTGTCAATGATGACATAGGGTCCCTTCCAGGAAGGCAGGAACTTCCTTTCCTTCACCTGATCCCGGGCGAAGTTATAATAGAGATAAACCTGATCGGAAATCTGGTACTCCTTGTGAGTAGTCTTCAGATCATAGTAGCTTTTAGCGCTCACAGCTGTTTTCTCCAGATTCTTCTGGGCAAATGCAAAGGTTCTCCATGTATTGGTGAACTGCAAAGTGTCTCCGCCGACACTTATCAAAGAGCCATCGATCAATCTCAGTCTCGGCTTCTTTGCTGTCACATCCAATACCTGTAGGAAATAACTATATGACAATATAGTAGCTTGTGATCCTTTGTCAAGTAAACCCCTGATTGGCCCGATAAGTTCATCTTGGAGATAAGAATCAAGGAAATAACGGCCTTCAACCTGAAATAAATCACATAAGAAATTAGGGTGTTCATTTATTTGACACTTGCTAAGGATTTTACCTTTCTGCAGCATCGCAATCTCTTGTGAATTCTTGGAATCCCTGCAGCATGCAGGAGTAGTAGCAGCCCCCACCTTTGGGGAAAACTGGATCACATCACAGCTTACAGACGGCAGCTCGCAGATTGACGTGGAGATGATAGGATCACTCACTGGAGAAGACACATTAGTGCAGGAATCATCATGATTAGACTGTAATATAGACATGTTAGACATCTCGTTGGCCTCAATTTTAGGGTCAAGAACGCTGCAAGGCAAAGTAGGATTAGAAATCACATTCGATTCTTTTACAACCATCTCAGTAGCCTTGTTCCGGCCTGGGCTCTGACCCCGCACTGCCTGCATTACGGGGCTGAGCTGGGACCTGCAGTTGCCCCTAAAAAAGGCTGTTTTCCAGTGGACACCTGGGACATTTTACTAACGATCTCATGTAATTTGGCCACTTGATCTGCCAACTGATCCAATCGATTGTTTGGTTTGCCACAGTTTGGACTTGTGGTGTGCCCTTATTAGAAGTGGGTGACCGACTTCTAGGTGAAGTAGGGGGTTCAGGCCTATTTTCCTTCTGTTGTCTGGGCCTGTTATTCCAGCGCCTGTATCCCTAGGGACCCCTATTGTAATATTGGGGATGGTAGTTAAACCTCCCAGCACCGGAGTTATCCCCCTCTGGCCCATTGGGGCTCTGAGGTTTTGTTTGCTTGGGTCCTACCTGTTGTCGCTAGGTTTGTTGGACAGGTCCTGTAGACTGAGGATACTTACGTGGCTGCATTTCAAATTTGAAGCTAGGGTTTACCTTAGCTTCTGCTTTGTTTTGTTCTGGGGACTTTTTATATCTCCTCTCACCTGTAGCATGGCATTCACTAATATTATACAGTGAGGTGGCAGCTGTCCCCAACCCTTCCAAGGGAGCTTTGAGATCAAGATCTCTAGCCAAGCTAAGCTTAATTTGCATGGTCATTGCATCATAAACCAGTTGTTTGAACTCCTCAGACTCACAGTTTGGGGATCTATACGCCAACCCATAGGCATTTTTAAGGATGGGGAGGAATTCCCGGGGACTTTGATTGGGTCTACATGTGAATTTATAGATATCACGTTTTGCAGCAGTCACAGTACGGTAAGACCTCATGCACACGACCGTATTTTTTTGCGGTCCGCAAAACGGGGTTCAGTTTTTCCGTGATCCGTGACCGTTTTTTCGTCCGTGGGTCTTCCTTGATTTTTGGAGGATCCACGGACATGAAAAAAAAGTAGTTTTGGTGTCCGCCTGGCCGTGCGGAGCCAAACGGATCCGTCCTGAATTACAATGCAAGTCAATGGGGACGGATCCGTTTGACGTTGACACAATATGGTGCAAGTCAGGAGTTAATATACCATCGGATCGGAGTTTTCTCCAATCCGATGGTATATTTTAACTTGAAGCGTCCCCATCACCATGGGAACGCCTCTGTTAGAATATACCGTCGGATTTGAGTTACATCGTGAAACTCAAATCCGACAGTATATTCTAACACAGAGGCGTTCCCATGGTGATGGGGACACTTCAGGTTAGACTATACTAAAAGAACTGTGTACATGACTGCCCCGTGCTGCCTGGCAGGTGCTGCCAGGCAGCAGGGGGCAGCCCCCCCCCTGTAGTTAACACATTGGTGGCCAGTGTGGCCGGCCCCCCCCCTCCCTCCCCTGTAGTTAACTCATTGGTGGCCAGTGTGGCCGGCCCCCCCCCCTCCCTCCCCTGTAGTTAACTCATTGGTGGCCAGTGCGGCCGGCCCCCCCCCCTCCCCTGTAGTTAACTCATTGGTTGCCAGTGGGCCCCCCCCCTCCCCTGTAGTTAACTCATTGGTGGCCAGTGCGGCCGGCCCCCCTCCCTCCCCTGTAGTTAACTCGTTGGTGGCCAGTGGGCCCCCCCTCCCTCCCCTGTAGTTAACTCGTTGGTGGCCAGTGGGCCTTCTCCCCTCCCTCCCCCTCCTAATTAAAATCTCCCCCCTATCATTGGTGGCAGCGGAGTGTACCGATCGGAGTCCCAGTTTAATCGCTGGGGCTCCGATCGGTAACCATGGCAACCAGGACGCTACTGCAGTCCCGGTTGCCATGGCAGCAGGGGGCAGCCCCCCCCCTGTAGTTAACACATTGGTGGCCAGTGTGGCCGGCCCCCCCCCTCCCTCCCCTGTAGTTAACTCATTGGTGGCCAGTGTGGCCGGCCCCCCCCCCTCCCTCCCCTGTAGTTAACTCATTGGTGGCCAGTGCGGCCGGCCCCCCCCCTCCCCTGTAGTTAACTCATTGGTTGCCAGTGGGCCCCCCCCTCCCCTGTAGTTAACTCATTGGTGGCCAGTGCGGCCGGCCCCCCTCCCTCCCCTGTAGTTAACTCGTTGGTGGCCAGTGGGCCCCCCCTCCCTCCCCTGTAGTTAACTCGTTGGTGGCCAGTGGGCCTTCTCCCCTCCCTCCCCCTCCTAATTAAAATCTCCCCCCTATCATTGGTGGCAGCGGAGTGTACCGATCGGAGTCCCAGTTTAATCGCTGGGGCTCCGATCGGTAACCATGGCAACCAGGACGCTACTGCAGTCCCGGTTGCCATGGTTACTTAGCAATTTGTAGAACCATTATACTTACCTGCTAGCTGCGATCTCTGCGTCCGGCCTGGAGCTCCTCCTACTGGTAAGTGACAGGTCCGGCCGGGAGCTCCTCCTACTGGTAAGTGACATGACCTGTCACTTACCAGTAGGAGGAGCTCCCGGCCGGACCTGTCACTTACCAGTAGGAGGAGCTCCCGGCCGGACGCAGACCATCGCAGCTCGCAGGTAAGTATAATGGTTCTACAAATTGCTAAGTAACCATGGCAACCGGGACTGCAGTAGCGTCCTGGTTGCCATGGTTACCGATCGGAGCCCCAGCGATTAAACTGGGACTCCGATCGGTACACTCCGCTGCCACCAATGATAGGGGGGAGATTTTAATTAGGAGGGGGAGGGAGGGGAGAAGGCCCACTGGCCACCAATGAGTTAACTACAGGGGAGGGAGGGGGGGGGCCCACTGGCCACCAACGAGTTAACTACAGGGGAGGGGGGGAGGCCACTGGCCACCAATGAGTTAACTACAGGGGAGGGGGGGGCCCACTGGCCACCAATGAGTTAACTACAGGGGAGGGGGGGGGGGCACTGGCCACCAATGAGTTAACTACAGGGGAGGGAGGGGGGGGGGCCGGCCGCACTGGCCACCAATGTGTTAACTACAGGGGGGGGCCCACTGGCCACTAATGTGTTAACTACAGGGGGGGGCTGCCCCCTGCTGCCTGGCAGCACCTTCCAGGCAGCAGGGGGCAGTCATGTACACAGTTCTGTTAGTATATTCTAACCTGAAGCGTCCCCATCACCGTGGGAACGCCTCTGTGTTAGAATATACTGTCGGTTCTGAGTTTTCACGAAGTGAAAACTCAGCTTTGAAAAAGCTTTTATGCAGACGGATCTTCGGATCCGTCTGTATAAAAACTAACCTACGGCCACGGATCACGGACACGGATGCCAATCTTGTGTGCATCCGTGTTCTTTCACGGACCCATTGACTTGAATGGGTCCGTGAACCGTTGGCCGTGAAAAAAATAGGACAGGTCATATTTTTTTCACGGCCAGGAAACACGGATCACGGATGCGGCTGCAAAACGGTGCATTTTCAGATTTTTCCACGAACCCATTGAAAGTCAATGGGTCCGCGAAAAAAAACGGAAAACGGCACAACGGCCACGGGTGCACACAACGGTCGTGTGCATGAGGCCTAAGGGCCGAATTCTAATTTGACCTTGTGCAAAACATCCTGCCAATCTTGAATTCCCCTCTCCCTAAATGAAATAAAGTAGTGGCGATATTTACCATCAAATGCCCATGGTAGGAATCTGATCCTGTCCGTATCAGAATACAATTTTAAAGAATTCATGGTGGATTGGTACAGTTCTAAGTGATTGGCAATTTCAGGAGAACCCTTTTTAGAGAATTTGGGCACAGTGACATTTAGAAACTTAACGATACTCGAGTAGCTCTGATCCTTTTCTGAACACTGGATATTTTTCTTTCTAGAGACCAACTCAGCATATGTCGGTTGTCTGAAACTCTCATCCCCCTGATGGGCAATCTTATGCCTGCGTCGTAGGGAATGGATCACACGCTTTCCCACATCACTGTCAGTTACTCACGCTCCGCTCACTTCCATCAGACCCACTTGGCACATGTGACTTAACCCTTAACACTAACATTCCTCTCTAGGGGAGAGCGCCTAGTAAGGCGGTTACAGCTTGAAACACCTGACTTAATTGGGTTAAGGCCTCCTATGTAATCATGCCATCACCCTCGGATGGCTTAGGGTCTCGGATGGATTGCGCTTTAAGAGCATGTGATGATGACATATCTGCATTTTGGGGTGTGAGAATTGGATGGTCTGAAGATCCTTCATGATCAGACAGATCACTTTTAACATTAGCTACAGTTTGGTTTAGTTCATTTGTTTGCTGCAAACTGCTATAACGGATGTGCAGCTCCTCTGCCTCACTTTTTAATTTGTGATAGGCAGCATGGCTGTGATCGAGTCCTCGATCGATTCCTTTGCAGATTCTAATCTTTCTTCCATATGGAATACATATGCTTGCATTTTCATTATATGCATATGTCTACTCTCTGAGAAAATGCTGACCTCTAATAATGCATACAGAATTGATGGCAACATCTTTAAGAGGTGTTTGTTTTTACTGGCGGTATTTTTAAGCACATCAAGATAAGTTAGATGTCTCCTGACTGTGCCAAGTGGCGTCCATATATCCACACATTGTCTCTTGGCTTCTGCCTGCAACTCACTTATACATGCAGCCACATCATGATCGAAATTTAAATGTGAATTGACATATTCAACAACTTTATGGATTAACTGCTCCGGGCTAGATGGACTATCTCCTGTTGCAACATCACTACCCGCTTCACTACCGGCTGCACTAATTTTCTTACAACAAAGTTATACACAGATTTATGAATAATCTGATTAGCCAAGAAAAGTATGGAATTAACTTGATCTCGGTGGGACCTCCATTTTATGTTGGGTATATAAAGCAAATGCTTTATATATATATATATATATATATATATATAGAAGATGAAAAAACGGACAGCACTCCAAGTAAAAGTTGATGGTGTTTATTCACCCATGTGGTTGGCCATCCACATGGGTGAATAAACACCATCAACTTTTACTTGGAGTGCTGTCCGTTTTTTCATCTTCTATTGACGGGGTAAGGTGCTACATCCCTGGACATAGCACCCTCCTTGTGTTTTTCTTCCGGTGCCGCCATTGTTTTCTTTTTTATATATATATATATATATATATATATATATATATATATATATATATATAAATACGGATCAAAATAAAAATTATGCAAATGATATTGATCCGCAAGGTGGACATATATCTCAAAAAGAGTTCAATCGAGAACCTGATTATTTTGTGCAATCAGTAAAACAGGGTGCAAGCATCTATGCAAAAATATCAATGGTTTACTTTGCAATAGTTTAAAATACAATCAAAAAGTAATCAACGTAAATTTCAATAATATACAATGATATGGTGCCAACAAAACACTACTAAACCAACACAAGAATATTATGCAATATGGCTTCACAATTGTGAGCGATATAAAATCAATGGATTATGCGCAAAAAATAAAGTTTTACTAAGAATATTAAAAGTTTTAAGTAAAAAAAAAAGCGTCCTTTTTCCAAAATAAAGTTGAAAAAATTGGAAAAAGTAGAAAAAAGAAAAGAAAAGTAGACATATTAGGTATTGCCGTGTCCATATTGACCGGCTCTATAATAATATCCCATGACCTAACCCCTCAGGTGAACACCGTCAAAAAAATAAAATAAAAACTGTGCTAAAAAAACTTTTTTTGTCACCTTACATCACTAAAAGTGCAACACCAAGCGATCAAAAAGGCGTATGCCCCCCAAAATAGTACTAATCTAACCGTCACCTCATACTGCAAAAAATGAGCCCCTACCTAAGACAATTGCCCAAAAAAAAAGAAAAAACTATGGCTCTCAGACTATGGAGACACTAAAACATGAATTTTTTTTGTTTCAAAAATGATTTTATTGTGTTAAATGTAAAAAAAAAAAAAATAGACATATTAGGTATCGCCGCGTCCGTAACAACCTGCTCGATAGAAAAAACAGCATGAACACCGTAAATAAAAACGGTGTATGTAAAGCCATTTATTGTCACCTTACATCACAAAAAGTGTAATAGCAATCAAAAAGTCATATGCACCCCAAAATAGTGCCAATCAAACCGTCATCTCATCCCGCAAAAAGATACCCTACCTAAGACAGTCGCCCCAAAAATTTAAAAACTGTCTCATAGACTATGGAGACACTAAAACATGATTTTTTTTTTTGTTTCAGAAATTATATAATTGTGTAAAACTTAAATTAAAATACATATTAGTTATCGCCGCGTCCGTAATAACCTTCTGTATAAAAATATCACAGGTGAACCCCGTAAAAAAAAAAAAAGAAGGCTGTCAAAAAAGCCATTTATTGTCACCTTACATTACAAAAAGCGTAATACCAAGCAATCAAAAAGTCATACCAATCAAACAGTCATCTCATACCGAAAAAAATTAGCCCCTACATAAGACAGTCGACCAAAAAATTAAAAAAAACTATGGCTTTCAGAATTTGGAGACACAAAAAAATATTTTTTTTCAAAAATGCTTTATTATGTAAATATTTGGTATTGTTGCATCCGTAACAACATGCTCTATAAAAATACCACATGATCTAACCTGTAAGATGAACAATGTAGATAACAAAAAATAAAAAGGGTCATTTTATTGGCGTTTCTACCCTAGGGGTGCATCAGGGGGTCTTCAAATGTGACATGCCAACTTAAAATTATCCCAGTGAAATCTGCCCTCCAAAAACCATAAGGCGTTCCTTTCCTTCTGTGCCCGTACAGCAGTTTACAGAAACACCCCATATGTGGTCGTAAACTACAGAATCAAGGCAATAAATATTGAGTTTTGTTTGGCTGTTAACCCTTGAAAATCTGCCAAAAAAGTGAAATTCTGAAATTTCATCGACATTTTCCTTTAATTCTTGTGGAACACCTAAAGGGTTAACAAAGTTTGTAAAATCAGTTTTGAATACCTTGAATACCTAGTTTCTAAAATGGGGTCATTTTTGGTTGGTTTCTATCATGTAAGCCTCACAAAGTGACTTCAGACCTGATCTGGTCCTTAAAAAGTGGGTTTTGGAAATTTTCTGAAAAATTTCAAGATTTGCTTCTAAATTTCTAAGCCTTCTAACTTCCCCAAAAAATAAAATGTCATTTTCAAAATGATCCAAACATGAAGTAGACATATGGGAAATGTAAAGTAACTATTTTTGGAGGTATCACTATCTATTATAAAAGTTTTTTGGTAAATTTGGTATTTTTTTATAAATAAAAATGAAATATTTTGACTGAATTTTACCACTGTCATGAAGTACAATATGTGACGATAAAATATTCTCAGAATGGCCTGGATAAGTAAAAGCGTTTTAAAGTTATTACAACATAAAGTGACACATGTCAGATTTGTAAAAAATGGCCTGGGCAGGAAGGTGAAAACTGGCCCGGGGTTGAAAGGGTTAAATAATTAATTTTATTGTCTTAACAAATAATTCTCAACATGATTAGCAAGCACAAACAAAATAAAAATGGTTAAAAACAAATCAATTATGGTGGTCTGACAGCAGGATATGGATGATAAAGTGCAAGTGCATAGATAGATAGGTGGAACTATGGCCATGGCACAACCAGTATAGCCATGAAGATAACTGCTTACACATAGACAATGTGACCCAATTTACATACAATACAGCTAGTAAGTTAACTGAATAAATAGGTAAGAACCAGTAATCATACCAACCAAAAATAAGTAATCCCGCACCAAGTCAAGCCACCACCATTCCCCGACACGGGTATTGCCATCAGCTTTTTCAAGGGATACCCTAGTGTGCATTGTGTGTTGAGATTGAGTGCCTATATGGCAGCCACAGACTTTCCAGTGAGTTTCTGTCATGGTGGGGAGTGGGGGAAATTCCCCACCGTACAATGGGAAGCAGACGGGATAGCAACTAGGCCAGCGACTGGGATAAGGGAGCAGGTCACCTCCTAAAGCATCCCTAATCCTCGCCCTAACTCCTCACCGTATGAGCGGACCTGGATGGTAGGACGGCTTATACCAGGAAACCTAGGACCCTGATAATCCCTCAAATAAAGAAAGGGCAGAGACGACCTGTTCATCCTAGACACGGATGAACAGGAGTCTCCACTGGTCTAGCTGCAAGAAAAAAGAGGAGATTGTATACAGTAACTGGATTAGCAGGTAAGCACACCATACAATACACTTACCTGCCGCAGCAACATCGACTGGAACCCGAGCATGAGTACTGGTGCCCACACACCATACAGGACACAGTACAAACAACCACACCCAGGTATCCAGCACACCAGTTACTGCCTGGAAACCCCCATGCAAACAGGACAAATGGCGGCCCCAGGCAGAGCAGCATACAGACTTGTAGTTCCCCCTCCGGGAAACCCTGACACCCCCTTCCAGAGGCACACCACACAGGGAACATGTCTAGCAATCATCCTGGACTATAGACACCAACAGACCAGACATGTAACAACCACTAGACAAGACAACAACCACCCATACATAAACAACACCAAACATATGCAAGGGTAGTGAAGGGAAGGTGAACAACGGGAACATAGGGGAGACATCATGGTGACCTTGATGTTCCACAAGGTGGCCCTCAAACACTGGGCAGATGGCAGAGGCCGGGCAGGAGCACAGCTTTAGCACAAAGCAAGGCTGGAGGAACATTGAACCCAGCCAACAGGCCACAGGCAATATAAACCTCGTGGCCACACCCAGGATACACCTAAATCCCCACCAGCTAGATAATTAACCCCTCCGGCACCAGACAGGGGAAGCCCCAGGAGAAAGGAGGAGACACCTACATGCTGCAACCAAAACACGTTGCCGCTGGCTACAGCATGCACGGCAACTGTGTCACGGCGCACACCAAAAGCCGTGACAGTTTCCCTAGCCACACAACTATCCCTGCTCTTTGAGTCCTTGTGAGAAAAGTGCAACAAATGTTTTTTATTGTCATTTGTCATTGACATTAATTTCCTGTGGCAGCCTCTGGCCTTCTGAATGCTCCAAGACCTGTCACAGCTATGTCCTTATGTAGCCCTAGGCTGCAATGGTAGCTCATTGCAATCTATAGGAGTCCCCATCTAAAGGGGATTTAAAAAAGTGAAAAAAGTTTTTAAAAATATAAAAATTCAAATGACCCCCTTTCTTCATTTTAAAAATAAGTTAACAGTAAAAAAAGAAAGGTCATTAGCACTGCCACGTCCCAAAATGCCCATACTATTAAAATGTAAATAAATTCATCCTGTGCGATGAATGCTGCAAAGGACACACATTCACACTCCAAAACTGTATTAATAACAAATACAGATCATCCTGCAAAAAATGAGCCCCTACATAGCACCGTAGATGTAGCTATAAAAAAGTTATGGGGGTCAGAATATGGCAAGGCAAAAAAGGAAGTTTTACAATTTTTTTCTTTAGCATTAAAACACAATGCAGTGGTACTGAGAACACAGAGAATCAAGGTAACAGGTCAGTTTTACCACATAGGAAATAGCGTAAAAAAGAAACCCATAAAACTATAGCAGAATTATTTGGTTTATCCAATTCCACCCCATTTGGAATTTTTTCCCAGCATACTATTACCTTGTGTGCAATATTATATGGTAATAGTACAACTTGTCCCACAAAAACAGAAAATTGAAAAAAATTATGGTTCTGGGAAGGCAAGGAGTAAAAAACGCATAGGCAAATACAATGAATCGCAAGGTCTTGAAGGGGTAAAAAAAGAAAAAGCATGGAGAAGATGTACATGAGGTGAGCGACTACATAAGCATATCTGTTAAATACCACTTTAACTATGGACTTTTACTTCTTGGGTCATTTAAAGTCCCTTGTGTATGTGGAAAAATACAGAATATGGCTCATCTGAAATGGCAAATTGTACAGTGCTATGAAGAAGTATCACCTGCAGTTCTTCAGAATGGTGGACACAATGAACACATCATGTAAAGCACATTAGAAATATTTTACCTCACTTAACTCCAAAGGTAAAGATAGGTCAGAACTGACAGTTCAAATGTGTTTCTGATTAAATTCTAGCCAATATGACCCAGTCCCCATTAAAAAAAAACTAAGCTTAATTCAACGTATTGGATTTCAAAATGTTGGTCAAAAACGTTTCCTCTGCCAAATAATGCAGCCTCCCAATTAATAATTTCACACATTTTCTACAGATTACACATGTTAAAATGGTGTGTCCAGACTTCTGCCTCACCCTGCACATGGGAAAAAAACAAGGGGCCAGATTTATCATTGGCTCAAGTCAAAATAATGGAGTGAAAAAGTCAAAAGAATTTGTGCAATCGCTAAAACTGCGCAAAGATTTGCGACTTTTATTGGCTCTGCGCTATGCTTGCCAATTTTCTGAAAGTGGGGGTGTTTTCTTATGTAAATGAATCTCTAGACAGATTTACTATTGCGACAATTTAAAAAGTCGCAAAACCAATTGCGCAAAAAAGCTATTTCACTCCATTGAGGACCATGCTTATCTTATGCGACTTTTTAAAAGAACAAGCGACTTTTTCATAAAAGTGTGCGACTTTTGTAAAGCCGCTTACTGAAGGATAAACTGCTACCGTCAAACCATTTATAACAGTATTAAAGGTATACCATTAATAAATCTGACTTAACCAAAAGTGGCTTTGGACATACAGTCAGGTTCATAAATTTTGGGACATCGACACAATTCTAACAAGTTTGGCTCTATACACCACTACAATGGATTTGAAATGAAATGAACTAGATGGGCTTTAACTGCAGACTGTCAGATTTAATTTGAGAGTATTTACATCCAAATCAGGTGAACGGTGTAGGATTTACAACAGTTTGCATATGTGCCTCCCACTTGTTAAGGAACCAAAAGTAATGGGACAGAATAATAATCATAAATCAAACTTTCACTTTTTAATATTTGGTTGCAAATCCTTTGCAGTGAATTACAGCCTGAAGTCTGGAACGCATGGACATCACCAGATGCTGGGTTTCATCCCTGGTGATGCTCTGCCAGGCCTCTACTGCAACGGTCTTCAGTTCCTGCTTGTTCTTGGGGCATTTTCCCTTCAGTTTTGTCTTCAGCAAGTGAAATACATGCTCAATTGGATTCAGACCAGGTGATTGACTTGGCCATTGCATAACATTCCACTTCTTTCCCTTAAAAACCTCTTTGGTTGCTTTTGCAGTATGCTTTGGGTCATTGTCCATCTGCACTATGAAGCGCCATCCAATGAGTTCTGAAGCATTTGGCTGAATATGAACAGATAATATTGCCCGAAACACTTCAGAATTCATCCTGCTGCTTTTGTCAGCAGTCACATCATCAATAAATACAAGAGAACAAGTTCCATTGACAGCCATACATGCCCACGCCATGACACTAACACCACCATGCTTCACTGATGAGGTGGTATGCTTAGGATCATGAGCAGTTCCTTTCCTTCTCCATACTATTCTCCTCCCAACACTCTGGTACAAGTTGATCTTGGTCTCATCTGTCCATAGGATGTTGTTCCGAAAACTGTGAAGGCTTTTTTAGATGTCGTTTGGCAAACTCTAATCTGGCCTTCCTGTTTTTGAGGTTCACCAATGGTTTACATCTTGTGGAAAACCCTCTGTATTCACTCTGGTGAAGTCTTCTCTTGATTGTTGACTTTGACACACATACACCTACCTACTGGAGAGTGTTCTTGATCTGGCCAACTGTTGTGAAGGGTGTTTTTTTCACCAGGGAAAGAATTCTTCGGTCATCCACCACAGTTGTTTTACGTGGTCTTCCGGGTCTTTTGGTGTTGCTGAGCTCACCGGTGCGTTCCTTCTTTTTAAGAATGTTCCAAACAGTTGTTTTGGCCACGCATAATGTTTTTGCTATCTCTCTGATCGGTTTATTTAGTTTTTTCAGCCTAATGATGGCTTGCTTCACTGATAGTGAAAGCTCTTTGGATCTCATCTTGAGAGTTGACAGCAATAGATTCCAAATGCAAATAGCACACTTGAAATGAACTCTGGACCTTTTATCTGTTCATTGTAATTGGAATAATGAGGGAATAACACACCTGGCCATGGAACAGCTGAGAAGCCAGTTGTCCCATTACTTTTGGTCCCTTAACAAGTGGGAGGCACATATGCAAACGGTTGTAATTCCTACACCGTTCACCTGATTTTGATGTAAATACCCTCAAATTAAAGCTGACAGTCTGCAGTTAAAGCACATCTTGTTTGTTTCATTTCAAATCCATTGTGGTGGTGTAAAGAGCCAAAAATATTAGAAATGTGTCGATGTCCCAATATTTATGGACCTGACTGTATGTAAAAGTGGAGTAAGATGTAAGTGTAATGCTAAATCTGGCCCAAGGTTTTTAGTCAGAGAAAATCCTTCCACTGACTATAGTTAAGCCTTCTATTTCTAATACAGCAGGTCCTGAGTTCAAGACCTGGCAAATGATCTGGAAAAATAGTTAATGAAAGTTTTAAATACATAGAGGTTTGTAAGAGCCTGGACTCTATATAGATGAGCAGGGACTCATAAGAGCAGAGCCTCAGAACCATGACTCTTTAGAGAAGTGCAGGGACTCTTTACAGTGTCCTGGTCAGGCCTGTTAGCAACTGCCTGGTCTGCCTCCATTGACGGTACTCCACTGCCAAACATAAAGCCTATGTCATAAAGAACTATCAGTGTAAAAAAAACAAGGAGTTTTGGAAGTGGTGATATAGAAGTGTACCTAGAAGAAAAGTTGCTGTTTTGAAGGGAAAGGGTGGTCATACTAAATATTGATTTAGATTTCTCTTTTGTTCATTTACTTTTCATTTTATTAATTGATAAAAAATAAACTAATACATCTATTTTTTGAAAGCATTTATTTTTTTGAAAGCATTTTTCCACATCTGCCTAAAACTTTTGCACAGTATTGTACATGATGTTATCTTTTACAGGGGTAATGAGGAGAAGGCACAACTATAACATGGATTAAGAGGATATATTAGTAAAGTAATCAAATTCAAATGTAGTTGTTATAATGGTTCTAAGAACAATGGCAACCCGAACCCCCCCCCCCCAACAAAAAAAACTACACCTATTAACTTGTGTAGCATAGTGATGTACTGATTTAATGATTTCATACATTCACTTTTATTTGATTGGCAGAATATGATAAGAAAGAGCTGCAGAAATTTACACACAGGTATAAGCGGTCTATGACGAAGACAGAGTTTGCAGAATATCCAAAAACAAAAGAAAGTACCACGAAAGTAAGAAAACGCTCATTATGCATGTATATGAGTTAGGCTACTTTCCCACTCGCGTTTAGTGCGGATCCGTCATGGATCTGCACAAACTCATCTGTTCAGATAATACCACCGCATGCATCCGTTCAGAACTGATCAGTTTGTATTATAGCCAAAACGGATGGGGGACGGATCCGTTTTCTATTGTGCCATATTGTGTCAGTGAAAACGGATCCGTCCCCATTTACTTACATTGTGTGTCAGGACGAATCCGTTTGGCTCAGTTTCGTCAGACGGACAACAAAACGCTGCAAGCAGCGTTTTGGTGTCCGCCTCCAGAGCGGAACGGAGGCAAACTGATGCATTCTGAGCGGATCCTATCCCATTCAGAATGCAGTAAAGGACAAAACTGATCCATTTTGGACCGCTTGTGAGATCTCTGAACAGATCTCACAAATGGAAACCAAAACGCCAGTGTGAAATTCGCCTTACTTAGTAATGTTATTCACTGGATGTGTCACATAGAGTTTCTGGGACCAGTGCAAAATCTGTTTCAGGGCTATCTGAAACAAAGGAATAGTCAGGCCACCTCAGGCACCAATTTCCAATTGAAAACAGAAACTCTGCACCTCATAAGCATACACTCCTCAACATTAAAACTGCAGCACCCAGAAGGACAATACTTAAAGTTATAAAAAATGGAGGGTGTAGCAGGTGTCGATAAAATCTGCAGATGAATACATTTTCAAGGGCCTAGCTAATCTGCGGCATATGAGAGGGGCATAAAAACCCAATTGAAAGCAAAGTCTTTTAGCCACATGAAACCTCAAAAAGTCATGTGGGATGATTGTGCGACGCCTACTGTTCGTCATTGTGCCAGTTATTGCCACTTGTCGCAAACTGAGAGGGACAGAATCCTTTAACTGAAAAACCTTGGTCTATCACTACAGCAGATCGCTGTGTGCGTAGGTCGAGATGTCAGCACTGTTCAACATTGCGTGTCCCAGTCGTTGGGAGAACAATGACAAACTGGATTGACAGAAAAAGGTGCACACAGGTGAACCTCTGCATTGAAGGATCATCTGATTAGAAGAATTGTGTATAGTGATCCATTCTGTACTGCAAGTGAAATTGGACGAGACATCCCAAGCCTAGGGTGGCAAATAGTGTCTACACAAACCATCAAACGGTGTTTGCATGACACTGGGCTAGAAGCCAGACATCCATCTACAAGTGTAGCACTTTGAGAATCACCTCACACCACCTCTCTCAAAGGCTATAATGGTGCACAGCAAGATTGCAATGGAGGCTGGAATGGAGGTCTGTCCACTTCAGCCATGAGTCCTGCTTGTTTCTTGGATGCAGTGATAGCCAGAGATTGATCTGGAGATTAGGTGAACAATGCCATAAAGAGGCCTTCACAAGGGAAAATCACACCAGTTCTACTCCCAGGATTATGTTGTGGGGGTGATATAATGTTCATTTCAGGTACACTAACAGCTAGGCTTTACACTGATTTAGTCATAGAACCAGTGGTACATCCATATCTCCAAAGTATCCCAGGAAGCATTTTTCCAGAGAACAACCCCTGGCTGCATGTTTCTCATGATACTGTATGAGTCTGTATGGTCTAAACATGCTGCCATGGCCTGCAACATCTCCAAACTTCTCTCCCATCAAGCACATCATTTGTCAGCAATTGCAAAGAGAGCTGCCAACAGTGGATCTTGATGATTTGCATGCCCAAGTGCATTCAGTGTGGCAGAACTTTCTTCAGGCAGCCATTAATAACCCCACTGATAGCATGCCACGGAGTGTAAGTGCGTAATTACACAACTTTTCCATTCTGATGTTGCAGTTTCTTTTTTGAGAAGTGTATGCACAGGTGGCAGCACTGAACTGTAAGTTTAATAGCTAAGTCCACAATCTAACAGATTTTGTTGGCAGGGCAACACGTGTCCTTAAAGGGGTTTTCGTGGAGTAAAATATTGACTTCCTATCCTAAGGGTAGGTCATCCACATCAGAACGGTGGGGTCTGACACCCTGCACTACCATGGATCAGCTGTTAGAAGAGGCCGTGGATAGGTCATCAGTACAGTATTCTACTCTTGTAAGACACCTGAAGAGGTGTTGGCACCTTAGACGTTTATGTTATACATTCAGCATATGCTATAAATTCCTGATAATTGTGGGTTCCACCTCCAGGACCCTTACCTTTTTGGAGAACAGGGGTCTGGTGACCCTTGTTGGTCAATCCACAGCTGCTGCTTTTTCCAGACTTTGGCATTGCCCTCTCAATTCAAGTTTATTAGAGTACATTAACTTAAAATCTTCTTATTTAAATACCTCATTTTTAAGCAGTGTAGATGAGGGGCATATATGGCAGTAAAGTCCAAAGTACTATTTCAGTATAGTAAAAAAGGGGGGTCAGTCAGCACATCCCATAGCACCGCAATATTGCAAATGCTATACCAGCCAGTTAGAGATATTTGGCAAATCATTTTGTACAAAATTATCTGAGCCCGTCTGCCGAACGTCAAGGCAATCTCTAGTTAGACGGGTTCCTAACACTATATACCTGTTATGTGCCATGGCGGCTAACATACAATTCAGAAGGTGTAGGTTCCACTCACATGCTGGGCCCACCTGAATTTCTGTCATTTTCGGTGCCAAAATGGCCTCCATTAAATCCAGGGAAGACATGAACCAGCATGCACGCTGGGCCCACTCCACACCACCCCCGGCGCCACACGGTCACCAAGGACTGCAATGAGAGTCCACACACTATCTCTCTCCTGGTGCCATATGGTTTCAGTGAGTGAGGGGGAGTGGGCCAAGCTATATACTAACACTAATTAAAATCAACCTGTGAGACAAACGAGCTGGTCAGGAGTGCACGACTGGAGAGGCAGCCACGCCTCCAGCAAACTGTGAAGTAAAAAAGGGGGGTCAGTCAGCACATCCCATAGCACCGCAATATTGCAAATGCTATACCAGCCAGTTAGAGATATTTGGCAAATCATTTTGTACAAAATTATCTGATCCCGTCTGCCGAATGTCAAGGCAATCTCTAGTTAGACGGGTTCCTAACACTATATACCTGTTATGTGCCATGGCGGCTAACATACAATTCAGAAGGTGTAGGTTCCACTCACATGCTGGGCCCACCTGAATTTCTGTCATTTTCGGTGCCAAAGTGTGGCCAAAGAGTGGGCCCAGCGTGCATGCTGGTTCATGTCTTCCCTGGATTTAATGGAGGCCATTTTGGCACCGAAAATGACAGAAATTCAGGTGGGCCCAGCATGTGAGTGGAACCTACACCTTCTGAATTGTATGTTAGCCGCCATAGCACATAACAGGTATATAGTGTTAGGAACCCGTCTAACTAGAGATTGCCTTGACGTTCGGCAGACGGGCTCAGATAATTTTGTACAAAATGATTTGCCAAATATCTCTAACTGGCTGGTATAGCATTTGCAATATTGCGGTGCTATGGGATGTGCTGACTGACCCCCCTTTTTTACTTTACTATTTCAGTATATCACTTGTCCTGTGCCTTCTTCACATTGTAGAGAAGTTGCTATCTCTTACAGAGAAATAACTGCAACTTCTACGAATCAGGCTTAAAGGGGTTTTCCACTTTTCAGCTATTTGTGTCGTTAGGAACATAATGGACAGAGCCAGAAGTAGAATTCTCTGTCCACTGTGTAGTGGTTGTGCTTTGCTACTGCAACTTAGCTCCCATTCAGGTGAATGGGAGTTGAGTTGCAGTGCGCCAACACAGCTATTACACAGTGGAGAGATCAGGAGGATGGGTCATAATAGGTGGAGAAACCATTTAAAGCATGCTGACAAGAAGCCAGCTCCTGGGTTACATCCCTTACATTGTGGCTAGTACAGCTATTCTGTCACAGAATGTACACAGTTTTGTAAGTGAGATAGCTAGATTGAAGAAATCATACAATAAATAATATTCTAATTTGATAATATGTCCTCTTAACATGTTTCATCAGGAAATAAAACCAAAACCTAAACTAGTTGAATTATACCACTTCCCAGGATTTTCATATCAAGACCCTTTGTCTCTCCCTCATGAGATATCACCAAGAACCATTATTGAAAAAGTGGTGTCAGCCCATAAGAATACTGGGGCAAAGGTAAGACTGTATATCCTACCATATTCCATACTGCTACACTATATGCTATACATTTTTTTGAATAGTGACTTCCCATGCCCAAAAAATGATTGCATACAATGGGGGCAGATTTACTAATTCTATAGTTTCATGTGGTGCTGGCTACACACGTTTGTGTAGCTTAATATAAACTATTGGTTGGCAGACAGAATTTTACACCAGAATTGTGACACAAGCTTGGCACAAAATGTTGCATATTAGGCCACACCACTTTCACATAAAGTCCTGCCTCTTTCCTGTTACACCCCCTGTACATGTACCAGTGCCTCTGCAACAGTACCAGCCACAGTGCCGATACATAAAGTGTCTCTGTACTTAAAAAAAAAAATTAACATGTGATAGCAACCTATCAAGGTTTTTTATAGTGGCGTAAAAAAGTTGCACCAAAATTTGCGACTTTTTAAGCTTCTTGGAATTTTCTGAAGTGCACATGAAAGAGACATCTGCCTGTTAATAAATTAGGTGCATCTCAGGCCATTTCAGGGAGATCAAGACCAGTCTATGGATAGAATCATCAAGAGACATTTGTCTCCAGCAGCGAGGAGAGAAAACGCTCTGAGAGCTTCTTTCTCCTAGTTTTATCAAACAGTGGGGGACTCAGCAAGTTACTTTCTACACATGTACCATATGCTTAAAAAGGAACCTGTTAGGATATTCCTGACAGGCTCCCTCTTTAGGCTCCATTCACACATCCGCAACGTGTTTTGCGGATCCACAGAGCCGCGGATCCGCAAAACACGGAAAGCAGCAATGTGCGTTCCGCATTTTGTGGACAGCACATTGCCGGCACTAATAGTATATGCCTGTTCTTGTCCGCAATTGCGGACAAGAATAGGACATGTTCTATTTTTTTGCTTAACGGAAGTGCGGACCCGGAAGTGCGGATCCACAATTCCATGTCCGGGCAGCACATCATGCTGCCCCATAGGAATGAATGGGTCCGCAATTCCGTTCCGCAAAATGCGGAATGAAATTGCGGACGTGTGAATGGAGCCTTATAGACAGATTTTACATTGAAATGCTTCCCACACATGAATAGGGAAAGACAAGTAGATTAAGGCTCCATTCAGACGTCCGTAGTGCATTGCGGATCCGCAATACACCCGGCCGGCACCCCCATAGAAATGCCTATTCTTGTCCGCAATTGCGGACAAGAATAGGACATGCATAGGACATGCTCTATTTTTTTCTGGAGCTGCGGACCGGAAGATCGGGAGAATCTAGAGAATAAACGGGTCCGCACCCGTTCCGCATAATTGCGGAACGGATACGGACCCATTCTACGGACGTCTGAATAGAGCCTAAGTCGAGCCAGGCAGGGAAAAACTGTCGGGGATCCACCCACATGACTCTGTTCCCCATTGTCACCCCAGTTTTTAAACGATGTTTTCTTGGAAAATGCCATATAATTTCAGAATGAAACAAAGCTGTCTGTAAGGAGGGAGCCAGTCAGGCCCACAGGCAGCATGAATCTACTAACAGGTTTCCTTTACTACTATAAATAAGCCAGTAATCTGTTTTTAAGTGCCCAGAGAAGCTAAAAAATGGTTTCAAACACATTATTTACCTTCTTATCCGCAGATATGCCCCACTAGGGAACTGTACCGATTTCTTATTACTCCCGTTGCTCAAAAGATCCTTCTGGACTGCTATTGGTGGTTCTTTCTACACAGATATAAAGTAAGGTTTGGAATTGAAAAAAACAAAACAGTCTCAAACAATATGTACAGTATGAATCTGTTCCCATGCAATATACCAGTTAGTATTTTCTTCTCTAATTGCGAAGTATAGAAAACTGACCTATCACCACTCCTGACATGTCTGTTTTAGTAAATTATTGAATTCCCTATTAAATAATTCTGTTGCATCTTTTTTTTTATTACTCAATGCTGTGCTGTTCATCTGTTATTCCTACTAGAAATGTATGGATAAATTCAGGATTCGGGAATACATCCCAACTGGTCTGTTGGACTGTAAGTGCACTGTCTTCTGTGATATAGGCAAACAGAACTGCCTTAATAAGGCTACTTTCACATCTGCGTTTACCTGATTTGGCCAGATCCCATTATAGTCAATGGGGTCCAGCGGTAAATGGCAGTATCCAGATATGGTGAACTCCGGCATGCTGTTCCTCTGTCTAGGGTGAACACAGATGTGAAACTAGCCTAAAGAAAATTTGTCACAGAGGTACAAGCTGCAGTACCTTCTTTATGGTTATGTTCTGACAAGGTGTGGATGCTGTGGATTTGCCATTGCAAATTTGCATACAGATAATCTGTAGCATAGTACAGAAGCAGCAAAGTGGACAAATAATTTTTTTTAAATCACATCCACACGCTAGAGAGAGTGTCTGCACCAGAATCTGCACATACAGTACCTTCACAGGCAGGGCATCAGTTTATAGCGTGGACATCTGCTGCACTGTTGCATATCTGCTGCATTCCACCGTTTGCTATGTACAGGGGCGTAGCTAGAACTGACTGGGCCCCACAGCAAATTTTTGCACGGGGCCCCCTCTTCATGACCATCCTGGCATTGCATGTGTTGCATGTGTGCATATGTAAGAGTGGGTTCACATCACTTTTTTACCATCTGTTTGACATATACGTTGGAAAAATGGAATACAAAAACGCAAAAAGAGTCCAGCAAAAAAGTGTACTTTCTTTTACAATGGAATCCTATATATATCAAGAAGAGACAGCAGGCACACCACCTTCTGGAATGATAGTGAAACACTAGAAATGCTATATTGAAATTTATTCAATTAATACAAGATATCACATAATAAAAAAGGCCAATGTACATAAAAACACTCAATGAAATAAAAATCATAAAATATTCATAAAAGAAATGTTGCAAGGTCAGACCGCACTCTGGAAAACGTGCCAAATCTATGATAAAGTTTCCTGAGATAGTGTGTCCTATAATGAGGTATGGCACAAAATCCACCTGTCAATGGCTGCCAAATACAGTTGTCTCCATGAGACTCTTACCACTCGATGATATGTGGTATACTTGCACGGAGCGGTGAAGGGATGTAGTCACCAAGGTGCTGCTTAGAAGACGTGCTCTCGGTAGATGATCACACAGCGGTGAGAGGTATAGTCACCAGGACGCTGGACGCTAAACGCTTAAAAATGCTCAGCCTAGAGGGCGTGCTTTCAGTCAGGTGATCCTATATAGACGAGTCAGATGATCAGGTCAGCTGATGCGAACGTCCAATCACGTGATGCACAGGTCCTTAGACTATAGTACAATTTGGCACAGCAGAAATCCAGGTCCTATACTGCAACAAAGGCTATGTTGACAGTTATCTTTTTCAAAGAATAATTATCTTTGTCCACGGAATCTTCTGTACTTAGGGTCCGGACCAGTACTGGATGTAGAAGTTGCGTAGTCTGCTAGACGCGTTTCGAGGCTACCTGCCTCTTCCTCAGTAGCTATCAGACTGCGCTCTTCCAAACATTTTATAGGATACACAATTAAAATCATTGGTAAAACATGGGATCAAATTAAAGATTCTAATAAAACATGAAATGGATTTTAAAAATAGAGACATACATATAAGCCATAAACAACTATCAGGATATCGAATGTTATTATTTATCACACAAAACATATATCTTCCGTGTGTCTTTCTCTCAGTATGTTTATAATCATGAAAATAAAAGTAATAGCAAAGTAGATATTCGCATATTTCATTCGTAATAGCACCACAATAGGTCTCAGTACACATATGCGTTTCCTATGCGTTTTATCGCTCTTATGTACCATAGCGGAAAAAGGCCACATACCTATTCAGTTATTATATATATACATATTTATAAGAATCTTTATTACTAAAAGTGTGGTTCCCCAACTTGAAATACAAGATTAGCATAGTTGTTTTGCAGACAGTACTCATATAATACTTCAAACAAGGACCTATCAAATGTTCTCTTTTGTATAGTTTCATATATTTATTATATATCTTTCTTTATATGTTGATTCAATTGAATGTAGATATAGTGGTGCCTGGGAGCAAGGGGAGATCAGGGTGCTGGGCAAAAGACAGCTAACCCTGATGTCACATCGGTCCCAGGCAGCCTATAGAAAACCGAATACTTCTAATTCTGCGTTGAGACCTTTCGGGACCAACGAGCCAAATTCAAAAATCCTTCTTGATTCTACACGGGACATATGCATAATGTGGTTCCCTCCCCTCCAGTTAGGTTGTATTCTCTCTAGGGCCACTGTCATGGTCTTACCTTCTTGCTGTTCTCCTTCGTTTGACATGTGCTGGCGGCCATCTTGGTTTCTGGGTTTCTTGTAGCCTTCCACCCTGCGGCTCCTCCTTCCCACTGGGAGGAGCTGGATGCCTAGCTCATATATATAGGAGGTCTGTGGCTTCAGTTCCTTGCTTGGTCCTCCTGTGTTCACATGCTTCTAAGACTGCTGCTGCTTCTGGTTCCTGATCCTGGTTTCGTCTGACTACCCTGCTGGTTCCTGATCCTGGCTTCGTCTGACTACCCTGCTGGTTCCTGATCCTGGCTTCGTCTGACTACCCTTCTGGTTCCTGATCTCTGGCCTCTCAAGACTCTGCTTCGGTTTCACCATTCGTTTGGACTTTTGCTTTACAGCTTTATTTTCAATAAAGCCTTCTTATTTTCACTTATCTCTTGTTGTACGTCTGGTTCATGGTTCCGTGACATTAGGACCAAGCCATGAGTTCTGACGGTACAGGGCCATCCTCGCTACCCATGCTGGTTGCCAGACTTGATCAGCAGGATCACCTGTTGGGTCGGTTCGCTGTGGCGTTGCAAACCCTGCTTGAACGCACGGCTCATTTCGCTCCCGTTGCCGATGGGTCGGTTGTCGCTCCTACTGCCGCTCCGGTTGTTGCGCCAGAGTCTACCCCGACACCTGTTGTTGCGCCTGCGGTGTTTCGGGGTATGACCGGTTCTGCCCCTCTTCCACAGCGCTTTGGGGGAGAGCCAACTCAGTGCCGAGGTTTCCTTAACCAGGTGGGCATTTATTTCGAGTTGCTGCCACATGCCTTTCCTACTGAGAGATCAAAGGTGGGCTTCTTGATCTCGCTGCTCTCGGACAAGGCCTTGGCCTGGGCCAGCCCTTTATGGGAGAACAACAATCCGGTGGTTGCCGAGTTTTCCGGTTTTGTTGCTTCTCTTCGGAAGGTATTCGATGTGCCGGCTCGTGCTGCCTCTGCTGCGAAGCTCCTTATGTCCATCAGACAGGGTTCACGATCCGTAGCTGAATACGCCATTGAGTTTCGTACCCTGGCAGCAGAGGTGGGCTGGAATAATGAGGCTCTGGTCGCTGCTTTCTCTCATGGCCTCTCGGATGCCTTGAAGGATGAGGTTGCAGCTAAGGACCTACCAGTGGAGCTCGAGTCTCTTATTTCTTTCCTGATTTTGATTGACACCAGACTCAGGGAGAGACCTTCCTTTAAGGAGAGCCTGCGGAGGTCTTCTAACAGATTGGCGCCTACGTTTGCTGTCCCACCCGTGCCTCCCTCTCCTCCCACGCCTCCTGGGGATGACTTGTCTGGGGGTGAACCCATGCAGCTGGGGTTTGCTCGCCTGTCCGAGGGGGAGAGGGTACTCCGGAGACGCGAGGGTCGATGCATGTACTGTGGTCTCGGTGGGCATTTTCGGTTGGCATGTCCGAACCGTCCGGGAAACGCTCGTACCTGAGATCCTGTCGGGGGCAGATCTTGGGTGGAGTCTCCTCGTCCCCGGTTTCCCGTGTTGACAAACCACTGATCACTGTTGTCCTCTCCTTAGTCGGGGGCTCGGTGACGACCCAGGCGTTGGTGGACTCGGGTGCTGGTGGTTTGTTCATTGATAGTGTGTTCGCTGCCGCCAATTCCATTCCTCTGCAGGCTCGAGGTTCCCCACTGGCTCTTGAGGCGATAGACGGCAGACCCCTTCTGTCGTCACACGTGACTCATGAGACCCTTCCAGTGGGGATAGCCATTGGTGCCGTTCACAGAGAGTCGGTCTGTCTCCAGGTTATTTCGTCTCCACACTACTCGGTGGTCTTGGGGTACCCCTGGCTCCAGAAGCATAATCCGACTTTCGATTGGAGATCGGCCGAGATCCTCTCGTGGTCACCGCAGTGTGGGACTAGTTGCATCCATGGGTCTGTCAAGTTGCTGTGTACTTCCTCGGACTCTCTGTTGCCTCCTGAATACGAGGAGTACCGGGATGTATTCGATAAGGTGCGCGCGGTTGCCCTACCTCCGCACCGCCCATACGATTGTGCCATAGAGTTACAACCTGGTGCCGTTCCTCCTCGTGGCAAAGTCTATCCACTGTCGGTAGCGGAGAATGAGGCCATGGAGGAGTACGTGAGGGAGGCGCTTTCACGCGGACACATTCGCAAATCCTCGTCCCCGGCAGGGGCTGGATTTTTCTTTGTGAAAAAAAAGGGCGGTGAGTTGAGGCCTTGCATCGATTACAGGGGTCTCAATCGCATCACGATCAAGAACGCTTACCCGATACCCTTGATTTCCGAGCTGTTCGATCGCCTTAAAGGGGCCACGGTCTTTACCAAACTCGACCTGAGGGCGGCATATAACCTGGTAAGGATCAAGGCGGGCGATGAGTGGAAGACCGCGTTTAACACCAGGACCGGTCATTATGAATCCTTGGTTATGCTCTTTGGGTTGTGCAATGCGCCCGCAGTCTTTCAGGAATTCATCAACGATGTTTTCCGTGACCTGTTGCAGCAGTGTGTGGTGGTCTATTTGGATGACATCTTGGTATATTCTGAATCCATGGAGGCCCACATTCTGGATGTCAGACGAGTGTTGCAACGGTTACGAGAGAACAAGCTGTTCGGTAAGCTTGAGAAATGCGAATTTCACCGATCCCAGGTAACCTTCTTAGGTTACATCATTTCCGCTGAGGGGTTCTCCATGGATCCTGAGAAGGTTTCGGCTGTCTTACAGTGGCCCCAGCCCAGTGGTCTTCGTTCCCTGCAGCGCTTTTTGGGCTTCGCCAATTATTATCGGAAGTTCATCAGGGACTTTTCCATGCTGGCCAAGCCTCTCACGGATCTGACCAGGAAGGGCAGTAATTCCCAGGTCTGGCCGCTCGAGGCCATCCGAGCTTTTGAGGCCCTAAAGTCCGCTTTTGTGTCGGCTCCGATTCTGTCGCATCCCAACCCTGGGTTGCCCTTTGTCCTCGAGGTGGACGCGTCTGAGACGGGAGTAGGCGCCCTTCTGTCTCAGCGTAGAACACCAGAGGGTCCTCTGCTTCCTTGTGGGTTTTACTCCCGGAAACTGTCTTCCGCGGAGTGCAACTATCAGATTGGTGACAGGGAGTTATTGGCCATCGTGCAGGCCCTTAAAGAATGGAGGCACTTGCTCGAGGGTTCGGTGGTTCCGGTTCTCATCCTGACGGACCATAAGAATCTGACCTACCTTTCTGAGGCTAAGAGATTGACACCACGTCAGGCCAGATGGGCTCTGTTCTTGTCACGTTTTAATTACGTGGTCTCCTACCTACCCGGTTCCAAGAACATCAGGGCGGATGCCCTATCACGGCAGTACTCCGAGCTGTCCAGGGAGGAGTCGATTCCGACTTCGGTCATACCTCCGAATCAGATCCTGGCCGCCATTCGCACCAGCCTGACCTCTCCCCTGGGTGAGCAGATTTTGGCGGCTCAATCTGGTGCTCCCTCTGGGAGACCCAACGGCAGATGTTTTGTGCCTGAGGAGTTGCGCACTCGGTTGTTGCGAACCTACCATAACTCCAAGACCGCGGGGCATCCTGGAAATAATCAGCTGTCCTGGGCTGTTTCACGTCTGTTCTGGTGGCCTTCCCTACGTTCCGACATCGCCGCATATGTAGCGGCATGCTCCGTTTGTGCCCAGAGTAAGTCCCCTCGGCACCTTCCGTTGGGCCTTCTGCAACCCATAGCCACCGGGGAGCGCCCATGGTCACACCTGGGGATGGATTTCATTGTGGACCTCCCTGCATCCCGAGGCCATACGGTCATTCTCATGATTGTGGATCGGTTTTCCAAAATGTGCCACTGTGTTCCTCTCAAGAAGTTACCCTCTGCACAAGAGTTGGCCACGATTTTTGCCAGGGAGGTCTTCCGGTTGCACGGTTTGCCCAAGGAGATTGTGTCGGATCGGGGGAGTCAGTTTGTGTCCAGGTTCTGGCGCGCCTTTTGCTCCCAGTTGAGGATTCATCTCTCCTTCTCCTCGGCCTACCACCCTCAGTCCAATGGGGCCGCAGAACGATCCAATCAGGCCTTGGAGCAATTCCTTCGTTGCTATGTCTCCGATCACCAAGACAATTGGGTTGACCTTCTGCCTTGGGCTGAGTTTGCCAGGAACACGGCGGTGAACTTTTCCTCTGGGACGTCTCCCTTCATGGCCAATTATGGGTTCCAACCTGCCGTGTTACCGGAGGTATTCTCTCCCCAGGATATTCCGGCGGTGGAGGATCACCTTTCCGTCCTACGTGCTTCTTGGGTACAGATCCAGAAGTCCCTTGAGGCCTCTGCGCAGCGCCAGAGACTCCAGGCTGATCGCAGACGAGCGCCTGCTCCTTCCTACCAGGTCGGAGACCGTGTATGGTTGTCCACCCGCAACCTCAACCTTCGAGTGCCCACTCCCAAGCTGGCGCCTCGCTTTGTTGGTCCCTTCCGAGTGCTTCGCAGGGTAAACCCGGTAGCCTATGCCCTTGCGCTTCCTCCTGGCATGCGGATCTCTAACGTGTTTCATGTCTCCCTGTTGAAGCCACTGGTGTGTAATCGTTTCACTTCCTCGGTTCCTCGGCCTCGTCCGGTCCGAGTGGGCAATCATGAGGAGTATGAGGTGAGCAATATCCTGGACTCACGCCTGGTCCGCGGTCGGGTGCAGTTTTTGGTCCATTGGCGTGGTTATGGTCCAGAGGAGCGTTCCTGGGTTCCCTCCGCAGATGTCCATGCTCCTGCCTTGCTCCGAGCCTTCCACGCACGCTTCCCTCAGAAACCGTTTTTTGCTCCGCGGAGGAGGGGCCCTTGAGGGGGAGGTACTGTCATGGTCTTACCTTCTTGCTGTTCTCCTTCGTTTGACATGTGCTGGCGGCCATCTTGGTTTCTGGGTTTCTTGTAGCCTTCCACCCTGCGGCTCCTCCTTCCCACTGGGAGGAGCTGGATGCCTAGCTCATATATATAGGAGGTCTGTGGCTTCAGTTCCTTGCTTGGTCCTCCTGTGTTCACATGCTTCTAAGACTGCTGCTGCTTCTGGTTCCTGATCCTGGTTTCGTCTGACTACCCTGCTGGTTCCTGATCCTGGCTTCGTCTGACTACCCTGCTGGTTCCTGATCCTGGCTTCGTCTGACTACCCTTCTGGTTCCTGATCTCTGGCCTCTCAAGACTCTGCTTCGGTTTCACCATTCGTTTGGACTTTTGCTTTACAGCTTTATTTTTAATAAAGCCTTCTTATTTTTACTTATCTCTTGTTGTACGTCTGGTTCATGGTTCCGTGACAGCCACATATCGTAGTGTACTCGGATCTTGATTATGATGAGTTTTAAAATGCCTGGAGACCGTATGTTTTTCATATCCCTTGCGTATATTGGCAATGTGTTCCGAAACTCTCTTTTTTAGAGTCCTTTTTGTTCTCCCAATGTATTGCTTATCACATGTGCATTGGAGCAAATAAATAACGTCCGTAGTGCTACATGTTAAAAATTCTCTAATTGTCCATCTGTAATTATTACTTGTTGATATCACTAATTCTGTTTTTTTATTCTGATTTTTAGTGGCCTTACAATTAGAGCAACTTCCGCACCGGAAAAACCCATGCAAGCCTACCCATTTAGCAATAGGCTTGAATGGGTAGGCTTGCATGGGTTTTTCGGGTGCGGAAGTTGCTCTAATTGTAAGGCCACTAAAAATCAGAATAAAAAAACTGAATTAGTGATATCAACAAGTAATAATTACAGATGGACAATTAGAGAATTTTTAACATGTAGCACTACGGACGTTATTTATTTGCTCCAATGCACATGTGATAAGCAATACATTGGGAGAACAAAAAGGACTCTAAAAAAGAGAGTTTCGGAACACATTGCCAATATACGCAAGGGATATGAAAAACATACGGTCTCCAGGCATTTTAAAACTCATCATAATCAAGATCCGAGTACACTACGATATGTGGCCCTAGAGAGAATACAACCTAACTGGAGGGGAGGGAACCACATTATGCATATGTCCCGTGTAGAATCAAGAAGGATTTTTGAATTTGGCTCGTTGGTCCCGAAAGGTCTCAACGCAGAATTAGAAGTATTCGGTTTTCTATAGGCTGCCTGGGACCGATGTGACATCAGGGTTAGCTGTCTTTTGCCCAGCACCCTGATCTCCCCTTGCTCCCAGGCACCACTATATCTACATTCAATTGAATCAACATATAAAGAAAGATATATAATAAATATATGAAACTATACAAAAGAGAACATTTGATAGGTCCTTGTTTGAAGTATTATATGAGTACTGTCTGCAAAACAACTATGCTAATCTTGTATTTCAAGTTGGGGAACCACACTTTTAGTAATAAAGATTCTTATAAATATGTATATATATAATAACTGAATAGGTATGTGGCCTTTTTCCGCTATGGTACATAAGAGCGATAAAACGCATAGGAAACGCATATGTGTACTGAGACCTATTGTGGTGCTATTACGAATGAAATATGCGAATATCTACTTTGCTATTACTTTTATTTTCATGATTATAAACATACTGAGAGAAAGACACACGGAAGATATATGTTTTGTGTGATAAATAATAACATTCGATATCCTGATAGTTGTTTATGGCTTATATGTATGTCTCTATTTTTAAAATCCATTTCATGTTTTATTAGAATCTTTAATTTGATCCCATGTTTTACCAATGATTTTAATTGTGTATCCTATAAAATGTTTGGAAGAGCGCAGTCTGATAGCTACTGAGGAAGAGGCAGGTAGCCTCGAAACGCGTCTAGCAGACTACGCAACTTCTACATCCAGTACTGGTCCGGACCCTAAGTACAGAAGATTCCGTGGACAAAGATAATTATTCTTTGAAAAAGATAACTGTCAACATAGCCTTTGTTGCAGTATAGGACCTGGATTTCTGCTGTGCCAAATTGTACTATAGTCTAAGGACCTGTGCATCACGTGATTGGACGTTCGCATCAGCTGACCTGATCATCTGACTCGTCTATATAGGATCACCTGACTGAAAGCACGCCCTCTAGGCTGAGCATTTTTAAGCGTTTAGCGTCCAGCGTCCTGGTGACTATACCTCTCACCGCTGTGTGATCATCTACCGAGAGCACGTCTTCTAAGCAGTGCGCTTTCATCTACTCAGCGTCCAGTGTCCAGCACCTTGGTGACTACATCCCTTCACCGCTCCGTGCAAGTATACCACATATCATCGAGTGGTAAGAGTCTCATGGAGACAACTGTATTTGGCAGCCATTGACAGGTGGATTTTGTGCCATACCTCATTATAGGACACACTATCTCAGGAAACTTTATCATAGATTTGGCACGTTTTCCAGAGTGCGGTCTGACCTTGCAACATTTCTTTTATGAATATTTTATGATTTTTATTTCATTGAGTGTTTTTATGTACATTGGCCTTTTTTATTATGTGATATCTTGTATTAATTGAATAAATTTCAATATAGCATTTCTAGTGTTTCACTATCATTCCAGAAGGTGGTGTGCCTGCTGTCTCTTCTTGATATATATTTTTACTCTCAACTGGGTGAGTGACCCAGTAAGCAGTGAACCCACCGCTATCCGCCTATCAGAGTGTTGAGCCTCCCTACTCTGTCAGTTTTTTGGAATCCTATATATGCCACTGTATGACATCAATCTGAGTCATCTGTTAAGGTATACATTTTTGTATATTTTAAACGCATGGCAAAAAGCTGATGTAAACCCATCTTAACCACCTCAGCCCCCAGTGCTTAAACACCCTGAAAGACCAGGCCACTTTTTACACTTCTGACCTACACTACTTTCACCATTTATTGCTCGGTCATGCAACTTACCACCCAAATGAATTTTACCTCCTTTTCTTCTCACTAATAGAGCTTTCATTTGGTGGTATTTTATTGCTGCTGACATTTTTACTTTTTTTGTTATTAATCGAAATTTAACGATTTTTTTGCAAAAAAATGACATTTTTCACTTTCAGTTGTAAAATTTTGCAAAAAAAACGACATCCATATAGAAATTTTGCTCTAAATTTATAGTTCTACATGTCTTTGATAAAAAAAAAATGTTTGGGTAAAAAAAAAATGGTTTGGGTAAAAGTTATAGCGTTTACAAACTATGGTACAAAAATGTGAATTTCCGCTTTTTGAAGCAGCTCTGACTTTCTGAGCACCTGTCATGTTTCCTGAGGTTCTATAATGCCCAGACAGTACAAACACCCCACAAATGACCCCATTTCTGAAAGTACACACACTAAGGTATTCACTGATGGGCATAGTGAGTTCATAGAACTTTTTATTTTTTGTCACAAGTTAGCGGAAAATTATGATTTTTTTTTTTTTTTTTTTTTTTCTTACAAAGTCTCATATTCCACTAACTTGTGACAAAAAATAAAAAGTTCTATGAACTCACTATGCCCATCAGCGAATACCTTGGGGTCTCTTCTTTCCAAAATGGGGTCACTTGTGGGGAAGTTATACTGCCCTGGCATTCTAGGGGCCCAAATGTGTGGTAAGGAGTTTGAAATCAAATTCTGTAAAAAATGACCAGTGAAATCCGAAAGGTGCTCTTTGGAATATGGGCCCCTTTGCCCACCTAGGCTGCAAAAAAGTGTCACACATCTGGTATCTCCGTACTCAGGAGAAGGTGGGGAATGTGTTTTGGGGTGTCATTTTATATATACCCATGCTGGGTGAGAGAAATATCTTGGCAAAAGACAACTTTTCCCATTTTTTTATACAAAGTTGTCATTTGACCAAGATATTTATCTCACCCAGCATGGGTATATGTAAAAAGACACCCCAAAACACATTCCTCAACTTCTCCTGAGTACGGGGATACCAGATGTGTGACACTTTTTTGCAGCCTAGGTGGGCAAAGGGGCCCATATTCCAAAGAGCACCTTTCGGATTTCACTCCTCATTTTTTCCTGAATTTGATTTCAAACTCCTTACCACACATTTGGGCCCCTAGAATACCAGGGCAGTATAACTACCCCACAAGTGACCCCATTTTGGAAAGAAGACACCCCAAGGTATTCCGTGAGGGGCATGGCGAGTTCCTAGAATTTTTTATTTTTTGTCACAAGTTAGTGGAAAATGATGATTTTTTTTTTTATTTTTTTTTTTCATACAAAGTCTCATATTCCACAAACTTGTGACAAAAAATAAAAACTTCCATGAACTCACTATGCCCATCAGCGAATACCTTGGGGTCTCTTCTTTCCAAAATGGGGTCACTTGTGGGGTAGTTATACTGCCCTGGCATTCTAGGGGCCCAAATGTGTGGTAAGTAGGTAAATGACCTGTGAAATCCGAAAGGTGCTCTTTGGAATGTGGGCCCCTTTGCCCACCTAGGCTGCAAAAAAGTGTCACACATCTGGTATCTCTGTATTCAGGAGAAGTTGAGGAATGTGTTTTGGGGTGTCTTTTTACATATACCCATGCTGGGTGAGATAAATATCTTGGTCAAATGCCAACTTTGTATAAAAAAATGGGAAAAGTTGTCTTTTGCCAAGATATTTCTCTCACCCAGCATGGGTATATGTAAAATGACACCCCAAAACACATTCCCCAACTTCTCCCGATTACGGAGATACCAGATGTGTGACACTTTTTTGCAGCCTAGGTGGGCAAAGGGGCCCATATTCAAAAGAGCACCTTTCGGATTTCACAGGTCATTTTTTACAGAATTTGATTTCAAACTCCTTACCACACATTTGGGCCCCTAGAATGCCAGGGCAGTATAACTACCCCACAAGTGACCCCATTTTGGAAAGAAGAGACCCCAAGGTATTCGCTGATGGGCATAGTGAGTTCATGGAACTTTTTATTTTTTGTCACAAGTTAGTGGAATATGAGACTTTGTATGAAAAAAAAAAAAAAAAAAAATCATCATTTTCCACTAACTTGTGACAAAAAATAAAAAATTCTAGGAACTCGCCATGCCCCTCACGGAATACCTTGGGGTGTCTTCTTTCCAAAATGGGGTCACTTGTGGGGTAGTTATACTGCCCTGGCATTTTCCAGGGGCCCTAATGTGTGGTAAGTAGGTAAATGACCTGTGAAATCCTAAAGGTGCTCTTTGGAATATGGGCCCCTTTGCCCATCTAGGCTGCAAAAAAGTGTCACACATGTGGTATCGCCGTATTCAGGAGAAGTTGGGGAATGTGTTTTGGGGTGTCATTTTACATATACCCATGCTGGGTGAGAGAAATATCTTGGCAAAAGACAACTTTTCCCATTTTTTTATACAAAGTTGGCATTTGACCAAGATATTTCTCTCACCCAGCATGGGTATATGTAAAATGACACCCCAAAACACATTCCCCAACTTCTCCTGAGTACGGCGATACCAGATGTGTGACACTTTTTTGCAGCCTAGATGCGCAAAGGTGCCCAAATTCCTTTTAGGAGGGCATTTTTAGACATTTGGATACCAGACTTCTTCTCACGCTTTGGGGCCCCTAGAATGCCAGAGCAGTATAAATACCCCACATGTGACCCCATTTTGGAAAGAAGACACCCCAAGGTATTCAATGAGGGGCATGGCGAGTTCATAGAAATTTTTTTTTTTTGGCACAAGTTAGCGGAAATTGATATTTTTAATTTTTTTCTCACAAAGTCTCCCGTTCCGCTAACTTGGGACAAAAATTTCAATCTTTCATGGACTCAATATGCCCCTCACGGAATACCTGGGGGTGTCTTCTTTCCGAATTGGGGTCACATGTGGGGTATTTATACTGCCCTGGCATTCTAGGGGCCCTAAAGCGTGAGAAGAAGTCTGGAATATAAATGTCTAAAAAATTTTACGCATTTGGATTCCGTGAGGGGTATGGTGAGTTCATGTGAGATTTTATTTTTTGACACAAGTTAGTGGAATATGAGACTTTGTAAGAAAAAAAAAAAAAATTCTGCTAACTTGGGCCAAAAAAATATCTGAATGGAGCCTTACAGAGGGGTGATCAATGACAGGGGGGTGATCAATGACAGGGGGGTGATCAATGACAGGGGGGGTGATCAATGACAGGGGGGTTGATCAATGACAGGGGGGTGATCAGGGAGTCTATATGGGGTGATCACCACAGTCATTGATCACGCCCCTGTAAGGCTTCATTCAGACGTCCGGATGCGTTTTGCGGATCCGATCCATCTATCAGTGCATCCGTAAAAATCATGCGGACATCTGAATGGAGCTTTACAGGGGGGTAATCAATGACAGGGGGGTGATCAGGGAGTCTATATGGGGTGATCACCACAGTCATTGATCACTCCCCTGTAAGGCTTCATTCAGACGTCCGGATGCGTTTTGCGGATCCGATCCATCTATCAGTGGATCCGTAAAAATCATGCGGACATCTGAATGGAGCTTTACAGGGGGGTGATCAATGACAGGGGGGTGATCAGGGAGTCTATATGGGGTGATCACCACAGTCATTGATCATGCCCCTGTAAGGCTTCATTCAGACGTCCGGATGCGTTTTGCGGATCGGATCCATCTATCAGTGCATCCGTAAAAATCATGCGGACATCTGAATGGAGCTTTACAGGGGGGTGATCAATGACAGGGGGGTGATCAGGGAGTCTATATGGGGTGATCACCACAGTCATTGATCACGCCCCTGTAAGGCTTCATTCAGACGTCCGGATGCGTTTTGCGGATCGGATCCATCTATCAGTGCATCCGTAAAAATCATGCGGACATCTGAATGGAGCTTTACAGGGGGGTGATCAGGGAGTCTATATGGGGTGATCACCACAGTCATTGATCACGCCCCTGTAAGGCTTCATTCAGACGTCCGGATGCGTTTTGCGGATCGGATCCATCTATCAGTGCATCCGTAAAAATCATGCGGACATCTGAATGGAGCTTTACAGGGGGTTGATCAATGACAGGGGTGTAATCAATGACAGGGGGGGTGATCAGGGAGTCTATATGGGGTGATAACCACAGTCATTGATCACGCCCCTGTAAGGCTTCATTCAGACGTCCGGATGCGTTTTGCGGATCCGATCCATCTATCAGTGGATCCGTAAAAATCATGCGGACATCTGAATGGAGCTTTACAGGGGGGTAATCAATGACAGGGGGGTGATCAATGACAGGGGGGTGATCAGGGAGTCTATATGGGGTGATCAGGGGTGATCAGGGGCTAATAAGGGGTTAATAAGTGACGGGGGGGGGGTGTAGTGTAGTGTAGTGGTGCTTGGTGGGACTTTACTGAGCTACCTGTGTCCTCTGGTGGTCGATCCAAACAAAGGGGACCACCAGAGGACCAGGTAGCAGGTATATTAGACGCTGTTATCAAAACAGCGTCTAATATACCTGTTAGGGGTTAAAAAAAACACATCTCCAGCCTGCCAGCGAACGATCGCCGCTGGCAGGCTGGAGATCAACTCTCTTACCTTCCGTTCCTGTGAGCGCGCGCGCCTGTGTGCGCGCGTTCACAGGAAATCTCGCCCATCGCGAGATGACGCATATATGCGTGACTCTGCGCAGGGCTGCCACCTCCGGAACGCGATCCTGCGTTAGGCGGTCCGGAGGTGGTTAAGTGTGCCAACATAAGCATTAGTACACAGCGGAGCAACATGGCAGAGAAGGGAGGCTGCCATGTACTGTAGGCTATATTACAAAAGGCTGCCATATTACAAATGATGCCGCAATACAATGACTGGATAACGCCTAAATACAGTGACTGGATACCACCATATTGGATAAGAACGCCATACAGTGACAGAATGACGCTACCATACAGTGACTGGATAACACTGCCATACAGTGACTGAATAACGCCGCCATACAGTGACCAGATAACACCTCCATACAGTGACTGGATAACTCACCATACAGTGACTGGACAACGCCGCCATACAGTGATCGGATAACGGCTCCATACAGTGACTAGACAAGGGTGCCATACAGTGACTGGATAATATCTTTATACAGTGACTGGATAACTCTGCCATACACTGGATAACACCTCCATACAGTTACTGGATAATGCCTCTATACAGTGACTGGATGACGACTCCATACAGTGATTGAATATAGGGTATAAGGGGGCACAGTATACAGTAGAGTATTAAAGGGCACAGTACAGGGTATGGTAAGGGGGCACAATGGAGGGTATAAGAGGGCATAGTACAGGGTAGGAGGCACATTATAGGGTATAAGGGGGCATAGTACAGGTTAGAAGGCACAGTACAGTGTATCCCCTTATACCCTAGTACTGCGCCACCAACAGTGTTTGTTTACGGGCCACAGTCCAGTGTAGGGTGGGGCACAGTCCAGGGTATCAGACTCACCAAAGCCCGGCAGGGAGTCTGAAGCAGGAGAGTTCTGACTCCTGGCTCTGGCTTGCAGGCAGCAGCGGTTCTCAGAGGTGGGTGGTGGGCGGCAATTCAAAGCTGCAGCTTGGCGGGCATACAAACCTGCGGCTGGCCGGGCGGCCATACAATATGGCTGGGTGGTAGGGCGGGCAGCCATTCAACCGTGCAGGGTGGCTGAGCAAGAAGGCAGGCAGCCATACAAACGTGCCTCAGCAGTAGGAACCCCCCACTACCGTCAGGGAAAGAGTGGAATAGCACCAGGGCCGTCTTTAATATTGTTTGGAGTCGGACCCTGGGCAACCCCACAGATCATCCCCCCCACCCCCCTTGTACTTGTTCCGCTGATCTGCTCTGTACTTGCCAGCTGCGTGAGCATGAGTTCGGTCACTTCTGTGCGCAATCCCGTCCTGCGGCGCGTGATCCTGCGAGAATCGTGATTGCACACCGAAGTGACTGAACTTGTGCCTATGCAACCCGCAACTATGGAGCGGAACAAGTACAAGAGGGGTGGGGGGATGATCTGTGGGGTTGCCCAGGGTCAAATCAATATTAAAGACGGCCCTGGAATAGCCAAATAAAAAATAAAAAAATTTAATAGGGCCCTGATGGCCCCCCCCTCCCTGCTGCTGCTCCCGGGCCCCTCCTCAGCTCGGGCCCCGAAGCAGCCGCTTCCCTTGCTTCCCCGATAGCTATGCCACTGGTTATGTAGAATGTGAAATCTGTGATAAATCTGCAGCATTTCCAAATCCAAATCTGCAGCAATATCTGCACAATTTGGTGCAGATTATGCCACTGCATATTTCTGCACGATTTGCTGCAGAACAGAGTGTGGGAACTTACAATAAGGACTCATGCGCACGACTGTATGTATTTTGTGGTCCGCAAAACACGGATCTGCAAAAAATACGGATGACATCCTTGTGTATTCCATATTTTGCGGAACAAAAAAGCTGGCCCCTAATAGAACAGTCTTATCTTTGGCTGCTATGACTGAATAAAAAAAAATAATAATACATAAATAACAAAAAATATATACATCATGGGCATCACCGAGTCTGAAAATGCCCGTACTATTAAGATATAATTATTTTTTTCCAATACAGCGAATGGAGTCACAGAAAAAAGGGTAAAAATGGGCAATTTGCCATTTTTTCATGGCTTCTCTCACCCAAAAAAATGTAATACAATTGAATCAAAAAGTCACACACACTTCAAAATGGTATCAATAAAAACTACAGATTGTCCCGGAGTAGATATAACTTAAAAAAAGTTATGGGGGTCAGAATATGGTGATTAGGGATGAGCGAATCGACTTTGGATTAAACATCCGAAGTTGATTCGCATAAAACTGAGCCGAAGTTATTACTTTGCGAAGTCTCGTGAGACTTCGCATGATAACTTCAGATATTGATTTTGGTCGCCTCCTGCTGGCCGTGTTTGCCATGTATCTCGCACCTGCACCGCCCCGTTCAGTGTTTGGTGCAGGCGCAGTTAGTGAAGGACGAGCGTCCTTCACTCACTGCGCTTGCGCCGAATACTAAATGGGGCGGCGCAGGCGCGAGATACATGGCAGACACGGCCAGCAGGAGGAGACCAAGACTGCCTGGCCCTGTCAATCATGTGCAGCAGGGTGCGTCCAGAGGTGGGACAACGGAGCTTCTAGGAGCAGGGGCAACGCCCCCCCTGCTCCTAGAGGCTAATTAGCATACTATAAAAGTTAGATTTATGGTGTAACAGGGGTATAGAGATACAAGTAGGAATAGGCTAGTTAGGTTCAGCTGACATTAGCACATCGCTAATGTCAGCTAATTTAATATGGTTAAGGCTACATGCACACGACCGTGCCGTTTTTTGCGGTCCGCAAACCGCGGATCGCAAAAAACGGAAGCCACCCGTGTGCCTTCCGCAATTTGCGGAACTGAACGGGCGGCCCATTGTAGAAATGCCTATTCTTGTCCGCAAAACGGACATGCTATATTTTTTTTTTGCGGGGCCACAGAACGGTGCAACGGATGCGGACAGCACACGGAGTGCTGTCTGCATCTTTTGCGGCTCCATTGAAGTGAATGGGTCCGCACCCGAGACGCAAAAAATGCGGGACGGATGCGGACCACAAAAACGGTCGTGTGCATGAGGCCTAATTCTGATGACAGAAACCCTTTAACTTCTTCTTTTCTTTGGACTTTTCTCATGGCAAACAGCTTCACTTGACTTTCTCAGTCAGACCATTCACTGTGCCACCATAATAAGTAAATTTGAGAACGCAGGTGCACGCTACCTTGGCTGAAACACAATGGGATTAGTAGAACTACAGGTAACAGCACACTGCTAGTCAATTGCACAAAGATATACGCAAATACTGAATAAAAATATCTGCCTGGGTCCATACTTACTGCAAGGACAGTTAGAAGCTCTTTGCGCATATAATTTTTTTTTTTTTTATTTAATATTTTTTATTAAATGCTTATAGTTTACAAATATTCAGTAACTCCATTTAGCTTTACTACTTTTCTTATCAATATAAACAGTAATATATTGCTGTCGTCCCTCTTGCTGCTTAGTTCACTCCTGGGAGGGGGTAGGAGGAAGAAAAAAAAAATTATAATAATTCACCGCTCTCCTGCCCGTTGCCTACACTGCCACGCCCCGGGTCCATCACTGACACCAGTTACTAGTCCAGCCATCTCTGCCACCTTCTAACAAACATATCTTTCTATCTAATTGACACCAGATGAAATTCTTCTCCAACAAGCGAAAATCTAGTCAGATTCTCCATTTCCTTTACTGTAGGGACCACCCCATCTCCCCAATGTGCCACAATACATTTTCTAGCGTAGAATAACAGTTTAGATGCTACTTCTTGATCTTTGGAGGTGACCATTTTGTCCATCACACCCAGGATACATGCCTCAAAACTAAAAGGAAGTTTAGGCAGATGATAGTCCTCTATTTTTTCCTTCACATTCCTCCAGAATTGCTGAATCTTTAAACATGTCTAAAGTATATGAATGTCATCTACTCCTACTTCACCGCATTTTTTACAGCTAAATTGTTTAGATTTATAGCATTTCATTAAAAACTTCGGGGAGTAATATAAACAATGAATAATATTAAATTGCATGATTCTATATGAGAAGTTGTTTGAAAGCTTATTTTTAGGCCTCTTTCACACTACCGTTTTTTTTTTCCGTTTTGCGGTCCGTATACGGAACCATTCATTTCAATGGTTCCGCAAAAAAAACGGAATGTGTTCCGTATACATTCCGTTTCCGTATTTCCGTTTTTCCGTTCCGTTGAAAGATAGAACATGTCCTATATTTGGCCGCAAATCACGTTCCGTGGCTCCATTAAAGTCAATGGGTCCGCAAAAAAAACGGAACACATACGGAAATGCATCCGTATGTCTTCCGTTTCCGTTCCGTTTTTTCTGAACCATCTATTGAAAATGTTATGGCCAGCCCAATTTTTTCAATGTAATTACTGTATACTGTATATGCCATACGGAAAAACGGAACGGAACGACAGAACGGAAACGGAAACACAACGGAACCAAAAAAACAGAACAACGGATCCGTTAAAAACGGAACGCAAAACACTGAAATGGACATACTGTAGTGTGAAAGAGGCCTTAGATTGTATAGCCCTTTGCCAAAATTCTTCCCATTGCAAGTTAAGATCCTCTTGCCATCTATAATTTAGAGTAGTTATAGCTTTTTTATTTGTCTTCTGCTGTAACAGACTTCCATATACTTTGGAAATCAATCTCCTCCCTGACGCTAAATTAGGGATGTCCTCTAAAAGTCGTGAAAGGGGTGCTATTTGTGTACCTTTTTCCTAGCTCCTCACGCAGAGCTTGTTTCAACTGTAGATAAAAGAGAGTCAGATCTTTATTTCCGGTACTATATTCATTTTTAAGACCCAGTTTGAATATTCCATATTTCCACCAGATTTTTAGTTCAATTAGTTTTAGTTCCTTTAGGTTAATATTGTCCCATAACAAAGTGTCTGAATGTATTTCCTTTTGAGACCACAATTTTTTTTTATCATGTTCCAAGATTTATTCCATAGGTCAAATATAGATATTTTATTAGCTTGTTGATTTAACAATATATCTGCTTCTACTAATTGGAAAATATTACATTTTTCTAACCTTTTATTAATCTCTGTCACCATATTCTTATACCTACTTGACTTACTCCACATTATCATATTTCTAATCTGTCCAGAAGCGAAATAGAGTTCCAAATCTGGAACTGATAGTCCACCCTCTCTCTCATGGATATATAATATCTGTGCTCTTATCCTCAGTTTTTTACCTCGCCAAATCAAGTATGTTATTAAAGTTTGTTGATTCTTCTGGGGATTATTATCGGTGTATTCCAAAAGATATAATTTAACGAGGGTAATATACACATTTTAACCAGTGAGATACGACCTGCCATCGAAATATGTATTTTTTTTCCAAACCTCTATTTTCTTCCGCAACTCCTGTAATTTAGGGAGCACATTCAGCTGTATATAGTCCCCAGGACTAGTTGTTATCTGAATACCTAGATATTTAACCGGTTCTCGATTCTCTTTAACCACCTCCCATCTGCCCATACGATATAAACGTCCAGGAGGTGGTTCTCTATTTCTGAACGGACGTTCCAGAACGTCCGTTCAGAAACTGCAGCTGCACGCTAATAGTGCAGCTGCTGATCGGGTTGCCCGCTGTCAGTGACAGCAGGGCAACCCAGAGAAAAGGCAGGGACAGTGCCCAGGTGTCCCTGCCTTCTGGATCGCTGCATACACAGCGCTCACCGAGGAAGCGCTATGGAGAGTGCAGGAGCTGTGTGAGGTCATCCACAGACCTCGATCAGCCCTGCACTGAGGCTGTACAGCGCAGAATTATGCTGTACAGCCTCTCTGGGGGGTGTATTTCTCCTGTAACTGGGGCTACTATGTCAGCCCCAGTTACAGGAGAAATCAACAGTGAAAAAAAAAAGAAAAAGTGAAGTAAATGTCCCCCAGAGGTCTTGTATGACCTTATGGGGGATGAAAAGTGTAAAATAAAAAATAAATAAATAAAGGGTTGAAAAAATAAAATAAAATAAATGTTTCACATGTAAAAAAAAAAATCCCCCAAGTAAGGAATAAAAAAAAAAATGTTAAAAATAGAAAAAATAAAATAAAATAGACATATTTGGTATTGTCGCGTCCGTAAAAAACAGCTCTATAAATAAATCACATGACCTAACCCCTCGGGTGAACACCGTAAAAAAAACAAAAAAAACCCTGTGTCAAAACAAGCAATTTTTGTCACCTTACATTACAAAAAGTGCAACACCAAGTGATCAAAAATGGTACCAATAAAACCGTCACCTCATCCCGCAAAAAATGAGCCCCTACATAAGAAAATCTCTCAAAAAATAAAAAAACTATAGCTCTTAGAACATGGAGACACTAAAACATCATTTTTTGGGTTTCAAAAATGCAATTATTGTGTTAAAGTGAAACAAATAAAAAAATATACATATTAGGTATTGCCGCGTCCGTAAAAACCAGCTCTATAAAAATATCACTTGACCTAACCCCTCAGGTGAACACTGTAAAAAATAATTTTTTAAAACTGTGTCAAAACAAGCAATTTTTGTCACCTTACATCACAAAAAGTGCAACACCAAGTTATCAAAAATGCGTATGTCCCACAAAATGATACCAATAAAACCGTCACCTCATCCTGCAAAAAATGAGCCACTACATAAGAAAATCTCTCAAAAAATAAAAAAAACTATAGCTCTCAGAACATGAACACATTAAAACATAATTTTTTTGTTTCAAAAATGCTATTATTGTGTAAAACTTTAATAAATAAGAAAAAGTATACATATTAGGTATTGCCACGTCCGTAACAATCTGCTCTATAAAAATGTCATTTGACTGAACCCCTCAGGTGAACGCTGTAAAAATAAATAAATAGAAACTGTGCTAAAACAACCAATTTTTTGGTCACCTTGCCCCATAAAGTGTTATAATGAATGATCAACAAATCATATGTACCCAAAAATAGTAGCAATTAAACTGGCACCTTATCCCCTAGTTTCCAAAATGGGATCACTTCTTGGGAGTTTCTACTGTAAGGGTGCATCAGGGGGCTTCAAATGGGACATGGCATCTAAAAACCGTATGGCATTCCTTTCCTTCTGCGCCCTGCCGTGTGCCCGTACAACAGTTTACGACCACATGTGGGGTGTTTCTGTAAACTACAGAATCAGGGCCATAAATATTGAGTTTGGTTTGGCTGTTAACCCTTGCTTTGTAACTGGAAAAAAATTATTAAAATGGAAAATCGGCCAAAAAAGTGAAATTTTGAAATTGTATCTCTATTTTCCATTAATTCTTGTGGAACGCCTAAAGGGTTAACAAAGTTTGTAAAATCGGTTTTAAGTAACTTGAGGGGTGTAGTTTTTACAATGGGGTCATTGATGGGGGTATCCACTATGTAGGCCCCACAAAGTGACTTCAGACCTGTACTGGTCCTTAAAAAGTGGGTTTTGGCAATTTTTGGCAATTTTCTTAAAAATTTGAAGAATTGCTTCTAAACTTCTAAGCCTTCTAACATCCTAAAAAAATAAAATGACATTTCCAAAATTATGCCAACATAAAGTAGACATATGGGGAATGTTAAGTAATAAATATTTTATGAGGTATCACTTTCTGTTTTAAAAGCAGAGAAATTGAAATTTAGAAAATTGCGAATTTTTTTAATTTTTTGGTAAATTTGGGATTTCTTCATAAATAAAGGTGAAATATTTTGACTTAAATTTATGACTATCATGAAGTACAATGTGTCACGAGAAAACAATCTCTGAATGACTTGGATAAGTAAGGCGTTCCAAAGTTATTGCCACATAAAGTGAGATATGTCAGTTTTGCAAAATTAGGCCTGGTCAGGAAGGGGACAAATATTTTTGTAAATCCGTCCTGAGGAGCCCCACCGCTTCCCTGATGTTTCCAGTCTGGAGAGAGAGGTCCTGTATTGCCAAATTGCATTTTTTTATTTCTTGAAATATTTCCAGCAGACTCGGTGCCTGCTCCCCCTGAATTAGAACACCTCTCTCATTCTCTTTGAAATGTACTGTACCTCTCTCGCCAGGCTGGATTTCACCACCAGATGATATCATCATCACACTCTCTATCAAGCCAGGATCCCTTTCCTGAATTTGGGGTATATCGTCTTTCTTCTATCTAGGTGGACTAATCTGTCCACTTGTATTAATCAGTAGTTGTTGTTTTGCTCTTTCTGCCCTCTTGAACGTCGGGGAGATCGAGGTATTTAATTCTGGGTGATTTCTCCCCTTTTTCCCCTGCTCCCTGTCTAGACATTTCTATATCTTAAAGCAGAGCAAAAACAAAAAAAGAGAAAAAAAATGAAAAAGCAAAGTTTTTTTTTTCTTTTCTTTTCTTTTCCTTTCCTTTCTTCCCTTTTCCTTTTTTTTCTTTTTTCCCTCCTTTTTTTTTCTTTCCTCTTCCCTTTCTCCTCCTTACCTTCCCTCTTTTTCTCTTTTTTCCTTCTTTTTTCCCCCTCTCTTTCCCCTTCCCCCCCCTACCTACCAATTGTACAACATACACTAATTAATCTAGTATTTACAATCAGAATATCCGTAAACAAAATTAGAAATTCATAGATTAATTAATAGATCTTGCTGGGTTCCAGCAGAGAGCTATTCGCTCCTCTCAGTCCATAAATGCCATTATTATAGTTAATCCAAAATACAATAAATAAGGGAAACATGCAGTTTTCATATAGGGGGAAATAGGCAGAAAAAAGTCCAGAATCTCACAACTCTCCAGTCTTCTTGTGATTCCAGTAATCGCCAGCAGGGTCGACTTCAAAGGGAGGAGGGGGAGAGAAGGAAATACCACCATTAGTTATTATCTTCCATACATTAGCTTCAGGAGGGTATTATCAGTTATATCCAATATATAGTTGGCGGCTCATTCCACAGATCAATCTTTGCGCATATAATTGATCAAATATATGTCGGGCCCATCTACCGGACAACAAGGTGGCATATTTTTGATCAATTATATGCGCAAAGAGCTTCTAACTGCCCTTGCAGTAAGTATGGCCACCAAGCAGCTATTTTTATTCAGTATTTGCGTATATCCTTGTGCAATTGACTAGCAGTGTGCTGTTACCTGTAGTTCTACTAATCCCATTCACTGTGCCAGACAGGAAAGGGAAAGCGAATCAATTAGAGCATCACACATTACGCTGATAAATGTAATGCTCTTCTGTGGGTATCGTTATTTAGGCCTATCAAGAGAAAAATAGTGCTGTCTTACTGTTATCCAAATTATACTAACCTACTATTTTACGGACAACATATTTCCCTTGCAGCAATAGTAAACTAAACAATGGATGACGTATCTATATATGAGCTTTATCTCTGAGTTGACTGCTACAGTACAAATATTCTGTATTTTATTTTTATATACTGTATATGTTTTATTTGGCATAGTACTGCCAAAATGAAAAATAAAACCAGCCAAAAATTCTTAGAAAAATTGTTTTGTATGAAAGCTTTTTTAGCTAAGAAATCCAAAAGGGGCAATTTGTGTGATTTGGCACAGATTTTTCTTAACAGATTACTACAAATTTGCAGCAAAACTGACCCATGGTGACTTACCCTAAAAGGTAATCATGATTATTTTGTTTGGTACAGGCAGTAGTCACAAAATGTTTTTTCTTACAAACTCTCATATGAGAGAATACACATCTATTGCAGAAGTCGCAGGTGTATTTCAGCTTACTAAATGACCCCCTATGTCTGTGGACAAAAGTTTAAGATTTCGGTTTCAAGTTTGTATTTACTCCTCAAACATCATTAATAAAGAAACTACTGTATTTCAGTAAAACATCATGTTATTTGCAGGCATGCAGGGTGTGATTAGACTTTTTCTTGTAGCCAGATACAGAGAGCCAGAATAAGCTGTTTGGCCGAGTTGCAGAGAATTACATCCAGCTGCTTGCCTTGTGTAAAAGCTCATATCATGGGAATGCTTTTCTTAATGTAAGTCTGTGTGCTGTTGTTGATGCTCTTGTGTATCACTAGTCTAATGATGTCAAAAAGAAATTTAAAGATGCAAATAACTATAATTTACTGTTGTAACACTTAAAGGGGTATTCCGGCTACCATAAATATAACTTATGTTTTAGACTAATACATCAGCAATAAATTACCATGGCATCAATAAATTACTATGGCATCAACCTGTAGTTCTGAGCCTTTGTTAGGTCGAGCATGCTCAGTGTGTTACTATCAACTCTGTAGCTAAATGTCTTGTGAAACAAAGGGAGTGCTGGTGATTACTGAGTGGAGGGGGCGTGACTGGACTGTATATCAGGCAGCCAATCAATAATCATCAATACACTCATGAACAAGCACAAGCTCACAGCAGGAAAGCTAGGGATTGTGGGGATTGTAGTCTTTGAAGTTTTGTGAGGGAAGATCAGGCTCAAACAGGAGCTAGACAAATGGATTGCAAGGTAAATTGAAACTCTGGTTATATGTATAGGTATGGGTTCTGATTGGGTCACGCTTGCAGCCAAAATGCAGTTTTCTCAAAAATTAAGTTACTTTACCGGAATACCCTTTTAAAGAGGTTCACCACTTTATTATTTCCCAAAATGTTCTGGAAACAGCATTGTAAGTCACTTATTAATACAGTATAATATTAAAAGGGTTTTGTCTCATATAAGACATTGGTGGCATAGTACTAGGATATGCCACTAGTGTCAGATACGTGTGGGTCCCACCTCTGGGACCTGCACATATCTCCTGAACGAGCTCAGAAAATAGACAGAGGTGGGACCTGCACCTATCTGAAATTAGAGGCATATCAGATCAGCACCATTGTCTTAATTTGTCTTAAATTGACTGCACTGTGCTTTCATCCAGAACATGGTCACTGATGATAGAGATGTGTGAATATCTTTCTTTCATGTAACTAGATTGATTTTCTTATGTAGTTGCTTTAAGCTGCTTGTTCCTTATCTCAACTGCCTCCCCTCCCCCTTTGCTTCAAGCTATTTGTCCAACACTGAAGCGAGAATGGAGGGGGATCGAAGCTGCAATAGGCCCCTCACTTCTCCCACAGAATGATGTATAGACTGTAGAAGAATGCTTGAGCCAATTATTTAGCTAGATAATTCACATATATATTCAGTGCCTATAAAAAAAAAGCACCTCCTTTAAGTGTCATATATGACGTAAACAGTATTAATGTTAGTAAGACTCCATTATAATATGGCACCGATGCACAGATGTTTCCATTAAGCTCACATACCAAAGTGTCACGGTAGATGAGGGAAGGGAAGCAAACCAAATACAACAAAAGCAACAAAACACCAGGCTAGTCCCCAAAGCTAGGGAACAGGGAAAGGTCACCAGCGGACCATCCCTGAGCCTTTCCCTGACTGCTGACAACATGAGCAAATCCTTAAGGTGAAAGTGCTCATGCGCTGGAACTTAAGCCTAGCTGAAACTGTAACAAACCCTCAGCTAGGGAGCTGGAGATAAGACCGGTTCCAAGCGCTAGGTGCATGGACCAGCGTCTTCCTGAGGCCTAGCCAGAACACACAACAAAAGAGAATGAGTAGGACTTAGCTTAAGACGGACGGGGAGCAGGGGATCCACCAAACACCAGCTGAGAACTCCAGAAGCAAATATAAACCACAAGGGCTATAGTGAGAGGCAGGTATGAATAGCACCACTAAATAGCTAATCAGCAGAACCTGTGGGGAGGTGGGATCCTTCCCAAAACCACAACAAAGAGAAACAGAACAATCTGTCAGATAGACTCATGTGCAGCAAGTCTGTCAGATCTTCTCAGGCCTCTCACAGGACAGGGCGTGACACAAAGTTTGTAAGATAGTGCACACTGCGCAGACTCCAAGTGTTATCTTCTTATCTCTTTTTCCTTCTTGCAGCAGTTTTGTGTCTGGCATGGGAACGCAACAAACCGGAATGGAATGCATTCTGGTGCACTCTCTTCTGGTTTGTTCAGTTTTGTCCCCGTTGACAATGAATTGGGACAAAACAAACATTGTGCTGCGGTTTTGAGAGCCTGTGCCGGATCTCAAAACCGGAGAGCACAACGCAGATGTGAAATTAGCCTTAGGAGGATCTGTCGGCATTCCTGACATCTGTATTTTAGTAAAAAAAAATCAAAAAAATCTTTCCTTCATTGTACAATTCTAGAATATATGAATACATTGACAATTTGGCGTTACCATTTCACTTATAAATGATACAATATAGGATAGACTTTAACACTGATAGGACAGGGTCAGAGTGTTTATGAACATAAAGTCCTTTTTCCTAATAATTACCCTGTGTAAATGTACAACGGGGAAGATTTATCAAAACTTGTATAAAGGAAAACTGGCTCAATTGTCCATAACAACAAATCAGATTCCACCTTTAATTTTCAGAGCTCCTTTGGAAAATGAAAGGTGGAATCTGATTGGTTGCGGTGGGTAACTAAGCCAGTTCTACTGTACATCAGTTTTGATAAATCTCCCATACTGAATGTCTCCAGGATAGAACTGTCTGAGGGACAAGCTAGGCTGAAAATAAGTGTGTTGGCACTATTTTAAAGATTTGAGAATGGGGGGGGGGGGTGTTTCAGGAAATATTTGCGTGTACCTGTAACTGTAACACTGTGTGTGTGTGTACATATATATACACATTATATACATATAATTTATTCCTGTGTATGCTGTGAGCGTTGTATCTATCTATCTATCTATCTATCTATCTATATACACTCACCTAAAGAATTATTAGGAACACCTGTTCTATTTCTCATTAATGCAATTATCTAGTCAACCAATCACATGGCAGTTGCTTTAATGCATTTAGGGGTGTGGTCCTGGTCAAGACAATCTCCTGAACTCCAAACTGAATGTCAGAATGGGAAAGAAAGGTGATTTAAGCAATTTTGAGCGTGGCATGGTTGTTGGTGCCAGACGGGCCGGTCTGAGTATTTCACAATCTGCTCAGTTACTGGGATTTTCACGCACAAACATTTCTAGGGTTTACAAAGAATGGTGTGAAAAGGGAAAAACATCCAGTATGCGGCAGTCCTGTGGGCAAAAATGCCTTGTGGATGCTAGAGGTCAGAGGAGAATGGGCCGACTGATTCAAGCTGATAGAAGAGCAACGTTGACTGAAATAACCACTCGTTACAACCGAGGTATGCAGCAAAGCATTTGTGAAGCCACAACACGCACAACCTTGAGGCGGATGGGCTACAACAGCAGAAGACCCCACCGGGTAGCACTCATCTCCACTACAAATAGGAAAAAGAGGCTACAATTTGCACGAGCTCACCAAAATTGGACTGTTGAAGACTGGAAAAATGTTGCCTGGTCTGATGAGTCTCGATTTCTGTTGAGACATTCAAATGGTAGAGTCCGAATTTGGCGTAAACAAAATGAGAACATGTATCCATCCTCTGATGGCTACTTCCAGCAGGATAATGCACCATGTCACAAAGCTCGAATCATTTCAAATTGATTTCTTGAACATGACAATGAGTTCACTGTACTAAAATGGCCCCCACAGTCACCAGATCTCAACCCAATAGAGCATCTTTGGGTTGTGGTGGAACGGGAGCTTCGTGCCTTGGATGTGCATCCCTAAAATCTCCATCAACTGCAAGATGCTATCCTATCAATATGGGCCAACATTTCTAAAGAATGCTATCAGCACCTTGTTGAATCAATGCCACGTAGAATTAAGGCAGTTCTGAAGGCAAAAGGGGGTCCAACACCGTATTAGTATGGTGTTCCTAATAATTCTTTAGGTGAGTGTATATACAGAGTCAGTGTTAGGGCTATATAGGATAGGTGAGAGGCAGTGCGGGCTATAGCAGTCACCCTGGAGCGTGTCTCCACAGTTCAGTAAATAAAAGACGGGGAGATCTGCTAATGCAAGAAATGAGCTACTTCAGGGCTATTTTTCTAATAGAAATGTACAATTTCAGTAATCAAAGGGGTTGTACGGGTTCAGAGCTGAACCTGGACATATCCCCATTTTCACCCAGGCAGCTCCCCTGATAATAGCATCGGAGCATTTCATGTTCCGATGCTCTCCTTTGCCCTGCGCTGACCCAGCAGTGAGCCTGGTGATGTCACCGGCACTGATGGATGGGCTTTAGCGCTGCCCTAGCATGTGAAACGGCCAAGGCAGCGCCAAAGCCGGCCCATCAGAGCCAGTGACGTCACCGAACACACTGCTGGGCGGAAGCAGTGACATTAAACAAAATTGCTGAAACACAATCATACAAATACTCCTTAAGTCTTGCTTAAATACTGATTATAGTTATCAGTGGGGCCGGACGGCAATGTTTTAGCTTCCAGCAATTCTGGAATGTAGAGAGCTATAAAGCGCTGGTGTGAAACTAGCCTTAAAGGGTTTGTCCCATTACAACAACCTATTCCTTATTCACAGAATAGGTGTCAGAGTTAAGTGTCTGATCAGCAGTCAGTATTCCACCTCTGGGGTACCTGGTATTGACTAGAATGGGGGTCAGTGTTCCCCTAAATTGATGTAAGTGGTGCACATACATGCATGCTGCTGCTCTGTTCAAATCTACATGACTGCTGAAGATAGCTGAGTACAAGTGCTTGGCTATATCTGGCAGCCCAGTATAGTTGAGTGGAGTGGCAGAGAGCATGTGTGTCCACTGCAAAACTGTGCATTTATTGGTCACCATGGGTGGGCAGGGTTTTGGCTGCATGTGGCAGCTTGAACATATACAGTGCCTTGCAAAAGTATTCACCCCCCTTGACTTTTTTCGTGTATTAGTGCCTCATCTAATTTACAGAACATGCCCACAACTTTGAAGATGTTTTTTTATTTTTTTATTATGAAGCAAACAACAAATAGGACAAAATAACAGAAAAAGTCAATATGCATAACTATTAACCCCCCTAAAGTCAATACTTTGTAGAGCTACCTTTTGCGGCAATAACAGCTCCAAGTCGCTTAGGATAAGTCCCTATGAGCTTGCCACATCTTACCACTGGGATTTTTACCCCTTAAACCACTCAAGTGTTGCTTTAGCAGTGTGTTTGGGGTCATTGTCCTGCTGGAAGGTGAACCTCCATCCTAGCCTCAAATCGCACACAGAGTGGTACAGGTTTTGCTCAAGAATATCCCTGTATTTAGCACCATCCATCTTTTCCCCAACTCTGACCAGTTTCCCAGTCCCATCCCTCCGCATGATGCTGCCACCACCATGTTTAACTGTGGGGATGGTGTTCTTTGGGTGATGTGATGTGTTGGGTTTGCGCCAGACATACAGTTTTCTTTGATGGCCGAAAAGTAAAATTTTAGTCTCATCAGACCAGAGCACCTTCCTCCATACATTTTGGGAGTCTCCAACATGCCTTTTCGCAAACTCACAACGTGCCTTTTTGTTTTTAGCTGAAAGTAATGGCTTTCTTCTGACCACTCTGCCATAAAGCCCAACTCTATGGAGCGTACGGCTTATTGTCGTCCTATGTACAGATACTCCAGTCTCTGCTGTGGAACTCTGCAGCTCCTCCAGGGTCACCTTAGGTCTCTGTGCTGCCTCTCTGATTAATGCCCTCCTTGCCCGGTCCGTGAGTTTTGGTAGGCGGCCTTCTTTTGGCAGGTTTGCTGTTGTGCCATGTTCTTTCCATTTGCTTATGATAGATTTGATGGTGCTCCTGGGGATCATCAAAGATTTAGATTTTTTTTTTATAACCTAACCCTGACTTGTACTTCTAAACAACATTGTCCCTTACTTGTTTGCAGAGTTCCTTGGTCTTCATGGCAGTGTTTGGTTAGTGATGCCTCTTGCTTAGGTGTTGCAGCCTCTGGGGCCTTTCAAAAAAGGTGTGTACAGTCGTGGCCAAAAGTTTTGATAATGACACAAATATTAGTTTTCACAAAGTTTGCTGCTAAACTGCTTTTAGATCTTTGTTTCAATTGTTTCTGTGATGTAGTGAAATATAATTACACGCACTTCATACGTTTCAAAGGCTTTTATCGACAATTACATGACATTTATGCAAAGAGTCAGTATTTGCAGTGTTGGCCCTTCTTTTTCAGGACCTGGGCATGCTCTCAATCAACTTCTGGGCCAATTCCTGACTGATAGCAACCCATTCTTTCATAATCACTTCTTGGAGTTTGTCAGAATTAGTGGGTTTTTGTTTGTCCACCCGCCAGACACAGGACTGATGGTAGCGCTCACCTTTTCTTCTCCGGACAAGCCTTTTTCCAGATGCCCCAAACAATCGGAAAGAGGCTTCATCAGAGAATATGACTTTGCCCCAGTCCTCAGCAGTCCATTCACCATACTTTCTGCAGAAGATCAATCTGTCCCTGATGGTTTTTTTTTAGAGAAGTGGCTTCTTTGCTGCCCTTCTTGACACCAGGCCATCTTCCAAAAGTCTTCGCCTCACTATGCGTGCAGATGCGCTCACACCTGCCTGCTGCCATTCCTGAGCAAGCTCTGCACTGGTGGCACTCCGATCCCGCAGCTGAATCCTCTTTAGGAGACGATCCTGGCGCTTGCTGGACTTTCTTGGACGCCCTGAAGCCTTCTTAACAAGAATTGAACCTCTTTCCTTGAAGTTCTTGATGATCCTATAAATTGTTGATTGAGGTGCAATCTTAGTAGCCACAATATCCTTGCCTGTGAAGCCATTTTTATGCAACGCAATGATGGCTGCACGCGTTTCTTTGCAGGTCATCATGGTTAACAATGGAAGAACAATGATTTCAAGCATCACCCTCCTTTTAACATGTTAAGTCTGCCATTTTAACCCAATCAGCCTGACATAATGATCTCCAGCCTTGTGCTCGTCAACATTCTCACCTGAGTTAACAAGACGATTACTGAAATGATCTCAGCAGGTCTTTTAATGACAGCAATGAAATGCAGTGGAAAGTTTTTGGGGGGATTACCGTATTTTTCGCCCCATAAGACGCACTTTTTCTCCCCCCAAAATGGGGGGAAAATACCCCTGCATCTTATGGGGCGAATGCTGGCAGTTTTACATCGCTGGCTGCGATGTACGAGTGAGCGGGGACTCGGGGAGGGACTGGGAGGAGGAGCTGGGGGCCAGCAATAGCGGCGGGGCGGTGCAGTCAGTGTACTATAGCCCCGCCCCCACCGCTTCGGTATACTAATATAAGATGTCTTATTCAATTAATAGTTATTAAGCATGCCCCCTCACTCCTAATAGTACCTTACATCCTAACCGCTTCAGTAGAATGCAGGCAGGCAGGCCAGGCGGGTGGCAGTGTAACTTCTTGATGTCACGTGCCTGCGCCGCCTACTTTATGAATGAAGCAGGCGGCGCAGGCAAGTGACGTCAGTGAGTGACGCGCCGGCCGTCCGGCCTGCCTGCATTGTACTGAAGCGGTTAGGATGTAAGGTACTATTAGGAGTGAGGGGGCATGTTTAATAACTATTAATTGAATAAGACATCTTATATTTGTATACTGGAGTGGCGGGGGGGGGGGGGGATCTGTGGATGACATTTTTATGGGGGACATCTGTGGATGGCACAGTTATGGGCTGGGGGGGGTCTGTGGATGGCACATATATAACAGTGCCACCCACAGATCCCCCTCTAACAGTGCCATATACAGATACCCCCTGTAACAGTGCCATCTACAGATCCCCCCTGTAACAGTGCCAGACACAGATCCCCCTGTAACAGTGCTAGCCACAGATCCCCCTGTAACAGTGCAAGCCACAGATCCCCCCATAACAGTGTCCGTCACAGATCCCCCCCCCATAACAGTGTCCGTCATCCACAGATCCCCCCATAACAGTGTCCGTCATCCACAGATCCCCCCTTAAAAGTGTCCGTCATCCACAGATCCCCCATAACAGTGTCCGCCATCCACAGATCCCCTCATAACAGTGTCCGTCATCCACAGATCCCCTCATAACAGTGTCCATCATCCACAGATCCCCTCATAACAGTGTCCATCATCCACAGATCCCCCCATAACAGTGTCCGTCATCCACGGATCCCCAGTAATATTGCCATCCACAGACCACCATTAGTTCCAAACCCACCAAACACACAGCACACCTTTTGGTTAAAAATATTTTTTTTCTTATTTTCCTCCCCAAAAACCTAGGTGCATCTTATAGGGTGAAAAATACGGTAAGTTAATTTTCATGGCATAGAAGGACTATGCAATTCACCTGATCACTCTTCATAACATTCTGGAGTATATGCAAATTGCTATTATAAAAACTTAAGCAGCAACTTTTCCAATTTCCAATATTTATGTAATTCTCAGAACTTTTGGCCACGACTGTATATGTAATGACAGATCATGTGACACTAGATTGCACACAGGTGGACATGATTTCACTAATTATGTGACTTCTGAAGGTAATTGGTTGCATCAGAGCTTTTTATGGGCTTCCTAACAAAGGGGTGAAACATACGCACATGCCAATTTTCTGTTTTCTGTTTCTAAACAATAGTTTTATTTATATATTTTTATCATTTCACTTCACCAACTAAGGCTACTTTCACACGAGCGTTCGGAGCGGATCCGTCTGATGTTTCATCAGACGGATCCGCTCCGATAATGCAGACGTTTGCATCCGTTCAGAATGGATCCGTCTGCATTATTACTTAGAAAATTTTCTAAGTCAGAAAGTAGCCTGAGCGGATCCGTTCAGACTTTATATTGAAAGTCAATGGGGAACGGATCCGTTGAAGATTGAGCCATATGGTGTCATCTTCAAGCGGATCCGTCCCCATTGACTTCCATTATAAGTCTGGACGGATCCGCTCGCCTCCGCACGGCCAGGCGGACACCCGAACGCTGCAAGCAGCGTTCAGGTGTCCGCTCACTGAGCGGAGCGGAGGCTGAGCGCTGGCAGACGGATGCATTCTCAGTGGATCCGCCTCCACTGAGAATGCATTTGGGCCAGACGGATGCGTTCGGGGCCGCTCGTGAGCCCCTTCAAACGTAGCGCACGAGCGGACACCCGAACGCTCGTGTGAAAGTAGCCTTAGACTATTGTGTTCTGATCTATCACATAAAATTCAGATTAACAAAACATTGAATTTAAGGCTGTAATGTAACAAAATACGGAAAAAGTCAAGGGGGTGAATACTTTTGAACGGCACTGTAAATCCAGATTCACTTGTGTATTAAGATATTGGTTAGGGGTCAGAGGAGGACACTTGTAGGGACAAGGGGAAGGCTACAGGTGTTGGACTTTGTAAGACGTGGCACTACAATGTTCTTACTTTTGTAAGAGCAGGCACATATTTTAAAGGTGGACAACTTACGCCTACTGGCTCCTGAGAAAACTAGTAGTAGATCTTGTGGAAAGCATGTATCTTCTATCTATGTTGCAATGACAAAATGCTCATTAAATGTATTATTTTTTTTTAAACAGGTGTTCCCTTCTGTTCTGAGTCAGGCCATATACTGCAGTTTTTGCTTTTCTTTTCCCCAGTCATTGCACCAATTCCAGTCAAATGATTTCAAAGCTCAGCTCTGTAGTGTCTTTTGGCAATGGATTGGAGGTAAGGATCTGGTGTGTAGCAGTTCAAGGGTTAGGCCATACAGTATGACTGGCAACATCCACCCGTGACAGCAAATAGCCACACAAGTGGGCATGGCCTGCCGCTTACTTCTGGCTGGAATGTATAGCTTTACCCTGAATGTATCTAACAAGTACAAAAGAAGCTTCATCTGATTTAAAAAGATTATGACTGGGCCTATATGGCGAACTTGGCTGCTGGTTGCATACAAAAAGAGCCAGCCTATACACACATCGGCACCCCGCAATCGCATTTGCGGGGTGCCGATGGGAGACAGATGGCAGACACTCCTGCCGGTCCAGGCTGTTAGAGCAGGAGTGTGGCTCTCATGTGAGAGCCGAGCCCCGCTTAGCCCGGGCCGCAGTCGAAGGCCCCTTAGTGACCGCCGTAAAAAGGCGTATGGATGGTCACTAAGGGGTTAAATGGTGCCATTTAAAAATTCAATTTGTCCTGCAAACAAAACAAAAAATCCTCGTACAGCTATGGGAATGAAGAAGTAAACAAAGTCATGGCTCTTGGAAAGAAGGGAGGAAAAAATAAAAAAAATAAAAAATTTAAATGGTCTGTGTCCTGAAAGAGTTAAGGCTACTTTCACACCTGTGGCCGGGTGTTGCGGCTGGCAGGTCCGGCAGATAATGCTGGGAATTAGCCGGACAAATTTGTCTGGCCGATTCTCTGCATATTTTCCGGCTAGCAGCTGGATCTCTGCTGGACCCCATTAGAGTCATATGGGTCCAGCAGGAAGGCAGTAGTATCCGGAAATGCACACAAGATGTCTGTTGGATCACTACAGCTGGATAATTTGGATCAGGTGCTCTTGGTCTTTGTGACCCACCCAGTCACAATAGAAGAATCAAGTAATAAAGAGTAAGACCATGCACTCAAATATGTAGTCAGAATAAAGAAATATTTAACTGAACTCCTAAAATGGCATTAGTTCATAAGTATAGCAGCTTAAAATACATATGGAATTGTCACATAAGTGGCAACATTAATTCATAAATGTGGCAGCATAAAATCACATAAAAATAAATCACATCGATCACATAAATGGCAACATTAATTCATAAATATGGCAACATAAAAAGCATATAGAAATAGATCGCAACGGTGGCAGCAATAGGTGCTCATTAAAGTGCAAGAGTGTAGATACTAGCAACGATGATAATCAAAGTCCAACTGTGGACAACCGCAATCCATGTGTTAATCCTCTTGTATGTCCGGATAACACTCTTAACTGAACGGATTCCCAAATAATCGTATTCACAAATAATCGTGGTTCTATATGGTGTAGCTACTGACTTTCAGCAGCGCAATGAATGAATGTCACAAATCCTTAAAGCAGACAGAGGAGGTCAAGAGGCACAGTACGGTAACGTACCGAGGTGGCGTCCCACCTATTGTTGTAACTGTGTTGGTATTACCTCAGTCTAGTCGATGTCCCCTTGTCTTTGTGTGGACTTGGAAATTCGCAGTAGGCCGGATATCAGCTGACTACGTGCTTGGTTGGAGCTTCATGTCACCAGCTGATTGTGCGCTTGCTGCAGCTTCGTATTATTAGAGCCTTCTCCAGTGGTTGCTGGTCTATGACACAGCCGTCTTTACTTTACAATTCAGGAAAACTTCTGTTCAAGCATGCCGATGCAAGGTATAAACCATACGCGTTTCGGGGATATTAAAATGACCCCTTCCTCAGTGGTAACCTTGCAATGTTTCCCCATCTCCTTTTATATCCAATCGAGGTAGGTGGCAAAGTCCGGACCGGAATCACACCATCCCAGAGAGGTATGTAAAACCGGATTTTCCATGGTGCGGTTTCTATGCGTTTGTTGTGCGATTTTTTTGAAAATTGCGTTTTTTGCACCATAGCTGCTTAAATACACTATAAAACACATTCAATGTAAAATAAATACAGTATAATAATTTATGTAAAATTCATTTTAAAACCATTATATAGCCCATAATTGAGCTACAAGCAGAAATTTACTTATACCATCACTGGGGTCAAAGACAATATGTTCCTCCGCACACATCTCATATGTACAGCCCATTAACATAAGGGGGGACAAAATATGTGTCCCCCATTATGTTAAGGAAAATTGTATTCACAGGAAGCCAAATAACTCCCAGTCTGCATTCAGCCCATTAGGGACCAACGAACCAAAGTCAAATATAAACTTAGATTCCAATCTTGACATCTTTTTTATCAATTCACCACCTCTCCAGTCTGGTGCCACTTTAGTCAATGCTGTATAAATCAGACCCGGAAATGTGGATTTGGAGAACTCCAGCAGGCTGTTCTCTACCGGAATAGCCTGTTGGAAATCACTGCTGCAGATGTGAAACTAGCCTAAGGTGGTACAGATCCTTAGGGTACTGTCACACTGTGCAGTTCTGACATGCATTCAGGATGCAGTTATCAATGTAGCCAGTTTGGCAGTCTCATTAAACCCTGGTTTTCTCCATAGTGGGAATTATTTAATAAATTTCAGCATGCTACAATAAAAAACTGCATCCTGAATGCATGTCAGAACTGCACTGTGTGCCAGCACCCTTAGGCCCCTTTCACACGGGTGAAAGTTCTGCGCGGGTGCAATGCGTGAGGTGAACGCATTGCACCCGCACTGAATCCGGACCCATTCACTTCAATGGGGCTGTTCAGATGAGTGGTGATTTTCACGCATCACTTGTGCGTTGCGTGAAAAACGCAGCATGTTCTATATTCTACGTTTTTCACGCAAAGCAGGCCCCATGGAAATTAATGGGTCTGCGTGAAAATTGCAAGCATCCGCAAGAAAGTTCTGTAGTAGAAATATTTGTAGTAGAAATTCGCTTGCATTAGACTTTGTGTAAGGAAAGGTAAATCTCTCAACCGGAGTCAGACAAAGGTGTTTTCATGTTGAGTTCTCCTGAGCACTGCCCCCTTTCCTGCCTAGTCTTTTCACTTTTATTTCTTACTCACAAAAGGATGTAACAATAGAAAAGGGGCCGGCCCGTCACCCGACCACTTACAGTACTTCATGTAACAAGGATACAGGAAGTGATGACACACAGGAAGTGATGATACAGGAAGATGAGAAACCACCATCATTTAAAATAACATAGCCAGCTAACAAACACATGTATACAATAATCTTCCATTACCACTGGAGTGAACTTTATCCAGCCTTGCTCAGTGATCAATGCCAAATAAAGTTACTATGATCCTCATGCATGTTTATTTACAGGACGACGTCATTATCTCCAGCGGCTGATCAGGCGCACTAGAGACAACAAACACATGTTCCTTTCATGTATTGTTCTCCTAACAAATGCATCCACGCCAAGCCAATAAGTCTGCGTCTTTCGCGGGGGCCTTAGCCGGTGTCCATACATTCGCCAAGAAAACACTGCTCTGTTGAACACATCAGTCCCCCGGCCCACAGCCCTGTGCATAGCACATTGGACCATTCGCCGACGGAGACCTCTGCACCCGGCAGCTGTGTCTCCACATACACAGGAAGATATCCACTCCAATGGTTTACCCTGAAACTGAGAGACATGATGACAATACACAATATATTAAAAACTTTTCACAACAGTGCGGATGCGGTGCGATTTTCACGTATGGTTGCTAGGAGATGATAGGGATGAGCAACCCCATTAAAGTCTAATCACTGTATTGTTTTCCCTTATAACATGGGAAAATAATATCATTCTTAATACAGAATGCTTAGTAAAATGTTGCTTGAGGGGTTAAAAAAATAAATAAAATTAACTCACCTCATCCACTTGATCGCGCAGCCGACATTGTCTTCTTTCTTCTTCTTTCAGGACCTACAAAAGGACCTTTGATGACGTAATCGCGCTCACCACGTGACGTCAGTGCAGGTCCTGCTGAATGAAGATATTTTTTAACCCCTCAAGCCACATTTTAGTAAGCATTCTGTATTAAGAATGCTATTATTTTCCTTTATAACCATGTTATAATGGAAAATAATAAAATCTACAGGACACCTAACCCAAACCCGAACTTCAGTAAAGAAGTCCACGTTCGGGTCTGGGTACCACATTCAGTTTTTTATCACGCGCATGCAAAGTGCATTGCACCCGCGCAATAAAAACTGAACAACGCAACACAATCGCAGTCAAAACTGACTGAAATTGCGTGCACACTCGCATGGGTTTCCTGCAATGCACACGCGATGCATCCGGAGCAAATCCGGGACGCCTGTGTGAAAGAGGCCCTGGAGTGTATAAGGAAAGAACGGATTTCACCTGTGATATCATTCTGAAATTAGACTATGTGGAGATACATGACAGGATCCTAATGGTGGCTACAGAAAAACAAATGCTACCAGAACTCTTTAATAAAATTCAGATATTTGTTGATGCTGCACCAGTTACTCTGGCAAAAAAAGAGAGCTTACAATGGCTTTGTAAAAAGCCCCTGATAAAATATAAGCGGGGATACTCATTTCAATTGGTGTTTTCTTTGAATAATCAGTAGAAGAAACCAAAAGAATACTGGGGAAGAATTATTAATAGTGGTTTTTTTTCCCTTCCCCCACGACAGCATCACAGAGAGACGATCCGCCCCCAGGGACAGGAAACCTGCAGAATAAAAAGGGGGAGCCTCTCTCCAACCTCAGTGGTTTCCTGTCCCTGGTGCGGGAGACCTGCAGTTTTACTTTCAGGTACCGCTAGCCTAGGAGATCCCAGAAATGTTGATCTATCGCGCCATAGTTTTGGGCTGACAGGACCCTAGGAACCGGGGGAGGGGGGTCCGGGCCCTCTGGTTCTTTTGGCAGGTGCGTGGGCCTCTCAGTGGAGTAAGGCCACGTGACGTTTAAATGCCTAGATCCATGGGTAAGAGGAAGCAGCCCAGAGAGGTATTGCATTCCACCGCATGCAGCACGGATCCATGGAGGGAACATGTATTCCGGTGCATTCTCCGGCATGCGGCTCAGACGAGGAAGAAGGAGCCTAGATCAAGCAGCTCCCATGGCTGTGAAAGAAGGTACTCCTTAGAATGACTCTAATTAAGTTACACGGGGGCCTGGTTATCTGCCTCATGGCTTTAGGGCCTGGTTGTCTGCCTCATGGCTTTAGGGCCTGGTTGTCTGCCTCATGGCTTTAGGGCCTGGTTGTCTGCCTCATGGCTTTAGGGCCTGGTTGTCTGCCTCATGGCTTTAGGGCCTGTCTGCCTGCCTCATGGCTTTAGGGCCGGTCTGCCTGCCTCATGGCTTCAGGGCCTGTCTGCCTGCCTCATGGCTTGAGGGCCTGTCTGCCTGCCTCATGGCTTTAGGGCCTTCTTGCCTGAACGTCTCTGTTATGTTGGTTTTTCTGATTACTGATGCCTGTATGGCTAAAGGTCTTTCCATATATGCCTGCTTGGTGGAATGTCTTGCATTTTTTTCTGTAGGTCGGCTGAACGCCTTTAGCTTCTTTTTGCCGGGTCGGCTGAGTGGGATGAACGCCTGTTGCGTCTGTACGTATTTGGCTTGCACCTACAGCATCTGTCTGGTCGGCTGAATACCTGTAGCTTTTATGCCTGGTCACCTAAACGCCTGTAGAGTCTATGCCTGGCTGCCTTTGAATCTGTGCCTGTCTGGAGTGCTGCATTTGGGCCTGTATGGCTGGCTGCCTTTGTGCCTGTGCTTGTCTGGCTGCCTTTGAGCCTGTGCTTGTCTGGCTGCCTTTGAGCCTGTGCTTGTCTGGCTGCCTTTGAGCCTGTGACTGTCTGGCTGGCTGCCTTTGAGCCTGTGCCTGTCTGGCTGGCTGCCTTTGAGCCTGTGCATGTCTAGCTGGCTGCCTTTGAGCCTGTGCCTGTCTAGCTGGCTGCCTTTGAGCCTGTGCCTGTCTGCAGGGCCGCCTTTGGGCCTATACCTGTATGGCTGGATGCCTTTGAGCCTGTGCCTGTCTGGTTGGCTGCCTTTGAACCTGTGCCGGTCTGGAGGGCTGCCTTTGGGCCTATGCCTGTCTGGATGGTTGAAGGTGAACCTGTGCCTGGCTGGCTGCCATTGAGTTTGTGCCTATCTACCTTGCTACCTTTGGGACTGTGCCTGTCTGGGGGGCTGCCTTTGAGCCTATACCTGTTTGGCTGGTTGACTGCCTTTTTTTGAGTCTTTGACTGGCTGGCTGATTACCTTGGAAACTGTGACTGTCTGGCTGACTGCTTTGGAATCCGTGCCTGGCAGGCTGGCTACATTTTGGTATTTGCCTGGTTGGCCTCATGTACCTAGGGAGCTGTTTGGTTCTGTGTTTATGCTTGCCGGGATGATGGCTCTTGCTGTCTCCTTCTGCTGCTGAGTTTATCTAGTGTGTTGATCAGCGGACAGCTATACATGGCCGATGGCTTCTACGGCTGTGTCGGCATGAGGGACGGCTACTGGCGGCCGTGTCTGCATGGCTGGTGTCTTCTGTTGCCATGTCTAAATAGTGGATCATGCAGCAGTGCCTGGATGAATGAACTTGACTCTGAGTGAGTATCTATGTGTCCAGCGGTGCCTGGGGTGCCGCCAGGTCTTTGTGACGGTCTATCTTGGTGGCTATGCATGCAGGGTGAACTAGTTCTGTGCCTATGTTTGGTTGTCAATTTGTAGTTTAATAGTCTACAATAGGCATAGCACTCCAACAAAGCCCTATAATACTCCTGATGAGGAGTGAGAAAATGGGCTGGACCATATTGCTTGAATGGCGTATCAACAGAGCCCTATATGGCTCCTGGTGGGGAGTAATAGGATGGACTGGAACACTTAGTCTGGATGGCCTACAGGAGGTATGGCGCACCAGCAAACTCTATAAATACTTGCCGCGGATCTAGAATTACAAAACTGAAGGGTCCAGTGTGCTCCTTGGACCTCTGGCGGCAGACCCGTGAGCTCCCTGGGGAATGGAGGCCACGGTAGTTTTCCTTCATGGATACCAGAGGAAGGAGATTTGACGTCTAAAGTTCTTCTGGTAGTTGTGGCATCCAGTGGATCTTGGATCAGAGCATCTATCTTGCAATATATTCTGCACCAAAGGAATCGGTGTTCAGCAATCATCTTCAGTTAGTCATTCCTTGTCAAGATAAGTACTTCTCTAAGATGTTTTGTTAAAATCTGTTACGGTTATTTTGATAAACTTGATGAGAAACCCATTTGAGATTTCTTTTATACGATTATGCTAGATTTAAGTATAATGTCCAGTATTAAAAATTCCTAGAATGTTATTGATCCAACCCTTTTTTCTTTAGGTTCGGACCTCTAGTTAGCTTTTAGATTCCCTATGCTTCCATCTGGGTATCCTTACCTTTCATTACTTTTCAAGCACTTCTAATAAGCCCAGGAATCTAAAGGAATAAGTTTCCACTGTCCGGACTTTTCGGAGATGCCTTATACGTTACCTGTGGTAACTAAGGATTGGAGAAGTCCTCCGCTCTTTTGTTTCCATTTTGGCATAAATAAGGGTAAGGCGGCCTCGAAGAGTTCACTAGCCAGATAGCTTAGGTCATTTTTTCTCTGGATTAAATCTCTTCTGGAATCACAGCTAAGACAGTAGCCCGTCAGAGGGTCAGTATGCCAAGGCAGTATACAGTCAAGTATAGAGTATACACAGAGTACCACCCTAATTAAAACGTGGGCCTTTATTCAAAGCGCTAAAATTACCCAACACAAAATATGCAAAACAAAAAAGAAATATTAAATCAAAAGAAATGCTGTGTAAACTCAGCAGTCATTCGTATTCCACAATACGGGATAGGGAAGATTTCTAGGCAGGATGGTGATGGTCTGATGGGGGACCTTTCCCTGATTCTCACCCTATGCTATCTCACTGCCTATAGAACGGAATGTCCGCACCGATGGGGGCGATGCCGTATTCAGGGACCTCCTACAAGCCCTCGGAAGGCCCTGAAGACAGATATGCAAGTCACCTAAATAAGGTGCCCTAAGGTGGATCTATTAGATACCCTACTATAAATACAAAAAATAATAAACGCTGAGTACACAAAAAAAAATTAAATAAATGCTAAGTACATCAAAATAGATAGATGCTGAATACATCAGAGTAAAAAAGTGCTGAATACATCAAGTTGAGTCATTGCTCAATACATAACGATGAATAGATGCTCAGTACAATTTCTGCAATATCGAATTGTATCCTGATTAACACAAACAACCTTCAGTTTGCAAAGGTCATCGCAAATAATTTATACAGTAGGTCCCTTTTATTCCAACGCGTTTCCCCCAGTTTGTAAAGTGGGCTCATCAGGGGACATAGATGCAGTATTTAGTTAGGCATCAGAGGTATTCTTTCACAAATGACCCAACCTGGTGTCCAACAATTTTTTGTAACACCAGTTGATTATAGGTAAAAGATAGATGTTGATATTCATTCAGCAAAGGCAATAGTGAGATGGTAGGGAAACTTTTTCTACTTGCGCAGTCTACCTCTTGGGAGGGGAGGGCTAATGTTTCTATTGTGCAAACCTGTAAGGCTGCCACGTGGTCTTCTCCTTCTACTTTACCGTCACTATTGGCTCCAGCTAAATTTTGCCTCTGTTCTGTAAAAAAAAAAAAATAATATATATATATATATATATATATATATATATACACACATAATTAGATGAACTCACCTGGGTCGGAGTTGCTCTCATGCTCTGTAAACCACTGAGGTTGGAGAGGCTCCACCTTTTTATTCTGCAGGTTTCCTGTCCCTGGGGGCGGATCCTCTCTCTGTGGTGCTATCGTGGGGTCTGGAAAATCCAATTACCGTTAAGTGTAATCATCTTTTCTTTTTTTTTTTTTGCACCAGTGTGTTTTTTTTGCCTCCTCCATTTTTATTTTGTGCCATATTTATGAATTGTGTGTTTTTGTTGTCAGAAATTGTGAGTGAAAGGCAAAAGGTGTTTATTTTATTAAATGTGCCCAAGATTGTGAAGCTGTGTCGTATTTATAAGGTAGTCTGTTAGGAAGATGTGACAAACTGCACCACATGGTGTTGTAAATGGGACACAAGGCACAACAGTTCTTACTAACAGGATGTGACACCATTTTTACATCACCTTGGAGCTAGTATAATTTTAGACAACCAGATGTCACTTGACATGGATTAGACTAGGATGAGACAAAGTGCAAATTATGTTTAGGGGAAACGTGTTAAAAAAATTACTCATGCCGCACTTTGTAAACACTTTTAGGCGGAGCACTTTAATGTGCGTCATGCAAAGGACATGAGACAGAAAAACTGTCACAGCAGCTGACAAGTTCAAATACAATCATGAACTTGTATGGGGACAAGCGAATGTGACAGCGATCGTTCGTTCCCATACAGAAGAGATAATTTCTGCATATGAATGCAGCTCTCACTTCCTTTGATGAGCAAGCAATTAATGTTTGTTCCTGATGCCTGCTGAATCAGGCTGGGTACAGGGTCTTTTAGCATCTACAATCTGTAACTACTATTCAGTGCCACTTAAAATGTATATTCCACTTGTTTTATTTAGAAACCTTAACTGTTATTCCTTTTACAAATTACATTTGTCTTTTTTACTGATTAAAGGAATATGTCCTATATCTGGAGTCTATATTGCTTGGGACTATTTAACCTTGGAGCCTAAAGATGACACAACAGATGGCAAAGTTAAGCAAAAGAAAGGTAAAACTACTGTAAATCTTTAATGTGTTTTAGACTGGGGCTACACAGTGACTTTGGTTGCAACACATGTCCAAGGATCACAGTGTAGTGCTGCAGCATAACAACTAGTGAAAATGAATGGGACTTTGTTGGGTCTTGCAACTTGCCACAACAATGATGCGATTGTTTCAAGCAGTCCTCAATCAGGGCTCCCTGTCTGGGGAAGAAGCAGGCTGCGCCAAGGCCTGTGGAAGCCAGGACCCTCTGACCCGGTGTGGGGTAGGCACTGAGTTGTGTTTTGGGGAGCTGGGTGGTAGACCCAGATCCTAATAGAAAGGTAAAACTGTTGTGTAGTTAGTGGCCAGACGGCAGAGGATCTTTGTTTATGTACAAAAATCTATAAAGCCAAGTGAGTGGACTTGACAAATTACTCCCAATAATAAGTAACAAAATATACTGATCCCCTAGGGGACAAAGGGATAAAACTTAACATTTAATAATATATCAAAAAATGTGAAGCACTAACCCAGAGAGCCTCTCGGACAAACTAACAAATAGACAGCCCTAATGGGCCTGGACACACAAACACTAAATGGTAACAAAGGTAGGAAGCAAACAAAAGGAACGTTCTCACCCATCAGATGCTGTAGACGTGGATGGTGTAGTCACTTGGCTAGATGCAACCTTCCATGCGATAGACTGTAACCAGGGTGTACTAGGGATTTCTTGCTCCCGTCTCCTGTCTTTGCTGAGGTTTATACGTTGGCATCTTCTCCGTATGGTAACACATCAATACAGTCTATCGCATGGAAGGTTGCATTTAGCCAAGTGACTACACCCTCCACGTCTACAGCATCTGATGGGTGAGAACGTTCCTTTTGTTTTCTTCCTACCTTTGATACCATTTAGTTTTGTGTGTCCAGGCCCATTAGCGGAAATAGGAATAGGTATCCGGACGGGGATGCTCCTTGCGGGGCAAGTACCTCGTATAGGCAGGTAGGGTGATTTAGTCCCTGCCCCTTAACCATGGTGTACTATGGATTTGTGGCTCCCGTCTCCTGTCTTTGCTGAGGTTTATACGCTGGCATCTTCTCCGTATGGTAACACATCAATACAGTCTATCGAATGGAAGGTTGCATCTAGCCAAGTGACTACACCATTCACGTCTACAGCATCTGATGGGTGAGAACGTTCCTTTTGTTTGCTTCCTACCTTTGTTACCATTTAGTGTTTGTGTGTCCAGGCCCATTAGCACTGTCTATTTGTTAGTTTGTCCGAGAGGCTCTCTGGGTTAGTGCTTCACGTTTTTAGATACAGGGAGTGCAGAATTATTAGGCAAGTTGTATTTTTGAGGATTAATTTTATTATTGAACAACAACCATGTTCTCAATGAACCCAAAAAACTCATTAATATCAAAGCTGAATATTTTTGGAAGTAGTTTTTAGTTTGTTTTTAGTTTTAGCTATTTTAGGGGGATATCTGTGTGTGCAGGTGACTATTACTGTGCATAATTATTAGGCAACTTAACAAAAAACAAATATATACCCATTTCAATTATTTATTTTTACCAGTGAAACCAATATAACATCTCAACATTCACAAATATACATTTCTGACATTCAAAAACAAAACAAAAACAAATCAGTGACCAATATAGCCACCTTTCTTTGCAAGGACACTCAAAAGCCTGCCATCCATGGATTCTGTCAGTGTTTTGATCTGTTCACCATCAACATTGCGTGCAGCAGCAACCACAGCCTCCCAGACACTGTTCAGAGAGGTGTACTGTTTTCCCTCCTTGTAAATCTCACATTTGATGATGGACCACAGGTTCTCAATGGGGTTCAGATCAGGTGAACAAGGAGGCCATGTCATTAGATTTTCTTCTTTTATAACCTTTCTTGCCAGCCACGCTGTGGAGTACTTGGACGCGTGTGATGGAGCATTGTCCTGCATGAAAATCATGTTTTTCTTGAAGGATGCAGACTTCTTCCTGTACCACTGCTTGAAGAAGGTGTCTTCCAGAAACTGGCAGTAGGACTGGGAGTTGAGCTTGACTCCTTCCTCAACCCGAAAAGGCCCCACAAGCTCATCTTTGATGATACCAGCCCAAACCAGTGCTCCACCTCCACCTTGCTGGCGTCTGAGTCGGACTGGAGCTCTCTGCCCTTTACCAATCCAGCCACGGGCCCATCAAGACTCACTCTCATTTCATCAGTCCATAAAACCTTAGAAAAATCAGTCTTGAGATATTTCTTGGCCCAGTCTTGACGTTTCAGCTTGTGTGTCTTGTTCAGTGGTGGTTGTCTTTCAGCCTTTCTTACCTTGGCCATGTCTCTGAGTATTGCACACCTTGTGCTTTTGGGCACTCCAGTGATGTTGCAGCTCTGAAATATGGCCAAACTGGTAGCAAGTGGCATCTTGGCAGCTGCACGCTTGACTTTTCTCAGTTCATGGGCAGTTATTTTGCGCCTTGGTTTTTCCACATGCTTCTTGCGACCCTGTTGACTATTTTGAATGAAACGCTTGATTGTTCGATGATCACGCTTCAGAAGCTTTGCAATTTTAAGAGTGCTGCATCCCTCTGCAAGATATCTCACTATTTTTGACTTTTATGAGCCTGTCAAGTCCTTCTTTTGACCCATTTTGCCAAAGGAAAGGAAGTTGCCTAATAATTATGCACACCTAATATAGGGTGTTGATGTCATTAGACCACACCCCTTCTCATTACAGAGATGCACATCACCTAATATGCTTAATTGGTAGTAGGCTTTCGAGCCTATACAGCTTGGAGTAAGACAACATGCATAAAGAGGATGATGTGGTCAAAATACTCATTTGCCTAATAATTCTGCACTCCCTGTATATTATTAAATGTTTTGATTTATGTTTATGGGTTATGTTTTGATGCCTGTAAAAGTGACAATAAAGCTGGTCGTGACCAGTTTGCATCCAATTCTGTAGTGTTGGAGTGGCTTCTTGGGGTGAGCCAACCGTCTAAGCTGAGAAGACGGTGATCCTGGACAGCTAAGTGACCCCAAGTTGTCACTATATATATATATATATATATATATATATATATATATATATACACTCACCTAAAGAATTATTAGGAACACCTGTTTAATTTCTCATTAATGCAATTATCTAGTCAACCAATCACATGGCAGTTGCTTCAATGCATTTAGGGGTGTGGTCCTGGTCAAGACAATCTCCTGAACTCCAAACTGAATGTCAGAATGGGAAAGAAAGGTGATTTAAGCAATTTTGAGCGTGGCATGGTTGTTGGTGCCAGACGGGCCAGTCTGAGTATTTCACAATCTGCTCAGTTACTGGGATTTTCACGCACAACCATTTCTAGGGTTTACAAAGAATGGTGTGAAAAGGGAAAAACATCCAGTATGCGGCAGTCCTGTGGGCAAAAATGCCTTGTGGATGCTAGAGGTCAGAGGAGAATGAACCGACTGATTCAAGCTGATAGAAGAGCAACGTTGACTGAAATAACCACTTGTTACAACCGAGGTATGCAGCAAAGCATTTGTGAAGCCACAACACGCACAACCTTGAGGCGGATGGGCTACAACAGCAGAAGACCCCACCGGGTACCACTCATCTCCACTACAAATAGGAAAAAGAGGCTACAATTTGCACAAGCTCACCAAAATTGGACTGTTGAAGACTGGAAAAATGTTGCCTGGTCTGATGAGTCTCGATTTCTGTTGAGACATTCAAATGGTAGAGTCCGAATTTGGCGTAAACAGAATGAGAACATGTATCCATCCTCTGATGGCTACTTCCAGCAGGATAATGCACCATGTCACAAAGCTCGAATCATTTCAAATTGGTTTCTTGAACATGACAATGAGTTCACTGTACTAAAATGGCCCCCACAGTCACCAGATCTCAACCCAATAGAGCATCTTTGGGATGTGGTGGAACGGGAGCTTCGTGCCCTGGATGTGCATCCCTCAAATCTCCATCAACTGCAAGATGCTATCCTATCAATATGGGCCAACATTTCTAAAGAATGCTATCAGCACCTTGTTGAATCAATGCCAAGTAGAATTAAGGCAGTTCTGAAGGCAAAAGTGGGTCCAACACCGTATTAGTATGGTGTTCCTAATAATTCTTTAGGTGAGTGTGTATATATATATATATATATATAAATATATATATATAGACGATGAATAAGATATTGCGCAGCACTGCAGACAAAATAGAAAGACGGAGTGCCAGCGGCCACGGAAGCGATCCAACATTCAAATCAAATATAAAAAAAGAAAATCCACGGCACTTCAAAAAAACTGTTGATGTGTTTATTACACCAGGTGCGACGTTTCGGTCCTCTCAATGGAACCTTTTTCAAGCAACAATAATACAGTGGTGCACTCATGAAGTATAAATACTGCCAACATACATAATTGAATAATATGATAATTAACATTCAATGTGCAAGTGTGTACAAAAAATACTATAAAAATACAGAGAAAATTCATATTGCAATACATCAGTGATAAAAAAATCGATACATAATCATATATATAGTGTAAATCCATAAAAAGTGTACAAAATCATAAATAAGACCTAATATTACATAATTAGGAAATAGCATCCATATGTTTAAAATTGTCTACAGGCAGGTTGTGCGGGCTCAACCCCCCACATTGTCTACAGGCAGGTTGTGCGGGCTCAACCCCCCACATTTTTTCTTTGTAGCATATATTGGAGGCGTGGCGATCTCCTTTGAGTCAAGCACACCTGACCAGTCAATCTGTCCTGGAGGCTGGTTTTAAAGTCAGTATAAAACTGAGTCTGCTTATAAAGAACCTACCATTAGCCATTTGGCTCCAGGAGAAGTATATGGTGGGCTCAGCATGCATGTTGGTACTTGCATCCCTGGATCCGATGAAAGCTGTAATGGCACCGGACGGGGTTAAAAGCAGAGTGTACTTGGCTTGCATGCTGACCTGCATTCCCTGGACTTTATGTGGCTGTCATGGCCCATAAACAGGTAGGAACAAGAGTTAGGGACCACTCAAATGAGACGACCTTGACGCGGTGAGTGGCTTAATATGCTTTGGCCAAAATGTACACCAATGTCTCATCCAGCATGGAGGGCAGAGTGCTGGATGTAGTGTGCGATCACATTTGCATTTTCCGTTTGTATATGTAATTCGCCATAGTGATCTGCACCTACAGGCAGGTTGTGCGGGCTCAACCCCCCACATTTTTTCTTTGTAGCATATATTGGAGGCGTGGCGATCTCCTTTGAGTCAAGCACACCTGACCAGTCAATCTGTCCTGGAGGCTGGTTTTAAAGTCAGTATAAAACTGAGTCTGCTTATAAAGAACCTACCATTAGCCATTTGGCTCCAGGAGAAGTATATGGTGGGCTCAGCATGCATGTTGGTACTTGCATCCCTGGATCCGATGAAAGCTGTAATGGCACCGGACGGGGTTAAAAGCAGAGTGTACTTGGCTTGCATGCTGACCTGCATTCCCTGGACTTTATGTGGCTGTCATGGCCCATAAACAGGTAGGAACAAGAGTTAGGGACCACTCAAATGAGACGACCTTGACGCGGTGAGTGGCTTAATACGCTTTGGCCAAAATGTACACCAATGTCTCATCCAGCATGGAGGGCAGAGTGCTGGATGTAGTGTGCGATCACATTTGCATTTTCCGTTAAAATTGTCTGTGTTGATTAAAAATGATCCTGGATTGGTGGAAAGAAATCAGAACCATAGCTGCCCAGCATGGAGTAATACATGTGGCTTGGCGTTCCGGCAACCTGACAGCGCATGTCAGGAAGTCCAACAAGGAGAGAGCGATCACCTGATACACCCCTGATCACATGACGCTGACTCCCCAGCAACACCGCAAACATCAGTGCCTGGTAAGTGAGGTGAGCGGTCATGTGATCAAAAAAAGCACATGATCGCCATCACCATAGAGACCATACTAACTAAAACAAAAGCAGAGTAGCATATATAGATTCAGTATGAATCGCCGCCTGCAGCGCTCTGATCGCCTCGTTGGTAACAACTGGGACCCTACTACGTGCAAAGGAGGAAAGGACTCTCACCACATAAAATGGATGCCCCGCCCCCAGCGCACCATGTAGAGATCCCCATTAATCCTAACAGGCAAACCGCTGTTGCAATATGTAAAAATGCAAATGAACAATGGTGCAGTTGATCAAATGCAAATAACCTCCCACTCTAAAAAATGGTAAATCTACCCCATAAAAAGACAGGGATAGGAAATATCATAGGCCCCAACAAATATCAGACTTACCAGGCGGTAACAATGTGGCTCCCGCAACACCGCACCACCATGTAAAGGATCGCCCCCCAAGGTCAACATCCCCATCAAGGGATATATAACCTGAGAGTAAATGCATAAAGCCCGATCAATGAATAATAAATAAATAAATAAAATAAAAGTATTAGTGAAGTTAGCCGACAATTCCCCGTTAATGTAATGCGGCAGAATGTCAGCAACCACCTGTAAACCACTAATAGGTGTTCATGCTGTATGTGAAGCACAAGAAACACCATAACACGTAGAAGAAGTAATAAAGAAAATAGAAGAAAAAATAAAATAAAATTATTGATGAGGCCCAAGACAATCTCCATGCCTTCAAAGAAAGAACAACATTATATTAATAATGAATAGGTGAAGCAACTTTGCATGACATCAACTGCCCAATATGTTCAACTTGTCGGGGGGTAATAATTCAATTAGTAATTATAAATTATGGTCATAAAAATAATTAACCATAAAAAAATAAAATGTATTATATTTGTCATAAATTCTTAAAATCATGACCTGGTGAATTGTAGACAACCTAATTGATACAATTCACATCTGAGTCCGACTATTTCCTCAGATAAATAAGTTCTTTTTGACGTGAGATGACGTTAATGATAAAATGTAGTTCTGCACTATACAATAATACACAGGTATTATAAAAATATGCAGATTTATTGGTTACAAGATTATAAACATATATAAGTAAATAAACACAATGATACATGCAAATGAATATATATATATAGCGTTAATATAAAGCATTACAAGCTTAACAATACATGTGAGTGGAAATAACTTGTCACATTATACACAAGCTATTATAAGGTTAGGATATCAAAATATGAACATAAGTTATATACATTACTTCTGTTCAGAGAAAACCTCATGCTATCAGGATGGGCATGTCTAATCCTAGACATCAATATAAAATGCTAAATACATTCCACCCCCCTCTAACCAACTACACATCACATGACTTCAAAATGGGCAAATCCATCCAAGGATATAACTTAGAAGAGATAACTGTATCCTTCCGCCCCATCCTGGACTATTTTCACATATAAAACTTTGGTAAGACTATTAAGACAAATAACAGGGATCTAGGATCTTAAATGGGAAGGACTTCAAACAAGTCTTTCCCGTGGGAATCCATCACTTAGCTTGGCGAAGAATGTTCTATCAATAAATATATATATATATACACTCACCTAAAGAATTATTAGGAACACCTGTTCTATTTCTCATTAATGCAATTATCTAGTCAACCAATCACATGGCAGTTGCTTCAATGCATTTAGGGGGGTTGTCCTGGTCAAGACAATCTCCTGAACTCCAAACTGAATGTCAGAATGGGAAAGAAAGGTGATTTAAGCCATTTTGAGCGTGGCATGGTTGTTGGTGCCAGACGGGCCGGTCTGAGTATTTCACAATCTGCTCAGTTACTGGGATTTTCACGCACAACCATTTCTAGGGTTTACAAAGAATGGTGTAAAAAGGGAAGAACATCCAGTATGCGGCAGTCCTGTGGGCAAAAATGCCTTGTGGATGCTAGAGGTCAGAGGAGAATGGGCCGACTGATTCAAGCTGATAGTAGAGCAACGTTGAATGAAATAACCACTCGTTACAACCGAGGTATGCAGCAAAGCATTTGTGAAGCCACAACACGCACAACCTTGAGGCGGATGGGCTACAACAGCAGAAGACCCCACCGGGTACCACTCATCTCCACTACAAATAGGAAAAAAAGAGGCTACAATTTGCACAAGGTCACCAAAATTGGACTGTTGAAGACTGGAAAAATGTTGCCTGGTCTGATGAGTCTCGATTTCTGTTGAGACATTCAAATGGTAGAGTCCGAATTTGGCGTAAACAGAATGAGAACATGTATCCATCCTCTGATGGCTACTTCCAGCAGGATAATGCACCATGTCACAAAGCTCGAATCATTTCAAATTGGTTTCTTGAACATGACAATGAGTTCACTGTACTAAAATGGCCCCCACAGTCACCAGATCTCAACCCAATAGAGCATCTTTGGGATGTGGTGGAACGGGAGCTTCGTGCCCTGGATGTGCATCCCTCAAATCTCCATCAACTGCAAGATGCTATCCTATCAATATGGGCCAACATTTCTAAAGAATGCTATCAGCACCTTGTTGAATCAATGCCAAGTAGAATTAAGGCAGTTCTGAAGGCAAAAGTGGGTCCAACACCGTATTAGTATGGTGTTCCTAATAATTCTTTAGGTGAGTGTATATATATATATATATATATATATATATATATATATATAGACGATGAATAAGATATTGCGCAGCACTGCAGACAAAATAGAAAGACGGAGTGCCAGCGGCCACGGAAGCGATCCAACATTCAAATCAAATATAAAAAAAGAAAATCCACGGCACTTCAAAAAAACTGTTGATGTGTTTATTACACCAGGTGCGACGTTTCGGTCCTCTCAATGGAACCTTTTTCAAGCAACAATAATACAGTGGTGCACTCATGAAGTATAAATACTGCCAACATACATAATTGAATAATATGATAATTAACATTCAATGTGCAAGTGTGTACAAAAAATACTATAAAAATACAGAGAAAATTCATATTGCAATACATCAGTGATAAAAAAATCGATACATAATCATATATATAGTGTAAATCCATAAAAAGTGTACAAAATCATAAATAAGACCTAATATTACATAATTAGGAAATAGCATCCATATGTTTAAAATTGTCTACAGGCAGGTTGTGCGGGCTCAACCCCCCACATTGTCTACAGGCAGGTTGTGCGGGCTCAACCCCCCACATTTTTTCTTTGTAGCATATATTGGAGGCGTGGCGATCTCCTTTGAGTCAAGCACACCTGACCAGTCAATCTGTCCTGGAGGCTGGTTTTAAAGTCAGTATAAAACTGAGTCTGCTTATAAAGAACCTACCATTAGCCATTTGGCTCCAGGAGAAGTATATGGTGGGCTCAGCATGCATGTTGGTACTTGCATCCCTGGATCCGATGAAAGCTGTAATGGCACCGGACGGGGTTAAAAGCAGAGTGTACTTGGCTTGCATGCTGACCTGCATTCCCTGGACTTTATGTGGCTGTCATGGCCCATAAACAGGTAGGAACAAGAGTTAGGGACCACTCAAATGAGACGACCTTGACGCGGTGAGTGGCTTAATACGCTTTGGCCAAAATCAATGCCACGTAGAATTAAGGCAGTTCTGAAGGCAAAAGGGGGTCCAACACCGTATTAGTATGGTGTTCCTAATAATTCTTTAGGTGAGTGCTCAAAAAAATAAAGGGAACACAAAAATAACACATCCTAGATCTGAATTAATAAAATATTCTTCTGAAATACTTTGTTCTTTACATAGTTGAATGTGCTGACAACAAAATTACACAAAAAAAAAAAAAAGGAAATCAAATTTTTCAACCCATGGAGGTCTGGATTTGGAGTCATACTCAAAATAAAAGTGGAAAAACACACTACAGGCTGATCCAACTTTGATGTAATGTCCTTAAAACAAGTCAAAATGAGGCTCAGTAGTGTGTGTGGCCTCCACGTGCCTGTATGACCTCCCTACAACGCCTGTGCATGCTCCTGATGAGGTGGCGGACGGTCTCCTGAGGGATCTCCTCCCAGACCTGGACTAAAGCATCTGCCAACTCCTGGACAGTCTGTGGTGCAACGTGACGTTGGTGGATAGAGCGAGACATGATGTCCCAGATGTGCTCAATTGGATTCAGGTCTGGGGAACGGGCGGGCCAGTCCATAGCATCAATGCTTTCGTCTTGCAGGAACTGCTGACACACTCCAGCCACATGAGGTCTAGCATTGTCTTGCATTAGGAGGAACCCAGGGCCAACCGCACCAGCATATGGTCTCACAAGGGGTCTGAGGATCTCATCTCGGTACCTAATGGCAGTCAGGCTACCTCTGGCGAGCACATGGAGGGCTGTGCGGCCCTCCAAAGAAATGCCACCCCACATCATTACTGACCCAATGCCAAACCGGTCATGCTGGAGGATGTTGCAGGCAGCAGAACGTTCTCCACGGGGTCTCTAGACTCTGTCACGTCTGTCACATGTGCTCAGTGTGAACCTGCTTTCATCTGTGAAGAACACAGGGCGCCAGTGGCGAATTTGCCAATCTTGGTGTTCTCTGGCAAATGCCAAACGTCCTGCACGGTGTTGGGCTGTAAGCACAACCCCCACCTGTGGATGTCGGGCCCTCATATCACCCTCATGGAGTCTGTTTCTGACCGTTTGAGCAGACACATGCACATTTGTGGCCTGCTGGAGGTCATTTTGCAGGGCTCTGGCAGTGCTCCTCCTGTTCCTCCTTGCACAAAGGTGGAGGTAGCGGTCCTGCTGCTGGGTTGTTGCCCTCCTACGGCCTCCTTCACGTCTCCTGATGTACTGGCCTGTCTCCTGGTAGCGCCTCCATGCTCTGGACACTACGCTGACAGACACAGGAAACCTTCTTGCCACAGCTCGCATTGATGTGCCATCCTGGATAAGCTGCACTACCTGAGCCACTTGTGTGGGTTGTAGACTCCGTCTCATGCTACCACTAGAGTGAAAGCACCGCCAGCATTCAAAAGTGACCAAAACATCAGCTAGGAAGCATAGGAACTGAGACGTGGTCCCTGCAGAACCACTTCTTTATTGGGGGTGTCTTGCTAATTGCCTATAATTTCCACCTGTTGTCTATCCCATTTGCACAACAGCATGTGAAAATGATTGTCACTCAGTGTTGCTTCCTAAGTGGACAGTTTGATTTCACAGAAGTGTGATTGACTTGGAGTTACATTGTGTTGTTTAAGTGTTCCCTTTATTTTTTTGAGCAGTGTATATATATATGTAATCATGTAATGCTTTGCTAAATTTATGAGTCTTGATTCTTCTGCAGGTAGAATGAAGCCTCACAATATCCTAACACTACATCTCAATATGGAGATGATCAATTAATTTAATTATTTATTTATTCGCCAATCTAGATGGTATAATTTCACCCACACTATCAAATTAGTCTTAATAAAATGAAATATCATTTTCTGTGTCTCTTACCAAGTCCTAGTAGGAATCTCACTTCTGCTCCTAGGAAAGCTGGGTGGTCCATATTAGCGCATCTCACCATGGCTTTCATCTTGATAAACCCCTCTAGAGAGCTCCACTTTTTTCTCTCCTCTTTCTCCTTTTGTGTATGGCTTATGATCACAAACTTATCAGTTAGACCCACCTTCCTAGTTTGGAACTTTCCAATCATTGTCGGATTGGCGTGACCATTGAGAAAAATGTGACATCATAACCTTACCCAGAATGCACTTTTGCTACTGTTGTATTGTCACCTACTGATACATAGGTGGCACTGTTGTGTAAGCTATTTGCATCATAGTATAAAAGGTTAACTTATGTAAGTCTGAATAAAACTTATTCTATACATTTTGACCTTAAAAGCTCTAATTCAAAGCCATAGGGATTAATTCTGACACTTGTAGCAATTAGAGACAGACCTCTAGGCGTCTCTCTGAATGTTTCTCACACTGTTGATTTATGGATTCATAAATAACTTGAATGGCCTTGTTTTCTCACAGAGATATCAGTACCTCCTCTCATACCAAAGATGTGAATAATTGTTACAAAACACACATCTTCACAGACACTCTTTTAGAGACAGATATTCTCCTAATGAGAAATATATACAATATACTGGATACATGTTGTCTTCATAACATATAACAATATAATATAAAGTAATATATATATATATATATATATATATATGTCCTACTGATTGTCTTATGCTAAGGACTAACTAAGGCTCATTAAATGAATACATGAATTATATATTTTGCTTCATTAATAAATGCCTAATTGTATAGGTAATGATCACCAGCTGCATAGAGCTTATCTTTATCTCCCGTCATAAATTTAAAAGTAGACAAGGAGGCCTCTTCTCAGACTGGTACATTCATGAGAAAAATAACACTAAAGCGCAGAAACCTTTGTGTGACCTTAATTTGGCCTACTCAAGACATACAAAATTGTTACTATAATCGAGCATGGCTCTTAAAGGCAATGAACATCCATCTTGAATAGAATGAATTGGATATCAATGCATTTACCTATGAAAATGCACAACAAACTGCTCCAAAAATATCTATACACTGTCCTATAGAGAATCATTCCAGAATGAAGTTTATCCATGCTGGTCAGGCAGCTCACAATTCGGCACACCATCCAGATACACTAAAAACAAAAAACAAGAAAAAGGTAATTAGTACATAAAGCACCATATACAGAAAGAGGCGAACCAAAGGCAACAATAAACCTAAAAGAAGGACTATGCAAAAATGCCAGGTCTGAAATCCACATTTAACCCAAGGGGTCTTGCCACACATGATAGAAGAAAAAAACCAACTAGGAGAGGGGGACGTAGAAGACACCGACAACAACAAGAAAACTCGCAGCATGAAAGTACAGAAGCAGAAGAACTAACCACACCTGATACCGTGGTAAATATTTCCTCACATATATTGACTCCATTGCAGTTAAAATTGTTATCTAAGGGTTTAAGTTTTTGTCCCAATGTTCGGACTAATTGGCTGCAGGTAGAGGTTGATCTATATGATTTCTTCAGACATCTTAAGTTGAATGTATGGTTTTCTACACAACCCAGCAAGGGTGATTATTTAAAAACATCTGAATTATGTTTATCTGATGTGGATCTATACGCTAAGAGCGATTTTAATCCTGTGGTTTCTTCCCCTGCGATTGATTTATTAACTGAGTCTGTGTTACGTGATATACATGCCCTTGGCACCCTTGAACATAATCAATTTCGCTCTTGTCCATGACCCCAGCCTCACCATCAAATCAGCTGATAAGGGTGGTGAGGTTGTGGTCATGGACACTTCCAAATACATTGCAGAGGCTCACAGGCAGTTGTCTGATGAGTCGGTTTATAACAAACTGAGTGGTGATCCAAAATGGGATCTTTCAGCGTAATATCAATCAGATTGTCTGTAAAGGGGTTCAATTGGGGTTCATTGATGGCAAGACAAGAGATTTTTTGATTGTCTCACATCCAGTAACTCCTATGCTGTATTTGTTACCTAAAATTCACAAAAATCTGAGTGACCCTCCTGGCAGGCCTATTGTGTCTGGGAAAGGTTCTCTTCTTAGTAATGTCTCTGTCTTTTTAGATAAGATATTGCTTAAATATGCAGTTTCTGCAAGGTCAGATATTCACTGACTACTGACTTTCTTAACAAATTATCTGAAGTCAATGTTCCTTCTGGGGCATTTATGGCCTCGTTTGACATTGTGAGTCTTTACACATCTAGAAGACATGAATTTGGTATCAATGTGGTCAAACAAGCATTGATTCATTCGGATTTTTCATCTGGGTGTCAGGATTTTATCCTGACATTATTACACACAGTATTGACATGTAATTATTTTTTGTTTGGTGATTATTTTTGTTTACAGTTGAAGGGGACCGCCGTGGGCTCGAATGTGGCACCGACTTATGCTAACATGGCAGTCTCCTTCTTGGAGGACAGTTTCATCTATGTGTCGCCCCACTTCGACCATGTGTTGAGATGATGGCGATACATAGATGAAATTTTTTTAATTTGGACTGGGACTGAACTTGTCACGGAACCATGAACCAGACGTACAACAAGGGATAAGTGAAAATAAGAAGGCTTTATTGAAAATAAAGCTGTAAAGCAAAAGTCCAAACGGATGGCGAAACCGAAGCAGAGTCTTTGCGAAGCCAGAGGTCAGGAACCAGAAGAGTAGTCAGACGAAGCCAGGATCAGGAACCAGCAGGGTAGTCAGACGAAGCCAGGATCAGGAACCAGCAGGGTAGTCGGACGAAACCAGGATCAGGAACCAGCAGGGTAGTCGGACGAAACCAGGATCAGGAACCAGAAGCAGCAGCAGTCTAGAAGCATGTGAACACAGGAGGACCAAGCAAGGAACTGAAGCCACAGACCTCCTATATATATGAGCTGGGCATCCAGCTCCTCCCAGTGGGAAGGAGGAGCCGCAGGGTGGGAGGCTACAAGAAACCCAGAAACCAAGATGGCCGCCAGCACATGTCAAACGAAGGAGAACAGCAAGAAGGTAAGACCATGACAGTACCTCCCCCTCAAGGGCCCCTCCTCCGCGGAGTAAAGAACGGTTTCTGAGGGAAGCGTGCGTGGAAGGCTCGGAGCAAGGCAGGAGCATGGACATCTGCGGAGGGAACCCAGGAACGCTCCTCTGGACCATAACCACGCCAATGGACCAAAAACTGCACCCGACCGCGGACCAGGCGTGAGTCCAGGATATTGCTCACCTCATACTCCTCACGATTACCCACTTGGACCGGACGAGGCCGAGGAACCGAGGAAGTGAAACGATTACACACCAGTGGCTTCAACAGGGAGACATGAAACACGTTGGAGATCCGCATGCCAGGAGGAAGCGCAAGGGCATAGGCTACCGGGTTTACCCTGCGAAGCACTCGGAAGGGACCAACAAAGCGAGGCGCCAGCTTGGGAGTGGGCACTCGAAGGTTGAGGTTGCGGGTGGACAACCATACACGGTCTCCGACCTGGTAGGAAGGAGCCGGCGCTCGTCTGCGATCAGCCTGGAGTCTCTGGCGCTGCGCAGAGACCTCAAGGGACTTCTGGATCAGTACCCAAGAAGCACGTAGGACGGAAAGGTGATCCTCCACAGCCGGAATATCCTGGGGAGAGAATACCTCCGGTAACACGGCAGGTTGGAACCCATAATTGGCCATGAAGGGAGACGTCCCAGAGGAAGAGTTCACCGCCGTGTTCCTGGCAAACTCAGACCAAGGCACGAGGTCAACCCAATTGTCTTGGTGATCGGAGACATAGCAACGAAGGAATTGCTCCAAGGCCTGATTGGATCGTTCTGCGGCCCCATTGGACTGAGGGTGGTAGGCCGAGGAGAAGGAGAGATGAATCCCCAACTGGGAGCAAAAGGCGCGCCAGAACCTGGACACAAACTGACTCCCCCGATCCGACACAATCTCCTTGGGCAAACCGTGCAACCGGAAGACCTCCCTGGCAAAAATCGTGGCCAACTCTTGTGCAGAGGGTAACTTCTTGAGAGGAACACAGTGGCACATTTTGGAAAACCGATCCACAATCATGAGAATAACCGTATGGCCTCGGGATGCAGGGAGGTCCACAATGAAATCCATCCCCAGGTGTGACCATGGGCGCTCCCCGGTGGCTATGGGTTGCAGAAGGCCCAACGGAAGGTGCCGAGGGGACTTACTCTGGGCACAAACGGAGCATGCCGCTACATATGCGGCGATGTCGGAACGTAGGGAAGGCCACCAGAACAGACGTGAAACAGCCCAGGACAGCTGATTCTTTCCAGGATGCCCCGCGGTCTTGGAGTTATGGTAGGTTCGCAACAACCGAGTGCGCAACTCCTCAGGCACAAAACATCTGCCGTTGGGTCTCCCAGAGGGAGCACCAGATTGAGCCGCCAAAATCTGCTCACCCAGGGGAGAGGTCAGGCTGGTGCGAATGGCGGCCAAGATCTGATTCGGAGGTATGACCGAAGTCGGAATCGACTCCTCCCTGGACAGCTCGGAGTACTGCCGTGATAAGGCATCCGCCCTGATGTTCTTGGAACCGGGTAGGTAGGAGACCACGTAATTAAAACGTGACAAGAACAGAGCCCATCTGGCCTGACGTGGTGACAATCTCTTGGCCTCAGAAAGGTAGGTCAGATTCTTGTGGTCCGTCAGGATGAGGACCGGAACCACCGAACCCTCGAGCAAGTGCCTCCATTCTTTAAGGGCCTGCACGATGGCCAATAACTCCCTGTCACCAATCTGATAGTTGCACACCGCGGAAGACAGTTTCCGGGAGTAAAACCCACAAGGAAGCAGAGGACCCTCTGGTGTTCTACGCTGAGACAGAAGGGCGCCTACTCCCGTCTCAGACGCGTCCACCTCGAGGACAAAGGGCAACCCAGGGTTGGGATGCGACAGAATCGGAGCCGACACAAAGGCGGACTTTAGAGCCTCAAAAGCTCGGATGGCCTCGAGCGGCCAGACCTGGGAATTACTGCCCTTCCTGGTCAGATCCGTGAGAGGCTTGGCTAGCATGGAAAAGTCCCTGATGAACTTCCGATAATAATTGGCGAAGCCCAAAAAGCGCTGCAGGGAACGAAGACCACTGGGCTGGGGCCACTGGAAGACAGCCGAAACCTTCTCAGGATCCATGGAGAACCCCTCAGCGGAAATGATGTAACCTAAGAAGGTTACCTGGGATCGGTGAAATTCGCATTTCTCAAGCTTACCGAACAGCTTGTTCTCTCGTAACCGTTGCAACACTCGTCTGACATCCAGAATGTGGGCCTCCATGGATTCAGAATATACCAAGATGTCATCCAAATAGACCACCACACACTGCTGCAACAGGTCACGGAAAACATCGTTGATGAATTCCTGAAAGACTGCGGGCGCATTGCACAACCCAAAGGGCATAACCAAGGATTCATAATGACCGGTCCTGGTGTTAAACGCGGTCTTCCACTCATCGCCCGCCTTGATCCTTACCAGGTTATATGCCGCCCTCAGGTCGAGTTTGGTAAAGACCGTGGCCCCTTTAAGGCGATCGAACAGCTCGGAAATCAAGGGTATCGGGTAAGCGTTCTTGATCGTGATGCGATTGAGACCCCTGTAATCGATGCAAGGCCTCAACTCACCGCCCTTCTTTTTCACAAAGAAAAATCCAGCCCCTGCCGGGGACGAGGATTTGCGAATGTGTCCGCGTGAAAGCGCCTCCCTCACGTACTCCTCCATGGCCTCATTCTCCGCTACCGACAGTGGATAGACTTTGCCACGAGGAGGAACGGCACCAGATTGTAACTCTATGGCACAATCGTATGGGCGGTGCGGAGGTAGGGCAACCGCGCGCACCTTATCGAATACATCCCGGTACTCCTCGTATTCAGGAGGCAACAGAGAGTCCGAGGAAGTACACAGCAACTTGACAGACCCATGGATGCAACTAGCCCCACACTGCGGTGACCACGAGAGGATCTCGGCCGATCTCCAATCGAAAGTCGGATTATGCTTCCGGAGCCAGGGGTACCCCAAGACCACCGAGTAGTGTGGAGACGAAATAACCTGGAGGCAGACCGACTCTCTGTGAACGGCACCAATGGCTATCCCCACTGGAAGGGTCTCATGAGTCACGTGTGGCGGCAGAAGGGGTCTGCCGTCTATCGCCTCAAGAGCCAGTGGGGAACCTCGAGCCTGCAGAGGAATGGAATTGGCGGCAGCGAACACATTATCAATGAACAAACCACCAGCACCAGAGTCCACCAATGCCTGGGTCGTCACCGAGCCCCCGACCCAGGAGAGGACAACAGTGATCAGTGGTTTGTCAACACGGGAAACCGGGGACGAGGAGACTCCACCCAAGATCTGCCCCCGACAGGATCTCAGGTGCGAGCGTTTCCCGGACGGTTCGGACATGCCAACCGAAAATGCCCACCGAGACCACAGTACATGCATCGGCCCTCGCGTCTCCGGAGTACCCTCTCCCCCTCGGACAGGCGAGCAAACCCCAGCTGCATGGGTTCACCCCCAGACAAGTCATCCCCAGGAGGCGTGGGAGGAGAGGGAGGCACGGGTGGGACAGCAAACGTAGGCGCCAATCTGTTAGAAAACCTCCGCAGGCTCTCCTTAAAGGAAGGTCTCTCCCTGAGTCTGGTGTCAATCAAAATCAGGAAAGAAATAAGAGACTCGAGCTCCACTGGTAGGTCCTTAGCTGCAACCTCATCCTTCAAGGCATCCGAGAGACCATGAGAGAAAGCAGCGACCAGAGCCTCATTATTCCAGCCCACCTCTGCTGCCAGGGTACGAAACTCAATGGCGTATTCAGCTACGGATCGTGAACCCTGTCTGATGGACATAAGGAGCCTCGCAGCAGAGGCAGCACGAGCCGGCACATCGAATACCTTCCGAAGAGAAGCAACAAAACCGGAAAACTCGGCAACCACCGGATTGTTGTTCTCCCATAAAGGGCTGGCCCAGGCCAAGGCCTTGTCCGAGAGCAGCGAGATCAAGAAGCCCACCTTTGATCTCTCAGTGGGAAAGGCATGTGGCAGCAACTCGAAATAAATGCCCACCTGGTTAAGGAAACCTCGGCACTGAGTTGGCTCTCCCCCAAAGCGCTGTGGAAGAGGGGCAGAACCGGTCATACCCCGAAACACCGCAGGTGCAACAACAGGTGTCGGGGTAGACTCTGGCGCAACAACCGGAGCGGCAGTAGGAGCGGGCCCAGGAGCGACAACCGACCCATCGGCAACGGGAGCGAAATGAGCCGTGCGTTCAAGCAGGGTTTGCAACGCCACAGCGAACCGACCCAACAGGTGATCCTGCTGATCAAGTCTGGCAACCAGCGTGGGTAGCGAGGATGGCCCTGTACCGTCAGAATTCATGGCTTGGTCCTAATGTCACGGAACCATGAACCAGACGTACAACAAGGGATAAGTGAAAATAAGAAGGCTTTATTGAAAATAAAGCTGTAAAGCAAAAGTCCAAACGGATGGCGAAACCGAAGCAGAGTCTTTGCGAAGCCAGAGGTCAGGAACCAGAAGAGTAGTCAGACGAAGCCAGGATCAGGAACCAGCAGGGTAGTCAGACGAAGCCAGGATCAGGAACCAGCAGGGTAGTCGGACGAAACCAGGATCAGGAACCAGCAGGGTAGTCGGACGAAACCAGGATCAGGAACCAGAAGCAGCAGCAGTCTAGAAGCATGTGAACACAGGAGGACCAAGCAAGGAACTGAAGCCACAGACCTCCTATATATATGAGCTGGGCATCCAGCTCCTCCCAGTGGGAAGGAGGAGCCGCAGGGTGGGAGGCTACAAGAAACCCAGAAACCAAGATGGCCGCCAGCACATGTCAAACGAAGGAGAACAGCAAGAAGGTAAGACCATGACAGAACTGCAATTGACCTAGTTTTTTTCATTTTTGAATACTATTGACAGTGACATTAAATTCACTCTTAACTACTCTGTGGAACAGATTAATTTCCTTGATACACTCATTACCTTAAAGGATGGCCAGATCTCTACTGATCTTTATGTTAAGCCAACAGATAAAATACCCTTTTGAGTTACGATAGTGCTTATTCCAGAGCGATAGTAAAATCTCTTCCACGCGGTCAGTTTTTACGTGCCAAACGGATTATGAGTGACTATTTACAACTTACCGTGACGCTTGACAAGATGACGACGTCTTTTCGTGAGAGGGGTTACCCAAAATCATTACTTAAAGCACACTTGGCAGCTATACAGACATTAAATCGAGTAGATTTACTTGAGCACAAGCAGGAGAATAGATCACAACAGAGAATTCCGTTAGTGACTACTTATATGGAAGATAGCCATGCTATCAGAGAAATTGTGAATAAGCATTGGTCGTCTTTAGCTAGTGGACATAACAATATTGCTGCTTTTAAGTTGCCCCCATTATTATCATACAGGAGACCGAAGAATTTGAAGGATAAATTGGTGAATACAGAAAAAAACTGTATCCAGAAGCAGGGTTGCTTTCCTTGACTGCATTGCATTAACTGTTGTTATATGCAAAAAGGCAATAAGTTTATACATCCTGTAACTTTCAAACAATACTTTATTAAGCACTATTTGATCTGTGATACGACCTTTGTGATCTATGTGCTTTGGTGCCTATGTAAGTTGCTTTATATAGGGGAGACCTCTATTGACTTCAAAACCCGTTTCAATCAGCACCGGTATACTGTCCGCAAAAAACGGATGGATCTTCCGATATCTAAACATTTTTCGGAATACAATCACAAAGAAAGTGATCTAAAATGTATGTTGATTGATCATGTTCCTTTGTCTCGCAGGGGTGGTAATAGGATTTTATCCTTAAAAAAAAAACGTGAATTGTATTGGATTGCCACTCTGAATTCTTTGAGACCTAATGGGTTAAATGTGGATTTCAGACCTGGCATTTTTGCATAGTCCTACTTTTAGGTTTATTGTTGCCTTTGGTTCGCCTCTTTCTGTATATGGTGCTTTATGTACTAATTACCTTTTTCTTGTTTTTTGTATTTAGTGTATCTGAATGGTGTGCGGAATTGTGAGCTGCCTGACCAGCATGGATAAACTTCATTCTGGAATGATTCTCTATAGGACAGTGTATAGATATTTTTGGAGCAGTTGAACATATTGGGCAGTTGATGTCATGTAAAGTTGCTTCACCTATTCATTATTAAAATAATGTTGTTCTTTCTTTGAGCGCATGGAGATTGTCTTGGGCCTCATCAATAATTTTTTTTTATTTTTTCTTCTATTTTCTTTATTACTTCTTCCACTTGTTATGGTGGTTCTTGTGCTGCACATACAGCATGAACACCTATTAGTGGTTTACAGGTGGTTGCTGACATTTTTCTGCATTACATTAATGGGGAATTGTGGGCTAACTTCACTAATACTTTTATTTTATTTATTTCTTATTTATTGATCGGGCTTTATGCATTTACTCTCAGGTTATATATCCCTTGGTGGGGATGTTGACCTTGGTGGGCGATCCTTTACATGGTGGTGCGGTGAGCCACATTGTTACCGCCTGGTAAGTCAGATATTTGTTGGGGCCTATGATATTTCCTATCCCTGTCTTTTTATGGGGTAGATTTACCATTTTTTAGAGTGGGAGGTTATTTGCATTTGATCAACTGCACCATTGTTCATTTGCATTTTTACATATTGCAACTGCGATTTGCCTGTTTGGATTAATGGGGATCACTACATGGTGCGCTGGGGGCAGGGCATCCATTTTATGTGGTGTGAGTCTTTTCCTCCTTTGCACGTTATTGGGTCCCAGTTGTTACCAACGAGGCGATCAGAGAGCTGCAGGCGGCGATTCATACTGAATCTCTATATGCTACTCTGCTTTTGTTTTAGTTAGTATGGTCTCTATGGTGATGGCAATCATGTGCTTTTTTTGATCACATGACCGCTCACCTCACTTACCAGGCACTGATGTTTGCGGTGTTGCTGGGGAGTCAGCGTCCTGTGATCAGGGGTGTATCAGGTGATCGCTCTCTCCTTGTTGGACTTCCTGACATGCGCTGTCAGGTTGCCGGGACGCCAAGCCACATGTATTACTCCATGCTGGGCAGGTATGGTTCTGATTTCTTTCCACCAATCCAGGATCGTTTTTAATCAACACAGACAATTTTACACATATGGATGCTATTTCCTAATTATGTAATATTAGGTCTTATTTATGATTTTGTACACTTTTTATGGATTTAAACTATATATATGATTATGTATTGATTTTTTTATCACTGATGTATTGCAATATGAATTTTCTCTGTATTTTTATAGTATTTTTTGTACACATTTGTACATTGAATGTTAATTATCATATTATTCAATTATGTATGTTGGCAGTATTTATACTTCATGAGTGCACCACTGTATTATTGTTGCTTGAAAAAGGTTCCATTGAGAGGACCGAAACGTCGTACCTGGTGTAATAAACACATCAACTGCTTTTTGGAAGTGCCGTGGATTTTCTTTATATATATATATATATATATATATATATAATTTTAGGAAGGCGCAAGGGACCGTCGTTGACGGAAGGTATGTGTCACCGAGGTTCATGGCCTCGGTGGAGTAAGAGCCAGTTTTCATGTGTCAGCAGCAGGTGCTGTTTGACACCTTACTATTTAGTAACTTGACACCTTGCTATTTAGTATAGCTGTAATAGCTGATCCGGGACGGCTCTTACTAGGAGTAGTCAAAGTGCTTGGTGGGTGACTACTCCCCACTTTCCAGGCCGGGTCTTGATTGGCCTATATAGAAAAAATAGCCACCAGTGTCAGCTGGTGGTAATTATCTCTCTCTCTGACAGAGGAGCTCTGGCAATCGCTGGATTGGGATCTGAGCCATGTGCTAGGCTGGAGGCCTGAGTTTGGGAGGTCTGCTCTGTCCTGAGCAATGCCGATCAGGTGTGAACTAACACCTAGGATAACAGGTGACTCTTTTGCTGTATGAACTGTCTAGGTGTGAACAAACACCAAAACTGCAAATGGACGTTCTGTTTTGTTGCCATAAGTGTGAATAAAACACTGAAGTTTTTGAGTTGCAAACTGGTCTTTGCCTCTATACTGCGTCCGCTTGTCCTGTCTACCAGAGCGAATCCCCACAATTGGTGGAGGATGCGGGCAGGAGCAATAAGGCTGGCATCAACGCCGAAATATTTTTTGGTTTGCATTTTTGGGCACGGTTGTATGTCATACATCAAACCAGCGGTATTACAACCCGTACCCCACAACAAAATGGAGGCTGTTTTGAAGGCTCTCATTGAGGCTAATCTGCAGCAGCGAGAGTGTCACGAGGGTGTCAAGAGCCATGCCTGACTCCGTTTTACCCGGTGTCAGGAAGTCGCAGCGGGTGGCTGCGCGCTCTATGTAGAAAGATTGTGCTGTTTCTTTATGGTAGCTTTCTGGGTTTGCCTTGCAACCCTTTTTGGCTCACTCAGGGATCCGTAGCTCCTTCTCCTCAGCTGTTTCTTGTCCAGCACTCCCAAACTCCTTATATTCCCCTCTCCCACTTCTCTGGTTGCCAGATATAGAGCTTCCTGCCTGGACTTCTATACTGACCCACTGGAGCTGTGTAGCTGTGTTCCCTGGTTGTTGTTCCAGAACGTTACCCTCCGGATCCCTGTTGGGCCTTCGTGGTCTGCTGTTGTCGCCCACCTGGGATTATATGTTTGTCTGTATTGTCTGTCCTCTCCTTGGTGTTTTCCTCTTAGTGTCAGTGGTGCGGACTAGTGATCCCACCGCCCCGTTCACTACATAGGGCTCATCTTAGGGAAAGCCAGGGTTTAGGCACGTGATCGGCGTACGGGTGAGGAACCCGTCTAGGGACGTCAGGGCAGTCAGGTGCCAGCCGCAAGGTGAGTCAGGGGTCACCACCTTTCCCTCTCCCTTGGACAGGGCCTTCCCATTTCCCTCCCTTTGCGTGACGCCGGTCATTACAGAGAGACAAACCTGCAACAACGGGAGGCTAACAAGCAGCAGCAAGAGACCAACCAGTTGCTGCTATAACACGTGATGGCTTTGCAGGCAGCAGGAGCAACCCCGAGCGGCCACGATGCCCAGAAAGCAGTCCGTGCGGCGATTCCTAAGATGACACCCGCAGATGACATTGAAACCTACCTGGTGATGTAAGAGAAAGTGGCTACAAGGGAGAAGCTACCCCGAGACCAGTGGGCTGAGTTCGTCGCTCCGTTTCTGGCATCCAATCCCCAGCGGGTGTATTTCGACTTGCCGGACGATCAAGCGGCCGACTACCACAAAGTAAAGGGTAAGATTTTGGCAAGACTGGGGGTGAATGTGTTGGGCCGGGCCCAGGGGGTACATCAGTGGGGGTTTAAGCCGGCTGAGCCCGCGAGACCCCAGTATTATGACTTACTCCACCTTTTGCAAAAGTGGCTACAGCCTGATGTGCTGAATCCCATGGCTATGCAGGACAGAATATTGTCTGATATGTTCTGGAGGGTTTTGCCATACCCTCCCCAGCAATGGATCGGCCAGGTCTCTCCAGGTAATGCCCTTGAGATGGTCGACCTGGTGGAACGCTATGAAGCTACACAGAATCTACAGGGGGTTCTTTTTGGACGGGGGCAGTCAAATCCCATAAATCTCCACCCCAGAACCGTGTAACCCAAAGACACGAACTATGTCTTCTGTCAGTCGTTATATTCCAGGAATCTGTGTGCAGCAGGTGTCTCTAACCACAGGGGCCCGGCAGGTGGACTCACGAAGTGGCAGTTGCCACAATCTTACACTACGAACGTATAATCGGGAGAGACGTCCCGGGTTTAGCGGCACTGTGGCCTGCTACGAAAGTGACTGATACCCATGAGACAGGGGTAACCCCAGTAGAGTGGCCTTGCTCCGGGAGGAGGCCAAGAACCCTGGGAACCCGAGGCCGAAGGGCCAGCAGTAGGGGTGACCGCCACTTCGCGGAAGAGGGGGAGACAACACCTCTGAGTGTAATTGTGGGAGACGTGGAGGACATGACGCCGGGGCCTGAGCTGGCAGACCTCAATGTCTCTGGGGATAATTTTGGTACTGCACAACACTGGGACCCAACCCTATCCCGAGTCTGGGAAAATGTATTAATAGTAGATGGTGAACCACAACAAGCTGGGGCAGAGTCTGTGTTCCCCCGTTTTGTGGTTCATCAGGATATGTTGTATCGGGTAAACCAGCTGCGGGGTGAACCCATTGAACAGTTGGTGGTGCCCCAGGCTTATCGCAAACTCGTGTTAGAGTTAGCCCACCAACATGTTCTCGGGGGTCATCTGGGAATGCAGAAAACACAGGACCGGATACTACAACGGTTTAACTGGCCCAGTGTATTTAGAGAGGTGGACGAATTCTGTAAGTCTTGCCCGAACTGCCAGGCAACTAGCCCCCAGCACTTTTTCCGCAGTCCCTTGGTACCTCTCCCGATCATCGAGGTACCGTATGAGCGAATCGCTATGGACCTCATAGGCCCAGTACCGAAGTCTGCTAGAGGACACTAACACATCTTGGTACCCTAGACTACGCCACTTGGTACCTGGAGGCGGTGCCACTGCGACATATATCGGCTAAACTTATAGCTAAGGAGCTAATGGAGATGTTCTCCCGAGTGGGGCTACCTAAAGAGGTTCTGACTGACCAGGGGACCCCTTTTATGTCCAAGGTCATGAGGGAACTATGTAAGTTGCTGCATATCAAACAGTTACGGATGGTCTGGTTGAAAGGTTTAACAAAACACTAAAAACCATGTTAAAAAGGCTGGTGTCTAAAGATGGGAAGGACTAGAACCTTCCACCTACTGGGTTCTCGCCCTTCAAATTGCTACATGGCAGACATCCTCGCAGTTTTTCTGATCTCCCTGGATGCACTTCCACAATTCGGCATGACATTGTCACTGAGCCTCAGGCGAAAGTCCGGCTAAAAGCAAACTAGGTATCCGAGGCTCCGCGACAAGCCATCTCAGAGGATGATGCTGAGGCTAGACGTCATTAAGGAGTCTAAAAGTGAGTGGGCTAGTCCTATAGTGCTAATACCAAAGCCAGAGGGGACACTCCGGTTTTGTAACGATTTCCGAAAACTAAACGAGATCTCTAAGTTTGATGCATATCCCATGCCTCGGGTGGATGAGCTTATTGAGAGGTTAGGCCAAGCCCGGTATTTTTCTGTTTTGGACCTCACCAAAGGGTACTGGCAGGTACCCTTGACGGAGGCTGCCAAAGAGAAAACTGCCTTCATCACACCAGAGGGGCTGTACCAATATAAGGTGTTACCCTTTGGTCTGCATGGCGCCCCTGCAACTTTTCAACGGCTCATGGACATTGTGCTGCATCCACATTGTCGGTGCGCTTCGGCTTACCTGGACGATATTGTCATCCACAGTACCGACTGGAAAAGTCATCTACCCAAAGTGCAGGCTGTAGTGGACTCCCTTAGGAAGGCTGGACTGACCGCTAACCCAAAGAAATGTGCGTTAGGGTAAGAGGAGACTAAGTACCTGGGGTATGTCATTGGACGTGGAGTTATCAAACCCGAAGTGAATAAAATAGAGGCGATTTGGAATTGGCCCCGACCTGTCACTATGAGGCAAGTAAAGTCATTTCTGGGAATGGTGGGTTACTGGGAGTAGTCAAAGTGCTTGGTGGGTGACTACTCCCCACGTTCTAGGCCGGGTCTTGACTGGCCTATATAAAAAAAAACAGCCACCAGTGTCAGCTGGTGGTAATTACATCTCTCTCTGACAGAGGAGCTCTGGCAATCGCTGGATTGGGATCTGAGCCGTGTGCTAGGCTGCAGGCCTGAGTTTGGGAGGTCTGCTCTGTCCTGAGCAATGCTGATGGGGTGTGAACTAACACCTAGGATAACAGGTGACTATTTTGCTGTATGAACTGTCTATGTCACGGCTGAGGATGGGGGAAACCCTCAGCCGTGCGATATTCTGAAAATGTCCGGTCGCTACTCGGCCAGGACGACAGCATTAGGGAGCAGGTCACCTCCTATTGCATCCCTAATCTGACCCTGACTCCTAGCTGCATGAGCCGACCTTGATGGTAGGAGGGCTCATGCTCCGGAACCTCGGATCCCTACTAACCCTCCGCAGATCCCTGAGCTAGGAGCTGGGTAGACAGCCCGTTCCTCCTGGACACGGAGAAACAGGAGTCTAAAGTGGCCAAGCTGCAAGGGGATAGGAACAAGAACAGCCTATGAAAATGACAGGTGAACCAAACAGTTCCACACTAACCTGCCACAGCCTTGCTGACTGGAACCCGTGCTCAGAAACGCTGTCCACACAAACATTAGACAAACAGCACACACATAAGAACACAAAGGAACCAGGACATCCATAGCTGCAATAAAAACCAAAAAAACTAAACATCAGGGATTTGGAGTTGTAGGGAGGTCATACAGGCACGTGGAGGCCACACACACTACTGAGCCTCATTTTGACTTGTTTTAAGGACATTACATCAAAGTTGGATCAGCCTGTAGTGTGTTTTTCCACTTTAATTTTGAGTGTGACTCCAAATCCAGACCTCCATGGGTTGAAAAATTTGATTTCCATTTTTTAATTTTTGTGTGATTTTGTTGTCAGTACATTCAACTATGTAAAGAACAAAGTATTTCAGAAGAATATTTAATTAATTCAGATCTAGGATGTTATTTTTGTGTTCCCTTTATTTTTTTTGAGCAGTGTATATAAGGGGAAATTGGAAAATGTTTTTTTTTATTATAATATATATATTTTTTTCTATTTCTAAAAACTTAATTCAAAATTTTTTACACCTTTTTTTAGTCCCCTTATGGAACTTTAACAATACTCCTGTATTGCAAGGCACAGTCATTCTGACAGGAAGGTTGTGTTAGCAGCTTGGACATGGCAAGCCTGGGCCTCTTCAGAAAGCTCCTAGTTGCCATGCAAAGTACTCAGCCCCTTCAATTTAGTTTGCGAGGTTCTAATCTGAGGACTTCCTTCTGTCTAACCGTTCAGATGCTGTGGTCACTATAGACTGTGGCAGCTGAAGAGTTAAACTGCTGGGGTCTGTTGCTTTTTCCCATAGTGTGCAAGCATAGCCACAGCTGCTGGATATGAGAAGTGTATAATGCAATAGAAAAGTGAATTAATAATGCAATAGAAAAGTGAATTAAGCAAGCAAAGGAGAACATATGGACAATCACCATACATTTGTAAGTGCCTTGTATTAACTTTGTCTACATGATAAATAACATTTGCTGAAGTGAGACAACCACTTGAAAGGGGTTTTCCAGGATTTTAATATTGATGAACTATCCCCAGTATAAGTTATCAATATCAGATCCGCAGGGGTCTGACACCCGTCACCCCCACCGATCAGCTGGTTGAGGAGAAGGCCACACTCCATGTGAGTGCAGCCTTACCTAGTATGTTTACCTGCTCGTAGTCGACATTGCAGTGGTGAGCAGATGTAACTAAAAGCCTCCCCATTCACTTCTGTGGGATGACTCATTCCTATACACTTGAATAGGAATGAGCCGTCCCACTGAAATGAATTGGACGGCTTGTAGTTACAACTGCTCACCACTGAGCTGTCGCTAGTGAGCAGGTAAACAAACTAGGGAAGACTGCACTCACACGGAGCTTGGCCTTCTCCTCAACCAGCTGATCGGCGGGGATGTCGGGCGTCAGACCCCTGTTGATTTGATATTGATGACCTATCCTGGGGATAGGTCATCAATATTAAAATCCTGAAAAACACATTAAGTACCAGCACTCTGTAACATAACAGTACGTCACAGAGCGGGAATGGGTTGAAGGATGTTAGCAAAACAATATAAAATGTATCACTTTTTTTACTTTACAGACACAGGTTCCGCTTGGTTTGGTTTGTCAAATGCAGAAGAGCACAATGGATTTTCCACCAGTTTAGGTTTCAGACCTAGAAAGTATTCTGTATATAAAACATCTAGAAAGGTTTGTTGAAAATAAAAAAAAACATGTATATAGTGTTAACATAATCTGCCGCATAATCTACAATTTGAGAGTACATGTGAAATTACTAAACTATTACTATACATTACTAGTCAATGATACAAACAAGAGGAATGAGGGTCCTGCTCGCAAGAGCTTACAATCTATGAGAAAATAAGGGTAACACAAAAGGTAAAAGTGCTTGTTTTGCACAATGGCTCAGCCATCTTGAACTATAAAGATATAGTTAATATAAAGCTGCATGAGCCAGTCACCACCCAGTATCTGTAGTGCTTTTAAGTGCAAGCAATAATGTTGAACAGAGAACTGTTAGATTAGAGAATGTGATAGGCCACACTAAAAAGTTATGTTTTAGATTGTTGTGAATTAACCTAATTGTTTAGGGTGCCACATTTCTGAGAACTGGTATGGCTTGAGGGAAGTCTTTGATATAGCAGGGGGCGGTTCAGATTATGAAGGACATCAGTTCTAAATAGGGTTGTCACAGGGTTCCGAAGGTGCACTCGGTCCCCCATTGCCCGCAGACCTGTTGCTTAGCTTTTGGAATGAGGTTCTGTGTTTGACCTCATTCCCAGGGCGGCTTTACTAGCTGGGTGGCTCCCTGCTCCTAGTCTGCCTTGAGCGCCGAGCTGATCACTCGGTGCTCGACTGGTTGGTCACATGACCCTCACTCCCCACTATAAATACAGGCAGCCTGCTGGCTACAGGTTGCCTGTTAATTTCTAGGTTTCTGGCTATTTGTTGGACTGCTGAATACTTACCTGATCCTGTTCCCTGACCATCCTTTTGCCTGCTCCTCCTGTACTGCGCATCCGTCCTGGTATTGTGACCTCGGCTCCCACCTGACTACTCTCTTAGGACTCCTCTTGTACTTCTCTGCTCTCCTGGTATTTATGACCCCGGCTTCTCCTGACAATTCTCTGCTTGCTCCATTTGTACTTTGCAGCTTTCCTGGTATTGACTCGGTCCGTTCACGTCCTGTTGTTTGTCTGTCTGTCATCCCTGCACTTATTCCAAGTTAGGGATTGCCGTCCAGTTGTCCCCTGTCATTAGGACTCGCGAGGCAAGTAGGCAGGGCCAGGGGTAAGGGTGGAGCGCAGTGGTCACTTCCCTCCCCCCTGTGTGTGTGTGTACGCGACCGTTACAGATTTACAGGCCCAATAACCACTGTATTATGAATCCTCTGGTGACCCTGACTGACCATGTCTCTAATCTGACGCAGAGGGTGCAGGAGTTAGGGGAAAAACTCAGTTCTTTTGAGTTAGGGCAAGGTTCTTCCACTCCTCAGGCCTCCAGTCCGCATTTTGAGCCCCAGATTAAGCTCCAGAACCCTTTTCTGGAGACCGGAGGAAGTTTCTCTCTTTTAAGGAGAGTTGCAAACTTTACTTCCGTTTGCGCCTCGTGTCCTCTGGCCCCGAGAGTCAACGCGTGGGCATTATCATTTCCCGATTACAGGGTGATCCCCAGGACTGGGTGTTCTCTTTACCTGCTGGCACCAGTTGTTTATATTCTGTGGAGTGGTTCTTTCAGGCCTTGGGTACCCTCTATGATGAACCAGACAGGGCTCTAGTAGCCGAGACGGCTCTAAAGACACTGGTTCAGGGCAATTTACCAGTGGAGGATTATTGCACCCAATTCAGAAGGTGGTGTGTCCCCTCAGGATGGAACGAACCAGCCCTGAAGAGTCAGTTCAGGACAGGTCTGTCTGATAAATTAAAGGATCTTCTGGTCAGTTATCAACTTCCAGAGACCTTAGAGGAGATGATGACCCTTGTTGTCCGACTTGACCGACGGGTTAGAGAGAGACGACAGGAACAACAGTTCTCTTCCCAGATGGTGGTCCAGCCAGAGGCCTATCCCAGAGACAATGCTGAGGTCTCCACCGAGGAACCCATGCAGGTTGGCATGACCCGAGGGAATCTTCGCCGCAGACGTGGAGAATGCTTTTACTGTGGAGATCCTGACCATTGGATCAACCAGTGTCCTAAGAAGGTCCTCTCTGTCAAGTCTCCTAAGACAAGGCAACCTAAAGACCAGGTACACCCTGAATTTTCTAAATGTAAGCTTTCGGTACCCATTACGATTTCTCTGGGAGTAGATAAATGGCCGGGTAAGGCCTTTATTGATTCTGGCTCAGCGGCTAGCTTTATTGACTCTGAGTATGCTGTAAGATTGGGTATTCCTATGTTTGCCTTACCAACTCCTATCCATGTCATGGCTATTGATGCTACTCCTCTTATTGGTGGTACGGTGAGCTTATGTACCTCAGAGATTTCTCTAACCGTGGGTGTGTGCCACTCAGAGAGATGTTCGCTTCTAGTCCTGGAGAACCTACCTGCTGAGGTGGTACTAGGGATGCCTTGGCTCCGACTACATAACCCCACTATAGATTGGTCCAATGGGGAGTTGGTGAGATGGGGGCCTAAGTGTGACTCGTGCTTGTCCGTGGTACAGGCTGGGGTCTCAGTAAAGTCTGATACTTTACCCTCTGTTGTTAGAGAATATTCTGATGTATTCTCATCACCAACCCCGGAGGTTCTACCCCCCCCCATAGACCTTATGATTGTACCATAGAGCTAGTAGAGGGGGCCAAGTTTCCTAAAGGACGAATTTATAATCTTTCTATGCCCGAACGCAAGGCCATGGAAGATTATATTAAGGAGAGCCTTGGTAAAGGGCATATTAGACCTTCAGTCTCTCCTATGGGGGCGGGGGTTTTCTTCGTTAAGAAAAAAGATGGTGGTCTTAGGCCATGTATCGATTACCGGAGATTAAATAAAATCACTGTCCAGAATAGATACTCCCTCCCATTGATTCCGGATTTATTTAACGAGGTTCTGGGGGCAACCTGGTTTTCCAAAATTGACCTGAAAGGGGCATACAATCTAATCCGAATCAAGGAGGGAGACGAATGGAAGACGGCGTTCAATACTCCGGTAGGACACTTTGAATATCAAGTGATGCCTTTTGGACTCAGCAATGCCCCAGCTGTGTTCCAAAACTTCATGAATGACATTCTTAGGGAGTACTTAGGTAAATTTGTTATTGTCTATCTTGACGACATTTTGATATTCTCTCCTGACTTCGAATCCCATGTGTCTCATGTTAAACAAGTATTAGAGGTGTTGAGGGAGAATCAGCTATCCGCTAAACAAGAGAAATGTGTCTTTGGTGTACAGGAGATTCTGTTTCTAGGGCATGTTCTGACTCCTCACGCCTTCAAGATGGATCCTGGTAAGGTACTAGCAATTAAGGAATGGGTAAGACCTTCATCCTTAAAGGCCTTACAACGGTTCTTAGGTTTCGCCAATTACTATCGTAAATTTATTATGAATTTTTCCGTAATTGCTAAACCGTTGACCGACCTTACTAAGAAAGGGGCGGATTTGGAGAATTGGTCTACTGAGGCCATTTCTTCATTTGAAAAATTAAAAAAGGCATTCAGTAGCGCTCCCATTCTGATCCAGCCTGATCAGGAGAAACATTTTATTGTGGAGGTGGTTGCGTCCGAGGACGGCGTAGGAGCAGTCTTTTCACAAGGTCCTGCTAGCCTCACTAATCTGAGACCATGTGCCTTCTTCTCCAGGAAATTCTCTCCCACGGAGAGAAACTACGACATAGGGAATAGGGAGCTGCTGGCCATTAAATGGGCATTTGAGGAGTGGAGGCATTTCCTGGAGGGGGCAAGGCATTGTGTAACTGTTGTCACTGACCATAAAAACCTTATGTTTCTTGAGTCTGCTAAGAGGTTGAATCCCCGTCAAGCCAGATGGGCTCTGTTTTTTACTCCTTTTGATTTTTCCATCACGTTCAGGCCGGGAAGTAAAAATGTGAAGGCGGACGCATTATCTCGGAGCTTCCAGGCTTTTCAACCTACTGAGGTACCACCTGAATCCATCCTACCAGCAAAAATCTTACCCAGGATATCTCGGCTCGCATTAGGTCTGAACAACATCTGGCACCGGTATCCACCCAAACAGATAAGTTGTTTTTTCCCGTACAATTTCGTCTCCAGCTGTTGGGTGAGTGTCACGATTCTGCCTTTTGTGGACATCCGGGTGTTGAGGGCACTAAGGATCTGGTTTCTAGATCTTATTGGTGGCCCACTCTAACTAGGGATGTCAAGTCCTACGTGTCAGCCTGTGAGGTTTGTGCCAGGTCCAAGACACCTAGGACTCGCCCTGCTGGTAACCTACGACCCCTACCCATTCCCAGTAGACCCTGGTCCCATATCTCGATGGACTTTATAACTGACCTACCGCTGGCGGAGGGTAAGACTGTGGTTTGGGTAGTGGTCGATAGGTTTAGCAAGATGGTTCATTTCATTCCCCTGTCTAAACTTCCGAATGCTAAAACCCTGGCGTCTATTTTTGTGAGAGAGATTGTTCGTTTACATGGCATCCCGGAAAATATTGTTTCTGACAGGGGTGTGCAGTTTGTGTCCAAATTCTGGAGGGCCTTCTGTCAAAGATGTAAAATTTCATTGTCTTTTTCTTCCGCCTACCATCCTGAGAGTAATGGGCAGACTGAACGCCTTAATCAGTCTGTGGAACAATTCTTGAGGTTGTATGTTGCTGATGACCAGCAATTATGGGTCAAATTCCTTCCGTTGGCTGAATTTGCTTTGAATAACTGTGTCAATTCTTCTGCTGGGGTCTCCCCTTTCTTTTGTAACCATGGTTTTCATCCCCGTTTTCATTCTGGGTCGTCCGTCTCCTCCTCTAACCCGGAAGCGGATAAACTCTCCTCTGAACTGTGCACAGTTTGGGCCCGGGTTCAATCGAACCTAGAAAAGGCTCAATGTACTCAAAAACTCAAGGCCGATAGGAGACGTTCAAGGGGGGTAAACTTTCAGGTTGGGGATAAAGTATGGTTGTCCTCCAAGAATCTATCTCTCAAGGTAACTTCTAAAAAATTTGCTCCTCGTTTTATTGGATCATATAAGATCACGGAAGTGATTAACCCGGTATCTTTTAGGTTGGAGCTGCCTGAGTCATTCCACATTCATAATGTGTTCCATAAATCTCTGCTTAAAAAATATTTTGAACCGGTAGTACCATCAAAAGCCTTGCCTCCGCCGGTTCTTGTTAATGATGCTGTCGAGTATGTGGTGTCTAAAATAGTGGATGTCAGGAAGGTGCGTAATTCCTTGCAGTACCTGATTCACTGGAAGGGGTATGGACCTGAAGAGAGATCTTGGGTACCTGCCAGGGAGGTTCATGCTCCTAGACTTGTTCGTAAATTTCATTTAGAACACCCTGAAAAGCCATCGGCCTGAAGTCTTGGGTCCGGTGGCCCCTCGTAAAAGGGGGGGTACTGTCACAGGGTTCCGAAGGTGCACTCGGTCCCCCATTGCCCGCAGACCTGTTGCTTAGCTTTTGGAATGAGGTTCTGTGTTTGACTTCATTCCCAGGGCGGCTTTACTAGCTGGGTGGCTCCCTGCTCCTAGTCTGCCTTGAGCGCCGAGCTGATCACTCGGTGCTCGACTGGTTGGTCTGTCGGTCATGTGACGCTGGCCACGTCACATGACCCTCACTCCACACTATAAATACAGGCAGCCTGCTGGCTACAGGTTGCCTGTTAATTTCTAGGTTCCTGGCTATTTGTTGGACTGCTGAATACTTACCTGATCCTGTTCCCTGACCATCCTTTTGCCTGCTCCTCCTGTACTGCGCATCCGTCCTGGTATTGTGACCTCGGCTCCCACCTGACTACTCTCTTAGGACTCCTCTTGTACTTCTCTGCTCTCCTGGTATTTATGACCCCGGCTTCTCCTGACAATTCTCTGCTTGCTCCATTTGTACTTTGCAGCTTTCCTGGTATTGACTCGGTCCGTTCACGTCCTGTTGTTTGTCTGTCTGTCATCCCTGCACTTATTCCAAGTTAGGGATTGCTGTCCAGTTGTCCCCTGTCATTAGGACTCGCGAGGCAAGTAGGCAGGGGTGGAGCGCAGTGGTCACTTCCCTCCCCCCTGTGTGTGTGTGTACGCGACCGTTACAAGGGTTGAGCGAACCTGAACTGTAAAGTTCGGGTTCGTACCGAACTTTAGGATTTTTGGACCCCGGACCCTAACCTGAACATTTCCGTAAAAGTTCGGGTTCAGTGTTTGGCGCTTTCTTGGCGCTTTTTGAAAGGCTGCAGAGCAGCCAATCAACAAGCGGTTAACTGTCTGACCTTAGAAGCCATCACAGCCATGCCTACTAATGGCATGGCTGTGATTGGCCAGAGCAGCATGTAACCCAGGCTCTATATAAGCTTGAGTCACGTAGCGCTGCACGTCACTCTGCTGTTACAAGTGTAGGGAGAGGATGCTGCTGGACTTGTGATTTCAGGGAGAGGATAGGAGAGAATCTAACTCAGCGATCTACAGTGAAATAGTTGTGTGGGTGCAGGACACAATCGTTTTACCCTGCCCTGAGGCCATTGACCAAAAAAATATAACTTTTATAATTCTGTTAGTTAGGTGGGCGGCGGCTGCGGCCATTTTATGCAAGCACTGCACCAGCACTGCATCTGAGCTTTTGGGACATTGCAAATCACCATTTTTTTTGGCAAACTACAACATCTGGATTAGTCAGTGTGTAATTTTCTGGGGTTTGAAAAATACACTTTTTCCCCCCCAAAAAACAGTATTTTCCTGATCTGCAAGTGTTAAATTCAAGTTTAATATATGCAGGTTTCATATTCTGTTACCAAAAAAACACTTTTTTTGGCAATCTACAACATCTGGATTAGTCAGTGTGCAATTTAAGCTAGAAATACATCCATCATTTTCTGGGGTTTGAAAAACACACTTTAAAAAAAAAAAAAAAAAAAAGTATTTTCCTGATCTGCAAGTGTTAAATTCAAGTTTAATATATACAGCTTTCATATTCTGTTACCAAAAAAACACCTTTTTTTGGCAATCTACAACATCTGGATTAATCATTGTGCAATTTAAGCTAGAAATACACCCATCATTTTCTGGGGTTTGAAAAACACACTTTTTTTTACAAAAAACACTATTTTCAGGCCTTGTAGCATCAGCACGTGTGAAATTACAGGCTTATATACTGCTGTCAAATTCAGTTGTTAAACAAACACTCGTTTGGACACAAAACATTTAGTTGGCAGCCTTTGATGCAGATGTCATTGTGAGATACACCCTTAATACATTTTGGTTATATTCAGAGATTTTACATACCGCCATTTGGTGCACCAATATTGAATTCAGGCCTACACTGGTTCAGGCCCTGTGAGATACTCCCTCTACAAACAGGGGTTTGATTCAGGCATTTGAAATACAGCCATTTTGTTCAAAGAAATATTAAATTCAGGCCTACACTGGTTCAGACCGTGTGAGATACTCACTGTACATACAGGGGTTTTGATTCAGGCATTTGAAATACAGCCATTTGAAATACAGCCATTTTGGTCAAAGAAATATTTAATTTAGGCCTACACTGGTTCAGGCCCTATGAGATACACCCTCTACATACAGGGGTTTGATTCAGGCATTTGAAATACAGCCATTTTGGGCAAAGAAATCTTTCATTGAGGCCTAGTCTGGTTCAGGCCGTGTGAGATACACCCTTTAAATACTGTCGTTCTATTCTACTATTAATTAAACACCCATTTAGGGCAAGATCCTAAATTCGAAAAATATGAGGAGAGCGTCAAATAAGGGATGTGGCCCAGGTCGTAGTGCTGCTGGTGAAGCTCCTGTTGCAGGAAGAGAACGTGGTCGATCTGTGCCAGCTACACGCACAAGTGAAACCCCTTCCTCAGGTGCGAGTAGGCGACAGAACCTGCAGCGGTATTTGGTCGGGCCTAATGCGGCTCTACGAATGGTGAGGCCTGAACAAGTACAGGCGATAGTAGATTCGGTTGCTGACAGTGGATCCAGTTCCTTCACATTGTCTCCCACCCAGTCTCTTGCTGAAAGACCACAGTTGGCACCTGCAGCCGATGTCCATCAGTCTTTCACCTCACCCCCTTGCAAATCAGCCAAGCAGTCTGAGCCCCAAGTCATGCAGCAGTCTCTTCTGCTTTTTGATGACTCTGTTAGCAGGGTTTCCCAGGGCCATCCACCTAGCCCTGCCCCAGAAGTGGAAGAGATTGAGTGCACCGATGCCCAACCACTTATTTTTCAAGATGAGTACATGGGAGGACCATCGCAGCACGTCTCGGATGATGGCGAAACACAGGTGCCAACTGCTGGGCCTTTCGAAAGTGTGCAGACCGACAAGGAAGGCAGGGGTGAAGACTGGGTGGAAGATGATGTGGAGGACGATGAGGTCCTCGACCCCACATGGAATCAAGGTCATGCGAGTGACCTATGTAGTTCGGAGGAAGAGGCGGTGGTCGCACAGAGCCACCAGCACAGCAGAAGAGGGAGCAGGGTGCAAAAGCGGAGCGGCCGTCCTCTAGACAGTACACCTCCTACTGCCCACCGCAGCAAGGGACCGAGCACACCAAAGCCAGCTCCAAGGAGTTCCCTGGCGTGGCAGTTCTTCAGACAATGTGCTGACGACAAGACACGAGTGGTTTGCACGCTGTGCAATCAGAGCCTGAAGCGAGGCATAAACGTTCTCAACCTGAGCACAACTTGCATGACCAGGCATTTAAGTGCAAAGCACGAGCTGCAGTGGAGTAGACACCTCAAAAACCAAGAAAGGTCTCTGGCTCCTCCTGCTTCCTCTTTTGCTGCAGTCTTGGCCTCTTCATCCACCTCTGGAGTGACAGTGCCACCTGCCACCCCGCAAACAGAGGATCTGCCAGCAACACCAACACCTGGGTCACCAAGCATCTCCACAATGTCCCACGGAAGCGTTCAGCTCTCCATCTCCCAAACGCTGGAGAGGAAGAGAAAGTACCCCCCTACCCACCCCCGATCCCTAGCCCTGAATACCAGCATTTCTAAATTACTGGCCTTTGAAATGCTGTAATTCCGTCTGGTGGAGACGGATAATTCCGTCTGGTGGAGACGGATAGTTTTAAAGGCCTTATGGCGGTGGCTGTCCCACAGTACGTCGTGCCCAGCCGCCACTACTTTTCCAGGCGAGCCATCCCTTCCCTGCACAACCAAGTAGGGGACAAAATCAGGTGTGCACTGCGCAACGCCATCTGTGGCAAGGTGCACCTGACTACGGATACGTGGACCAGTAAGCGCGGTCAGGGCCGTTATATCTCCATAACAGCACACTGGGTAAATGCAGTGGCTGCTGGGCCTGAGGCGAATAGCAGTTTGGCGCATGTCCTTCCACCACCGAGGATTGCAGGGCGCTTCAGTTTGCCTCCTGTTGCTTCCTCCTCCTACTCTGCTTCCTTCCTCATCCTCTACCAGCTCCTCATCCGGTCAGCGTAACACCTTCACCACCAACTTCAGCACAGCCAGGGGACAAACCCCACACCGCGCAGGAGCTGTGGACGGGCCTTGAACAACAGACCGATGAGTGGTTTGTGCCAGTCAGCCTCAAGCCCGGCCTGGTAGTGTGCGATAATGGGCGAAATCTTGTAGCAGCTCTGGGACTAGCCGGTTTGACACACATCCCTTGCCTGGTGCCTGTGCTGAATTTGGTGGTGCAGAGATTCCTTAAAAATTACCCCGATATGTCAGAGCTGCTGCATAAAGTGCAGGCCGTCTGTGCGCGCTTTCGGCGTTCTCACCCTGCTGCTGCTCGCCTGTCAGCGCTGCAGCGTAACTTCGGCCTTCCCGCTCACCGCCTCATATGCGACGTGCCCACAAGGTGGAACACCACCTTGCACATGCTGGCCAGACTGTGCGAGCAGCAGCAGGAGATAGTGGAGTTTCAGCTGCAGCACGCACGGGTGAGTCGCTCGGCGGAACAGCACCACTTCACCACCAATGACTGGGCCTCCATGCGAGACCTGTGTTCCTTGTTGCGCTGTTTTGAGTACTCCACCAACATGGCCAGTGCCGATAAAGCCGTTCTCAGCGTTACTATCCTACTTCTATGCCTCCTTGAAAAAACGCTCCTGGCGATGATGGAAGAGGATGTGGCACAGGAGGAGGAGGAAGAGGGATAATTTCGTAGGGTTTCCGGCCAGTCATTCCCAATTGGCTATGAGGGTGGGTTCCTGCACCCACAAACCTAAGGTACACAATTGTCCAGCCTGGGCACAGTTCTGGAGGATGAGGAGGTACAGGTTGAGGAGGAGGAGATGGAGGAGGAGGAACCATGTTCACAGCAGGGTGGCACCCAGACTAGCTCATGGCCATCACTGGTGCATGGATGGGGGGATACAGAGGACACAGACGATACACCTCCCACAGAGGACAGCTTTTCGTTGCCCACATTCTAACTTGTGCTGATTACTGGGTGGCAACGCTGCTGGATCCCCGTTACAAGGACAACGTACCGTCCTTAATTCCGTCACTGGAGCGTGATCGTAAGATGCGCGAGTACAAGCGCACGCTGGTAGACGCGCTGCTGGTGGCATTCTCACCTGACAGCGGGGGCACAGTGGAAGCACAAGGCGAAGGCAGAGGACGCCAAGGCAGCTGGGGCACCGCCAGCACCTCAGAAGGCAGGGTTAGCATGGCCAAAATGTGGAAAAGCTTTGTCAGCACGCCACAACAACCAGCACCACCAGCTGATATGGAACGTCCTAGCAGGAGGCATCAATTCACCAACACGGTGGAGCAGTATGTGTGCACATGCCTACACGTACTTACATAGGCGTGCGCAGCCTATTGCATTAGGGTGTGCACTCTAAAGCACAAACACAGACGCAGCGCACTCACCTGTGTATGTATGTATATATATATTATATACACATACACACACATATATATACACAAATACACTCTGTATACATACAGACCTGCACTATCAATATAATGAAGGGAGAAGAAATCATTTTTAAACTTACCGTATTTTTCGCCCTATAAGACGCTCTATTCGCCCTATAAGGTTTTAGAGAGGGACAATAAGAAAAAAAAAATTCATTACACCTCAGGTCAGACCACCAATCAGACCCCCAATGTCATTAAGACCCCAATAAGACCTCAGATCAGACCCCAATGTGAATGACCCCCAATCAGACCTCAGATAAGAGCCCCAGTGCCTCATATCAGCCCCCAGAGCCTCATATCAATCCCCCGTGCCCCATATAAAATAAAATAAAAAACACTTTCCTGCTCCGGACGCTGCCGCTCCTCACCGCTCGCTAATCCTCTTGTACAGTATACTGTGTGGGCACGCACAGTGTGAGGTCACAGCACGGCCTCACACTGTGCGCAGCCTTCACAGTGGAGCGCATGAGGACCAAGAAGAGGTGAGTATAGCGCTTCCTGGCCCTCTGGTACTAATAACTTGATTAGTATTCGCCCCATAAGACGCAGGGGCATTTTCCCCCCACTTTTGGGGGAAAAAATGCATCTTATGGGGCGAAAAAGTATAGCACGGGGGTGACAGAACCAGTGTTCCCTCTAAGCCTTGGCAGCTGCTGAGCGGGATTGGCTCAGAGCTGGGCACAGCGCCATCAAAGGTGGGCGATAGGAAAACCTAAGATAATTGTCACATCAAAGAGCATAAAAACCACTGCGCCATCCCGTACAATACAGCATAACCCCTGCACCATCCCGTACAATATACAGTATAGTCCTCTCTGTTATCACTGGACATTGCTCTCCATATATAAACCATACGGGGGGAAAAATCTCATTGATCCAGAGAACTTGCATAGAAAAACTAATAACCAAGAGGCTAAACAAAACCCTGTTTCTGACCCTTATGTTAAAACATAACTTTCATTTGATTGCTCTAATACCTAAAGGAAAAAAAATAATTTTTAAAAAGCTGCTGTTTCTCTAGATGACCTTATGTTGATAGTAGTGGTAATAGAGTCTCAAGGGTCTATAAAAGCAGCTACACTATTTTTGCAAACCTTTGAGACTCTATTAACACTACTATCAACATAAGGTCATCTAAAGAAACAGTAGGTTTAAAAAAGAAAAATTCCTTTAGGTGTTAAAACATAACTTTCATTAGATTGCTCTAACACCTAAACGGAAAAAAAAAACAAAAAAACTGCTTTTTCTCTAGATGACCTTATGTTAATAGTAGTGTTAATAGAGTCTCAAAGGTCTGTAAAAATAGTGTAGCTGCTTTTATAGACCCCTGAGACTCTATTACCACTACTATAAGGTCATCTAGAGAAACAGCAGCTTTTTAAAATGATTTTTTTCCATTAGGTGTTAAAGCAATCAAATGAAAGTTATGTTTTAACATAAGGGTCAGAAGCAGTTTTTTTTTGCCTCTGTCTTGGCTATTAGTTTTTCAATTCATAAAGCTCCACATGGAGCTCCCAACCAGCAATAGATAGAAGCCTGCAGGACACTTCACCTGGGCACATGGTGATGGCTCCCTTCCTATGCTGTCCCTGGCACTTCATCAGCAGCAGGGGTGGCGCGCTTCCTGTCTTCGTAATAACTGAAAAGGAAGCTACTGCTGCTGTGTTCAGCTCCCGAGAGAAGGGGGTGTGAGAGAATCAGCCAATAGCAGGGCAGCCAGCTGATACTGGCCAATCAGCAGCCTCCTCCCTTATAACAGAGCTCTGTAATGTACAGAGCTCTGTTATTGGAGATTTCAGGCATCAGCTGTATTGCTCTGCTGCCTGCAGTTCCGCACATTGTAAACCTCAAGTCGGCTTGATTAGGGTGTGCCCAGGCACACCCGGCACACCCCGTGCGCACGCCTATGCGTACTTAATGACGGGTCTGCCCCCTTCAACTTCTGGGTCTCCAAATTGGGCACATGGCCTGAGCTTGCCCTTTACGCCTTGGAGGTGCTGGCCTGCCCTGCAGCCAGTGTATTATCTGAACGTGTGTTTAGCACGGCAGGGGGCGTCATCACAGACAAGCGCAGCCGCCTGTCCACAGCCAATGTGGAGAAGCTCACGTTCATTAAAATGAACCAGGCATGGATCCCTCAGGACTTGTCCGTACCTTGTCCAGAATAGACATGTATACCGGCACTAACCAGCCATTGTTCTACTGCAGCGCAATTGCTCATGTTTGTATTTTGGATATTTCACACTCTTTTGGAGTGTACCTTAATTTAAAAAAATTAAATTAAAACCAAAAACTTGTGTTGGCTATCTCGTCCTCCTCCACCGCCGCTCCCACCTACTCTGCTACTTCCACTGCCTCCTCAAACTCCTACTCCATATGGAACTCCACCTCATAAATCAAATATTATTTTTTTTTGTACATGTTTTATTTTATATCATTTCACTTATTTGTCATTTACATTTTCGGGGGAAATTCACAAATTTTTGGGTTTATAGTACCACTGCTATACCTAGTAGGCCGGTTAAAAAAAAATTCTAATTGTCATTTACATTTTCGGGTGAAATTCACCAATTTTTGGGTGTGAAGTACCACTGCTATACCTAGTAGACAGGTTAAACAATAAAATAAATTGTCTGTTACATTATATGGTGAAATTCAACAATTTTTGGGTGTGATGTACCACTGCTATACCTAGTAGGCCGGTAAAAAATAAAAATAAATTTTCAGTTACATTTTCAGATGAAATTAACAAATTTTTAGGTGTATAGTACCACTGCTATACCTAGTAGGCCGGTTAACAAAAATAAATAAATTTGTCAGTTACATTTTCTGGTGAAATTCAGCAATTTTTTGGTGTGAAGTACCACTGCTATACCTAGTAGACCGATAAAAAAAAAAAAATTGGCAGTTACATTTTCTGGTGAAATTCAGCAACTTTTTGGTGTGATGTACCACTGCTATACCTATTAGACCGGTAAAAATAATAATAACATTTGTCAGTTACATTTTATGGTCAAATTCACCAATTTTTGGGTGTAATATACCCCTCCTCTACCTAGTTGACAGCTTAATAAATTTCAATAATTTTTATTTTACATTTTCGGGTGACAATAAACAATTGTTTTCTGTCATAGACCCCTGCTCTACCAAGTAGACAGGTTAATTAATTTCTGTAATTTTTCTGTTACATTCTTGGGTTGACATTATACAATTTTAGACGTGAATAAACCTCTGCTCTGCATAGGTGACAGGGAATAAAATTTCTGAAATGCTTCTTTAATTGATGCGCGCCACCTCCTTTGATTCAATGCTTAAACTTAAACGAGTTGTACCACATTTAAGCTTCAATACTTTGTCCCATATTTCCGCTATACTCTTTTGGCCAACATTTGCGCCTCAATAGCTTTTCCCACAATTCCGCTTGACTCTTTTGGCCCACATTTGGGCTTCTGTAATTTGTCCCACATTTGCGCCTCAATAGCTTTTCCCACATTTCTGCTCAATCCCAATTTTTTTTAAATTAATTTATCTCTCTTAAATTTGGTCTCTTTTTCTCACGCTCCCTCTCCGGCCTGGAACCCTGATTCCCCGCCACCCGTGATCACCATGGTAGGCGCATAAAAGAACATCGAAAGTTGATAGAGCAGATATCAAATTGGATCGTGAACATCACAGGGACGTGCGACATGGTGGGGCAGTAAGTATGCACACGCCTACACAACTGCAACTTCTGGGTCTCCAAATTGGGCACATGGCCTGAGCTTGCCCTTTACGCCTTGGAGGTGCTGGCCTGCCTTGCAGCCGGTGTATTGTATGAACGTGTGTTTAGCACGACTGGAGGGGGTTATCACAGGTTATATTTCCCAATGTTTTGGGGTGTACCCTAATTTAAAAAAATAAAACAATTTTTTAAACCAAAATGCAGTGTAGGCTGCCTCCTCCACCTACACCCGCCACATCCACCGCCTCCTCAACCTCCAACTCCATATGGACCTGGTCCTCCTAGATCAAGATTATTATTTTTTATTTTTACGTATTTTATGTTATTTTAAGTCATTTCCCTATCCACATTTGTTTACAGAGCACTTGCCATGCTCTTAACCACATTTTGGACGACATTTGCAGCCCTCTAGCCCTTTCCATGACATTTTTACAGCCATTTTAGTGCTCAAAAGTTTGGGTCCCCATTAACTTCAATGGGGTTCGGGTTCGGAGTCAAGTTCGGGTCAAGTTCAGGTCGCGAACTTGAACTTTTTTCCGAACTTCGGCCGAACCTGTCGAACCCGAACATCCAGGTGTCCGCTCAACTCTAGTTATAAATCATTGGTAGAATAAAGAGCATGGGTAGGGTGGTAGACAGAAAAGAGGGTGGAGATGTACAGGGAGGTGCAGAACTATGGAGAGCTTTGTGGATAACTATAATTAATATTTAAATGGAATTCTGTACTGAATAGGCAACTTTGAAAGGTAAATAACCTTTTGTACAACTTTAAAACTATTCTAAATGGGGCAAGTTTTATAGGACCGTAAATGATATTAGTCCCACTTTAACGTCTCTATTCAATGACTATATGTTAGGCTGTCAGATGTCGGACTCAGTGCGCACTGCACATATAAAAGTATTACCTAAGCCAGGAAGGGACACTTTACTGGCAGCCTCCTATAGACCAATTTCCCTTATAAATGTAGATATTAAGATAATATCCAAAATTCTGGCAATTAGATTGGCTAGATTGATGCCCAAACTCCTTTTACCAGCACAAGCGGGTTTCACGCAAAATTGATCTGCAGTGACTAATATCAGAAAGGTGTTGGCGGTATTAGATGACATTAAGATGCGCCCTTGTTTTGGCCAGTCCTCAACCATTATAGCACTTGATGCAGAAAAAGCGTTCGATAACGTGGCCTGGGACTGGCTGAACAGCGTGTTGGATTCAGTGGGTTTGGTGGGACCATTTTGCCGATATTTATCAGCTTTGTATGACTCCCTGAGTGCACAAGTATATACACCAGGTTTTCTCTCCCCCAAATTTACACTATACAACGGTACTTGGCAGGGATGCCCTCTGTCCCCTCTGCTTTTCAATCTGGCAATCGAACCTTTGTTTAGAGCTATAGCCATGAATACAGATATAAAGGGCATCTCAGTGGGGGATATTGAGGTCATAAATCAATCAAAATGTTGTCTTCTAGCAGACAGATGGGAGACAGAGGTTTGTAAGTAAAAGACTTCTAAAAGTTACGATAAGAAATTATTGGCTTTTATCCAGGCATTTTATCCTCCTGAGGAAGAGAAAGATCTCATTTGAGACGGTAGAACGGAGTATTTATCTAGATAGATTATAATAACGTTTAGTATAATAATATTATTACTTCCTCGAATAAGGTTTTCTTTATATCTTCTTGAAATTGAGGAGTTAAGTTATCACATTTGTGTACCTTGTACCTGCTAAGGGAAAGCAAAATTTCTTCAATTATATAAAGGGTGTCAGCTACAGCATCTGGGGTGGGAGGGATGAGGGGAGGAAAAGGTTGGGGTTATTTGTTTTAAGTGCACTGATGCAATTACTATCAATGCCTTCACATGTATTGTACTTGGATAATCGGCAATGTGTTCAGATAACTGAAATGATCTTGTATGAAATCCACAGTTATATTGTACAATAGGCTTACGACGATTGATTCAGTATTTTGATGTATTTGGAAAAAAATCTATAAACATGTTTAAAAAAAAACTATTCTAAATGTATTTAATTTTTTCTTTGTGTATTTTTTTTTTACAGTTTTATAGACAAAATAGGAACCCAAAGTTCAGGTTTTGTATAGCACTTTGGAATCTGTACACCAGTACACAGCTGTCATGTATGCAGTGTACGGATCCCCAGTACTGCAGGCATAGGGGTGGCAGTGAGCTCTGTACTGCACACTTTTGAACAGCTGAGCACAATGTGTGGAGCACACCTTTTAAAGGAGCTCCACACATACTAGCTAAAGGTGAAATAAATAAAGTAGTTCTCTTATTTTCTAGTGGAGGTTGCAGACAGAAAGTATTTTATCATTTAAGGTTATGGATCTTTGCTGGAAAGCAGGAGATTTGGAGCTCTGAAATGTACTAGCATAGGGCCTACCGCAGTATAGATATCTTATAGAATTACTATATAAAAAAGTTGCACCATTTCAGTAAGAAAAAAGAAAAAAAACAATAGGTGGACTTTATAACATACATTACAGTCTCCTCATCGAAAATAAAATGCCTCCTCTGTTGACACAGGGCCCTTTATATTATCTGTAGAAAATAATCAGTATTTATACCATTTGGATTGAGTAATATTTTATTATCTTGATTTATTCTTTAGAATTCTTCAGCTGCCATTCAGCCTTCTGTACACAAGAATCAGGCAGTTATCTCTGTTTCAAATCAACATTTACAGTGTTTGCCAGGTAATTATGAAACATAATATAGTAGATACCCTTAAGGGAGCATACTAGGAATGTTCTTTGGACGTATCATTTTAAATCGCCAGCAATATCCTAGCAGTGTAATGCCTTTCATTATCCTTCCACAATCTGACCATCACTCCAGACTTTGCTCTCCTGTGTAAACACAAAGGGCATATTGTCTTCCAAGATATGCAAAAGTTTAGGCACCCATGGTCAACATTAGTGTTACTGTGAACAGTTAAAGAAAATGTGTCACCAAAAATTCTATCTGCCAGTTAACACCAGATAGCACATCCTTTTTTTCTAATCTGTTTTTATTTTCTGATTGTAGATTTTTTCATTTTACTTCCTGAACATTATTATGGGAGCTGCCATCTTAGCTTAGCTGAGCATTTACAAAGCATTAACCCCTACCCGACCACCATCTGGCTATTTACTTCAGAGGTCGAGACTTTAAAGACAACGCCCGCCGCTAAGCGGAGCGAACACCATAGCCGCGGGGTGCCTGCTGTTTCATGCACCCGCGGCTAATGTCCGTGACCAGTGGTAATGCAGATCGTGGACATTTAACACTTCAGATGCCGTGGTCAATCCTAACCACGGGCATCTGAATGCTGAAAACCCGGAAGCATGCGCTTCCTGGTGTGCTCCAGCTTCCCCGGCAGGGATCGGGGAGCTGGAGTGTGTTAGCAGCAGCCCCTGTCCTCCTGTGGGACGGGAGGCTGCTGCTTAGTAATTTATATGGAGCCCCTTCCTGTGGCAGGGCTCCATAGAAATACAATAAAATCCTCATAGACTCCAATGCTAATGCATTGGAGTCTATAAGAAAAGCAATCTAATGATTGCTTGTTATAGTTCCCTATGGGAACTATAAAAAAAGTATAAAAAAATGTTTTTATAAATAAAAAAAAACATAAAAATAAAAAAATATACATCATAGGTATCCCAGAGTGCCTGTACTATTAAAATATAAAAAATTTAATCCCATGCAGAAAATGGAGAAAAGTCAAAATGGCCGATTCTTCATTTTTTGGTTGCTTCTCCCACAAAAAAATAAAAAGTGATCAAAAAGTCGTACACACCCCAAAATGGTTTTTCTGAAAAGTACAGATTGCCCCGCAAAAAATTAGTCTTCACACAGCTCCGCACACATAAATACAGTTACAGGGGTCAGAATATGGAGACTAAAAGAATAAATGTATTGTTTTCAAGGTTTTTAATTTTATTTATTTTGTGGAAATACGTTTTATTTTTACCAATTTCACCCCATTTATATTTTTTTTTCCCGCTTCCCACCACATTGTATGCAACCATAAATAGTGCCATTAGAAAGGGCATATAGTCCCGCAAAAAACAAGCCATCATACAGCTATGTGAACAGAAAAATAAAAAAGTTATGGCTTTGGAAGGGCTGGGAGTAAAAAAAAAAAAAAACACGGAAAATCACCCGGTCATAAAAGGGTTAAAGAAATTGCTTTATGGCAGCCCCGTGCACCATAGACAGGAGGGGACCCTATTCACTTTATTAGAAAACGTTGCTCAACAAGAACAAGTATAGATACAAATCAGTAGTCTGATAGTTTTCTCATCACATATTGTACTTCATGACCGTGGTAAATTTGAATCAAAATATTTCATTTTTATTTATAAAAAAATACCAAATTTACCAACAATTTTGAAAAATTTGCAACTTTCCAAATTTAAATTCTCTGCTTTTAAAACAGATAGTGATGGGGGGGCGGAGCCTAGCGGCGCATGGAGTAGGACGCACGCCGCACTAGCTCCGGCAAGAATCCTGACTTAAATACCTACAACGGTGGCGATATTACTTACAAACAGCCGTAGGAGCGGGGGACATAGCCAGCAAGCGGTCCGGTGTTGAGGAAAATCATTATGCCTGCAAAGAGAGGTAAAACGCCGAGCCGGCAGGACAGAGAGGCAAGATCCCAAGATGGCGCTGAGGAGGAAGAGTGGCCTGATCTGAGGGCGGCGGTGAGTCAGGGAGCGGCAGCGCGGCTAGAGCGCTTCGCTCACAAGTCACACCAGTCCCCCAGTCATGTATGGGGAGAAGGAGAGGGCACCCTGGCACAAGTGGAGGAAGGCTTAGGGGAGCAAGATGGCCCCTGTAATGACGACCAGCAATTCCCAGCTCAGCATGAGGGGGGGGGGGGCGAGTGCCAGCAGGTGCAGCACTGAGAAGTGCCTGCCAGTGATCAATGCCCCTGAGCCCACCTTGAAAGATGTGATGGCAGCTATTGCTAGCTGCAACGCCACCCTCCAGAACATGAATATTAATATTGGAAGTCTAAAAGCGGACATGTCCATTATCCGTCATGACCTGCATAAAGTGGCTGAACGCACCTCAGAGGTAGAGAGGAGGGTCTCGGATCTGGAAGATGGGGCTGTTACCCTACAGAGAGAGAGCCGGGCTGCGTCAAAGGATATAGCGGCACTCTATGCTAAAACCGATGACCTAGAAAAACGCTCTCGCCGCAATAATATAAGGCTGGTGGGCATTCCTGAGAAATCTGAGGGCCCAGAGGCTACTGATTTTATTGAAAAATGGCTTGCGGAAAAATTCTGTCATAGAGGACTCTCTGCACTTTATGCTGTGGAACGAGCACATAGGGTCCCCACCAGGCCTTTGCCGCCAGGACGTCCGCCACGTCCAATACTGGCCAAAATCCTGCACTATCGAGACAGAGACACTATACTGAGGGCCGCAAGGTCTCATCCTGATTTAAAAATTAATGGAGTTCAGGTGTCTCTGTTCCCTGACTATTCGTCGGATGTACAGAAAAAAAGAGCTCGCTTTGTGGAGATTAAACGGAGGCTGAGAGATTTGCAAGTACAGTACTCCATGATGTTCCCGGCCAGGCTCAGGGTGGTGGCGTTTGGATCCGCGGTGTTCTTTGAGGACTCGGACGCTGCGGTCAAGTGGCTGGATCAAAATGAGCGTCGCCTTAGGATTCCATTAACAGACAACTGAGACTGTTGGACATTCCTGCTCCTGATTGAAGTTCTGATGTCCACTGGACCGTCCACCCACCGTTGTGGACATTTTCTTTTTTCTTTAGCCGGTTGCTGAAGAAATTTTGTGGGTAGAGCATACGCCCGAGGTTGCTCCCCACCTTCCTAATGTGCCTGCGTACGGTATCGTGCTGGATGCTGTGCTGCTTCAGGCGCTGTTGGGCCAGGTTCACAATGTTGGCCCCAAGTTCATTACTGAATCTAATTATGCTGCATATGTTCATTGCCTGGGGAGGGATAGTTGGGTGGGGGGAGGGAGGGGGGATGGGATTAGCGGGGGTTATTATCGTCAAAGGTGCTTATGATGGCAATTCTAAAATGCTGAAACGTACAGTCCTGGTATATTTTGTCCGGGGGAGAAAAAGAGAAGAGATGGGAATCTGTAATCTGGTATTTAACATTGTTTTTCCCTGCGGCTGCTGGGAGGTGGAAAGTTGTAGATCTCAAATGTACTTTTATATATGTATGCATTCTTATGGGACCTGTTACGAGAATACTTAGCTGGAATGTGAGGGGAATGGCGGATGCTACAAAGAGACACGGTCTGTTCCGTTACCTGTCTAGATATCAGCCGGCAATAATATGCTTGCAAGAAACGCATATGACCAAACAATCTATACATGTCATGCAAAAGCCGTGGTTGGGTTATTCGGTGCACTCCGTCTTCTCCTCGCATTCCAGGGGGGTTAGTATCCTAGTTCATAAGAATATCATATTTGAATGCCTGAGGGTATGTGTGGATGAAGAGGGAAGGTTTATAGGAATGCATTGTGTGGTCCAAGGGATGAGAATGGTGTTAGCAACAATCTATATACCCCCACCATTTTCCTCGGTACCTTTAAGGAAGCTTATAGAATTCATGGCAGAGTTTCCTGAACTTCCAATGTTAATAGTGGGAGATTTTAATAATGTACTTGACAGTTCGCTTGATAGATGCCAGATCACACCTAGTGGTAATAATATGGGTGAAACCTCGTTTGCAAGAATACTGAGGGAAGTAGGTCTGATGGATGTATGGAGAGAGACCCGCCCCCTGGACAGGAAGTACTCGTGTTGCTCCTCGACATATGGCTCCCTGTCGCGTATAGATCTGGGTCTGGTAAATGCTCATATGTTCCCGTTTGTACAGACCTCAGAGTATCTTTCTAGGACCCTATCTGACCATTCCTTATTTAGCATCACCCTTGATATATCTGTGACGGCCAGGCCGGGGGTTAGGTACTGGCGACTAAATGCCTTTTGGTTAAAACTGATGGGTGACCCGTCCGATATGCTTCAATCCCTTAGGGAATATTTTTGTATAAATGAAGGGACTGCGTCTCCGTTAGTCGTCTGGGATGCGATGAAGGCCTTCCTCAGAGGATCCTTTATTAAAACAGTCAGTCGGATTAAATCTAAATCTAGAGAGCTTGATAGGCAGAAACATGATAATATGAAGATAGCGGAGGAAGCTTTTGTGTTAAATCCTTCTATCATGACAAGCAATACCTTAAAGACTAGGCAGGAGGAGTTGAGGTGTCACCTTTTGGAGGTAGCAGAGAGGAAGCGACTGTTTTACAGGCAGCAATTTTTTACTGAAGGGGAGAGTGTAGGCCATATGCTCTCTGTTATCGCAAAAGCGCAGCAAGGATCACAATGTATATCTGGCCTGTTAGATGCTGGCGGCGTCCTCAGGCGTGATACGGATAACATTCTGAATATACTAAATCATTTTTATTCCTCTCTGTATGCTTCCAGGGTGACATGCTCGGATAAAGAGATTGACACCTTTTTGGCCACATTAGATCTTCCTAAGCTTTCCAGGGAAGACAGTATGCGGTTAGAGGAGCCGATTGAGCTAGAAGAATTGAGGGCGGCATTGGCTGCTATGGCTAATGACAAGGCTCCGGGTTTGGATGGGCTTCCGGCGGAAGTTTATAAGTCCTTTGCGGAAGTGTTGCTCCCGGAACTTCTGAAGGTATTCAATTGTTCCAAGGAGAGGGGGGAGCTTCCTCCGTCTATGCAGGAGGCGGTAATAGTAGTCATTCCTAAGCCGGACAAGGATCACTCTCTCCCTGACTCATATAGACCGATATCGTTACTCTCCACTGATGTTAAGTTGCTTGCAAAGGTCTTGGCCATGCGTCTGTCTAAAGTGATTCTGTCTATCATACACTCTGACCAGACTGGCTTCATGCCTCAGAAATCAACATCAATTAATATTAGAAGAGTGTTTGCCAGTATTTAACTTCCAGCTGATAATGTTGGAGATAGAGCTATCCTTTCTTTGGATGCGGCCAAGGCCTTTGACAGCATTGAGTGGAGATTCCTGTGGAGAGTTATGGCGTATATGGGATTTGGAGATGAGTATATATCCTGGGTCCGGGTGCTATACTCTAAACCCGAAGCATGTATCAGGGCGAATGGAGGGGTGTCCCCCAAGTTCTGTCTGGGCCGGGGTACTAGACAGGGGTGCCCGTTGTCGCCTCTGCTATTTGCAGTTGCGATTGAGCCATTAGCCACAGCAATTCGTAAATCAATGGACATCCGGGGGTTCCAATATGGGACAGTTAATAATAAAGTGGCGATGTATGCAGATGACACCTTGCTTTTTCTGGGAGATACTGGTCCATCGTTGGAAGCGGCTATGAAAATCATTGATTGCTTCGGGGATCTGTCGGGTCTGACTATTAACTGGAGTAAGTCGGCGATTATGCTGCTCGACGGGCAAGTGCAATCACAGACAGTGCGAGACAGAAATATTCCATGTGTAGCGACCTTTAAGTATTTGGGTATCCATATATCTCCGAGAATCCGAGACTTTGGGCGCCTTAACTTTGACCCGTTGGTTATCAAATTTCGTAATAAGACTAAGGCATGGTGTAAACTATATCTGTCGGTGGCGGGAAGAGCTAATCTCCTTAAAATGGTGTTGATGCCCCAGCTACTCTATGTTCTACATAACTCCCCGGTCTGGCTGTCAAAATCCAAATTTGTTCCTATCAATGCTACTTTCAGGGAGCTCATATGGCGGAAGGGGCAACCGAGAATTAAGCTTGAAACGTTGCAATATCCTAAAACAGAAGGGGGCCTTGCAGTGCCAAACCCCTGGGTGTACTTCCTGGCTGCGCAATGCCAACATTTTAAGGGGTGGATGGAACTGGAGTCGAGTGAGATGTCGTGTCAGTTGTTTAAACATTGCTTGTCCTCTAATGACCTAATGCTGATCCTTGAGACTAGGGGGGCTGGAAAGAGTGGTCCGATGGGCGATTTGGGACACTTGATGCAGTCCGTATGGAATAAGGTCAAGCTCCTGAGGGGGGTTTTCGGCAATACGGAATATACTCCACTGTGGGGCAATCCTGTGCTGCCGGAATTCCTCTCCCTGTCTGAGTTTGGGGCATGGAAAAGGAAGGGTATTCTGAGGTTGGGCCATCTTTTGGAGGAAAAGAAGTTCATGTCATTTGCCAGATTTCAAGAGAAGTATGATCTGCCTAGAACTCACTTTTATAAGTACCTTCAGGTGAGACATGCTTACAACTCCACATTTAAAGGTACGACTGTGGTGGCTGGGAGAGATGCTGCATTGCATCAGATTCTGTCCAGGGGGGCGAGGAGAGGTATGATTTCCTGTATATACAAGCTGCTGCTTGAGAAGTTTCTAATGTCGCATCCGCTTACGGCCAAAAGTAAATGGGAGAAAGATGTTGGCGAATTAACTGATGACCAATGGTCTGACATACTGGAGGCGATACCTCTCTCTTCCTTGAGTGAAGGACGTAAACTCTCGCAGCTGTTTATTGTCCATAGGGTCTACAAAACACCGTTTTTTTTGTTCCGTATAGGGTTCAGACCCACGGATGAGTGTCCAAGATGCTCTGTGGTGTCTGCAGATTTGTTGCATATGATGTGGACGTGCGAGAGATTAGGGAGATACTGGGAGTTGGTACGTCAGACAATACAGGATGTATACAAGGTACGAATACCCTCTGACCCGAAAGTGTGTGTGTTAGGATATGTCTCTGAATTGGCCACTGAGCAGGTGCATAAAATAGCTATAGGGAGAATGTTATATGTCGCTAGGAAGTTAATAGCCCTACATTGGATACAGACAGCGCCGCCAATCCTAGGCGAATTCCTAAGTGCGGTTGACACAATGCTGAGTTATGAACGGATGGTATACCAGAAGCGTGGATGTCCAGCGAAATTTGAAAAATTGTGGGATCCATGGCTGTCGTTTCGACGTCTGAATAGAAATGTTTAAAAATTGGATTGGATTGGAACTGGATTAATACACATAGTTTGGTGCCCTTTTTGTTATTAGTCCTATGGACAATATGTCTCTATGTCATCCTTGTATGTATTGTGATAGTGATACCTCATATAATAGTTATTACTTTACATTTCCCATATGTCTACTTTATGTTTGTATCATTTTGTGAATGCCATTTTATTTTTGGGGGACGTTAAAAGGCTTATAAGTTTAGAAGCAAATCTTGAAATTTTTTAGAAAATGTCCAAAACCCACTTTTTAAGGACCAGTTCAAGTCTAAAGTCACTTTGTGAGGCTTACATAATAGAAACCACCCAAAAATGACCCCATTTTAGAAACTGCACCCATCAAGGTATTGAAAACTGATTTTACAAACATTGTTAACCCTTTAGTTCTTCCAAAAGAATTAATGGAAAATGGAGATTAAATTTCAGAATTTCACTTTTTTGGCAGATTTTCCATTTTAATCATTTTTTTTCCCCGCTAACAAAGCAAAGGTTAACAGCCAAACAAAACTTAATATCTATTGCCCTGATTCTGTAGTTTACAGAAACACCCCATATGTGGTCGTAAACTGCTGTATGGCCACACTGCAGGGCGCAGAAGGAAATATGGTTTTTGAAAGGCAGATTTTGATGGACTGTTTTTTTGACACCATGTCCCATTTAAAGCCCCCCTGATGCACCCCTAGAGTAGAAACTCCAAAAAAGTGACCTTATTTTAGAAACTACACCTCTCAAGGTATTCAAAACTGATTTTACAAACTTTGTTAACCCTTTAGGTGTGGCACAAGAATTAATTAAAAATGGATATGAAATTTCTGAATTTTACTTTTTGGGCAGATTTTCCATTTTTATCATTTTTTCCCGCTAACAAAGCAAGGAATAACAGCCAAACTAAACTCAATATTTATTGCCCTGATTCTGTAGTTTACAGAAACACCCCATATGTGGTCGTAAACTGCTGTACGAGCACAGGGCAGGGCGCAGAAGGAAAGGAACGCCATATGGTTTTTGGAGGGCAGATTTCACTGGAATAATTTTAACTTGCCATGTCACAAAAAAGTTACCCCATTTTGGAAACTACGGGATAAGGTGACAGTTTTGTTGGTATTATCTTAGGGTACAGATGATTTTTGGTTGCTCTATATTACACTTTTTGTGAGGCAATGTAACAAAAAATAGCTGTTTTGGCACTGTTTTTATTTTTTGTTATTTACAACGTTCATATGACAGGTTAGATCATGAGCTATTTTTATAGAGCAGGTTGTTACGGACGCGACAACACCAAATATGACTACTTTTTTTGGTTGTTTGTTTCAGTTTTACATAATAAAGCATTTTTGAAAAAAAAGATTTTTTTTGTGTCTCCATACTCTGAAAGCCATAGTTTTTTTTTAATTTTTTGGGCGAATGTCTTATGTAGGGGCTCATTTTTTTCAGTATGAGATGGCGGTTTGATTGGTACTATTTTGGGGTGGTATGACTGTTTGATCGCTTGCTATTACACTTTTTCGTAATGTAAAGTGACAAAATGGCTTTTTGATACCATTATTTTGATTTTTGATTTTTTTTACTGTGTTCACCTGAGGGGTTATATCATGTGATATTTGTATAGAGAAGGTTGTTACGGACACGGCGATACCTAATATGTATACTTTTTTATTCATTTAAGTTTTATACACTAATATCATTTTAAACAAAAAAAAATAATCATATTTTAGTGTCACCATAGTCAGAGAGCCATTGTTTTTTTATTTTTGGGGCAATTCTCTTAGGTAGGGTACCATTTTTGCGGGATGAGATGACGGTTTAATTGGCACTATTTTGGGGTGCGTATGACTTTTTGATCACTTGCTATTACAATTTTTGTGATGCAAGGTGACAGAATGGCTTTTTGACACCGTTTTTTTTTTTTTTACGGTGTTCACCTGAGGGGTTAGGTCATGTGGTATTTTTATATAGCAGGTTTTTACGGATGCGGCGATACCTAATATGTATACATATTTTTTTTTTTTTTACACAGTTTTTATTTTTTATGGTGTCTATCGGACAGGGTGGATCATCTGATATATTTATAGAGCCGGTCATTACGGACGCGGAGATACCTAATATGTGTGGTTTGTTTGTTTTTTCATTTTTTTTTATTATAGAATAAGGGGAAAGGGGCATTTTTATTTTTTTTTTAACTTTTTTTTTTTATTGAAAACATTTTTTTTTATTTTTTTTTATTTCTGTCCCACTCTGGGACTTCAACTTTTGGGGGTCTGATCACCTCTGCATGCATTACAATACATGTGTATTGTAATGTATTGCCTATTAGTGTATTACACAAAGTAGTACACTAACAGGTTGCCTAGGAGACCCAGCCTGAGGCTGGATCTCCTCAGCACCCATAGAAGGCAGGTCCCGATGCCGTGCAAGGCATTGGGCAGCCTCTGCAAGGCATTGGGCAGCCTCTGCAAGGCATTGGGCAGCCTCAGCACGGCATCGGGCTGCCTTCTGACACATCGAGTCCCCGCCACAGCAGCGCGGGGACTCGATGCGCTCCCTCACCCGCCGCAAACCACTTCTATGTCGTGGTCGGCACTGACCGCGGCATAGAAGGGGTTAATCCGCTGGCATCAGCTTTTACAGCAATGCCGGCGGATTACAGCAGGGGCTCGGCTACCAGGGACTGCCGGGCCCCTGCTGTGATCGGGCGCACACCGCTCCAGTGCCCGCCCAATCAGCCCGCCATGCATGTACGGCGGAATGCATTCTGGCAATGCATCCCCCACCGTACATGCACAGCGATTTGCGTTAAGGGGTTAAAGGGCATTTGTCAGTAGATTGTGCCTATGAAACTGGTGGACCTGTTGCATGTGTATTTAGCAGCTGAAGGCATCTGTAGTGGTCCCATGTTTGTGTGTCCACATTGCTGAGAAAAATTGTGTTTTAATATATGCAAATGAGCCTCTAGGAGCAACCGGGGTGTTGACATTCTCTGCAACTGCCGTGTCCTCTGTACCCGGAGAATCGTTGTGTCTGGAAATGTTTAACCCCTTAGTGACCAGCCTATTTTGGGCCTTACTGACCAAGCGTTTTTCTTCATTTTGCCTTCCAAGATCTATAACTTTTTTACTTTTCCGTCTATACAGTATAGCTGTATGAGGGCTTGTTTTTTTGTGGGAAAAGTTGTAGTTTTTAATGGTGTCATTTTGGGTACATATAACTTTCTAATTAACTTTTATTAACTCTTTCTGGGAGGGAGATGGGGAAAAACAGCAATACTGCCACTGCGTTTTTACGTTATAAATGTTACAGCGTTCTTTTTTTGCGGTATAAATAACATAATATCTTAATTCTCTGGGTCAGTACGATTACAGTGATACCAAATACATTTTGTTTTTTTTATGTTTTAGTACTTTTTTGCAATAAAACCCCTGTTTTTAAAAGGAAAAAACAGTTTTTTCATTGCCGCTTCCCAAGACCCATAACTTTATTTTTCTTTCTATGGAGTTTTGTGAGGGCTTGATTTTTGTGGGGCAATTTTTCATTGGTATAATTTTAGTGTAAATTACACTTTTTGATCGCTTGTTATTAAGTTTTTTCGGTGGCAACTAAGAATAAATTAGCAATTCTGTCTTTTTTTTTTTTTTTTTTACAGTGTTCACCGTAGGGGATAGTTTACATGACATTTATGTAGTCCGGTTAGTTACGGACGCGTCAATACCAATCATATGGGGGCGATTTTTTTTTTTTGCATTTTTTTCATTGAAAAGCGTATTTTCAATGGAAAAAAAACATATTTTTTATGTGCATCGCATTTTAATGTCAGTGCTATACTGACATTGACCAGCAGGCTGTGCCTCTGGAAACTACTCATAAGACCCCGGCCTTCATAAGACCCCGGGCTGTCTTTACACACATCGGCACCCCACAATCGCATTTGTGGGGTGCTGATGGGAGACAGGAGTCCGCTCCCTCTGTCAGTGCTTTACATGCGGTGGGCACCATTGCCCGCGGCATGTAAAGCGTTAAACAGCCCGAATCGTCACTCCTGCTGGCCTGGGATGTTAGAGCAGGACCACGGCTCTAATGTGAGAGTTGGGTCCCCGCTCCTCGTTGCACGGGGGACCTGTGCAGCGCTTAGACCAGGCCGCCGTTAAAAAGCGACGGCCCAACCTAAGGACCCTTAGTGACCACTGTCAAAACACGTATGGGTGGTCACTAAGGGGTTAAAGTCACTCCCCCCCTTCAGGCAGCTGTGATTTCAGTCAGCTTGGAGATGGAGAAGGAGACATGCTGACAGGCTGCAGGAGGAGAGGAGAGACACAGCTCTTGATCTCTCCCTATATCAATGTAGATGGTCCCAGGGTGAGGGTAACATGTACTTCTAAGCATGTTATCATTCCCACTACCCCCATTAATCAGAGAGGATACTTGCTCAGTGATTGTTAAATAAGTTTTTTTCTTTTTTGGAGTAGTGAGAAGATGAGTGCCTGCTCATTTAATCACTCCTTTGCGCCTAATTAAGCCAATTTTGGATAGCACTCAAAGGTTTACCTGCATCTGGATCATGGCATCAAATACATATTTTTCTTAAAATCAGATCATGTTTATTTCTTTATATTTGTTTGAAATACAAACGGTCATAAACCACAAATAAATAAAACAAAGGGTGTAAAAGGAGAACAACTTGACAGAAAAACAAGTCCACCGGCAATCCCTCCCTTTCCCATAGGAGCAGCACCCAAACAGCATATCACAGTATAGTCTGGGTCGGAAAGCGTGATCAATATCCGGAGGTTGTGCATGGCAGTAAAAAGTTGTCAAGATTGAAAATCCCTGCCTAGATTATAGCAACCTAGTGGCAGTAAATACTATATTTAATGCAAGGCCCACCCAAGCCTGATAGCGGAGCCAGTCTCCCACACCTGCTCTACAAATTATTGACCACTCAGCCAATCCCTTCTGTAGCAATACCTTATACACGCTGTTTTAATAGTGATAATGACTATCACTAGAGAGGAATATCAAATATATTTCTGACAGATGTAAAAGTTTTCTGTCAGTCAAAAACACATTTTATCTCATTGACTCACCATAAACGATTTTTTTCAATTAGTTTTACAAAACAAACCACTATGACGAACCAGGGGAAACTGGGCTCCTGCATAGGGCTGTATGTTCCAGGGGCAGTATTGAAATAGGTGGTAGGGGTTATATTTTCCTGAATTTGTGGTTATTTGCTTCAACTACCAAATGCACATGCAACAGGTCAGCCAGTTTCATAGGTACAAATCTGCTGTGCTCCCCACAGTGCCATCCACAGTGTGTCCCACAGTGGGATCCACAGTGCGCCCTACAGTGCCATCCACAGTGTGCTCTTCACAGTGCCCCATCACCAGGATGGCAACAGCACATGAGTCAATAAAGCTCAGGTCGGCGGTCCTGGCGCATGCGCAGTAGTGTTATCCTATTGTGTAGGCGTCGGGAACAAGGAATGCCGGGAGAAGGCGGTGATGTCAGTGATGACACGCCATCTCCTGCTTCAGAGAGGAAGAGAAGAAGACGGGCTTGGACTGGAAGCCCTGAAAATGTTGCAGGAGTGTTTATGTGACTGTGAAGAGGATCCTGGAAATGCCTGTGCTGCTGAAGGTTACTCATGAACTATTCTTCTCTCCACAGGTTATATTCAAGCAGCTATTTTTAACTTGGGGTTGGTGAACCCCTTTATTTTTTTCATTTGAGTAAGGCCTCATGCACACGGCCGTTGTTTTGGTCCGCATCCGAGCTGCAGTTTTGTCGGCTTGGGTGCGGACCCATTTACTTCAATAGGGCCGCAAATGATGCGGACAGCACTTTGTGTGCTGTCCACATCTGTTTCTCCGTTCCATGGACTGCAAAAAAACCAAACATGTCCTATTCTTGTCCGCGCCTTGCGGACAAGAATTGGCAGTTATATTAAAGGCTGTCCGTGCTGTTCCACAAATTGTGGAATGCACACGGACGGCATCCGTGTTTTGCGGACCACAAAGCACACAACGGTCGTGTGCATATAGCCTAAATAAGACTTTTTATTTACTTTTTATAAATTTTTTGGTACATATTCTGGATTATTATTGTTTTTTTACAGCATTCACCCTGTGGATTAAATTTTTTGTTTGGTTGTTAGGGGCGCAGTGATACAGAATGTGTACTTTTTTAAAATTTAAATAATAAGGCAATTTAGTTAAGAAACATGATTTATGTGTTTTCTTTTTTTATATACCGTATATATATTTTTAAGCATTTTATAGAACTTTTTTTTTACATTTGTTTTTGGGGTACTATGATGGTAGGCCCCCAGCTGCTATAACAGCGCATTGGCACTAGAGATGTCCCGAATAGTTCGCCGGCGAATAGTTCCCGGCGAACATGGCTTGTTCGCGTTCGCCGCAGCAATGATACATCATCATTGAATAAACTTTGACCCTGTACCTCACAGTCAGCAGACACATTCCAGCCAATCAGCAGCAGACCCTTCCTCCCAGACCCTCCCACCTCCTGGACAGCATCCATTTTAGATTCATTTGGAAGCTGCATTCTTAGTGAGAGGAGGGACAGTGTAGCTGCTGCTGATTTAATAGGGAAATCGATAGCTAGGCTAGTGTATTCAGTGTCCACTGCAGTCCTGAAGGACTCATCTGATCTCTGCTGTAAGGACAGCACCCTAAAAAGCCCTTTTTAGGGCTAGAACATCAGTCTGCTTTTATTTTTTTCCTGTGTAATCAAATTGCAGTTGCCTGCCTGCTAGCGTGTGTGTCAGGCTCACAGCGCTGCAAGTGCATAGTGTCACCAGCGCAACTCATATCTGGTGTCACATTCGATTACATTTAAAGAAAAACAACAATTTTGACTGAATAAATAGCAGTCCGTTACACATACGTGTTTGTGTGTTTAAGGCCCAGTGCAGTGCATAGTGTCACTTCAGCGCCATTCATATCTGGTGTCACATTTGATTCCATTTAACCACCTCCAGACCGCCTAACGCAGGATCGCGTTCCGGAGGCGGCTCACTCAGGCAGAGTCACGCATTTACGCGTCATCTCGCGAGACGCGAGATTTCCTGTGAACGCGCGCACACAGGCGCGCGCGTTCACAGGAACTGCAGGTAAGCGAGTGGATCTACAGCCTGCCAGCGGCGATCGTTCGCTGGCAGGCTGTAGATGGGATTTTTTTTAACCCCTAACAGGTATATTAGACGCTGTTTTGATAACAGCGTCTAATATACCTGCTACCTGGTCCTCTGGTGGTCCCTTTTGCTTGGATCGACCACCAGAGGACACAGGCAGCTCTGTAATAAGTAGCACCAAACTACACTACACCCCCCCTGTCACTTATTAACCGCTTATTAACCCCTGATCACCCCATATAGACTCCCTGATCACCCCCCTGTCATTGATCACCCCCCTGTCATTGATCACCCCCCTGTAAGGCTCCATTCAGACGTCCGTATGTGTTTTGCGGATCCGACCCCTGTCATTGATCACCCCCCTGTCATTGATCACCCCCCTGTAAGGTTCCATTCAGACGTCCGTATGTGTTTTACGGATCCACGGATCTGATCCGCAAAACACATGCGGACGTCTGAATGGAGCCTTACAGGGGGGTGATCAATGACAGGGGGGTGATCACCCCATATAGACTCCCTGATCCCCCCCCTGTCATTGATCACCCCCCTGTCATTGATCACCCCCCTGTAAGGCTCCATTCAGACGTCCGTATGTGTTTTACGAATCCACGGATCGGATCCGCAAAACACATACGGACGTCTGAATGGAGCCTTACAGGGGGGTGATCAATGACAGGGGGGTTATCCCCCCAAATAGACTCCCTGATCACCCCCCTGTCATCGATCACCCCCCTGTAAGGCTCCATTCAGACGTCCGTATGTGTTTTACGGATCCACGGATCGGATCCGCAAAACACATACGGACGTCTGAATGGAGCCTTACAGGGGGGTGATCAATGACAGGGGGGTGATCACCCCATATAGACTCCCTGATCACCCCCCTGTCATTGATCACCCCCCTGTCATTGATCACCCCCCTGTAAGGCTCCATTCAGAGGTCCGTATGTGTTTTACGGATCCACGGATCCGTGGATCGGATCCGCAAAACACATACGGACGTCTGAATGGAGCCTTACAGGGGGGTGATCAATGACAGGGGGGTGATCACCCCATATAGACTCCTTGATCACCCCCCTGTCATCAATCACCCCCCTGTAAGGCTCCATTTAGACGTCCGTATGTGTTTTACGGATCCACGGATCGGATCCGCAAAACACATAAGGATGTCTGAATGGAGCCTTACAGGGGGGTGATCAATGACAGGGGAGTGATCACCCCATATAGACTCCCTGATCACCCCCCTGTCATTGATCACCCCACTGTAAGGCTCCATTCAGACGTCCGTATGTGTTTTACGGATCCACGGATCGGATCCGCAAAACACATACGGATACGGACGTCTGAATGGAGCCTTACAGGGGGGTGATCACCCCATATAGACTCCCTGATCACCCCCCTGTCATTGATCACCCCCCTGTAAGGCTCCATTCAGAGGTCCGTATGTGTTTTGCGGATCCATGGATCCATGGATCGGATCCGCAAAACACATACAGACGTCTGAATGGAGCCTTACAGGGGGGTGATCACCCCATATAGACTCCCTGATCACCCCCCTGAGATTGATCATCCCCCTGTAAGGCTCCATTCAGACGTCCGTATGTGTTTTGCGGATCCGATTCATGGATCCGTGGATCCGCAAAACACATATGGACCTCTGAATGGAGCCTTACAGGGGGGTGATCAACTTCTGCAATCCATTACAATGCATCCTGTATTGTAATGCATTGCATGTCAGCTTTTACACTGACAGCCTGCCTGTGAGATCCAAGCCATTCAGAGATGTTTTCTTGTGACCCATTGTACTTCATGTTAATGGTAAATTTGAGTCAATATGGTTTACCTTTATTTATAAAAAAAAATCCAAAAGTTAATGAAAATTTGAAAAAAATCACAGTTTTCTAAATTTGAATCTCTCTGCTTTTAAGACAGATAGTGATGCCACATGAAATATTCATTAATTAACATTCCCCATATGTGTACTTTATGTTGGCATCATTTTAGTAATGTAATTTTATTTGTTTAGGACGTTAGAAGGTTTAGAATTTTAGAAGCAATTTTTTAAGGACAAGTTTAGTTCTGAAGTCACTTTGTGGGGCTTACATAATAGAACCAACCCATAAATGACCTCATTTTAGAAACGACACCCTCAAACTATTCAAAACTGGTTTTAGAAATGTTGTTAACTGTGAGCGATACCACTCATCAAGCCTACTTGACGTCAACTACGTCGAGCTCACTAGATACGGTATGGTCACTGGTTACCAAGGTGTGACGTTACACCCTCCTGCAGGAGCGGGTAAGGTCAGTCTTGGTACAGTTTTCACAGATTCCTCCTGTCCACACGGGCACAGAGAGGCAACAAGCTGAGTGAGCCTTTTCACTGCCCCAGTGAAACAGCGCGTTCTGCCACTAGTTCCTTGTTCGATATAAGCCCGGTCTGCTAACGGGTTTATATAGGGTAAGAAACCAACCTGAGGTAGCATATTACTAGGTCGAAACATGGACATGGGGATTCGTGATTGAGATACCAGACAGCACAAGATTAAATTATATATTTAATCGCCTTAAGGGCTCACTAGACAATACACTATACACACAAGGATATATACAGTGGTCTGAGGTTACAAATACAGGTGGTATGGTGCAAACAGGATTAAACAGAGCAAAAGTCAGTTTACCAGATGGATAAGTCCTTTTGGGTTGTGATGAGTCCTTTGCTGTAGTCACATGGAGGGCAGTGATGTCAGCAGGTTGCAGGTCCCTCTAAACACATGGTACGATGTGACCCTCCTTCAGAGAAAAGACACGCCCGCTTGCTGGCACAAGCCTTTTAACCTCTTAAGGACACATGACGTACCGGTACGTCATGATGTCCTGGTACTTAAGGACACATGACATACCGGTACGTCATGTGTTGTTCCGATCACTGCCGCCCGGCCGGCAGTGATCGGAACAAGGTGCCTGCTCAAATCATTGAGCAGGCACCTAGGCTAAATGCGCGGGGGGGGTCCCGTGACCCCCCCATGTCGGCGATCGCAACAAACCGCAGGTCAATTCAGACCTGCGGTTTGATGCGCTTTTTGCAGTTTCTGATCCCCACGGTCCCTGACTGCGAGGATCAGAAACTTTATAATGTCCAAAATATATCTGTATTCCCCCCCTGCACCCCTGAGTGATTTTAGCCCATGGGAGGTGCAGGGGGAGGGTTGCGGGCGGTGCGGGAGGCGGGCGGTGCGGCAGGCGGGATCGCGATCCCCCGCCCGCCTCCCCTTGAATGATCGTTGGTGGTTAGTGGGTATACCAGGGTGCCAGCACATTGCTGGCACCCTGGTATAAACGGCTGACATCTGCGATGCGATGTCAGCCGTTTAACCCTTTCCATACAGCGGTCCGTACGGACCGCTGTATGGAAAAAGTTAACAGTAAGAGGGAGCTCCCTCCCTCTCCCATCGGGGGGCTGCAGTGCCTTTGCAGCCCCCCGATGGGAGAGGGAGAGAGCTCCCAGACAGCCCCCCTCAGCCCTGTGCTTACCCTTCCCCGTCTGCGAAGTTCTGAGCAGACGGGGAAGGTTCCCATGGCAACAGGACGCCTGCTCAGGCGTCCTGCTGTCCATGGTGCTGAACAGATCTGTGCTAAAGGCAGAGATCTGTTCAGACAAAGTGTAAGTAAAATACAGTACAGTACAATATATATTGTACTGTACTGTATTATACAGACATCAGACCCACTGGATCTTCAAGAACCAAGTGGGTCTGGGTAAAAAAAAAAGTGAAAAAAAGTGAAAAAAATGTAAAAATCAAAAAACACATTTATCACTGATTAAAAATGAAAAAAATAAAATTCCCTACACATGTTTGGTATCGCCGCGTCCGTAACGACCTGATCTATAAAACGGTCATGTTACTTTACCCGAACGGTGAACGCCATAAAAATAAAAAACTATGATGAAATTGAAATTTTGCCCACCTTACTTCCCAAAAAAAGGTAATAAAAGTGATCAAAAAAGTCGCATGTACGCCAAAATTGTAACAATCAAACCGTCACAGGGCTCCAGACTAAAAAAAATATGAAGGAGCCATTGGCTCCTAACCTGAAAAATTTAGGAGCCAAATGAAATTTTTAGTCGCCACATTTAAAATATATATATAATATAGCTGGGATGCTTAGGAGCATATAAGCCATCTAAGGCCTCATGCACACGAACGTGTATATTCTTTCCATGTCCATTCCATTCATTGTTTTTTTTGCGGGCCGTATACAGAACCATTCATTTCAATGGGTCCGCAAAATAAACGGAAGTTACTCCGTGTGCATTCTGTTTCTGTATGTCCGTACTTCTGTTCCGCAAAAAAATAGAACATGTCCTATTATTGTCCGCATTACGGACAAGGAGAGGATTGTTCTATTAGAGGCCAGCTGTTACATTCCGCAAAATACAGAATGCACATGGACGTCATCCGGATTTTATGCAGAACCATTTTTTGCAGACCGCAAAATGCATACGGTCGTGTGCAAGAGGCCGAAGTCTGAGAGGACAAAATAACCGCTTTAAGCCGTTCATGTTGATTAAGTCAGCTGGTACATGCCTAATGAGGCAGGTCTGTGAACAGTACCGTACCATGAGCTTTTAATTTACTTTTTTACTAGGCCATCAGCACCTGCAATGACTGAAAATAATCTAACACAGCAATTTAACTCCTGTTATAGGTGCCAGAAAAAAAAAAAAGGTGTCAAGGCTGTCAATCATTAGTGCATGGACAGCTTAAACCAGGAACAGACTAGAAATCAGACAGCAACTGTACATATGTCATTTAGTGCTGATTTGGAAAAATATTAAAGGAGTTGACAAGGGAGGCAAAATTTTTAGTACAGTGCTCAGGGTGGTTTAAAAAGAATCAATACTCACCACCACTGATCCCCTGCCACCCCAATTTCAATGCTTAATGGATCTCCACTGGTCTCGGCAGCTCAGTCAATCACTGGCCGAGATAAGTATAGCGCCATGGCTAGTGATTGGCTGAGCAGGCGTCTCCTGGCATTTCCTGCTTGTGGAGACTGGACCATTAAGTAGAGACCAGTGGAAACCCAGTTGGAACGGGAACATCAGGGATTGAGGGATGGTGAGTTTTGATTCTTTAATATAAAACCACTCCAAACACTTTACTAAAATTTTGCACTGCACTGGACAATCCCTTTAAACATTTTGTACTCAGTAGTTAAAGGGACAGCAATAGGTTAGATAAAAAAAAAAAAACTCTCACCAGTTGAATCCCACATCATTCCTGCACTGATCCTTCCTTATTTTCTTGTGCTGTACATTCACATAATGTGAGTCTATGGTCACCTGCTGCACATGCTGGCATCACCAATGAGGCCAGTAATTGCCTGCAATGGTCACATGGACATATTCCATGTCATCACTTCAGGAAAGAAAAAACTGCTGGGGACAACAGCATCAGCGCTGGAGTGGCTGGGAATTAACCGGTGAGTGAGTTTATTTTTTTTTATATCTCCTGCATTTAATTTCTTTTGAATTAAAGTTCTTGAAAATCCCTTTAAATTACTATTTAACCTGATTTATTTATGCAGTAATGATGGTCCCGAGTACTGATAATGTGCAATCAGCACTGCAGAAACTGGGGAATATGGACAAGAACATATGCAGAATACATACTCATGTTTCAGGCTCCTTGAAGTGTATGAGATTAGGGAAGCCACTAAACAATGCTTTTATTCACTATGTACATCCACCTCCTGCTCCCTGGGCTGTTCACCTTTCTCATGCCAATGGTTTGTAAATGGAGGGATTCCCAGCACTGGTTGTGCGATTTCTTGGCTCTGTCCTGCTTCCTCTCCATGATTCTGCGAGGTATCTTCCCCATTATATCTCCAGTAAGAGTGTCTGGAACTGGATAACCTATCACCACGTGACTTACGACTATAAGGTCTCTCAGCCCGAGAGCGACCATTGAACCTGTAGCCCTGTTCTTTGCCCTTAGAAAGATCCATTGATTCAGGATGATTTACTTTGCTGGATGGGTTAGGGGAGCCCATACAGGGGAGAATGTTTGGAGAAGCTCCATTAGGGATCTCAGAGGGAATGTTAGGAGTCTGCACTTTTTCAGTGGAGACGCCTCTGGTTCTGTTTCTGAGGCAGAAGGGTCCATTGATGGGATAATGTGTCTGTTCTTGGGGGATCAGGTGGTGTGTCTGTGTCACTACCAGAGCTTTGGGACGTTCTCACAGCTCTGTTTCTCCACCCCTGTGATGATGTCACTACTAGAGCTGGGAGGAGTTTTCTGTTTCCTTCCTCCCAGCTGCGTTTGATTTCCCTGCCTTTATATTCCCCCTCCTCCTATTGTAGGTGTGGATTATATTTCTCATTTGGGTTGTAGCTCTTGCTTGAGTATCTTCCCTTGTATGCTATCCTTTCACTGGACCTGTGTTCTGCTGCAGCAAGTACTCCGGATATTGCCAGCCTGTCTTTGGATCCGTCTTCACTGCGGCTGCAGCCCCTTCAGCTAAGTGTGCAGACATTGTTGTATATCTGTGTGTTTTCTGACTGGATCCGAGGCGACCACGGTTCCCTCCATATACTGAGCAGGGCACCGGTGGCCGTGCCCCTTCCACTATTGTAGGGGTTACAGTGGTCATCAGTCTTAGGTACGCGGGCATGCCTCCTTCCACCATTTGGATCCGGGCATGGGCTTAGCAGCATAGGGAGAGCTTTCGAGGGTCTGACAGGGGTCACCCTTTATCCTCCCTAGTTTGGGTCCGGTCAGTAGCTCTATTTTCTGTGCATGCTCTTGTTGCTCACATACAGCCGTGACAGTCTGGAGGAAGGTCACTATGGACTGGTCCCTGAAAAGGGGGGCCTTTGGGGATGGGGATGGATTCAAAGGCACTTGAGGTGTTGGAAACCAAGGAACCAGGCAGCGAGGGGATAAGCGGCAAAATTTGAGACTTGTTAGTCACATCAGTTCGTTGTGAGGGAAAACTGGAGTCCAAGGTCTGCTGGGAGCTTGACAGGATTTGCGATGTAGGAGTGCCGAATTCACACGACGTCTGTGAGATCCCGGCCCGGAGTCCTGCTGAGTGCAGGAGAGCACGGCGTCATTGGTTGCTATGACGCAGTGCGCTTCCTGCTGCCGCCGTAGTACAGTAATACACTGGTAACCAGTGTATCACTGTACTGCGGCGGCAGCAGGAAGCGCACGGCGTCATAGCAACCAATGACGCCGTGCGCTCCTGCACTCAGCAGGACTCCGGGCCGGGATCTCACAGACGTCGTGTGAATTCAGAAGCAGACTGCTGGAAGCGGAAGCACAAGATGCGGGAACCCAAGCCACGCCCACCCTCTATGCCGAGTAGTGTGAGCGAGCGGATCTTCATCCAGCAGACGGCTGCAGCGTGTCTCTGCTGCTGGATGAAAGCCTTTTTTTTCTTAGAGGCAGAGCAGCGGAGGGTTTAGGCGCAAATGGCGACAAGACTACAAAGTCTTGTCGCCATTTTGCAATTCCAAGTCGCATTGGCGACCATTTTGGTCGCCATCTGGAGCCCTGCGTCATCTTATCCCACAAAAATCATACCCTACCCAAGATACTCGCCCCAAAACTGAAAAAACTATGGCTCTTAGACTATGGAAACACAAAAAAAAAGCATACATATTAGGTATCGCCGCGTCCGTGACAACCTGCTCTATAAAATTACCACATGATCTAACCTGTCAGATGAATGTTGTAAATAACACAAAAAAAAAACAGTGCCAAAAAAGCTATTTTTTGTTACCTTGCCTCACAAAAAGTGTAATATAGAGCAACCAAAAATCATATGTACCCTAAACTAGTACCAACAATACTGCCACCCTATCCCGTAGTTTCTAAAATGGGGTCACTTTTTTGGAGTTTCTACTCTAGGGGTGCATCAGGGGGGCTTCAAATGGGACATGGTGTAAAAAAAAACAGTCCAGCAAAATCTGCCTTCCAAAAACCATATGGCATTCCTTTCCTTCCGCGCCCTGCCGTGTGCCCGTACAGCAGTTTACGACCACATATGGGGTGTTTCTGTAAACTACAGAATCAGGGCCATAAATAATGTGTTTTGTTTGGCTGTTAACCCTTGCTTTGTAACTGGAAAAAAAATATAAAAATGGAAAATCTGCCAAAAAAGTGAAATTTAGAAATTGTATCTCTATTTTCCATTAAATCTTGTGCAACACCTAAAGGGTTAACAAAGTTTGTAAAATCAGTTTTGAATACCTTGAGGGGTGTAGTTTCTTAGATGGGGTCACTTTTATGGAGTTTCTACTCTAGGGGTGCATCAGGGGGGCTTCAAATGGGACATGGTGTAAATAAACCAGTCCAGCAAAATTTGTCTTCCAAAAACCAAACGGCGCACCTTTCACTCTACGCCCCGCTGTGTGGCCGTACAGTAGTTTACGGCCACATATTGGGTGTTTATGTAAACGGCAGAGTCAGGGCAATAAAGATAGTCTTGTTTGGCTGTTAACCCTTGCTTTGTTAGTGGAAAAAATGGGTTAAAATGGAAAATTAGGCAAAAAAATGAAATTCTCAAATTTCATCCCCATTTGCCAATAACTCTTGTGCAACACCTAAAGGGTTAACGAAGTTTGTAAAATCAGTTTTGAATACCTTGAGGGGTGTAGTTTCTTAGATGGGGTCATTTTTGGGTGGTTTCTATTATGTAAGCCTTGCAAAGTGACTTCAGACCTGAACTGGTCCCTAAAAATTGAGTTTTTGTAAATTTCAGAAAAATTTCAAGATTTGCTTCTAAACTTCTAAGCCTTATAACATCCCCAAAAAATAAAATATCATTCCCAAAACAATTCAAACATGAAGTAGACATATGGGGAATGTAAAGTCATCACAATTTTTGGGGGTATTACTATGTATTACAGAAGTAGAGAAACTGAAACTTTGAAATTTGCAAATTTTTCAAATTGTTTGGTAAATTAGGTATTATTTTGTGCAAAAAAAAATATTTTTTTGACTTCATTTTACCAGTGTCATGAAGTACAATATGTGACGAAAAAACAATCTCAGAACGGCCTGGATAAGTCAAAGCGTTTTAAAGTTATCAGCACTTAAAGTGACAGTGGTCAGATTTTCAAAAAATGGCCTGGTCCTTAAGGTGAAATAAGGCTGTGTCCCTATGGGGTTAAACTGTAGCCGTCCCCTCCTCTTTCCACCTCTGGGAAGGGTCCCCCCCTCCCTGCTGATCCTGGCAGCCCAACGACCCACAAAACCCTTCAGGGCTCCTAGCTCCAGACCAGAAGGTCACAGGGAGATGGTTCTGGGACCAACAAACCCGCCTGGGTTCCGGCTACAAGTAGAGTTCAACCATGGTACCGTTATTTGGTTTCTGTGGGGAGATATGTATATCTCCCCTCCCTGGCATCCCACCGCCAAGCTATGACCACTGGCCTGTTCATCGTGGCCACAGGGACACAAATATGTGTCAGGTTTATGCCTGTGATGGACGGGCGATTCATAATTCCAACCGCCGGTTCCAATATGTCTGATAATGTTCATTGAACTGGGGATTGGCCTAGACCCCCTGCAGGGAAGTTTTTCCTGTTCCATTAGCTGGGTTCCTGGCTGGCTGAATGGAGGTGAGAAATTGTAAACAAAGGTGGCCTGCAAGAAGTTCTTTGTCTTTTGGCTGGGCTTTGAAGCAGGGCCCCCCCTGTGGAGCTCACTATCTCTGCTACCTTTCAGCAGATGGTTGGTGTGGGAACATGGCTGACAGTAAAAAAAAAAAATCCATATTCCTCACATTAACCCTTTAGTTATTCCATAGGAATTAAAGCAAAATAGAGGTGAAATTTCAAAATGTTACTTTTTTTTTGCAGATTTTCCATTTTAATCAATTTTTTCCTGAAACTCATCAAGAGTTAACAACAAAACAAACCTCTATATTTATTAACCTGATTCTGAAGTTTGCAGAAACACCCCATATGTGGTCCTATACCGCTTTTTGGGCACACGACAGGGCACAGAAGGCAAGGAGCGCCATATGGTTTTTGGAGGGCAGATTTTGCTGGAATGGTCTTTGGGCACCATGTTTCATTTGAAGAGACCCTGAGGTATCCCCACAGTGAAAACCCCCAAAAAGTGACCACATTTAGTAAACTAGAGTAACTGATAAGCGGCTCACCCAAGATCCCCCTATGGATTAGGTGCACTCCTCTGGGTACACCCACCTCCAAAAAATGGCAAATTCGTATAAAGGAGGGGCACTCAATTATTTGAGAACTCTGGGCAGCAGATACAATGGTATTTATTAATCACCAATAGAACGCCTCATATGCATAAAATTGCATCAAATAAAAACACGCGGAATAAAGTCACATCAAATAAAATCACATCAAATAAAAACATACAACTAAATAGATGGTTAAAGGTTATAGAGGAGCAGGTGCGTAACTAGAAGTGACTGGGCCCCACAGCAAATATTTGTAAGGGCCCCCCCCAGCGCGCTTCGCACCTCCCTCCTCCTGTGTAAACCCCACTCCTTTGGCACATTGTAGCAGTATACTGTATATTGTGGGGCACAGTGTAGCGGTATACTGTATATTGTGGGGCACAGTGGATGCTATATGTGTATAACATAAACATATTTCACATGAAAACTTACAGTTACTTGACCCTTGGGGATCTCGGACGCCACTTCAACACTTTGGCCGGGGGCTCGGCGGAGCTGATGTTGTGCTTTATCCTAATGAGAAAGATTTCATAATAAGGATTTGGAGAAGGGGCAGTGGGGTCGCAGAGCAGGGAGAGGCTGGTGCTGCTACTAGGGGGTCATACCATGGGGGAGTAATAAAGCCCACCATAATGCCCCCCCCCAGTAGTAATAATTCTCCTTATAATGTGACAGTGCAAAAATACCCCCTTGTAATGCCCCCAGTTGAGCTAATGTCCCCATAGTGCCCCCATAATGTCCCAGTATAAAATACCCCTATATAGTGCCCCCAGTAAATGCCACCATAGTGCTCCTCTCCCCCCTTCCTGCTAGTGCCCCCCATAATGTACCAGTATAAAATGCCCCATATATAGTGCCCCAGTAGATGCCCCTCAGTGTCCGGCCTCTGATAGGCTGCCGGCCTAGTGTCCCCCATAATGCCCCCCCATCATGTGCCAGTATCAAGTGGCTCTCTCCTCCCCCCCCACATGTCCCAGTATCATAGTGCCATCTCCCCCCTCCCACAAAAAAAGTGCCAGTATCAAGTGCCTCTCTCCCCCCCTCATGTGCCAGTATCAGGTGCCAACCCCCCCCCCAGGTGCCAGTATCAGGTGCCAACCCCTCTCCCCCCCCATGTGCCAGTATCAGGTGCCAACCCCTCTCCCCCCCATGTGCCAGTATCAGGTGCCTCTCTCCCCCCCCCCCATGTGCCAGTATCAGGTGCCAACCCCCCCTCCCCCCCAGGTGCCAGTATCAGGTGCCTCCCCCCATGTGCCAGTATCAGGTGCCAACCCCTCCCCCCCCCCATGTGCCAGTATCAGGTGCCTCTCCCCCCCCATGTGCCAGTATCAGGTGCCAACCCCCCCCCCAGGTGCCAGTATCAGGTGCCAACCCCTCTCCCCCCCATGTGCCAGTATCAGGTGCCTCTCTCCCCCCCCCCAGGTGCCAGTATCAGGTGCCTCTCCCCCCCCCAAGGTACCAGTATCAGGTGCCAACCCCTCTCCCCCCCCCATGTGCCAGTATCAGGTGCCAACCCCCCCTCCCCCCAGGTGCCAGTATCAGGTGCCAACCCGTCTCCCCCCCATGTGCCAGTATCATGTGCCAGTATCAGGTGCCTCTCCCCCCCCCCCATGTGCCAGTATCAAGTGCCCCCCGCTCCCCCCATGGCAGTAACAGTCGGGTATTAAAAAAAATAAAATAAACACTTCTACTTACCTCCATGTCAGCGATGCGATGCAGCCTCTTCCTGTGTCCCGCCCTGTATGTCCATATATGGAGTCAGTGCTTGTATTTCAGAAAAGGTTTCTGCAGGGATTCGAACCCACGACCCTCTGTATCAGAGGCAAAGCACCTAACCTCTAGACCATAAGAGATGCCTTGCTGCTGGTTGAAAAAACTGGCGGGCGGTGCTGACACTGCTTGAAACGCCTGACATCTGTGCTGGCACAGATGTCATGCGTTTAACCCCTTCCATGCCGCGGTCCGTAGATGGGAGAGGGAGGGGGCCCCCCTCCCTCCCCATCACCCACTGCTCTGCTGTGGCAGCGAGTGATGGTTACCATGGCAACTGGACGCCTTCACAGGCGTCCTGCTGTCCATGGTGCTGATCAGAGGCTGTCCATGGTGCTGATCAGACTTCTGCTAAAGGCAGAGGTATAATCAGACGTTGTAAAGTGAAAATACAGTACAGTACACAATATAGTGTAGTGTACTGTATTATACAGACATCAGACCCACTGAATCTTCAAGAACCAAGTGGGTCTGGGTCAAAAAAAAAAAAAGTGAAAAAAAAAGTAAAAATAAAAAAACACATTTATCACTGATTAAAAAATAAATTAAAAAAATTCCCTACACATGTTATATATCACCGCGTCCGTAACGACCTGATCTATAAAACGGTCATAATAATTTTGCCCACCTTACTTCCCAAAAAAGGTAATAAAAGTGATCAAAAAAGTTGTATGTACGCCAAAATAGTACCAATCAAACCGTCACATCCCGCAAAAAATGAGCTCCTACATGAGACAATGGCACAAAAAATAAAAAAAAAACTATGGCTCGCAGACTATGAAGACACTAAAACATGATTTTTTTTGTTTCAAAAATTATATTATTGTGTAAGTTTTTTACATAAATAAAAAAAAGTATACATATTAGGTATCGCCGCGTCTGTAATAACTTTAAAATATAAAAATATCACATGACCTAACCCCTCAGGTGAATACCGTAAAAAAACAAAAAAAAACTAACGGTGTAAAAAAAGCCATTTTTTGTCACCTTACATCACAAAAAGAGTAATAGCAAGCGATCAAAAAGTCATACGCACCCCAAAATAGTGCCAATAAAACCATCATCTCATCCCACAAAAATCATACCGTACCCAAGATAATCGCCCCAAAACTGAAAAAACCATGGCTCTCAGACTATGGAGACACTAAAACATGATTTTTTTTGTTTCAAAAATGAAATCATTGTGTAAAACTTACATAAATAAAAAAAAAAAAGTATACATATTAGGTATCGCCGTGTCCGTAAAAACTTGCTCTATAAAAATATCACATGACCTAACCCCTCAGGTGAATACCGTAAAAAAATAAAAATAAAAACGGTGTAAAAAAAGCCATTTTTTGTCACCTTACATCACAAAAAGAGTAATAGCAAGCGATCAAAAAGTCATACGCACCCCAAAATAGTGCCAAACAGTCATCTCATCCCTCAAAAATCATACGGTACCCAAGATAATTGCCCCAAAACTGAAAAAACTATGGCTCTCAGACTATGGAAACACTAAAACATGATTTATTTTTTTGTTTCAAAAATGAAATCATTGTGTAAAACTTACATAAATAAAAAAAAGTATACATATTAGGTATCGCCGCGTCCGTAATAACATGCTCTATAGAAATATCACATGACCTAACCCCTCAGATGAACACCGTAAAAAAAGCAATTTTTTGTCACTTTACATCACAAAAAGTGTAATAGCAAGCGATCAAAAAGTCATATGCACCCCAAAATAGTGCCAATCAAACCGTCATCTCATCCCGCAAAAAATGAGACCCTACCTAAGATAATCGCCCAAAAACTGAAAAAACTATGGCTCTCCGACTATGGAGACACTAAAACATGATTTCTTTGGTTTCAAAAATGAAATCATTGTCTAAAACTTACATAAATAAAAAAATTGTATACATATTAGGTATCGCCGCGTCCGTGGCAACCTTCTCTATAAACATACCACATTATATAACCTGTCAGATGAATGTTGTAAATAACAACAACAAAAAAAGGTGCCAAAACAGCTATTTCTTGTTACCTTGCCTCACAAAAAGTGTAATATAGAGCAACCAAAAATCATATGTACCCTAAACTAGTACCAACAAAACTGCCACCCTATCCTGTAGTTTCTAAAATTGGGTCACTTTTTTGGAGTTTCTACTCTAGGGGTGCATCAGGGGTCTTCAAATGGGACATGGTGTCAAAAAACCAGTCCAGCAAAATCTGCCTTCCAAAAACCGTATGGCATTCCTTTCTTTCTGCGCCCTGCCGTGTGCCCATACAGCGGTTTACGACCACATATAGGGTGTTTCTGTAAACTACAGAATCAGAGCCATAAATATTGAGTTTTGTTTGGCTGTTAACCCTTGCTTTGTAAATAGAAAAAAAAATATTAAAATGGAAAATCTGCCAAAAAAGTGAAATTTGGAAATTGTATCTCTATTTTCCATAAATTTTTGTGGAACACCTAAAGGGTTAACAAAGTTTGTAAAATCATTTTTGAATACCTTGAGGGGTGTAGTTTCTAGAATGGGGTCATTTTTGGGTGGTTTCTATTATGTAAGCCTCACAAAGTGACTTCAGACCTGAACTGGTCCTTAAAAAGTTGTTTTTTGAAAATTTCTGAGAAATTTAAAGATTTGCTTCTAAACTTTTAAGCCTTGTAACGTCCCCCAAAAATAAAATGTAATTCCCAAAATGATCCTAACATGAAGTAGACATATGGGGAATGTAAAGTAATAACTATTTTTGTAGGTATTACTATGTATTATAGAAGTAGAGAAATTGAGACTTGGAAAAATTTTTATAAATAAAAATGAATTTTTTTTACTCCATTTTACCAGTGTCATGAAGTACAATATGTGATGAAAAAAATAATCTCAGAATGGTCTGCATAAGTAAAAGCGTTTTAAAGTTATCACCACTTAAAGTGACACTGGTTAGATTTGCAAAAAATGGCCTGGTCCTTAAGGTGAAATAAGGCTGTGTCCTTAAGGAGTTAAGGGGTGTAGCAAGCACTTCACTCAACAGGTGTTTCATATAATTTTTAATACTTGGGTGTATTTTTTTTGTTTTACAAGAAAATGGTGCTTTAGGCCCAAACTTTCTTTTTCACAAAAGATAACAGGAGAATATCCCCACACAATTTGCTACTCACTTTCTCCTGAATACAGTAAGACCCCAACTGTGGTCATTAATCAGTTATTTGGGGATACCTTTTATAATAATAACTTTAATTGAAGTTCCGATCCCCAGCCCCATCTGTACTACTTACTAAATGTCCTGTAGCAGGCAGAGCAGGGCGGCCGGCCGTAACTCACTGATGTCACGTGACGTGCCTGCGCCGCCTACTTTATGAATGAAGTAGGCGGCGCAGGCACGTGACATCAGTGAGTTACAGCCGGCCGCCCGCCCTGCTCTGCCTGCTACAGGACATTTAGTAAGTAGTACAGATGCTGCTGGGGATCGGAACTTAAATTAAGGTTATTAATATAAAAGGTGTAGTCAATAAAGCAGTGAGTGATCGGCGGGGCCGGAGTACAGTGACCGCACTGGCCCCGCCGCATTTGCATGCCATCGGCCCCTCCTCCCTCCCCCCTCCCACAGGTTTAGCTCCGGTATATTAGGGCATCTGTGGATGCCACTATTATGGGGTGGGGGATATGTGGATGGCACTGTTATGGGGTGGGGGATCTGTGGGTGACACATATATAGCTGTGCCATCCACAGATCACCCCCCCATAACAGTGCCATCCACAGATCACCTCTCATAACAGTGCCATCCACATATCCCCCCCATAACAGTGCCCCCCTCAGATCCCCCCATAACAGTGCCAACCACAGATCCCCCATAACAGTGCCATCCACAGATCCCCCATAACAGTGCCATCCACAGATCCCCCCATAACAGTGCCACCCACAGATCCCCCCCATAACAGTGCCATCCACAGATCCCCCATATTAGTGTCATGCACAGACCACCATTAGTTCAAAACCCACCAACAGCACACCTTTTGGTTAAAAATATTTTTTTTCTTATTTTCCTCCTCAAAAACCTAGGTGCGTCTTATGGGCCGGTGCGTCTTATAGGGCTAAAAATACGGTATTTTTTTTTTTTTATTATTATTTTTTTTTTACAGAGTTCACTTGATGGGGTAGATCATGTGATATTTTGTAGATCCAAGTGTTACGGACGCGGCGATACCAAATATGTCTATTTTTTATTTATTTTTTTACGGCTCATAGCTTCCATGAGAAAGGATGATGTGTTTTTTGTATTGCATGATGATGTTTTTATGTGCTTGAAATAAAGATTTGGATTTTTAAACAAAAGTGCCAGAAGATTTGTCCAGGATTCATAGCACAAATACATGCTTTCACAGAATGTTTTCCCATGTCCGTCAGAAATATATAAGATCCAAGAGGTGCGGTACTGCTGCAAAAGGGTGAGCGAATACACGAAATAAGAACCTCTTCTGAAGATAATCTGGCATTGCTGGATTCTTTATTTTTTATTTTTTAAGACGACAAGTGTGAACTATGTCACACTTAGTTGTATGGATTGACTGTTGCATTTAAAGGGTTTCTACTACTTCGTTTCACATAATTAGCTTTCAGACACTAGCGATCCGCTAGTGTCTGCTCTACCGAACCATCCTAATATAATAGGTTTTGGGGCAGCCGTTTCGCTAAAAAAAGAACTTATATTGATATGCTAATGAGCCTCTAGGTGCTATGGGGGCGTCATTAGCACCTAGAGGCTCGGTCTACCTTCACAAACTGCCGGCGCCCAGCTGGTCCCTCCAGTCCGCCCATCTCCTCCGGAATGCGATCCTCCCCGTGCGCGTCTGTATTCGTCGCATGCGCAGTGAATGTCTGACCGCTTCCCTGCTCAGACATCTCCACTGCGCCTGCGCCGATGACGTCATGGTGCTCCGAGGAACAGGTGCAGTGGAGATGTCTGTGCAGAAAGCGGTCAGACATTCACTGCGCATGCGCCGAATACAGACGCGCACGGGGAGGATCGCATTCCGGAGGAGATGGGCGGGCTGGAGGGACGCGCTGGGCGGCGGCAGTTTGTGAAGGTAGACCGAGCCTCTAGGTGCTAATGACGCCCCCATAGCACCTAGAGGCTCATTAGCATATCAATATAAGTTCTTTTTTTAGCGAAACGGCTGCCCCAAAAGCTATTATATTAGGATTGTTTGTTAGAGCAGACACTAGCGGATCGCTATTGTCTGAAAGCTAATTATGTGAAACGAAGTGGTAGAAACCCTTTAAACTTATTCTAGGACTGATTGTGCTGTTGGAAATGCTACAGTCTCCCAAGTCTTTTATAATTATCTCTTTCAAATATAAAAATAACTAGTGCTGTTTCTTCATTACTTGCAGTCTCATCCATCTTGCCGCAGACCAGATTTCATACACATGCTGTTCGACCTGAGTGGACACAGTCCTCTGGTCCAATATTACCTGGAAAAGAAAAAAGCTGATTCCCAAGCAAACGTGAGCGTGCTAGTGCACAGGACTGAAATCTGGAAGCAGATACCATATCCTTTACTAAAAGGCACAAGGGCCTCTGTCCACATGATATTTCTAATTGTTATCAGTTGTTATTAATTGTTATTGTTAGTGTGTCAGTCCACCATCTTGTACCTTCATAGCCGACATTCACCTCTCACATCACTGTCATGTGGTTCTCTGCAGTTTCCACATCGCATTTTCGCAATGTTGTCATTTGTCCACTCACCATACACTTTAACCACAGCAAGAGAACAGTTCACAAATTGCACAGTTTCAGTATACTTCCCCCATTGGCCAAAAGCCAATAATCATACCTTTTTTCAAATCGCCCCTTTTTCTGATGACTGTGAGGAGGGATATGTGTGCAGACAGCCTATCGCATACCTTTTATACCCAGCACACCAGCGTACGACACGTAACTTCCTTCATGAGCTGCATGCTGTCGAAAGTGAAGTAAGAAGTGGTCATAATAAAGTGACTTGACTGTGATTTTGCCTTTTTTGATTCTATCTCCTGATCTAAGCTGTGGTCACATGACAATGTCCATGCAGCTGTCATTTCTTGTGATATTATGTCCCAGGAAAGTGCCAAAGCAGCAACAGCAGCAGTGATAGGATAGCGTCTATGTAACTAGCTGGGTGGGAAGAGCTAAAAATTAGCTGGGGCGCTGTGCTAATGCTGTGATGGAGAAAGGAGAAGAGCATCATGCGTTTGGTTACAGCAACAGGAAGTGCTACACACAGGATGGAAATCAACTGGAGTGAATTGTGTACATGGGCAGGAGAGTCCAAATTGAAAAATTTAAAACAAAGAGAAAATGTACACGAGGGAAGTAACTACACAAGCATATCTGTTAACCACCTCCGGACCGCCTAACGCAGGATCGCGTTCCGGAGGTGGCAGCGCTGCGCACAGTCACGCATATACGCGTCATCTCGCGAGACGCGAGATTTCCTGTGAACGCGCGCACACAGGCGCGCGCGCTCACAGGAACGGAAGGTAAGAGAGTTGATCTCCAGCCTGTCAGCGGCGATCGTTCGCTGGCAGGCTGGAGATGTGTTTTTTTTAACCTCTAACAGGTATATTAGACGCTGTTTTGATAACAGCGTCTAATATACCTGCTACCTGGTCCTCTGGTGGTCCCCTTTGTTTGGATCCACCACCAGAGGACACAGGTAGCTCAGTAAAGTAGCACCAAGCACCACTACACTACACTACACCCCCCCCCGTCACTTATTAACCCCTTATTAGCCCCTGATCACCCCTGATCACCCCATATAGACTCCCTGATCACCCCCCTGTCATTGATTACCCCCCTGTCATTGATCAACCCCCTGTAAAGCTCCATTCAGATGTCCGCATGATTTTTACGGATCCACTGATAGATGGATCGGATCCGCAAAACGCATACGGACGTCTGAATGAAGCCTTACAGGGGCGTGATCAATGACTGTGGTTATCACCCCATATAGACTCCCTGATAACCCCCTGTCATTGATTACACCCCTGTCATTGATCAACCCCCTGTAAAGCTCCATTCAGATGTCCGCATGATTTTTACGGATCCACAGATAGATGGATCGGATCCGCAAAACGCATACGGACGTCTGAATGAAGCCTTACAGGGGCGTGATCAATGACTGTGGTGATCACCCCATATAGACTCCCTGATCACCCCCCTGTCATTGATTACACCCCTGTCATTGATCAACCCCCTGTAAAGCTCCATTCAGATGTCCGCATGATTTTTACGGATCCACTGATAGATGGATCGGATCCGCAAAAAGCATACGGACGTCTGAATGAAGCCTTACAGGGGCGTGATCAATGACTGTGGTGATCACCCCATATAGACTCCCTGATCACCCCCCTGTCATTGATTACACCCCTGTCATTGATCAACCCCCTGTAAAGCTCCATTCAGATGTCCGCATGATTTTTACGGATCCACTGATAGATGGATCGGATCCGCAAAACACATACAGGCGTCTCCCTGGAGCCTTCCAGGGGGGGTGATCACCCCATATAGACTCCCCAAATAGACACCCCATATAGACACCCCAAAAAGACCTTTTTTTCCTCTAGGTCTTTGCCATGGCGGCGTGCACCTGCGCACTGGGAGGTGCTGACTAACCCTCTTTTTTTGCCCATATAGACTCCCTGATCACCCCCCTGTCATTGATCACCCCCCCCTGTCATTGATCACCCCCCCCCCCCCCTGTCATGCCCATCAGCGAATACCTTGGGGTCTCTTCTTTCCAAAATGGGGTCACTTGTAGGGTAGTTATACTGCCCTGGCATTCTAGGGGCCCAAATGTGTGGTAAGGAGTTTGAAATCAAATTCTGTAAAAACTGACCAGTGAAATCCGAAAGGTGCTCTTTGGAATATGGGCCCCTTTGCCCACCTAGGCTGCAAAAAAGTGTCACACATATGTAAAAAGACACCCCAAAACACATTCCTCAACTTCTCCTGAATACGGAGATACCAGATGTGTGACACTTTTTTGCAGCCTAGGTGGGCAAAGGGGCCCATATTCCAAAGAGCACCTTTCGGATTTCACTGGTCAGTTTTTACAGAATTTGATTTCAAACTCCTTACCACACATTTGGGCCCCTAGAATGCCAGGGCAGTAAAACTACCCCACAAGTGACCCCATTTTGGAAAGAAGAGACCCCAAGGTATTCGCTGATGGGCATAGTGAGTTCATGGAAGTTTTTATTTTTTGTCACAAGTTAGTGGAATATGAGACTTTGTATGAAAAAGAAAAAAAAAATCATCATTTTCCACTAACTTGTGACAAAAAATAAAAAATTCTAGGAACTCGCCATGCCCCTCACAGAATACCTTGGGGTGTCTTCTTTCCAAAATGGGGTCACTTGTGGGGTAGTTATACTGCCCTGGCATTTTCCAGGGGCCCTAATGTGTGGTAAGTAGGTAAATGACCTGTGAAATCCGAAAGGTGCTCTTTGGAATATGGGCCCCTTTGCCCACCTAGGCTGCAAAAAAGTGTCACACATCTGGTATCTCCGTACTCAGGAGAAGTTGGGGAATGTGTTTTGGGGTGTCATTTTACATATACCCATGCTGAGTGAGAGAAATATCTTGGCAAAAGACAACTTTTCCCATTTTTTTATACAAAGTTGGCATTTGACCAAGATATTCCTCTCACCCAGCATGGGTATATGTAAAAAGACACCCCAAAACACATTCCTCAACTTCTCCTGAATACAGAGATACCAGATGTGTGACACTTTTTTGCAGCCTAGGTGGGCAAAGGGGCCCATATTCCAAAGAGCACCTTTCGGATTTCACTCGTCATTTTTTACAGAATTTGATTTCAAACTCCTTACCACACATTTGGGCCCCTAGAATGCCAGGGCAGTATAACTACCCCACAAGTGACCCCATTTTGGAAAGAAGAGACCCCAAGGTATTTTGTGATGGGCATAGGGAGTTCATAGAACTTTTTATTTTTTGTCACAAGTTAGTGGAATATGAGACTTTGTAAGAAAAAAAAAAATAAATCATCATTTTCCGCTAACTTGTGACAAAAAATAAAAAGTTCTATGAACTCACTATGCCCATCAGCGAATACCTTAGGGTGTGTACTTCCCGAAATGGGGTCATTTGTGGGGTGTTTGTACTGTCTGGCCATTGTAGAACCTCAGGAAACATGACAGGTGCTCAGAAAGTCAGAGCTGCTTCAAAAAGCGGAAATTCACATTTTTGTACCATAGTTTGTAAACGCTATAACTTTTACCCAAACCATTTTTTTTTACCCAAACATTTTTTTTTTATCAAAGACATGTAGAACAATAAATTTAGAGCAAAATTTATATATGGATCTCGTTTTTTTTGCAAAATTTTACAACTGAAAGTGAAAAATGTCATTTTTTTGCAAAAAAATCATTAAATTTCGATTAATAACAAAAAAATTAAAAATGTCAGCAGCAATGAAATACCACCAAATGAAAGCTCTATTAGTGAGAAGAAAAGGAGGTAAAATTCATTTGGGTGGTAAGTTGCATGACCGAGCAATAAACGGTGAAAGTAGTGTAGGTCAGAAGTGTAAAAAGTGGCCTGGTCTTTCAGGGTGTTTAAGCACTGGGGGCTGAGGTGGTTAAAAACCATAGTAATACTGGAAAACCCCTTTAAAGCGAAGCTGTATAAAGATCTACATGTCAAAGAGTAAGCAGCAGGGCTTTTTTTCTCAGAGTAAAGGTGGTGGAACTCACCCCCCCTCCCCTGGCCACGCCCCTACCCACCCCTAGGACCGCCCCCTAAAACCGCCCCTTTAGAGAGCAGGGATGCAAGTAAAATTTGGGGGGGCTATAAAAGTCCAGCCTAGCAAAGAAACCCCCCAGATGGGGATGGCACTGTTATTTGGGGATCTGGGGATGGCACTGTTAATGGGGGATCTGGGGATGGCACTGTTATGGGGTGGAGGATCTGTGGATGGCACTGTTATGGGGGATCTGTGGATGGCATCCACAGATACCCCATCCTATAACAGTGCCATCCACAGACCCCCCCCATCCTATAACAGTTGGCATCTACAGACCCCCCCACCCCATAACAGTGCCATCCACAGACCCCCCCCACCCCATAACAGTGCCATCCACAGACCCCCCCTTAACAGTGCCATCCACAGACCCCCCCTTAACAGTCCCATCCACAGACCCCCCCACCCCATAACTGTGCCATCCACAGACCCCACCACCCATAACAGTACCATCCACAGACCCCCGCACCCCATAACAGTGCCATCCACAGACCCCCCCCTTAACAGTGCCATCCACAGACCCCCCCCTTAACAGTGCCATCCACAGACCCCCCCCCCTTAACAGTGCCATCCACAGACCCCCCACCCCATAACAGTGCCATCCACAGACCCCCTACACCCCATAACAGTGCCATCCACAGACCCCACCCCATAACAGTGCCATCCACAGACCCCCCCACCCCATAACAGTGCCATCCACAGACCCCCCCCCCCCTTAACAGTGTCATCCACAGACCCCCCATTGCCGCTCCAGTACAGTTATAAAATGTGTAATATAATTAATAATGATTCATGCTGCCCCCTCTGTAGTATAACATTCAATATATCCTACTCACAGGGCTACTGTTATATCATAATGCAGACCGGCCGGGCAGACGAGCGGCAGAGTGACTGACTGACGTCACATGCCTGTGCCGCCTGCTTCATTCATAAAGTAGGCCGGGCAGGCACGTGACGTCAGTCAGTCACTCTGCCGCTCGTCTGCCCGGACGGCCTGCATTACGATATAACAGTAGCCCTGTGAGTAGGATATATTCAATGTTATACTACAGAGGGGGCAGCATGAATCATTATTAATTGAATTACACATTTTCTAACTGTACTGGAGCGGCGGGGCCGGAGCACAGTGAACGCACCGGCCCCCAGCTCCTCCTCCTCCCAGTCCCTCCCCGCTGATACATCGCAGCCTGCGATGCTGGAGCATGGCAGGCTGCGATGTCAAAAGGTGGCGGAACGCCGTTCCGGTGCGTTCCGCCAGAAAAAAAGCCCTGGTAAGCAGTAATAATGCAATATTTATGGCATGTTTGATTTTAGACTCAATCTTTACATAAACACTACCAGAATTGTTAGGCTGTAGTGTTTCCAAATCTTCAAACATGGGTGCTTGTGTGATCCCAGGCTACATGTCTAGGAGGGTGTTGGGAAAGATCTCCATTGCCCAAATGTTCGCTCATGTACAGTACAGACCAAAAGTTTGGACACACCTTCTCATTCAAAGAGTTTTCTTTATTTTCATGACTATGAAAATTGTAGATTCACACTGAAGGCATCAAAACTATGAATTAACACATGTGGAATTATATACATAACAAACAAGTGTGAAACAACTGAAAATATGTCATATTCTAGGTTCTTCAAAGTAGCCACCTTTTGCTTTGATTACTGCTTTGCACACTCTTGGCATTCTCTTGATGAGCTTCAAGAGGTAGTCCCCTGAAATGGTTTTCACTTCACAGGTGTGCCCTGTCAGGTTTAATAAGTGGGATTTCTTGCCTTATAAATGGGGTTGGGACCATCAGTGGCATTGAGGAGAAGTCAGGTGGATACACAGCTGATAGTCCTACTGAATAGACTGTTAGAATTTGTATTATGGCAAGAAAAAAGCAGCTAAGTAAAGAAAAACTAGTGGCCATCATTACTTTAAGTCAGCCGAAAAATTGGACCGCAAAGTGAAGGCAAAAGGGCCAACAAGTGCTAAGCATCTCTGGGAACTCCTTCAAGACTGTTGGAAGACCATTTCAGGGGACTACCTCTTGAAGCTCATCAAGAGAATGCCAAGAGTGTGCAAAGCAGTAATCAAAGCAAAAGGTGGCTACTTTGAAAAACCTAGAATATGACATATTTTCAGTTGTTTCACACTTGTTTGTTATGTATATAATTCCACATGTGTTAATTCATAGTTTTGATGCCTTCATAGTCATGAAAATAAATAAAACTCTTTGAATGAGAAGGTGTGTCCAAACTTTTGGTCTGTACTGTATATGTATATTGTTAAATTGGTCTTTTTACAGTTGCATTAAAGGGATTGTGTCACTTCAGCAAATGGAACCATGGAAACGAGCTGTGTATAATGTGATGAAAAAATGAATCCAGCCAGCAAAGGAGGCAATATGGATAATCACAATACATTAGTAAGTGCCTTGTAGTAAATTTCTCTACATAATAAAAGCTATTTGCTGAAGTGAGACTACAATATTGTAGAATTACAAGACTGCTTGGTGTACTGTATGTGCTTGCAGAAACCATACAGACTAACCAATAGGTATGTGTTTGGCCCATACTTTTACTTTCACTGCATCATGTTCCTATAGTTCCTATAATGTTTTTGTTATGATGACTATTTTGTAAAACTGCTGACCATAAGCCTCATGCATGTTTGATGGAAATGACAGAATATGTTTTCAGTCACCATTTCTTTGTCGTCATTTTTCTTAACTGATCCCTCCTCCATACAACATACTCTGTAACTTGTGATGAAGTCACAATGATACCATCAACAGTACAAAAAATATGAAGCCTCTGATTGTTATGGAAAGAAATGCCAGCAAACTAGAAGAAATGTCAAACATCCCTTTCTACCCTGGGCCAGTTTTCACCCTTCTGCCCAGGCCATTTTTTGGCAAATCTGACATGTGTTACTTTATGTGGTAATAATTTTGGAACACTTTTACTTAAAAATTCAATTTCTCTGCTTTTAAAACAGAAAGTGATACCTCATAATATATTTATTACGGAACATTACCCATATGTCTACTTTATGTTGGCATCATTTTGTAGATGTCATTTTATTTTTTAGGACATTAGAAGGCTTAGGCCCCTTGCAGATGAGCGTTCCTCCAGCACGGAGTGCGCAACGCAGCTCCCGGCCTGACCTCTCAGCGCTGCCAGGGGTCACATAGCATTATATTGATTTATGATGCTATGTAACCCCTACATTTCTGGAATGTATTGGATAACACTGGCAGCATTATGCCAGTGTTATCCAATACATTCCAGAACTGTAAGGCCCTTTTCACACGGGCGAGTATTCCGCGCGGATGCGATGCGTGAGTTGAACGCATTGCACCCGCACTGAATCCTGACCCATTCATTTTTATGGGGCTGTGCACACGAGCGGTGATTTTCACGCATCACTTGTGCGTTGCGTGAAAATCGCAGCATGCTCCTCTTTGTGCGTTTTTCACGTAACGCAGGCCCCATAGAAATGAATGGGGTTGCGTGAAAATCGCAAGCATCTGCAAGCAAGTGCGGATGCGGTGCAATTTTCACGCACGGTTGCTAGGTGACGATCGGGATGGGGACCTGATCATTATTATTTCCCCTTATAACATGGTTATAAGGGACAATAATAGCATTCTGAATACAGAATGCATAGTACAGTGATGGTGAATCTTTTAGAGACCGAGTGCCCAAACTGCAACCCAAAACCCACTTATTTATCGCAAAGTGCCAACACGGCAATTTAACCTGAATACTACAGTCCAATATAGTATATCTTCCATGTACATCATTTATCTATAATAGTCTGCCTATATTCATAGTGCGCCCTGTGCTGATAAATGGCAGGAATAGTCTAAGGCATATCGGTACACCTTAGACTTTCGCCAGGGTGCAGGTGTCCACAGAGAGGGCTCTGAGTGCCGCCTCTGGCACCTGTGCCATAGGTTTGCCATCACTGGCATAGTACAATAGGGCTGGAGGGGTTAAAAAAAATAATAATAATAATTTAACTCACCTTAATCCACTTGTTCGCGCAGCCGGCATCTCTTCTGTCTTTATCTGTGAGCAATAGGACCTTTGATGACGTCACTACGCTCATCACATGATCCATCAGCATGGTGATGGATCATGTGATGGACCATGTGATGAACGCAATGACGTCATTAAAGGTCCTATTGCTCACAGATGAAGATTAATTTTTTTTAACCCCTCCAGCCCTATTGTACTATGCATTCTGTATTCAGAATGCTATTATTTTCCCTTATAACCATGTTATAAGGGGAAATAATACAATCTACACTACAACTAACCCAAACCTGAACTTCTGTAAAGAAGTTCGGGTCTGGGTACCACAGTCGGTTTTTTATCACGCGCGTGCAGAACACATTGCACCCGCGCGATAAAAACTGAACATCGGAACGCAATCGTAGTCAAATCTGACTGCAATTGCGTTCCTACTCGGGCGGGTTTGCCGCAATGCACCGGGACGCATCCGGACCTTAATCCGGACACGCCCGTGTGAAAGAGGCCTGAGCGTTACATAGCATCATAAATCAATATAATGCTATGTGACCCCCGGCAGCGCTGGGAGGTCAGGCCGAGAGCTGCGTTGCAGACTCGCTGCGGGAGGAATGCTCATCTGCAAGGGGCCTTAGAATTTTAGATGTAATTCTTAAAATTTTGAAGAAAATTTCCAAAGCCCACTTTTTAACCCCTTAAGGACAAAGGCAAATCTGACCAGGTGTCACTTTAAGTGGTGATAACTTTAAAACGCTTTGACTTATCCAGGCCATTCTGAGATTGTTTTTTCGTCACATATTCTACTTCATGAAACTGGTAAAATGAAGTAAAAAAAAAATATTTTTATTTATAAAAAAATACAAAATTTCCCAATTTTTTTAAAAAATTGCAAATTTCCAAGTTTCAATTTCTCTACTTCTATAATACATAGTAATACCTCCAAAAATAGTTATTACTTTACATTCCTCATATGTCTACTTCATGTTTGGATCATTTTAGGAATGACTTTTTATTTTTTGGGGATGTTACAAGGCTTAGAAGTTTAGAAGCAAATCTTGACATTTTTCAGAAATTTTCAAAAACCCAATTTTTAGGGACCAGTTCAGGTCTGAAGTCACTTTGCGAGGCTCACATACCGTATATACCGGCGTATAAGACGACTTTTGAGCCCTAGAAAATATTTTCTAGAGTGGGGGGTCGTCTTATACGCCGGGTATGTCGGGCGCTGCAGTGCCGGGACGCCCGAATTATCAACAGAGAGAGCCCGGGCTATTGCCTTGTATCCCCAGCAGCTGAGAGCTGCGATGTAACCCACGGCATATGCCCCCCCCTGAGCTGTACCTTGTATACCGCCCCCTGCTCTGTACCTTGTATGCCTCCCCCCTGCTCTGTACCTTGTATGCTCCTTGTACCGCCATCCTCCCGGCCGCTCGCATCTCGCTCCTACGCATGTGCAAGATTTCATGCGGCGGGCGTGGATACACGGGATCCTCACGGTGTCACGGATGGTGTACAGGAAACAAGACAATGCAATATATACAATGACTCACTGGATCCACAACTAAGGAACAAAAGGGAGACCCCTGCATGAGACCTGCCACTCTCCCTGACTGCTCAGCCTATGCGAACACCCCAAAGGTGGATGGGCGCATATCCACGTACCTCGGCTATCTAATACCTGAAGACCCTACAATAGTGAGGGGACACGACCACCGGCTCCCTACACTAGACACGGAGGGAGTCAGGGTCTCCTGAAATCCAGCAGACAGAAAATCACAAATAAAGGAACAGCACTTATCTTGCAGAGGACTGGGAAATAGGAACAGCATGCACACACACTCCAGGAAGTTGTATAAGCCGCACACTACTGCATTATGGGGAGGAACTTAAAGGGAAGCAATCAGTCCAACTGCATGACAGCTGAGATAGACTAACGAGATGAGGAACTGAAACCAAAACAAAGAAACTCAAGGAGGAGGATCTGGAAGGCTCCTGTCAGAGCTTCTCAGCTGTCTGGTTGTGACACACGGCCGCTCGCATCTCGCTCCTGCGCATGTGCGAGATCTCCGTGCGGCGTATCTAAGTGCGGCGCAGATGTGCATATGTGAATGTGAATATGAAGAATAACATAACAAAAACATGTTCAGGGTATAGGTGGCACATGTTTAGGGTCTGGGAGGCAGGAAGGTAGGACAAGGAAGGTGGTGGGATGCAGGGATGGTGGTGATACCATGGGATGGCGGTGGTACCTAGGGATGGTGGTGGGATGCAGGGATGGCATGCAAACAGCATGTCATACTTATTTGAATTAAAATTACCATATTGAAATCAGATCTAATGCTTTTTAAATTTTTCTTTGGTGTGTGTTGAAAAAGGGGTAGTCTTATACGGCGAGTATATCCCAAACTCTATATTTTCAGTGTAAAAGTTGGGGGTCGTCTTATACGCCCAGTCGTCTTATACACCGGCATATACGGTAATAGAAACCACCCAAAACTGACCCCATTCTATAAACTACACCCCTCAAGGTATTCAAAACTGATTTTACAAACTTTGTTAACCCTTTAGGTGTTCCTCAAGAATTCATGGAAAATAGAGATACAATTTCAAAATTTTACTTTTTGGGCAGATCTTCCATTTTAATAATTTTTTTCCAGTTACAAAGCAAGGGTTAACAGCCAAACAAAACTCAATATTTATGGCCCTGATTCTGTAGTTTACAGAAACACCCCATATGTGGTCGTAAACCGCTGTACGGGCACACGGCAGGGCGCAGAAGGAAAGGAATGCCATACGGTTTTTGGAAGGCAGGTTTTGCTGGACTGGTTTTTTTGACACCATGTCCCATTTGAAGCCCCCCTGATGCACTCATAGAGTAGAAACTCCATAAAAGTGACCCCATCTAAGAAACTACACCCCTCAAGGTATTCAAAACAGATTTTACAAATGTCGTTAACCCTTTAGGTGTTCCACAAGAGTTATTGGTAAAAGAAGATGAAATTTCAGAATTTCACTTTTTGGGCAAATTTTCCATTTTAATCCATTTTTCCCAGTAACAAAGCAAGGGTTAACAGCCAGACAAAACTCAATATTTATGGCCCTGATTCTGTAGTTTACAGAAACACCCCATATGTGGTTGTAAACAGCTGTACGGTCACACGGCAGGACGCAGAAGGAAAGGAATGCCATAAGGTTTTTGGAAGGCAGATTTTGCTGGACTGTTTTTTTAGACACCATGTCCCATTTGAAGCCCCCCTGATGCACTCCTAGAGTAGAAACTCCAAAAAAGTGGCCCCATTTTAGAAACTACGGGATAGGGTGGCAGTATTGTTGGTACTAGTTTAGGGTACATATGATTTTTGGTTGCTCTATATTACACTTTTTGTGAGGCAAGATAACAAGAAATAGTTGTTTTGGCACCGTTTTTATTTTTTGTTATTTACAACATTCATCTGACAGGTTAGATCATGTGATATTTGTATAGACCAGGTTTTCACGGATGCGGCGATACCTATAATGTATACTTTTTTTTTTATTTATGTAAGTTTTACACAATGATTTCATTTTTGAAGCAAAAAAAATCATGTTTTAGTGTTTCCATAGTCTGAGAGCCATAATTTTTTTCAGTTTTTGGGCGATTACCTTGGGTAGGGTATGATTTTTGCGGGATGAGATGACGGTTTTATTGGCACTATTTTGGGGTGCGTGTGACTTTTTGATCGCTTGCTATTACACTTTTTATGATGTAAGGTGACAAACGGGGGGGGGGGGGTCACGGGACCCCCCCGCACATTTAGCCAAGGTGCTTTCTCAATTGTGATCGGAAATACACATGACGTACCGGTACGTCCTAAGTCCTTAAGGGGTTAAGGACCAGTTCAGGTCTAAAGTCACTTTGTGGGGCTTACATAGTAGAAACCACCCATAAATTACGCCATTGTAGAAACTACACCCCTCAAGTTATTCAAAACTGATTTCACAAACTGTGTTAACCCTTTACGTATTCCACAAGAATTAAAGGAAAATGGAGATTAAATTTCTAAATGTCACTTTTTTGGCAGATTTTCCTTTTTAAGCCATTTTTTTCTGTAACACACCAAACAAAGCTCAATATCTATTACACTGATCAGTTTACAGAAACACCCCACATGCGGTGGTATACTGCTGTATGGGCGCACGGCATGGCGCAGAGAAAAAGAGGCGCCGTATGGTTTTGAAAGGCAGATTTTCCTGGACTGGATTTTAGACACCATGTCCCATTTGAAGCTCCCCTGATGCACCCCTACAGTAGAAACTCCCAAAAAGTAACCCCATTTTGGAAACTACGGGATAAGGTGACCGTTTAATTGGTATTATTTTGGGGTACATATGATCTTTGATTGCTCTATATTAAATTTTTTGTGAGGCAAGGTAACCCAAAAAAATGGCTGTTCTGTGCCGTTTTTATTTTTATACAGCGTTTACCTGAGGGGTTATGTCATGTGATATTTTTATAGAGCAGGTCGTTACGGACGTAACAATACCTAATATGTATACTTTTTCTTATTTACTTAAGTTTTACAAAAAGCATTTTCGAATTAAAAAAAATTATGTTTTAGTGTCTCCATAGTCTGAGAGCCATAGTTTTTTTTTTTTTTTTTGCCGATAGTCTTAGGTAGGTTCTCATTTTTAGCGGTATGAGGTGACGTTTGATTGATACTTTTTTGGGGGGCATATGCCTTTTTGATCGCTTGGTGTTGTGCTTTTTCTGATATAAGGTGACAAAAATGTGGCTTTTTTGGCACTGTTATTATAGTACATATGGAGCTTTGCCAGCTATTTCCATGATGGCCCCGAGAAGAAGCTTTGGGTGCGAATTGTACGTTGTGGTAACCGATGTTCTACTTTTAGTCTTTTCCTATATTAATTGCATGTTGTTACCCATTCGTTGCTGGCCCCAGGATTAGTCCAGAGACCTAATTTTTGGTATGTATATGGAAATAACTGGCAGGGTAACATATGTATTATAATATTATGTAGTACCTTAATATTACTGTGTTATCTTAGATATCTTATATGTTCTTTTAAGTGTATTTTATGTATTTATCTATTAAATACATTATTTTATTCATCAATTGTTGGTCTAGTGCATTATTTGTGGGTTTTCTGTTACTAGACGTTATTCTTCTATAACGGGCACTTTAGTTGACATCCACTGTCAGACTATGATCAAACAAGCTAAAATAAAACGATGATTACGATTTGTGTACTGTGCTGGGCCCCACTTAAAAATGAATCATCTCCCAAAATCTTAATCCCTACAGAGAAGGGAAAAGCAATCTGACTTTTTCTTAATTATTTTCAGGGATAGGTGTAATATAATAGATGTAATCCACATCTGACTTAGAACACCTTTGAGAGAATCGAGAGAATTCAGGGGAATATTTAACATTGTTAAATTGAACAAGGCAACATTTTTTATTTATTTATTTAAAATGACTTCATTCATCTTTTCATTTATATTTGCCCAGTTTAAAGAGGACCTTTCATCTGAATCAAGTAAGTAAACTGAATATACATACATGGAGAGCGGCGCCCAGGGATCCCCCTGCACTTACTATTATCCCCGGGCGCCGCTCCGTTCTCCTGTTATAGGCTCCGGTAAAGTCATAGTTAGGCTCCACCCATTTGAGCCTGCCGGCGTCTCTTTCTCCTATGTTGTAGCGCTGGCCAATCACAGCGCTCAGCTCATAGCATGGCTAAGAGCTGAGCGCTGCGATTGGCCAGCGCTACAGCATAGGAGAAGGAGACCGCGGCAGGCTCAAATGGGTGGAGCCTAACTATGACTTTACCGGAGCCTATAACAGGAGAACGGAGCGGCGCCCGGGGATAATAGTAAGTGCAAGGGGATCCCTGGGCGCCGCTCTCCATGTATGTATATTCAGTTTACTTACTTGATTCAGATGAAAGGTCCTCTTTAACTCTCCAAACCTTACCAGGTCTCTCTCCCATCTAACCTTTGTACTGAAAGACTTGTTTGCTGTAATATTAGTTCATAGTAATTTATAAGTTACTTTTATCATTGCCTGAATCAATTAAAGGGGTTCTGCAGTTTGTTTAAACTGATAATCTATCCTCTGGATGGATCATCAGCATCTGATCGGCGGGGGTCTGACACCCGGGACCCCCGCTGATCAGCTGTTTAAAAAGGCAGCGGCGCTGGCAGTAGCGCCGCGGCCTTCTCGCTGTTTACCACAGGCCCAGGGACGTCATGACTAGTATCAACTGGCCTGGCTGCGGCTAAACTCTGTTAACTTGAATAGAGCTTAGCCCCGCCCATTGATATTAGTCGTGACATCACTGGGCCTGCGGTAAACCGCGAGAAGGCCGTGGCGCTACTGCCAGCACCGCTGCCTTCTCAAACAGCTGATCGTTGGGGCTCCCGGATGTTGGACCCCCACCGATCAGATGCTGATGATCTATCCAGAGGATAGATCATCAGTTTAAACAAACTGCAGAACCCCTTTAACTTCAGAGGCAGGAATTATATCCACATTTCTCACTGTACTTAATTTCTGCAGGAGAAAAGTCAGTCAGTGGAAGATTATACTTAAATGGGGTTGTCCGAGTTATATAAAAAAACATAATAAAGCACTGTAAATCTAATGGTCAGTAATATGTTTATATATATATTATATATATATTGCTTTTTTTTATGTTATAAAACATACCAATTTTAAGGCATATCTAAATGAGTGTACAAAATGCTGATAATACAGTTTACAAAAACAGCAATTCTAGGGTATATATGAAGGAGGAGAACAAAAACAGAAGGGGATTAGGAGGAGGAGAAAAAAAAAGGGGGGGATTGGGATAGAAGGAAGGGTATCAGTAAGGGAAGGAGAGGTTCCGAGACAATGTCCCTCGGGCACCCCTCATCCCCAAGCCCACCCACTATAATATTGGTACACATAAAATGTATTGTAACCGTACTCAAGATTTCACTAACTCAAAGGTCAAAAAGCGAAAGGTACCCAAGAGGCTTATGGGAGTGACTTAAGGTCCAGGCCTAGCATAGTGATTTAATTTCGCACATCTATCTTAGCCCAAATTGTGATACTGAGTGTGAGAAGTTCTATAATTTAACCACGGACTCCATATTTTCAAGTATCTCTCATGCTCCCTATTATCCCAGCTCACCAACTCCTCCATACGACACAGTTGGTCTACTTTATCTTGCCATTGGGCAACCGATGGCGGTTCTTCCTGCAACCACCTTAGGTGGATGAGGAGTCTCAGTGCTTGAATCAGATGCGTTGCAAACTTTTTCTTGGAGGGTTGCCAAGCAGGAGTAGGGAGCCAGAGAAGCACCATTTCTGGAGTGAAAGTGATAGGGTGTGGTAACAAGGTGTTGATTACGCCCAAAATTTTGGACCAGAATGGCTGAATCTTTGCGCAAGACCAGAATATGTGACTCAATGTGCCTGATTCCTTTTTACACCTCCAACAAGTTTCTGATCCCTGTAGAACCCTCAGGAATAATTGTTTAGGGGTTTTGTACCATTGGGTTAACACTTTGTAAGAGTGTTCTTGGACCCTGACACACCTCGAGAACCCATGAGAGTGTGAATACATGCGCATGATGTCTGTGTCAGAGAACACTCTATCAAGTTCCAATGCCCAGGATTGTATATATGGGGGAACCGTTTTGCCTCTTGGCGTCAACAAAGAGGTGTATAACTGTGAGATCAATTTCCTATGAAGGGTCTCCAGAAGCATTAATTTTTCAAACCATGTCCTTTCCCCATTACCACCTATTTTGCGTTCCAGTAAAAGCCCCGTGGAGTTCAATTCTAAGTTATCAAGGAAGCTAATGGATGTGAAGCATTGGTTAATATCCTCCTCTATCTTTTTAGAGAGCTTCCCCAGAAAGTTTTCCACTGCAAAGTTTTTACATTTATCCCAAACTGGAGCTACATCTATCACACCTGGTCTCACCGAAAATGGGATGAGATTAGCCGGCATGTTTAGAGAGGGGTATTTTAATAAATTATGTTCTAATGCAAGATTTCTCAGCACAGATGCAGTATCCTTAAGGAGAGGGTACTCATTTAGGGATGCCTTATTCAGGTTCCAAAGACCAGCTCTTTGCAGTTGCGTGAGTTGGGATAACTCCAGGTCATTGCCCAGTAACCTATATTTAGGTGTATGTAATTGCAACCATCGTTTAAGATGGATCGCTCTGTAGTATGATTGCGCATACGGTAACCCAAATCCCCTGTGTTCTTTCCTGTTAATTTATTATAAGCCAACCTGGGTTTCTTCCCGTACCAAAGGAAGGCAGTGAAGACCTTTCTAATTTGGGAAAAGAAGTGACCTGGCAGATAGATAGACAGCATTTGCATTATATACATGATTTTGGGCATAATGAAGGTTTTTAGGAGATATTTCCTACCCATCAACGAGACATATGGGATTTTAAGGGATTTCAGAAGTAACTGAATTTCTTTAATAAGGGATATGTAGTTAAGTTGGAACAATTTCCCTGATTGAGAAGGAATTTTGACTCCAAGGTAGGAGATGTGAGAATCCTGCCATTTAAATGGGGTGGACGTTTTTAAGAATATTTCATTTGAACGAGGTATCGAGACATTCATCACCTCGGTGTAGTTGACCTTAAAATTTGACATACGCCCGTACCGGTCAAAGAGGTCTAACAGATGCGGGAAAGCCTCGACAGGGTTGGTGACCATGACTAGGAGGTCATCAGCAAAGCTGCATTTTGGTATAAGGGACTATTTTCTTTAAGCCTAACACCGTGAATATCTGGGTGTTCTCTGATAGCTTGTAACAGAGTTTCCATTACGAGTACGCCTAGTGCAGTTTTTGATAGGGAAAGAAGCAGACAGTGTCCCATTAACCCGAATCCTGGGACTAGGCGCACTATAAAGAGACATTACAGCTCTTCGGAATTGTTCTGGGATACCGAATTTCTCCATCGTCTGACATAGGTAGGCCCAATTGAACCTGTCGAAGGCCTTCTCCGCATCAACCCGTAAGAGGACCAACGGGATGCCCTTCTTTTTAGCCATCTGAATTATCGTGATGAGTCAACAAGAATTATGGCAGCCCTCCCTCCCTGGAACAAATCCGGACTGTTCGGGGTTTATCAGCTTACTCAAAAGGCCCTTAAGGCGCATCGCAAGTAGCTTTGCCCATACTTTTTCATCGACGTTTAAGAGAGAAATAGGCCTATAACTGCTACATTGCTGGGGGTCCTTCCTCTCCTTGGGTAGGATGGTAACTATAGCCTCAAGGAACTGTCTAGGGAGGTGGGAACCCGACATAAGTGAGTGGAAAGTTGTGGCAGAAGGACATCTGAGAATTTTTTAAAATACCCCACCGGAAGGCCATCCGGTCCAGGGCTTTTTCCCATGGGCATGGAGGCTAATACTCGCGCTACTTCCTCCTCCGTGACAGGGGTTAAGAGAGAAGCCCCCTCAAGATCTGTCAAATTAGGTAGGCTCAGTTTGTTCAAAAAGCTTCTTATCTCAGCTGTTCCCACCGCCCCAGGAGATCCCTCGGAATCCTCTAGCCCATATAACTCCTGGTAAAATTGTTGAAATTCATGTGTGATATCCCCCATCTTGTAGACCAGTTCTCCTTTCTTTGTTTTGACATTAGCAATGAATGTGGAGCCCCTCCTCTGCTTAATCAACCTAGACATCAGGCTAGTGCCTTTGTCCCCATGTGAGTAGAAGCGGAACCTGGCGTACTGATATGCCTTGGCACTACAGACATTTAGGTGGTCCTTCAGCTCTCTCCTCAGCCTTCTCAAGTCCTCCAGAGCGCTTGTGAAGGGACTCTATTGCAGATATCTGGGTAACCAATGAATGAAGCATTTTTTGTCTATCTTTTTTAACCTTGCTACTGAGTGCAATAAATTCCCCCCTCATCACAGCTTTGTGGGATTCCCACACCAATGGTGTGGACATATCTGCGGTTTCATTTTCCTGGAAATACCATTGGAGTTTCTGCTGGGGAACTCTCACATACTCACTTTTATCCAATAAGGTTTCATTTAGTCTCCATTGCCATTGCTTAAGGGGCAGACTGGAGAAGTGTACTGAGGCAGAGGTGGGTGCATGATCAGAGATTGTAATGTTAGCCTGATCAAGTACAGTCAGGTCCATAAATATTGGGACCTCGACACAATTCTAATATTTTTGGCTCTATACAACACCACAATGGATTTGAAATGATAATGTTTTTGCTATCTCTCTGATGTTTTTTTTTTTTTTCCCGCCTAATAATGGCTTGCTTCACTGATAGTGACAGCTCTTTGATTCTCATCTTGAGAGTTGACAGCAACAGATTCCAAATGCAAATAGCACACTTAAAATGAACTCTGGACTTTTTATCTGCTCATTGTAATTGAGATAATGAGGGAATAACACACCTGGCCATGGAACAGCTGAGAAGCCATTTGTCCCATTACTTTTGGTCCCTTAACAAGTGGAAGGCACATATGCAAACTGTTGTAATTCCTACACCGTTCACCTGATTTGGATGTAAATACCCTCAAATTAAAGCTGACAGTCTGCAGTTAAAGCAAATCTTGTTTGTTTCATTTCAAATCCATTGTGGTGGTGTATAGAGCCAAAAATGTTAGAATTGTATCGAGGTCCCAATATTTATGGACCTGACTGTACATCTATATGGGATCCTGAAAGGAAAATGTAGTCTAACCTTCTATATGTGTTGTGGGGGGTAGAGAAGAACGTATAGTCACGATCTGATGGATGGAGCAATCTCCAAGTATCAACCAAGTTAGCCTCATAGAGACTCCTGTTTATTATACCCAGTGAGGCTTGGGATTGTGTGAAGGAACCCTCCGACGTGTCCAACAAAGGGGAAAGTGCCACATTCAAATCACCCCCAACAATTCGGATCCCCTCAGCAAAAGCATTGAGTTTTTTCAGTGTTCCCACAATCCAGTTCTTCTGATTTTGGTTGGGACCATATACAGTTGCAAGAAAAAGTATGTGAACCCTTTGGAATGATATGGATTTCTTCACCAATTGGTCATAAAATGTGATCTGATCTTCATCTAAATTACAACACCAGACAATCACAGTCTGCTTAAACTAATAACACACAAAGAATTAAATGTTACCATGTTTTTATTGAACACACCATGTAAACAGTCACAGTACAGGTGAAAAAAGTATGTGAACTCCTAGACTAATGACATCTCCAAGAGCTAATTGGAGTGAGGGTTCAGCCAACTGGAGTCCAATCAATGAGATGAGATTGGAGGTGTTGGTTACAGCTGCCATGCCCTATAAAAAACACACCAGTTCTGGGTTTGCTTTTCACAAGAAGCATTGCCTGATGTGAATGATGCCTCGCACAAAAGAGCTCTCAGAAGACCTAGGATTAAGAACTGTTGACTTGCATAAAGCTGGAAAGGGTTATAAAAGTATCTCCAAAAGCCTTGCTGTTCATCAGTCCACGGTAAGACAAATTGTCTATAAATGGAGAAAGTTCAGCACTGCTGCTACTCTCCCTAGGAGTGGCCGTCCTGTAAAGATGACTGCAAGAGCACAGCGCAGACTCCTCAATGAGGTGAAGAAGAATCCTAGAGTGTCAGCTAAAGACTTACAAAAGTCTCTGGCATATGCTAACATCCCTGTTAGCGAATCTACGATACGTAAAACACTAAACAAGAATGGATTTTTTGAGAGGATACCACAGATGAAGCCACTGCTGTAAAAAAAAAAACATTGCTGCACGTTTACAGTTTGCACAAGAGCACCTGGATGTTCCACAGCAGTACTGGCAAAATATTCTGTGGACAGATGAAACCAAAGTTGAGTTGTTTGGAAGAAACACACAACACTATGTGTGGAGAAAAAGAGGCACACCAACATCAAAACCTCATCCCAACTGTGAAGTATTGTGGTGGGGGCATCATGGTTTGGGGCTGCTTTGCTGCGTCAGGGCCTGGACGGATTGCTATCATCGAAGGAAAAATGAATTCTCAAGTTTATCAAGACATTTTGCAGGAGAACTTAAGGCCATCTGTCCACCAGCTGAAGCTCAACAGAAGATGGGTGTTGCAACAGGACAACGACCCAAAGCATAGAAGTAAATCAACAACAGAATGGCTTAAACAGAAGAAAATACGCCTTCTCGAGGGGCCCAGTCAGAGTCCTGACCTCAACCCGATTGAGATGCTGTGGCATGACCTCAAGAAAGCGATTCATACCAGACATCCCAAGAATACTGCTGAACTGAAACAGTTCTGTAAAGAGGAATGGTCAAGAATTACTCCTGTTTTGCACGTCTGATCTGCAACTACAAGAAATGTTTGGTTGAAATTATTGCTGCCAAAGGAGGTTCAACCAGTTATTAAATCCAAGGGTTCACATGCTTTTTACACCTGCACTGTGAATGTTTACATGGTGTGTTTAATAAAAACATGGTAACATTTAATTCTTCGTGTGTTATTAGTTTAAGCAGACTGTGATTGTCTATTTTTGTGACTTAGATGAAGATCAGATCACATTTTATGACCAATTTGTGCAGAAATCCATGTCATTCCAAAGGGTTCACATACTTTTTCTTGCAACTGTAAGCTTGCCTTAGTGACCAATTGGGTGTATCATGTTACACATGCATGATTTGCTTTTTCATTATGTGTGTCCCTTCTCTCTTCCCCTAGCTTCTGCTCTCTCTCTTGTCTCCTCCCCTCTTCTTCATTCTGGCTTCACCCCTCATCTCAGCTACTTGCTCCTGTTAGCTGCTCACAGTATGATTTTTTGACCTATCCATTTGTTCATCGGTGTATGATCTGCACAGTGTGGAATAAACTTCTTCACGATCTACAAGGTGTCGTTTGGATCGAGTCACTGTCAGCCAATTCACCTAAGATTATGGTTATCGCCATCTCAGCAGAACTGTAAGTTCAGAGATCACATTGTAATGCTTAGACTTGAGAGGCAGAACAGTCAAAAATCAGTGAAGGAATCTTACAAGATCTGCAAAATATCTTTCAAGGGATCCTTGCTAGCTATGCATGTAAAGTGAGATGTATATGGACACTGGAATATAGCAGAATATATGTACAAGCCTGTATACTCCAGCCAGCAAGTAAATCTCAACATAAGATTCATCAGTTTTCTGCACAGATTATTGAAGAAACTGTTAATGCAACTGTTATATAATCAGCTCCTAGACTGTCTGTATTGTCACATGTATTCTGCCTGCAAGTCAATCTAAGCTCTGTATGCAATCAAAACTAACTTTGCAGCAGCCATTGCTAAACTTCTCTCTGACTCCCCCTCCCACCCTCTCCCAGAACCAGAAGATTGATACATTTCTATGCAAACACATACCTTGTGATTTAACCCTCTGCCTGTCATCACAATGCACCAGCAAGTCAATGTACAATCTGAGGAACCTAATACACAGAAAGAACCTGAACTTCCAACAGCTCAGGAGTCAGATCCTCAAGGCCACATAAAACAAAAACGTTTAGTGAAGCCAACCTGGAAAGTCCAAGAGAACTATGAGGCTGACGAAGAACTGCTGCAGAACATCAGCCACTCATGGTCTAAAACTATTGAATGCATGTCAGCTCTGTCTCAACCAACTCATAAGGTATTGCACCTAGAGGGCGCTGTTAAGCAGTTGAATGCTGCCTATGAGAACTACCAAAAGACTGTCTGCTAAATATGATGATGTCTTAAAGCAGTACAACACAGAAAATTCCTTAAAAAAATTACAGGAATTGAATGAGCTCAATCTTCAAAGAGACGATCTAGTAATACAAACAAGGACAAAAATAGATGTAAAAATCGCACATCTCCATGAATCTAGATCCCATCTCTCCACAACTTCTAAGCGCTCCACACGATCTTCCAAATCCTTAAGATCAACATCTTCTACTCTCAGCCAACGACTCATCAAAGCCCAGGCTGATGCAGAAGCTTCTAAAATCCAGGCAGTTTTTGCCCAGAAGAAAGCGGAAATGGAAGCTGAGGCTGCACAGAAGAAAGCGGAAATGGAAGCTGAGGCTGCACAGAAGAAAGCGGAAATGGAAGCTGAGGCTGCACAGAAGAAAGCGGAAATGGAAGCTGAGGCTGCACAGAAGAAAGCTGAGGCTGCAAAGAAGAGAGCAGAAATAGAAGTCTTAGAAAAACAATGTGAGCATGCCAAAGAGATGGCAAGACTAAGAGTCTTAGAGCAGGCTGTAAGTGACAATGAAAGAAGTGTCAGTAGCCATCACTCTGTTATATCTTATGCATCGGTGTCATCACAGACCTCATCAAAACTCCATCACTCTGTCATAGCAGCCAAAGCACTCAACCAAGGTGTTGTCTCTACATCTATTACACCTTCTCAAGTGGCAGAAACGGGTACGAATAGAAATGACCTACCACACTATCGCACTAACCTGCCACCCTCTAACCAATCCACTATTATGTGGCTACAAACCAAAACACCTTTGGACCATACACCAGCTCCAGTGTTAAACGCCTCAGCACCACCTTATGTTCCCAAGTCACTCAACGTCAATGTACCAGCTACTGCAACTAACTTTGTTCCGCCGGCAATTGTATACCCAAAGTCTGAAAACACAGACATGTCGCAGTTTGCCAAGTACATCCTTCGCAGAGAACTCACTAGGACGGGCCTCACCATGTTTGATGACAAACCTGACAATTACCGAGGCTGGAAATTCACCTTTAAAGCAACAATCAGCGAATTAGATATCACTGTTACAGAAGAATTTGATCTACTCATCAGGTGGCTAGGTCCTCAGTCAGCTGAATGTATCAAGAGACTTTAAACCGTTTACATTTCCAATCCTGCTGCAGGTCTCGACGCTGCTTGGGACAGACTTGAACGTAGCTTTGGCAGCTCTGAGGCCATCGAAGATGCCTTACTCAAAAGGTTGCAAGGCTTCCCAAGGATTACAGCTAAAGACAATCTAAAGCTTCAAGAACTTAGTGATCTTCTACTAGAGCTTCAACTAGCTAAAGCTGACACCCACCTACCCGGTCTTAGTTACCTTGACACCCCTCGTGGCATCAACCCTATTGTCCTTAAGCTACCATATGGCATCCAAGAAAAATGGGTTAGTCAAGGGTCTACTTACAAGAAAAGGTATGGAGTAGCCTTTCCTCCCTTTTCCTACTTCTGTACCTTCATAAAGGAAATTGTGGACTCTAAGAATGACCCAAGTTTCTTCTACGGTGACTGTAACCCTCTTTGTCCATCTTCTCCAGGACCTGCAAACACATGCATAACGCACAGAGACCGCAGGGGTCCAGTGTCAGTGAAAAGGACTGATGTTCAACCTGCACCTGCTACGGTTCTTCCGAAGACTGGACAAAACAAGAAACTTGAGGATCCGAATCGCCAATGTCTCATACATAACAAGCCACACCCACTTAAGAAGTGCATCGGTTTCAGAAAGAAACCTCTACAGGAACGCAAGGAACTTTTAAAGGAATGTGGAGTTTGTTTCAGATGCTGTGCTTCCACAGAACACCTGGCAAAAGACTGTAAGGCCATCATTAAGTGCATAGAATGCGGTAGTGACAACCATGTTCAAGCCCTTCATCTGTACCAACACAGCACTTCTCCATCCACTGACATTCCCCCCAGGGCAAAGCTTGGCGGGGAGCACGCTGAACAAACAGCTACCTCCACCCCAGTGTTCTCAACGTGCACTGAAGTCTGTGGGGAAGGACTCTGTGGGAAATCCTGCGCTAAGATATGCTTGGTTCGCGTATATGCAAAGGACAAACCTGAAAGGGCCGTAAGACTGTATACCATTCTGGACGACCAGAGTAACCGATCTCTCGCAAGTACAAGGTTCTTTGATCTCTTAGGCATAAAAGCAGGTGCTCTACCTTATACCCTAGGTACTTGTGCAGGTATTACAGAAGTCTGGGGTAGAAGAGCCAGTGACCTTGTAGTTACTCCTCTCAACGGCAACTTGGAAATACCCTTGCCTACTATCATTGAATGTAATCAGATCCCAACTAACAAGGATGAGATCCCCACTCCTGAAGCTGCTTTGCACCATACTCACTTGAAAGACATAGCTGATCAAATACCAGCCTTTGATGAGAATGCTGATATCCTGTTGCTACTCGGGAGAGACATCCTAAGGGTGCACAAGGTGCGCCATCAAATCAACGGCCCACATGATGCAACTTACGCCCAGCGTCTGGATCTAGGCTGGGTCGTCATTGGCAACGTCTGTCGTAGCAACGCCAGGAAACCTCTCTCGGTTTCTTCCTTTAAAACTCATGTCCTGCCCAATGGACGCACTACTTGCTTTCCAAGACAACATCATTATAGTGTGAAAGAAAGACTGTGTGTCAAAGGTACGCCAGAGCGCATCATACTCGATGATAGGAAAGCATTTATCTTTCGGGATGACAACATTGGTAACACAGTGTTTGAAGTAACCACAAAAGACAATGAGTTAGCAGCCACAATGGAAGACAAGGAATTCTTGAGAACCATGAGTAAAGAGTTCTATCAAGATGATTCTAACAGCTGGGTGGCGCCGCTACCATTCCGCATTCCAAGGAAGAGAATTCCAAATAATAGACAACATGCAGAGTCACGGTTCATCTCTTTAGAGCGCAACCTGAACCGAAAATGAAGAAACATTTTGTCGACTTTATGCAGAAGGTGTTTGAGAGAGCTCATGCTGAACCTGCACCCGCTCTTATACAAGGAGAAGAATGCTGTTACCTACCGTGTTTTGATGTCCATCATCCTCGTAAGCCTGACCAGATTAGAGTGGTCTTTGACTCAAGCGCTCGACATAAAGGCGTTTCTCTCAATGACAATCTTCTCTCTGGACCCAATCTGAACAACAACCTCTTGGGAGTCCTACTCCACTTTAGACAAGAGCCAATTGCCATTATGGCCGACATTCAACAAATGTTTCATTGTTTAATCGTCCGTGAAGATAACAGAAACTTCCTCAGGTTCCGATGGTATCGCAATAATGATGTCAGCAACGAGGTCATAGACTATCGGATGAAAGTTCATGTGTTCGGCAATAGCCCTTCCCCAGCAGTTGCAATTTATGGACTGAGAAAAACTGCCCAAGAAGACGAACAGGAGTTCGGGACGGATGCACGTCAGTTTGTGGAAAGGAACTTCTACGTGGATGACGGTCTTAAGTCCCTACCTACGGAAGAAGAGGCCATTGACCTTCTCACCAGAACCCAGAACATGCTCGCCACTGCCAACCTCAGACTAACAAAATCATCTCCAACAGCAATAAGGTAATGGGAGCATTTCCTTCCGATGATCATGCTGTCAGTGCCAAGGAATTCCAACCAGAGTCTGACCTTTCCCTCACACAACGCAGCCTTGGATTGCTGTGGGATGTTAAGCAAGACACGTTCACATTTCAAACATCAGCTTGCGACAAGCCGTTCACAAAAAGAGGAGTACTGTCTGCAGTGAACAGTATCTACGACCCTTTGGGATTCATAGTACCCTTTACTATTCAGGGTAAGATATTACTCAGACAACTCACTACAGAGAACACTGACTGGATACCCCTTTACCCAAGGAGAAACAACAAAGGTGGGAATCCTGGAAGCAGTCCCTCCAGGCATTAGAACAGTTTAAGATACCACTCTCTTACACTCCTGCGTCCTTGAAGAATGCCACCAGACTAGAGATCCATGTCTTTTCTGATGCATCCATGGAAGCCATAGCTGCTGTAGCTTATCTCCGAGCTGTACACTCTAACGGTGGAATAGGAGTAGGATTCGTCATGGGCAAAACCAAGCTAACTCCAAAGCCTGCACATACCATCCCAAGGCTTGAACTCTGTGCAGCCATGTTAGCTGTTGAAATTGCTGAGCTTATAGAGCACGAAACAGACCTTCACATTGATTCCTTTGACTTTTACACAGATAGCAAAATCGTGCTAGGATACATACATAATCAAACAAGACAATTCCACGTGTATGTCAGCAATCGAGTGGAACGCATCAGGAAATTCTCCACGCCAGAGCAATGGCACTATGTACCCACCGACCTTAACCCTGCCGACTTAGGTAGTCGTGCAGTGCCTGCTGCTACATTTCTGGATATATCATGGATATCCCCACCAGTACTTTTGAATGAAGAATTCTTCTCAAGGCCTGTATAGTCTATCTTTGAACTTGTCCATCCGGACTCTGATAAGGAAATCAAGACCATTGCAGTTACACTTAACACCTCTGTGGAAGCAAAGGTAAAACTGAAATCTCGTCGATTTGAGCGGTTTTCTAAGTGGTCTTCGGCTGTACGAGCGACTGCACGTCTTATTCACATTGCTCATCACTTCACAAACAAGGATGACACAAATCAAGAGTGTCGTAAGTGGCACATTTGTAAAGAACTCCTCACAACAGGTTGATACAAAGGGAGGTAAGAAGGACTGGTGCTGTTGCTGCCTTCCCCTCTGAAGATGGACTCACGGAACTATCTACTTCCTACCGTTCCACACTTCAAGAGCTTTTCTACAAGTATTGTAGTAATGTTTTCTTGTTTATAACAAGGTTATTATTGTGATAAATGTTAGTAGAAATCATAGATTTCGACGGGGAGTATCATGTTACACATGCATGATTTGCTTTTTCATTATGTGTGTCCCTTCTCTCTTTCCCTAGCTTCTGCTCTCTCTCTTGTCTCCTCCCCTCTTCTTCATTCTGGCTTCACCCCTCATCTCAGCTACTTGCTCCTGTTAGCTGCTCACAGCATGATTTTTTTGCCCTATCCATTTGTTCATCGGTGTATGATCTGCACAGTTTGGAATAAACTTCTTCACAATCTACAAGGTGTCGTTTGGATCGAGTCACTGTCAGCCAATTCACCTAAGATTATGGTTATCGCCATCTCAGCAGAACTGTAAGTTCAGAGATCACATTGTAATGCTTAGACTGGAGAGGCAGAACAGTGTGCCTATTTTCTCTTTAACAAAGATGAAACGACCCTCGGGGTCTGTTTGAGTATATACTGTAGGTGTGTGAACGGGACTTGTTCGCCTATTGCAATTCCCACACCTCTGGATGCTTTAACGTATGCACTATTATACCAATATTTAAAATACCCCCTGGGTAGATAGGGGACACAACCATCTTTAAAATTTGTTTCTTGAAAGAAGCATATGTCCGCATGATATTTTTTCATAAGGCGAATTATTTGTGACCTTTTTTGAGGGGTATTCAGGCCCCTGACATTAAATGAGACATATTTAATTTGAGCCATCTTCATGTGTGTAACTCAAACGGAAAGAGCTAGTGTTGGGTGAGCAGCCTAAGGTAATTTGAGCAGGCATGGGGGGGGGGGGGAAATATTGTGGATAAAACAAATGTACAAACATTTGATCTCTAAGGTAAACTTCAGCATTGAAGAAATAAGAGTGTATACAGAAAGGAACCATAGAGACTTTATAAGGGTGCGGCATAACCAGGGTAATGCACCCGTTTCCCTGGTATAACCTGGGGGTAGGAAAAATATACTAACAGTAACCAACATGATCTGACGTCCCTGCAAACAGCTAAAATGTAATAAGAATATGCCTAACCTAGCTTGCAGAATTTAGCAACTCTAGCTCTCTGGTCAGTACAGACTAACAGATCCACTTATAGTGGGGCTTAGGCAATCTAAGTGCAATGCTAGTGCAATAGCCAAAACAAGAGTCAACATGACTACGTTATCTTGAGAGCATAACAGAGGAACACAGGTGGGAGTCCAAAGAGGTTGATCCCATACAGTCTCCTGACAGTGGATTAAGCATGGTTTAAAAGAGTACCTATAAATCAGGTGATCTGAGGTCTTCAGTGGAATTTCTTCTTTGGCTGCACTTTATTCCATCTGCCTGCATCAGGAAGGGACGGGAGCGGCGCGCCGAGAGCTTCCGCCGGGAACCATGAGGGAACATCCAGAGGAGGTGAGCCTAAGAGATTCCAGGCAGCTGGTAGGTCACCTGGTACACGGACTGTGCATCTCTTACCTCCTATTGAGAAGGTTAACCCGAAGGGGAACAGCTATTTAAAGGGAACCCGTTGGGATTTAACCCCTTAGGGACAGGGCTCATTTTCACCTTAGGGTCCATTCACACGTCCGCATCCGTTCCGCAATTTTGCGGAACAAGTGCGGACCCATTCATTTTCTATGGGGACGGAATGGATGCGGACAGCTCACAATGTGCTGTCCGCATCCGCATTTGCGGAGCGCGGCCCCGATCCGATCTTGCGGACAAGAATAGATATTTCTACAGGGGTGCCGGCGGGTGTGTTGCGGATCCGCAATTTGCGGGTACGCAACACACCACGGACGTGTGAATGGAGACTTAATGACCAGGCCATTTTTTGCAAATCTGACCAGTGTCAACTTATGTGGTGATAACTTTAAAACGCTTTGACTTATCCAGGCCATTCTGAGATAGTTTTTTCGTCACATATTGTACTTCATGACACTGGTAAAATGGAGTAAAAAAATTAATAATTTTTATTTATAAAAAAATACCAAATTTACCAAAAATTTAGAAAAATTTGGAAATTTTTAAGTTTCAATTTCTCTACTTCTATAATACATAGTATTACCTCCAAAAATAGTTATTACTTTACATTCCCCATATGTCTACTTCATGTATGTATCATTTTGGGAATGTTACAAGGCTTAGAAGTTTAGAAGCAAATCTTGAAATTTTCAAAAACCCACTTTTTAAGGACCAGTTCAGGTCTGAAGTCACTTTGTGAGGCTTACATAATAGAAACCACCCAAAAATTGCCCCATTCTAGAAACTACACCCCTCAAGGTATTCAAAACTGATTTTACAAACTTTGTTAACCCTTTAGGTGTTCCACAAGAATTAATGGAATATAGAAAGACAATTTCAAAATTTTACTTTTTTTGGCAGATTTTCCATTTTAATATTTTTTTTCCAGTTTCAAAGCAAGGGTTAACAGCCAAAAAAACCTCAATATTTATGGCCCTGATTTAGTAGTTTATAGAAACACCCCATATGTGGTCATAAACTGCTGTACGGGCACACGGCAGGGCGCAGAAGGAAAGGAATGCCATACGGTTTTTGGAGGCAGATTTCGCTGGACTGTTTTTTTTTTACACCATGTGCCATTTGAAGCCCCCCTGATGCACCCCTAGAGTAGAAACTCCAAAAAAGTGACCCCATTTTAGAAACTAAACCCCTCAAGGTATTCAAAACTGATTTCACAAACTTTGTTAACCCTTTAGATGTTCCACAAGAATTAATAGAATATAGAGAGACAATTTCAAAATTTCACTTTTTTGGCAGAATTTCAATTTTAATATTTTTTTTCCAGTTACAAAGCAAGGGTTAACAGCCAAACAAAACTCAATATTTATGGCCCTGATTCTGTAGTTTACAGAAACACCCCATACGTGGTCGTAAACTGCCGTACGGGCACACGGCAGGGCGCAGAAGGAAAGGAATGCCATACAGTTTTTGGAATTTACGTATAAGAGCAAGTTGTTAACTGTATAAACAGAAAAACAGAGCGCACCATAGGGTAAAAACGTTTGGGAATTTGGAGCAAACTCCAATTTTGGAGGCTCACCTTATAGGGTTGTGCAAATGTAGGCACAACGCTATTGAAGATGTGTCGGAGATATATTCAGAGGATTAGTAGAAAGTAGAAAGAGAGGAGCATCCCTCGGCGCAAGGAACCAACCAGATGCGGATGATGAATCTTCAGATATATTGGTTGCAATAAATATATCTGAAGATTCATCATCCGCATCTGGTTGGTTCCTTGCGCCGAGGGATTCTCCTCTTTCTACTTCATACAGTTTTTGGAAGGCAGATTTTGCTGTACTGGTTTTTGACACCATGTCCCATTTGAAGCCCCCCTAATGCACCCCTAGAGTAGAAACTCCAAAAAAGTGACCCCATTTTAGAAACTACGGGATAGGGTGCTAGTTTTGTTGGTACTAGTTTAGGGTACATATGAATTTTGGTTGCTCTATATTACACTTTTTGTGAGGCAAGGTAACAAGAAATAGCTGTTTTGGCACTGTTTTTATTTTTTGTTATGTACAACATTCATCTGACAGGTTAGATCATGTGGTATTTTTATAGAGCAGGTTGTCACAGACGCGTCGATACCTAATATGTATACAATATTTTTTATTTATGTAAGTTTTACACAATGATTTCATTTTTGAAACAAAAAAAATCATGTTTTAGTGTTTCCATAGTCTGAGAGCCATAGTTTTTTAAGTTTTTGGGCGATTATCTTGGGTATCGGTATGATTTTTGCCGGATGAGATGACGGTTTGATTGGCACTATTTTGGGGTGCGTATGACTTTTTGATCGCTTGCTATTACACTTTTTGTGATGTAAGGTGACAAAAAATGGCTTTTTTTTACAGTTTATTATATTTTTTTACGGTATTCACCTGAGGGGTTAGGTTATGTGATATTTTTATAGAGCAGGTTATTACGGATGCGGGGATACCAAATTTGTATATATTTTTTATTTATGTAAGTTTTACACAATAACAGCTTTTTTAAAACCAAAAAAATTATGTTTTAGTGTTTCCATATTCTGAGCTATAGTTTTTTTAGTTTTTGGACGATTGTCTTAGGTAGGGGCTAATTTTTTGCTGGATGAGGTGACGGTTAGATTGGTAACGTTTTGGTGGGCATACGCCGTTTTTGATCGCTTACTGTTGTACTTTTTGTGATGTAAGGTGACCAAAAAATTGTTTATTTAGCACAGTTTTTATTTTTTATAGTGTTCATCTGAGGGGTTAGGTCATGTGATATGTTTATAGAGCCGGTCGATACGGACGCGGTGATACCTAATATGTCTACTTTTTTTTACCCCCTATTTATTACCTTTTTTTTTTTTACTTTATTTGGGGGAAATGCCGTTTTTTTTTTTTTTACTTGAAGCTTAATTTTTGGGGGAAAACTTTTTTTTTTAAATTTTTTTTTTTAAAACTTTAATTTTTGTCCTACTTTGGGACTTCAACTTTTGGGGTCTGATCCCCTTTACAATGCATTCCAATACTTCTGTATGGGAATGCATTGGCTGTATGAGTAATACAGTGTGTATTACTCATACAGCTTCCGGCCTGTGAGATCCAGGGGGCTGGATCTCACAGGCTCGTCAGCGGAAGGCAGCGCCGGTGCCTAAGGACGGCATCTCGCTGCCTTCCATGCCATCGGGTCCCCCCTACATCTGCACCGGGACCCCCACGTGCATTGACCCGAGGTGCCTGCTTGTTCCGATCACCGCCCGCCGCGCGGCGGTGATCGGAACTACATAGGACGGACAGGTACACCCTGTGTCCTTAAGTACCAGGACATCAGTGCATAACTATACGCCCTATGTCCCAAACAGGTTAAGAAGATCTGTGAGTGGGCGCATAAATCGCCTCTTGTTTAACCACCTCAGCTCCCCTAGCTTAACCACCTCAGCCCCCAGAGCTTAAACACCCTTAAAGACCAGGCCACTTTTTACACTTCTGACCTACCCTACTTTCACCGTTTATTGCTCGGTCATGCAACTTACCACCCAAATGAATTTTACCTCCTTTTCTTCTCACTACTAGAGCTTTCATTTGGTGGTATTTCATTGCTGCTGACATTTTTACTTTTTTTGTTATTAATCGAAATTTAAAGATTTTTTTCACTTTCAGTTGTAAAATTTTGCAAAAAAAACGACATCCATATATACATTTTGCTCTAAATTTATTGTTCTACATGTCTTTGATAAAAAAAAAATGTTTGGGTAAAAAAAAAATGGTTTGGGTAAAAGTTATAGCGTTTACAAACTATGGTACAAAAATGTGAATTTCCGCTTTTTAAAGCAGCTCTGACTTTCTGAGCACCTGTCATGTTTCCTGAGGTTCTACAATGCCCAGACAGTACAAACACCCCACAAATGACCCCATTTCAGAAAGTAGACACCCTAAGGTATTCGCTGATGGGCATAGTGAGTTCATAGAACTTTTTATTTTTTGTCACAAGTTAGCGGAAAATGATGATTTTTTTTTATTTATTTTTTTCTTACAAAGTCTCATATTCCACTAACTTGTGACAAAAAATAAAAACTTCCATGAACTCACTATGCCCATCACGAAATACCTTGGGGTGTCTTCTTTTAAAAATGGGGTCACTTGTGGGGTAGTTATACTGCCCTGGCATTTTAGGGGCCCAAATGCGTGCGAAGTAGCTTGAAATCAAAATCTGTAAAAAATGGCCGGTGAAATCCGAAAGGTGCTCTTTGGAATGTGGGCCCTTTTGCCCATCTAGGCTGCAAAAAAGTGTCACACATCTGGTATTGCCGTACTCAGGAGAAGTTGGGCAATGTGTTTTGGGGTGTCATTTTACATATACCCATGCTGGGTGAGAGAAATATATTGGCAAAAGACAACTTTTCCCATTTTTTTTATACAAAGTTGGCATTTGATCAAGATATTTATCTCACCCAGCATGGGTATATACGCGTCCTCTCGCGAGACACGAGATTTCCTGTGAACGCGCGCACACAGGCGCGCGCTTTCACAGGATCGGAAGGTAAGCGAGTGGACCTCCAGCCTGCCAGCGGCGATCGTTCGCTGGCAGGCTGGAGATGCGATTTTTTTAACCCCTAACAGGTATATTAGACGCTGTTTTGATAACAGCGTCTAATATACCTGCTACCTGGTCCTCTGGTGGTCCCTTTTGTTTGGATCGACCACCAGAGGACACAGGCAGCTCAGTAATAAGCAGCACCAAACACCACTACACTACACGCCCCCCTGTCACTTATTAACCTCTGATCACCCCATATAGACTCCCTGATCACCCCCTTGTAAGGCTCCATTCAGACGTCCGTATGTTTTTTACGGATCCACTGATACATGGATCGGATCCGCAAAACACATACGGACGTCTGAATGGAGCCTTACAGGGGGGTGATCAATGACGGGGGTGATCACCCCATATAGACTCCCTGATTACCCCCCTGTCATTGATCACCCCCTTGTCATTGATCACCCCCCTGTAAGGCTCCATTCAGACGTACGTATGTTTTTTACGGATACATGGATCGGATCCGCAAAACACATACAGACGTCTGACTAGAGCCTTACAGGGGGGTGATCACCCCATATAGACTCCCTGATCACCCCCCTGTCATTGATCACCCCCCTGTCATTGATCATCCCCCTGTAAGGCTCCAATCAGACGTCCGTATGTTTTTTACGGATCCACGGATACATGGATCGGATCCGCAAAACACGTACGGACATCTGAATGGAGCCTTACAGGGGGGTGATCTATGACAGGGGGGTGATCACCCCATATAGACTCCCTGATCACCCCCCTGTCATTGATCACCCCCCTGTAAGGCTCCATTCAGACGTCCGTATGTTTTTTACGGATCCACGGATACATGGATCGGATCCGCAAAACACGTATGGACATCTGAATGGAGCCTTACAGGGGGGTGATCAATGACAGGGAGGTGATCACCCCATATAGACTCCCTGATCACCCCCCTGTCATTGATCACCCCCTGTAAGGCTCCATTCAGACATTTTTTTGGGCCAAGTTAGCGGAAATTATTATTATTTTTTTTTTTCTTACAAAGTCTCATATTCCACTAACTCGTGTCAAAAAATAAAATCTCACATGAACTCACCATACCCCTCACGGAATCCAAATGCGTAAAATTTTTTAGACATTTATATTCCAGACTTCTTCTCACGCTTTAGGGCCCCTAAAATACCAGGGCAGTATAAATACCCCACATGTGACCCCATTTCGGAAAGTAGACACCCCAAGGTATTTGCTGAGGGGCATATTGAGTCCATGAAAGATTGAAATTTTTGTCCCAAGTTAGCGGAAAGGGAGACTTTGTGAGAAAAAACTAAAAGAAAATCAATTTCCGCTAACTTGTGGCAAATAAAATAATTTCTATGAACTCGCCATGCCCCTCATTGAATACCTTGGGGTGTCTTCTTTCCAAAATGGGGTCACATGTGGGGTATTTATACTGCCCTGGCATTTTAGGGGCCCTAAAGCGTGAGAAGAAGTCTGGGATCCAAATGTCTAAAAATGCCCTCCTAAAAGGAATGTGGGCCCCTTTGCGCATCTAGGCTGCAAAAAAGTGTCACACATCTGGTATCGCCGTACTCAGGAGAAGTTGTGGAATGTGTTTTGGGGTGTCATTTTACATATACCCATGCTGGGTGACAAAAAATCAAAACTTCCATGAACTCACTATGCCCATCACGAAATACCTTGGGGTGTCTTCTTTCCAAAATGGGGTCACTTGTGGGGTAGTTATACTGCCCTGGCATTCTAGGGGCCCTAATGTGTGGTAAGTAGTTTGAAATCAAAATGTGTAAAAAATGACCTGTGAAATCCTAAAGGTGCTCTTTGGAATGTGGGCCCCTTTGCCCACCTAGTCTGCAAAAAAGTGTCACACATGTGGTATTGCCGTACTCAGGAGAAGTTGGGCAATGTGTTTTGGGGTGTCATTTTACATATACCCATGCTGGGTGAGAAAAATATCTCGGCAAAAGACAACTTTTCCTATTTTTTTATACAAAGTTGGCATTTGACCGAGATATTTCTCTCACCCAGCATGGGTATATGTAAAATGACACCCCAAAACACATTCCACAACTTCTCCTGAGTACGGCGATACCAGATGTGTGACACTTTTTTGCAGCCTAGATGCGCAAAGGGGCCCACATTCCTTTTAGGAGGGCATTTTTAGACATTTGGATCCCAGACTTCTTCTCACGCTTTAGGGCCCCTAAAATGCCAGGGCAGTATAAATACCCCACATGTGACCCCATTTTGGAAAGAAGACACCCCAAGGTATTCAATGAGGGGCATGGCGAGTTCATAGAAATTATTTTATTTGCCACAAGTTAGCGGAAATTGATTTTCTTTTAGTTTTTTCTCACAAAGTCTCCCTTTCCGCTAACTTGGGACAAAAATTTCAATCTTTCATGGACTCAATATGCCCCTCAGCGAATACCTTGGGGTGTCTACTTTCCGAAATGGGGTCACATGTGGGGTATTTATACTGCCCTGGTATTTTAGGGGCCCTAAAGCGTGAGAAGAAGTCTGGAATATAAATGTCTAAAAAATTTTACGCATTTGGATTCCGTGAGGGGTATGGTGAGTTCATGTGAGATTTTATTTTTTGACACGAGTTAGTGGAATATGAGACTTTGTAAGAAAAAAAAAAAATAATAATAATTTCCGCTAACTTGGCCCAAAAAAATGTCTGAATGGAGCCTTAGGGGGGTGATCAGGGAGTCTATATGGGGTGATCACCTCCCTGTCATTGATCACCCCCCTGTAAGGCTCCATTCAGATGTCCATACGTGTTTTGCGGATCCGATCCATGTATCCGTGGATCCGTAAAAAACATACGGACGTCTGAATGGAGCCTTACAGGGGGGTGATCAATGACAGGGGGGTGATCAGGGAGTCTATATGGGGTGATCACCCCCCTGTCATAGATCACCCCCCTGTAAGGCTCCATTCAGATGTCCGTACGTGTTTTGCGGATCCGATCCATGTATCCGTGGATCCGTAAAAAACATACGGACGTCTGATTGGAGCCTTACAGGGGGGTGATCAATGACAGGGGGGTGATCAATGACAGGGGGTGATCAATGACAGGGGGGTAATCAGGGAGTCTATATGGGGTGATCACCCCCGTCATTGATCACCCCCCTGTAAGGCTCCATTCAGACGTCCGTATTTTTTTTGCGGATCCGATCCATGTATCAGTGGATCCGTAAAAAACATACGGACGTCTGAATGGAGCCTTACAAGGGGGTGATCAATGACAGGGGGGTGATCAGGGAGTCTATATGGGGTGATCAGAGGTTAATAAGTGACAGGGGGGCGTGTAGTGTAGTGGTGTTTGGTGCTGCTTATTACTGAGCTGCCTGTGTCCTCTGGTGGTCGATCCAAACAAAAGGGACCACCAGAGGACCAGGTAGCAGGTATATTAGACGCTGTTATCAAAACAGCGTCTAATATACCTGTTAGGGGTTAAAAAAATCGCATCTCCAGCCTGCCAGCGAACGATCGCCGCTGGCAGGCTGGAGATCCACTCGCTTACCTTCCGATCCTGTGAAAGCGCGCGCCTGTGTGCGCGCGTTCACAGGAAATCTCGTGTCTCGCGAGAGGACGCGTATATGCGTCCAGGAGGAATGAATCGACCGCCTCCAGGACGCGTCGCTGCGTTCGGCGGTCCGAGGCGGTTAATGTAGACGGCCCCAGGTCCTGAAATACAGTCCTGATCAAAAGTTTAAGACCACTTGAAAGACGGCAAAAAATCATATTTTACATTGTTGGATCTTAACAAGGTTCCAAGTAGAGCTTCAACATGCAACAAGAAGAAATGAAAGTGAGACAAAACATTTTTTGAGCATTCAATTAATTGAAAATAACGATTAAACTGAAACAGGCTGTTTTTCAGCTGATCCAAATTTTAGGACCACATGCCTTTAAAAGGCCAAATCTGTGCAAAGATGTGGATTCATTGTCATTTTCTGTCAGGTAGTCACACGTTGTGATGGCTAAGGCAAAAAAACTCTCCCTTTTTGAACATGGTCGGGTTGTTGAACTGCATAAGCAGGGTCTCTCACAGCACGCCATCGCTGCTGAGGTGGGACGCAGTAAGACAGTTATTTGGAATTTCTTAAATGATCCTGAGGGTTATGGAACAAAAAAGTCAAGTGGAAGACCCAATAAAATTTCATCAGCACTGAGCAGGAGGATCCAATTGGCTGTCCGTCAAGACACTGGACAATCCTCGACCCAAATTAAGGCCCTTACTGGTGCTGACTGCTGCCCCATAACCATGAGACGGCATCTGAGACTGAAGGGCTTCAAAAACAAAAAACGTCTTCAAAGACCTCGTCTCCTTGAACGCCACAGAACTAATGGTCTGGGTGCTTTTTCCTTCAGTGGAACAATGGAGCTTCAGGAAGTGCAGGGGCGTCAAACGGCCGCTGGCTATGTCCAGATGTTGCAGAGAGCATTCCTCATGACTGAGGGCCCTCGTCTGTGTGGTAACGACTGGGTTTTTCAACAGGACAACGCTACAGTACACAATGCCCGCAGGACAAGTGACTTCTTCCAGGAGAATAACATCACTCTTTTGGCCCATCCTGCGTGTTCCCCTGATCTAAATCCAATTGAGAACCTTTTGGGGATGGATGGCAAGGGAAGTTTACAAAAATGGACAACAGTTCCAGACAGTAGATGGCCTTCGTGCGGCCGTCTTCACCACTTGGAGAAATGTTCCCACTCACCTCATGGAAACGCTTGCATCAAGCATGACGAAACAAATTTTGCAAGTGATAAACAATAACGGCGGAGCTACTGATTACTGAGTTCATGTTTGGAAGTTGGATTTCTGTTTTGGGGGGCGTTTAGTTTTTTTTGGAGGTGTGGTCCTAAACTTTTGATCAGCTGAAAAGCAGCCTGTTTCAGTTTATTCGTTATTTTCATTAAATTGAATGCAAAAATTTTTTTTGTCTCACTCCCATTTCTTCTTGTTGCATGTTGAAGCTCTACTTGGAACCTTGTTAAGATCCAACAATGTAAAATATGATTTTTTGCCATTTTTCAAGTGGTCTTAAACTTTTGATCAGGACTGTAGCAGGACCTTGGATCCTTCCAAAGTCACATCTTTCTTCTCTCTAGCTGATTTAAGTAGCGCTGCTGTGTCTGTGTACTTCAGGAGACCACATACAACGTCTCACGGCTGCTCTCCCTCCTTTGGCTTGGGTCTAAGGGACCTGTGAATGCGTTCAATGACAATCTCTGCAGCCCTCTCAGCTCCCAGTACATCTGTAAATATGACATCGGCCGTACAAAGTAACTCTGCATGCAGGACGCTCTCAGGGACACCTTGCAGCCTGATGTTTTTGCGCCTGCTCCGGTTTTCTTGGTCCTTAATGAGGGCATAAGCGGTGTTAAGTGAATCCATGTGTGCCGCGCTGTTATCCAGGACTCGACAGTAGGTAAGTATGGCTGCTTGATTACATTTAAGGGATTCCACTTGGTGCCCGATGTGTTTTACATCGCTTTTAATCTCGGCCAGGTCTTGAATTAGCGGAGCAAGAGCCACAGACAAGGCATGTTGTATAAATTCCATGGTGATGTTAGCTGGGCCGACGGTATGTTCGCCAGAAACCTCATCCGAAGCTTCTCCACTCTCTCCATCAGCTCCAGTGGGCCAGTCCTCGTGGCCTCCGGGCGCCATCTTGTCTGAAGTTGCAGCATATGATACAGCCTTCTTGTGGAGAAATTTTTCCATTTCGGACGAGCCTCTGTCTGTCTTATTCTGGTCGGCTTTGTACTGGGACCTATCCTTGACAATTTTGACCATTGTTTGGTTGGCTGAGCCACAAGATAGACAAGTTTGCAGGGCTGTTAGTGGAGGAGCTCACTCACACTCGTCCGTCTTGGTGAGCAGCCAGGCTCCGCCCCAATATATAAATATTATTTTATATATAAATATTAATATAGATTTACTCATTTCCCTAGTTCTGTTCTGGCCCCTTTGTTGACAAGAAGTTGCAGAGCTGTGGGGACATGTAACAACAACCTCTGAGGTTTTCATCATGAATATTTGTGGGTGTCGAAAAAAAACACCTTTCCCCTCCCCCTGCTCTGCAAAAGGAGTGAATGAAATTACTGCCCTGACTGCTGAGATACTCATGTTGTATGTGTGGTACTAAAAGTCCAGCTGTACAGTACAATGACATTGCTGATACACACAGGAACCTCCCCCTACCTGTTCTCATGCAATGCTTTGCAGACAGCAGAACAGTACAGAGGAGAGAACTTCTCCAGTCTTTTTCAGCTCTGTGTTTGCAGGGCGAGGAGGGAGGGAAGATCCTGTGCACAGCGTTTATCTCTTCAGTGCCTGAATAACAGGAAACCCTGCAGCTGCTCAGCACCTGAGGCAGAGCCTCCAGCCCTGAGTCTGTACTGCTGATGGTAGAAGGGGTTAAACCATCCTGAAGAATCCAGTGGGAGGGGAGACACAGGGAAGACAGGTCAGCCACCAGATTGTGCAGGGGCAGGGCTTATCTCTACAACCAGTACAGCCTTCACAGTGACGTTCAGTGCACACAGGCAGTCCTGCTCCTCAGGCTTGTTCATAGAATGTCAGAGCAGGGAAAGAAGCTGACATCACAGGTCATATGACACTCAGCTAACTAGGAGAACAGGGCCACTGTTGATGAAGGAAGTAATTTGAAAACCTCTTAGATTTGCTTAGTTAGAAACATACAAAGACCAAAAAAAATTACTTGGACAACCCCTTTAAGAGACAATGATGACCACTGTAAGATCTCACCCCTCCCAATAACATCAGAAAAGAGCTCAGTTCATAAAGCTCTTATTTTGGAATAATGGTTATTCCATAGTGGTGTAAAGTCAAATAATGAATTAATGTTCTTAACTGTTTCACCCCAGTTTTTTTTTTTTTTTTTCCATTTTCATTTTTCACTTCCTGCTATTGCGGGGCCAAAACTTTTTTATTTTTCTGATCACTTAGCCACATGAGAGCTTGTGTTTTTGCAGGACAAGTTGTCCTGTCTAATGGCACCATTTAAAGTGCCGTTTCATTTTTTTTATACCCTAATGGTATAGTACACCCTGCTGTATAAATGCTTTTGTGCTTTAAAATGTAATCATTTTCAGTTTTACCTGATAACTCCCAGAAATGTGTGCTACTTTCCTATTCTGAAGCCTCTTCTCACAGCGTTGTCATGTGCAGACGTTTAGATGCTGCTTTCTCCTGAATGGTAGCAGCTAGAAACATGCAACTGGTCTTGTTTGAAAGCTTTAAAACAAGACCAGAATGACAACTAAAGTCCAAGCAACATAGGAGAAATCACTGTTAGAAATCGAGTTGGGAATAATCACGGGTAAAACCTGCTTTTACTTTCAGCTGCATTCACAGCATACTGATTTCTATCAGTGATATCTTCCCCTGAACTGAACAGATTGCTGTCATTCTGGTATTGTCTGAGAGCTTGGAATGTCAGCTTTCACACAATTTGGTACTATATCTCTAGCTGGTGTCAAACCAGAGATATGAGCAGATAAAGCAGCCCCCCCCCCCCCCCCCTCCCTGTCAGTGTGGAGGAGAATGAGGGAGCAGCTGCACAGCTGACAGGAGGAGAGAAAAATAAATAAGAATAATATATAGAAATGTGCTTACTGATTTCATGTAATGAAGAGCTTGTCTGTCTCTGGTTAGCTGTATGTGAGAGGATACACACTGCTCTGGGGTAGTGGGGGAGGTTATTTGCATTCTGATTGGTCTTGTCTGTCTCTGGTTAGCTGTATGTGAGAGGATACACACTGCTCTGGGGTAGTGGGGGAGGTTATCTGCATTCTGATTGGTCTTGTCTGTCTCTGGTTAGCTTTAGCTGTATGTGAGAGGATGCACACTGCTCTGGGGTAGTGGGGGAGGTTATCTGCATTTTTTTTTTTATTATAAACTTTCTTTATTTTTCCATATAATACAAGTACAGTGGGGGTGCATGACATAAATATCACATTTAGTATTAATACATTCAATCACTTCATATAATTATGGTAGAGACAGATATATCCACATCAAAAGAATCGTCAGTGTTCCCACCCCCTGTTCCTATTACCAATAAAAAAGAAGGGGTATTATTTTTCTCCCTACCCAACCCGAAAACCTTCCATCTTCCCTTTCTTGTCGTCTTGCCGCCTCTGAAGCCCAGCGGGAATGACAGTGGTCCCATCGAGCGTGCAGCTTCATCGAACACCCGAGTAGAATAAATACATCACTTAAGAGGAGGGGACCCGGCCGACCCCAACACGCAAGCTATGACCATTTTGCCCATGACCTTTCCCATTGTGCCGACTGTTTTTTCGATATGCATGCGATTTTTTCATATTGCTTCACCTTATCCATCAGTTTTTTCCATTTTGCAAGAGAGGGGGGATCAGCAGATCCACACTTTCTTGCAATTATTACTCTAGCTAATAACATGCTCTTCAGCCAAGCTATAAGGTCCTGCCTATTAGCGTTATCAGGTCCCAATGTTCCCAGAATAGCGAGCTCTACTCCCATTTCCAGACCATTGCCCAGTTTGTTAACCAGCAATTTGTATATTTCTGCCCAATATTGCTGGATTTTTGGACAGCTCCAAATCATATGGAAAAAATCTATCTGTTGTGGGATAAGGTATAATCGGTGTACTATTTTAAATTGTATAAGTCTAAAATTAGCAGAAGTGATAACCCAATTTATATTTTTATATACCCTTACCCATTGAATGTTAGTCTCCTCCAATCTCCCGTTCCCACTTCTTTTCACTTTTAAATTGTGTCATGTTAGCTAATCCATCTTTAATTTGCTTATAAATCTGTGATATAGAAGTTTTTAAATCTTTCTGATAAAAGCAGAAATCTGTGAAACTATTATCTCAGGGGTGTGGAATTGCTATCGCCCGACGCCCAGGACATGCAGTTCCGGGCGCCGGGCAAGTAGTTTGAACAGTTGTTTAGCCCTGTGCGGGCAAGTAGCAGGGACATGTCGGTTGGGCAGTAATAGGAGCGGTCATATGCTAGCCGCGAGCTGACCGCTCCTACATCTATGTCAGCCTGCCCCTGCATCGTGCATATGAGTACCATACATATCACTTCCTGCAGGCGGCCCCCGCTCCTCCCGGCTCCTGTATCGAAGTCTCCGCCCACCTGCCAGCACAGGAGCGCACAGTAAGTCATCACACCGTCTCCAGAGACTGAGTAATTGCAGGCCAAGATGAAAGAAGAGGAGTGAGAGACCCCACGGCCCCCTGCAGATGAGCGTTCCTCCCGGAGCCTGTCCACATCGCAGCTCCCGGCCTGACCTGCAAGCGCTGACTGGGGTCACATAGCATTATACTGATTTATGATGCTATGTAACCCTTACAGTTCTGGAATGTGTTGGATAACACTGACAGCATTATGTCAGTGTTATCCAATACATTTCAGAACTGTAAGGGTTACATAGCATCATAAATCAGTATAATGCTATGTGACCCCAGTCAGCGCTTGCAGGTCAGGCCGGGAGCTGCGATGTGGACAGGCTCCGGGAGGAACGCTCATCTGCAGGGGTGTCAGAAATAAAGGTTGTGCTGTCTGTCTTCTGAGGCTCTGGCCCTGCCTGCAATCTGCACTGCACGTGGCACTTGATAAACTATAATGTCTCCCTGTTGCCCTCATACAGTATAACGTCTCCTTGTGGCCCCCATACAGTATAACGTCTCCCTCTTGCCCCCATACAGTATAACGTCACCTTGGGGCTGCCCACATACAGTATAACGTCTCCTTGTGCCCCCATACAGTATAACGTCACCTTGGGGCTGCCCTAGTGCCCCATACAGTATAACGTCATCAAGCGGCTGCCCCCGCACAGTATAACGTCACCCTGTGGCCCCTGCCCCACACAGCATAACGTCTCCTTGTGGCCCCCGCCCCATACAGCATGACATCTCCTTGTGGCCCTGCCCCCATACAGCATAACGTCTCCTTGTGGCCCCCGCCCCCATACAGCATAACGTCTCCTTGTGGTCCTGCCCCCATACAGCATAACGTCTCCTTGTGGCCCCCGCCCCATACAGCATAATGTCTCCTTGTGGCCCCCGCCCCATACAGCATAACATCTCCTTGTGGCCCCCGCCCCATACAGTATAACATCGCCTTGTGGCCCCCGCCCCTTACAGTATAACATCGCCTTGTGGCCCCCGCCCCATATAGTATAACATCGCCTTGTGGCCCCCGCCCCATACAGTATAACGTTAGTATAAGTTCAGGACAAGTAGATGGTCATGAGGGACAAGTAGATTGAGCCCCCACTTTAGTCCTTCGACAAGTAGTTTTATTTTAAATATTTCCACACCCCTGTATCTACTACGTTTAAGAAGTGCTTGTTCTTAATGCTAAGAAAAAGGTGTGTCACGAGGGTGTCAAGAGCCACGCCTGACTCCGTTATACCCGGGGTCAGGAAGTCGCAGCGGGTGGCTGCGCGCTCTATGTAGTAAGATTGTGCTCTTTCTTTATGGTAGCTTTCTGGGTTTGCCTTGCAACCCTTTTTGGCTCACTCAGGGATCCGTAGCTCCTTCTCCTCAGCTGTTTCTTGTCCAGCACTCCCAACCTCCTTATATTCCCCTCTCACACTTCTCTGGTTGCCAGATATAGAGCTTCCTGCCTGGACTTCTATACTGACCCACTGGAGCTGTGTAACTGTGTTCCCTGGTTGTTGTTCCAGAACGTTACCCTCCGGATCCCTGTTGGGCCTTGGTGGTCTGCTGTTGTCGCCCACCTGGGATTATATGTTTGTCTGTCCTCTCCTTGGTGTTTTCCTTTAGTGTCAGTGGTGCGGACTAGTGATCCCACCGCCCCGTTCACTACATAGGGCTCATCTTAGGGAAAGCCAGGGTTTAGGCACGTGATCGGCGTACGGGTGAGGAACCCGTCTAGGGACGTCAGGGCAGTCAGGTGCCAGCCGCAAGGTGAGTCAGGGGTCACCACCTTTCCCTCTCCCTTGGACAGAGCCTTCCCATTTCCCTCCCTTTGCGTGACGCCGATCATTACATTATATCTGGCCCTTATTTTGTGTAGGTAAAAAAAAAAAAAAAATAATTTTCTTTCTACCTACTTAGAATCCAGTATGGATCCAATTGCCGCTTTGTCAAAGCAACTTCAAGGCCTGTCTTTGGAGGTGGCAGGATTGAAGGCGTTGGACCTCCAGCAACAGCAGCAATTACAACAGACTGCAAGCCCAGCGGTTGCTACAGGTGACCAGGTTGTTGCGGAACCCAAGGTTGTTCTTCCTGACAGATTTTCTGGGGGAAGGGACAAATTTGTGACGTTCCGTGAGGCCTGTGAATTATATTTTAAGTTGCGCCCTTACTCCTCTGGTAATAAAGAACAGCGGGTGGGGGTTGTTATTTCCCTGCTGCAGGGGGACCCGCAATCCTGGGCGTTCTCTTTACCCGCTGATTCCCAGGCTCTCCGGTCAGTGGATGAATTTTTTGGGGCCTTGGGTCTCATATATGACGACCCTGACCGAGTCGCACTGGCTGAATTAAAATTACGGAGACTCCTACAGGGAGAGCGGCCAGTAGAGGAGTATTGCTCAGAGTTCCGTAGGTGGGCTACGGATACCCAGTGGAACGGCACGTGGACAGAGTCAGTTCTGCTCTGGGTTATCCGAAAGGATTAAGGATGCGCTTGCGCTGTATGAGACTCCCTTTTCCCTTGATGCGGTTATGTCCCTTGCTATCAGAATAGATAGACGTCTTAGGGACAGATTGAAAAAACCGGAGCAATTGGTAACCCCTCCCAAGCAGCAGTTAGTCTGTACGGACTTAGACGAGCCTATGCAGCTAGGAGGAACTACTCGTCAGGTCCATCCTCCTGAGGCTAGCCGTCAAAAACAAAAGACCGTCGGAAAACTACTAACCCCAGGCTGTGTGGAGGATGTCAGCCGGGGGGTATACGTTTCCTCCATACGAACATCGCAGTTTGTGTTGTCAGCGGTTGTTGTTTTTGGCGTTAAGATGGAGACTATTTCTTTTTTTCTAGACAGTGGAGCAGGAGTAAATTTGATAGATGCCCATTTTGCCCACACTATGGGTTTGTCTCTCTGTACGCTACAGAGACCTATTCCCATATTCGCTATTGATTCTGCTCCTCTGTCTCAGAGAAACCTCACTCACATTATCCATAACTTACACCTTCGGGTAGGGGACCACCATAACGAGTTGCTTTCATGTTATGTTCTGAAGGGGCTTCCCACTCAGGTGGTGTTGGGTCTCCCCTGGTTGGTAGCGCACAATCCAGTGGTGGATTGGCAGGCCAGGGAGATATTGGAGTGGAGTGAGCAGTGCAGAGAAAATTGCTTAAATAGCAATTGCTTAGTCGCCTCCATAGCTACTCTACCTACATTTGTTTCGGACTTTGAGGACGTTTTTTCTGAAAAGGGTTGTCAGAAGTTACCACCTCACCGTGCTTATGATTGCCCTGTTAACCTGATTCCCGGTGCAAAATTAACCAAGACCAGGTTATATAATCTTTCGGGTCCGGAGAGACAAGCCATGAAAGATTATATCTCCGAGAGCTTGGCTAAGGGACACATCAGACCCTCTTCTTCACCCGTGGCTGCAGGGTTTTTCTTTGTTAAAAAGAAAGATGGGGGCCTGCGTCCTTGCCTAGATTTCCGCGAACTAAACCGGATAACCATCCGAGACCCATACCCCCTTCCTCTCATTCCTGACCTGTTTAATCAGAGTGCGGGTGCGAGGTGGTTCTCCAAACTTGATCTTAGGGGGGCCTACAATCTGATTCGTATTAAGGAAGGGGATGAGTGGAAGACAGCGTTTAACACCCTTGAGGGGCATTATGAAAATCTAGTCATGCCTTTCGGTCTGACAAATGCTCCTGCTGTCTTCCAACATTTCGTTAATGACATTTTTAGTCATCTTATCGGCAGGTTTGTGGTGATATACCTAGATGATATTTTAATTTATTCGTCTGATCTGAAAACACATGAGGTGCATGTCAGACAGGTACTGCAGGTCCTACGGACGAATAAATGATATGCTAAAATTGAAAAGTGTGTCTTCGCCGTTCAGGAAATACAGTTCCTAGGTTATTTATTATCTGCTTCAGGTTTCCGTATGGATCCTAGGAAGGTCCAGGCAATTTTAGATTGGGATCTTCCTGAGAACCTCAAAGCACTGCAACGGTTCTTGGGCTTCGCTAATTTCTATAGAAAATTCATTAAAAATTATTCAGTGATTGTAAAACCCCTTACTGACATGACTAGGAAGGGGACTGATTTTTCTAAATGGTCTGACGCCGCTAAAATTGCTTTTTCCTCTCTAAAAGAGAGGTTTACCTCGGCACCTGTACTAATCCAACCTGATGTCTCCCAGCCTTTTATTGTTGAAGTCGATGCGTCAGAGGTGGGAGTGGGGGCTGTGCTGTCTCAGGGTCCGTCTCCAGGCAAATGGCGTCCTTGTGCTTTCTTTTCTAAAAAACTATCTGCAGCAGAAAAGAACTATGATATTGGCAATAGGGAACTATTAGCTATTAAACTAGCGTTTGAAGAATGGCGTCACTTTTTAGAGGGGGCAATCCACCCTGTCACTGTGATTACGGACCACAAAAACCTTCTGTACCTCGAATCAGCTAAGCGTCTCACCCCTAGACAAGCTAGGTGGTCGCTATTTTTTACCAGGTTTAACTTTGTTATTACCTATCATCCTGGGGCAAAAAATACTTGTTGTTTCCCTGGAGGGGGTAATGTGAGTGATCCGGTACCCATTCTACAAAGAGGAGTGGTTGTCTCTGCGGTACACTCTGTTCTGGAGGGGAAGGTGTTAGAGGCCCAGGGGGACGCCCCGGTCTCTTGCCCCTCAGGGAAATTGTTTGTACCGTTGAACCTGCGTCTCGAATTATTAAAAGAACATCATAATTCGGCACTTGCTGGGCACCCGGGTAGTAAAGCAACCTTGGAGCTTTTGTCTCGTCGTTTTTGGTGGCCAAGGTTGCGTCAGGATGTAATGGATTTTGTGTCTTCCTGTTCTACTTGTGCGCGCACAAAAGTCTCTCTACACGTCCTGCAGGGTCTTTATTGCCACTTGTCATTCCCAATAGGCCATGGACACATCTGTCAATGGATTTTATCACTGACTTACCTTTGTCTGCGGGTAAGTAGTAGTGGACAGGTTTAGCAAAATGGTACACTTCATTGCGTTACCCGCACTACCTAATGCTAAGACTCTTGCTCAGGTATTCATCAGTGAAATCGTGAAGCTTCACGGGGTCCCTTCCGATGTTGTTTCGGATCGGGGAACCCAGTTTATTTCTAAGTTTTGGAAAGCTTTTTGTTCCCGTTTGGGGGTACACTTGTCCTTTTCCTCAGCTTTCCATCCTCAGTCGAATGGACACACTGAGCGTACCAACCAAAACCTTGAGACATATCTAAGATGTTTTGTGTCTGAAAACCAAGAGGTGTGGTCATCATATTTACCGTTAGCCGAGTTTGCCATAAATAATCGCCGTCAGGAATCTACTGGCAAGTCACCATTTCTTGGTGCATATGGTTTTCATCCCCAATTCTGTACTTTCAAAGAGGGGGGGTCTTCTGGGGTTCCCGAAGAGGAACGGTTTTCATCATCTCTTTCATCGGTATGGCAGAAGGTGCAAGCTAACTTGAAAAATATGGGAGGTAAATATAAATGCATGGCTGATAAGAGATGGTCGCCAGGTCCGGACCTAGGAGTGAATGACTATGTGTGGTTGTCTACTAGGAATATTAAATTAAAGGTTCCCTCTTGGAAACTAGGTCCTAGGTTCATTGGCCCTTACAAAATAGTAGCCATCATTAACCCCGTGGCTTTTCGCCTGGAGCTACCTCAGACTTTTAAAATCCATAACGTCTTCCATAAGTCGTTACTCAAGAAATATGTTCCACCTCTAGAACTGTCACCGCTGCCACCCCCTCCTGTTGTTGTGGATGGTAATCTAGAGTTTCAAATATCCAAAATTGTTGATTCTCGTCGGGTCCGCCGCTCTCTTCAATATCTGGTGCATTGGAGGGGTTACGGTCCCGAGGAAAGAATGTGGGTTCCAGCGTCTGAGGTAAACGCCGACAGGTTAATTCGGGCTTTTCATGCCTCTCATCCTGAGAGACCTAGTCCTGAGTGTCCGGAGGCCCCTCGTAGAGAGGGGGGTACTGTCACGAGGGTGTCAATAGCCACGCCTGACTCCGTTATACCCGGGGTCAGGAAGTCGCAGCGGGTGGCTGCGCGCTCTATGTAGTAAGATTGTGCTCTTTCTTTATGGTAGCTTTTTGGGTTTGCCTTGCAACCCTTTTTGGCTCACTCAGGGATCCGTAGCTCCTTCTCCTCAGCTGTTTCTTGTCCAGCACTCCCAACCTCCTTATATTCCCCTCTCACACTTCTCTGGTTGCCAGATATAGAGCTTCCTGCCTGGACTTCTATACTGACCCACTGGAGCTGTGTAACTGTGTTCCCTGGTAGTTGTTCCAGAACGTTACCCTCCGGATCCCTGTTGGGCCTTGGTGGTCTGCTGTTGTCGCCCACCTGGGATTATATGTTTGTCTGTATTGTCTGTCCTCTCCTTGGTGTTTTCCTTTAGTGTCAGTGGTGCGGACTAGTGATCCCACCGCCCCATTCACTACATAGGGCTCATCTTAGGGAAAGCCAGGGTTTAGGCACGTGATCGGCATACGGGTGAGGAACCCGTCTAGGGACGTCAGGTGCCAGCCGCAAGGTGAGTCAGGGGTCACCACCTTTCCCTCTCCCTTGGACAGGGCCTTCCCATTTCCCTCCCTTTGCATGACGCCGGTCATTACAAGGTGTTGTAATTGTGTATACCTAAACCAAAACATATTATCTAATTGAGAGCCATGAAGGATTTCTTTAGCAGTTCTAATATTCCCAGCTTCAGTTGCGTGCAAAACAAGCACTATTCCCCTTTTTTGCCAATATGTGCTATCTTCTATTTTCAGAAGTTCCTTAAAATTAAAATTATGCCAGAGTGGGGTGAAACTTAAACCCTGTGTGATCCCTAACACCTTTTTAATTTTATACCAAACCAATTGTAGCATTTCACTTATGGGTGAAATCTTTCCCTCGGGTAGCTAAGTACCCCATTTCTAAAATACTAAAAATGTCTCTCTGGGACCCCTCATAGTTTCTAATAAGATATTGCACTAGATTGTTCTCTCTTTGTCCCATGCACCATTGGATTTGTGCGGCCATATAGTAACCTTGAATATATGGAAGGGATATTCCCCCCCTCTTCTCCGCCAACCACAGGAACCTCTGCTTAAATCGGACTCTTTTATGGCCCCATATCAGGTCATTAAAAAGCCTATCTAATATGATTAAAATAAGCATCATTAATCCAAATCGGGCAAGCAGATAGAATATATAGAATTTGAGGGAGCAGCACCATTTTAATAAGTGCTATTCTATCCGCTTGCCCGAGAGGCATTTTCTGCCAGACTCCGATTTAGTTTTTTATTTTATCCTCCAATGGAGCTAGATTAAGTTTGTTAAAATCCCCTGCAAAGGCACTAATCCTTACCCCGAGGTAGTTTATCTCTGTGGCAGCAAGCAAATCTCCGTATTCCTCTATTCTTTCTGCATTCCGAAGTCCTATTGGGAGATATACTGACTTTGCCCAATTAATCTCAAGACCGGAGAGGCGACCAAACTCATTTATTACCTTCATAACATAGGCCACAGATGCTCCTCCCTCTTTTAGAAAAATAAGAATATCATCAGCATAAAGACTGATTTTATCCTGAGAACCTCTAACCCCAAACCCAGAGATACGTTCATCCTGTCTAATCAAGCAAGGGAGAGGCTCCAAGAATAATGCGAAAAGAAGAGGAGAGAGGTGACATCCCTGCCTGGTGCCTCGCTGAAGCCGAAATGGGGATGAGCAAGACCCGTCAATACTTATTTGCGCTGTGGGGGAACTATACAACAGCTTTATCCAGCAAGTAAATTCTTTCCCCGTATTCATTTCAGACATCACCCTCCAAAGGAAGTTCCACTCCACCCTGTCAAAGGCCTTCGCGGCTTCCAATGACAGGATGGAGCGGTCCTCACCTTCCACCACCTGAATATTAGTTATAGCCCTACCAATATTAGTGTGGGCATGTCTATTGGATATGAAACCGGTTTGGTCTGGGTGAATCAATTTCCTATCACTTTTTTCAGTCGGATTGCGAATATTTTTGCACATATCTTAAAATCTGTATTCAAGAGAGATATTGAGCGGTAAGAGCTTGGGTCGTTTAAGTCTTTGTGTTTTTTTGGGATAAGGACAATAATGGCCTCCGAAAGTGAGCTAGGAAGAGAGCCTGCTATATAGGACTCATTAAGGACTCGTAGGAGAAATGGGAGAAGAACCTCCCTGTGTCTCCTATAGATTTCAAATGGGAGACCATCTGAGCCGGGTACGGAGTTACCCTGGATGGAGCCTAGGGCCTCGTGTAACTCACCTAATTGAATTGGTGCATTTAGAAGAGCCCTTTCATTCTCCAACAGGGTTATAATATTTAGTTTCTCAAATAGATTGTCCAGTTCCTTTTCAGTCCCAGAATGTTCTGAGGTGTATAATGTGGAAACAAATGTAATGAATTCCCTCTCTATTTCCTTGGTAACAGTCAAAATCCGTCCATTTCTTGCTCTAAGGCCTCCTGCACACGACCGTTGTGTGCACCCGTGGCCGTTGTGCCGTTTTCCGTTTTTTTTCGCGGACCCATTGACTTTCACAGTGTGTGCCCCCCCCCCTCCTCCCTCCCTCTATTGTAATAATTCGTTGGTGGCACAGTGTGCGCCCCCCATCGGCCCCCCCTCCCTCTATAGCATTAACAACATTGGTGGCCAGTGTGCGGCCTCCCATCTCCCCCCCATTATTGGTGGCAGCGGAGTTCCGATCGGAGTCCCAGTTTAATCGCTGGGGCTCCGATCGGTAACCATGGCAACCAGGATGCTACTACAGTCCTGGTTGCCATGGTTACTTAGCAATAGTACAATAGTAGAAGATTCATACTTACCTGCTGCTGCGATGTTCGTGTCCGGCCGGGAGCTCCACCTACTGGTGTCTGTGCGGCGCATTGCTAAATGAACTGTCACTTACCAGTAGGAGGAGCTCCCGGCCGGACACGAACATCGCAGCTCCCAGGTAAGTATGAATCTTTTACTATTGTACTATTGCTAGTAACCCGCTGCCACCAATGATCGGGGGGGGGGGGGGGAGAGATGGGAGGCCGCACACTGGCCACCAATGTTGTTAATGCTATAGAGGGAGGGGGGGCCGATGGGGGGCGCACACTGTGCCACCAACGAATTATTACAATAGAGGGAGGAAGGGGGGGGGCGCACACTGTGCCACCAACGATTTATTACAATAGAGGGAGGAAGGGGGGGGGGCGGGGGGGCGCACACTGTGCCACCAACGATTTATTACAATAGAGGGGGGAAGGGGGGGGGCCGCACTGGCCACCAATGATATTCAAACTGGGGAGGGGGGGGTCTGCCCTGATCTCTTACAGGGGGATATGATAGTACAATTAACCCCTTCAGGTGCGGCACTTGAGGGGTTAATTGTGCTGATCACGGCCCCCTGTAAGAGATCGGATGCTGCTAGGCAGCAGGGGGCAGTCATGTACACAGTTTGTAGTATATTCTAACTAGAAGCGTCCCCATCACCATGGGAACGCCTCTGTGTTAGAATATACTGTCGGAAATGAGGTTTCACGATCTAACTCATATCCGACAGTATATTTTAACATAGAGGCGTTCCCATGGTGATGGGGACGCTTCAAGTTAAACTATACCATCGGATTGGAGAAAACTCCCAATCTATGGTATATTAACTCCTGACTTTACATTGAAAGTCAATGGGGACGGATCCGTTTGAAATGGCACCATATTGTGTCAATGTCAAACGGATCCGTCCCCATTGACTTGCATTGTAATTCAGGACGGATCCGTTTGGCTCCGCACGGCCAGGCGGACACTAAAACGACTTTTTTTTCATGTCCGTGGATCCTCCAAAAATCAAGGAAGACCCACGGACGAAAAAACGGTCACGGATCACGGAAAAACGGGACCCGTTTTTGCGGACCGCAAAAAAATACGTTCGTGTGCAGGAGGCCTTACACTTTGTATTTTATTCTGACTTTGCTGGTTCTGAATTATGGAGGAGAGCAGCCGGCTCGGTTTTCCGGCTTCGCAAAAATATTTCTGGCCACTAAAGAAAATCCTCTCTTGGACCTTATTGAAAAGATAATTTTTATGATCCTCCCGAGCTTTATTTAGTTCTTGCATTTTTTTTATTAGTTTTATTCCTAAATATCTCCCTTTGGCCTCATGCACACGACTGTTGTTGTGTTCCGTTCCGCAAAATGGGGTTCCGTTGTTCCGTGATTCGTTTCCGTGTGTCTTCCTTTATTTTTGGAGGATCACCAGACATGAAGGAAAGTAAAAAAAAATCTAAGACAGGTTTGCCATGCAAATGATAGTAAAAAAAACGGACGCGCGGACGCAGATGAAAATCTTGTGTGCCTCCGTGTTTTTTAGCGGTCCCATTGACTTGAATGGGTCCGCGTACCGTTTTCCGCGAAAATAATAGAACATATTATATTTTTTGGACAGACTGGAACCACGGATGCGGATGACAAATAGTGCATTAGCCGAGTTTTCAACGGACCAATTGAAAGTCAATGGGTCCGCAGAAAATCATGGGGTAGTGAAGGCTATGTCAATCCGTGACATTACCTCACAGGACCGACTATAACCCAAAAAAGCTCTTTTGTTCCCATACAAATGTCGCCAGATATCTATAAGTGCAAATTCGTGACAAGATTTGTATAGTAAGGTGTGTTTTCCCCTTTGTTTTTTCTGACCAGGGGACGTCGAGAGTCTATCTATATCTGGGGACATCAAGTTGTTAAAATCCCCAGCGACTATAATCGGGCATGTGTCTCTGCTACTGGCAAAGAAGGCCAAGCATGAGATGCTATATAATGCAAATGGGGGGGGGGGGGGGGGGGGGATAATAGAAACCGGATTCCAAAAAAGTTGGGACACTATACAAATCGTGAATAAAAACTGAATGCAATGATGTGGAGGTGCCAACTTCTAATATTTTATTCAGAATAGAACATAAATCACGGAACAAAAGTTTAAACTGAGAAAATGTACCATTTTAAGGGAAAAATATGTTGAATCAGAATTTCATGGTGTCAACAAATCCCCAAATAGTTGGGACAAGGCCATTTTCCCCACTGTGTGGCATCTCCCCTTCTTCTTACAACACTCAACAGACGTCTGGGGACCGAGGAGACCAGTTTCTCAAGTTTAGAAATAGGAATGCTCTCCCATTCTTGTCTAATACAGGCCTCTAACTGTTCAATCGTCTTGGGCCTTCTTTGTTGCACCTTCCTCTTTATGATGCGCCAAATGTTCTCTATAGGTGAAAGATCTGGACTGCAGACTGGCCATTTCAGTACCCTGATCCTTCTCTTACGCAGCCATGATGTTGTGATTGATGCAGAATGTGGTCTGGCATTATCTTGTTGAAAAATGCAGGGTCTTCCCTGAAAGAGATGACGTCTGGATGCGAGCATATGTTGTTCTAGAACCTGAATATATTTTTCTGCATTGATGGTGCCTTTCCAGACATGCAAGCTGCCCATGCCACACGCACTCATGCAACCCAAACCATCAGAGATGCAGGCTTCTGAACTGAGCGTTGATAACAACTTGGGTTGTCCTTGTCCTCTTTGGTCCGAATGACATGGCGTCCCAGATTTCCAAAAAGAACTTCGAATCGTGACTCGTCTGACCACAGAACAGTCTTCCATTTTGCCACACTCCATTTTAAATGATCCCTGGCCCAGTGAAAACGCCTGAGCTTGTGGATCTTGCTTAGAAATGGCTTCTTCTTTGCACTGTAGAGTTTCAGCTGGCAACGGCGGATGGCACGGTGGATTGTGTTCACTGACAATGGTTTCTGGAAGTATTCCTGAGCCCATTCTGTGATTTCCTTTACAGTAGCATTCCTGTTTGTGGTGCAGTGTCGTTTAAGGGCCCGGAGATCACGGGCATCCAGTATGGTTTTTCGGCCTTGACCCTTACGCACAGAGATTGTTCCAGATTCTCTGAATCTTCGGATGATGTTATGCACAGTTGATGATGATAGATGCAAAGTCTTTGCAATTTTTCGCTGGGTAACACCTTTCTGATATTGCTCCATTATCTTTCTGCGCAACATTGTCGGAATTGGTGATCCTCTACCCATCTTGGCTTCTGAGAGACACTGCCACTCTGAGAAGCTCTTTTTATACCCAATCATGTTGCCAATTGACCTAATTAGTGTTAATTGGTCTTCCAGCTCTTCGTTATGCTCAAATTTACTTTTTCCAGCCTCTTATTGCTACTTGTCCCAACTTTTTTGGGATTTGTTGACACCGTGAAAATTGGAATCAACGTATTTTTCCTTTAAAATGATACATTTACTCGGATTAAACGTTTGATCTGTCATCTACGTTCTATTACAAATAAAATATTGACATTTGCCATCTCCACATCATTGCATTCAGTTTTTTTTCACAATTTGTTTAGTGTCCCAACTTTTTTGGAATCCGGTTTGTATATATAAAGGCAAGAATGCAGGTGGTTCCATTCCATTGGGCATGTATAAATACAAATCTCCCCTCATTATCAATTTTATGCTCAAGTGGAATGAAATCAACCTTTATGTGAATATTTAACATTTCCTTGTCAGGATTTCTTTTTTTCTATGGTACCATGTGTTTCACTTAGTGCCACTATTGCAGGTAAGTGTCTACACACTACATCAAACACAAGGCACCTTTTAGTTCTGTCCGACAGCCCACGCACATTCCAAACTAACACCCTATGTACCATAACCTACTCGTATATAAAGATTATTGCGGCCGGCCCGGACCCTCACCTCAGCTGGAATTGCATCCACATCTGTCGACTCCAGAGGCAACAAGCACAAGAAAGGGAAAACCCAACCCAATCCCGCTCAACCCCGCCCCCTTCCTGATCCATGAGAAAAATTCTCAGAAATCTCTTACAATCTATCCCCCCCGTCCCGACCTCTCCCCAGCACAAGAAAGGGAAAACCCAACCCAATCCTGCCCAACCCCGTCACCTTCCTGATCCATGAGAAAAATTCTCATAAATCTCTTACAATCTATCCCCTCCTCGTCCCGCCATCTTTATTGCATACAAAATAACTCAAATACCAATCCCTCTAAGCTCCATTCATTTCTCTGCTTCTTCTACGGTTGGGAAAAACTGTACCTGTTCCTGGTATACAACTCTGAGTCTAGTTGGATATAGCATTGAATACGCTATCTTGTTAGCTGCAAGTTTTTTTTTTATCTTACGAAATTCACTTTCTCTAGAAAAATCAGGGTATATTTCTATCCGGCTATTATTATATTTAATATCCTGTAGTGCTCGCTTTTGCCTCAGGATTAGATCTCTGTCAGTAGAGCATAACATTTTAACAATAATAGCTCTAGGTGGATAGCCCGGGGGAGGGGGTTTCCTTGGGATTCTATGAGCCCGCTCCACGATAAACCATGGGGATTGGGATTCTAAATCAATAATTTCAGATAGACATTTTTGAATAAAGCCAATAGTGTCCTCTTTCTCGGTTCCCTCTGGGAAACCGAGAAATCTGAGGTTCGATCTTCTTGATCTATCCTCCATATCTGTTATCTTATCTTTTAAATATTTACTCTCTGCCTCTAAAAGAGCTGTTTATTTATTTAAGTTGCTCAGCCCTTCCTTCATCTCTTGAGAGGACTCCTGAAGATCTTCTATTTTCCCTCTCATCTTACTCATTTCATCTTTTATTAATGAGATATCAGATTGAACTGATGAGACTCTGTTAGTCAGGTCTCCAAGCGCCACATTGGAGTGGGAGACTGCTCCCAGAATCTCAGTCAGTTTTCCGTCTATCAAATCAATTTTGCTATCTGAATTCCCTTTTTGTTTCCCACCATCCGTATTCTCCAGTGAAATCCCTGCATTATCCTGATCTTGATTATTTTCCCCCAAATCGCTACCTCCCTGAGTTCTATGTGCCAGTCTTGTTTTATGTGGAGGAGATTTAAGAAATTTGTCAAGCTTGGTAATAGGGCTAATTGCACCTCCACCCTTAGGGGAAGCTGTGCCCACCGATTTCCTATTTTGTAATTTTGCCGGCATGTTTCAAAACAGAAGTGAGTTGAAGATTTTTAACTTGTATTCTTCTCACCTAATGCTATGTAAGAGGGGTAGATAATAATCTCCCCTTACTGAGAGGCACCACCCTTTTATCTCCTCAATTACTCGCCTCCTCCAAGATTGAGCTATACAATACTCAAATTCAATTACCCCCACAGCTTCAGGCCGAATGCACACGCCGTGTTCCGCGGCCGAGAGCGGTCCGTGGTATGTCGGGCTGGATTCCTGTTCAGAGCAGGAGCGCACGGCGTCATTGGTTGCTATGACGCCGTGCGCTTCATGCTGCCGCTGCTGTACAGTAATACACTATACCAGTGTATTACTGTACAGCAGCGGCGGCATGAATCGCACGGCGTCATAGCAACCAATGACGCCGTGCGCTCCTGCTCTGAACAGGAATCCAGCCCGGCATACCACGGACCGCTCTCGGCCGCGGAACACGGCCGTGTGCATTCGGCCTTAAAGAGTAACCATGGGCGGTCCCATCCGGCAGAAGGGGCGCAAGTATCAAATAGCTGAACCAGAATTGCTTCCAGCTGTTAAATCAGACTACCCCACCAACTATCCTTATTGACAAAAGTTACAACAAGTAATTTCCCATAAAACTTGGCACAAATCAAATAAAAAATATTTCAGTCCTGATGGTTCAAGCTGAACAATATGAAAATGTAAATTGAGCCAGTGTCCTGTTAATCCTTGGAGCTGTTCAAAGTAAAAAAAAAAAAAAAAAAAAAAGAAGGAGGTACAGCTTCAATCTTCAAGATGCTTGAGAGCGGTTGCTTGAGTTGAGTTTTCCAACAGAATATAGAAACGGCCATGGGCCAAGTCCTCAGCGAAAAGTAGACTTAGTCACTATAGGGCCTCAAATTAGACAAGCAGGCCTTTCACCAAACCACTATCAATACCTGCTTAAAGCGCACCTGTTTTGCTCTTTCGCCCACATATCAGATTTCTAATTTTTCAGTGTTCATGCATATAAACGTTCTATAAAAGAAGAACCCCCTCAAGGATTCTAATACGCAAAAACACCTATGGCCACTCTGTAATATAGAAATTCACTCTCCAGGCGATGTTGTGCGTGACCTCTTATCTTATAGTAGGGGGAGGTATTCAGAGCGCAAAATAATTAGTAGTAAATGTTCTAGGTTTTAGTAGCCGTTAGAGATTAGAAATTATTAGTTGATGTAATAACTAATGTAGAAGTTATTGCAGATATTGTTAGTCCTCCTGTTAGTTCAATTATCTCCTTGAAGCGTTATATAAGCAGAGTTAGTCAAGCCTACAGCAGTCACAGCAATCCATCTAGGTTTTTACCCCTAGTTGGTAAATTAGTTCTCACGGCACCCAGACAAGCTAAGAGATGTCTGCAGATTTTCGGCATTATCAACGGCTTCACTGCGGCGTAACGTGTCAGTGGATCAGTAAGGTCGTTCTCACGGTCTTCACAGAGATCCTCTCTGCATTTTCCTCAGGCATATTGAAGCTGGTTCTTACACCACCTCGCCTGATTACCACCTCTTAATAGCGCTAACTCCGCTTCCGATTCTTTCCAACCAGAGATCAAGAGAATTGAGTCTCCTAGTGAGAGGCCGGATGCTGAGAGGAGAGCGCAGGAGAGCTGTAGCCGCAAAGTTGCGGAGCTTAACCACGGGACGGGTCGACATAAGAGGGTGAGGGGGGGGGTGCTGGGAGAGGAAGGAGGAGGCTCACATCATGCCGCTACGCTGAGGTTATCTGCATTCTCATTGGTCTTGCCTGTCTCTGGTTAGCTGTATGTGAGAGGATACACACTGCTCTGGGGTAGTGGGGGAAGTTATCTGCATTCTGATTGGTCTTGTTTGTCTCTGGTTAGCTGTATGTGAAAGGATACATGCTGCTCTGGGGTAGTGGGGAAGTTATCTGCATTCTGATTGGTCTTGTCCGTCTCTGGTTAGCTGTATGTGAGAGGATGTACACTGCTCTGGGGTAGTGGGGGAGGTTATCTGCATTCTGATTGGTCCTGCTAGTTCATGTAAGGAGAGCAAGGGGTTATTGGAAGTGAGGGAAATACAGAATCATCTGGCCTCAAGGACAGAGCAAAGATCACCACAGGAACTGCAGCAGAGGCCATCTTAGGAAGATGCTGAAATAGAGGCACAGAGAAATAGGGTTGCTAAGGGCTGATTACAGACACCAGATAAGTAAAATTAACTAAAAAATAAAGCTTCATTAATATCTTCCCTTCAGCATCACATATGTTAGGAATTTCTTTTTTGGTAGTGAAATGGCAGTTACACTTTAATATTACATATGATGTAGTGGGGAGCTGAAAAGAAATTCCAAATGGAGTGGAATTGGAAAAAACGCAATTCAGGCACATTTTTATGGGTTTTGTTTTTACGGCGTTCCCTATGTTTATTTTTTTTTGCATTTTAACCACTTAAGGACCACAGGTTTATACCCCCCTAAAGACCAGGCCCTTTTTTACAAATCGGCACTACACAACTTTAGCGGTTTATTGCTCGGTCATGCAACTTACCACCCAAATTAATTTTACCTCCTTTTCTTCTCACTAATAGAGCTTTCATTTGGTGGTATTTCATTGCTGCTGACATTTTTACTTTTTTTGTTATTAATCGAAATTTAACGATTTTTTTGCAAAAAAATGACATTTTTCACTTTCAGTTGTAAAATTTTGCAAAAAAAAACGACATCCATATATAAATTTTGCTCAAAATTTATTGTTCTACATGTCTTTGATAAAAAAAAAAGTTTGGGTAAAAAAAATATGGTTTGAGTAAAAGTTATACGGTTTACAAACTATGGTACAAAATGTGAATTTCCGCTTTTTGAAGCAGCTCTGACTTTCTGAGCACCTGTCATGTTTCCTGAGGTTCTACAATGCCCAGACAGTACAAACACCCCACAAATGACCCCATTTCGGAAAGTAGACACCCTAAGGTATTCGCTGATGGCCATAGTGAGTTCATAGAACTTTTTATTTTTTGTCACAAGTTAGTGGAAAATGATGATTTTTTTTTTCTTACAAAGTCTCATATTCCTCTAACTTGTGACAAAAAATAAAAACTTCTATGAACTCACTATGCCCATCAGCAAATACCTTGGGGTGTCTTCTTTCCAAAATGGGGTCACTTGTGGGGTAGTTATACTGCCCTGGCATTCTAGGGGCCAAAATGTGTGGTAAGTAGTTTGAAATCAAAATGTGTAAAAAATGACCGGTGAAATCCGAAAGGTGCTCTTTGGAATGTGGGGCCCTTTGCCCACCTAGGCTGCAAAAAAGTGCCACACATGTGGTATCACCGTACTCAGGAGAAGTTGGGGAATGTGTTTTGGGGTGTCATTTTATATATACCCATGCTGGGTGAGATAAATATCTTGGTCAAATGCCAACTTTGTATAAAAAAATGGGAAAAGTTGTCTTTTGCCAAGATATTTCTCTCACCCAGCATGGGTATATGTAAAATGACACCCCAAAACACATTCCCCAACTTCTCCTGAGTACGGAGATACCACATGTGTGACACTTTTTTGCAGCCTAGGTGCGCAAAGGGGCCCACATTCCAAAGAGCACCTTTCGGATTTCACCGGCCATTTTTTACAGATTTTGATTTCAAACCACTTCTCACACATTCGGCCCCTAAAATGCCAGGGCAGTATAACTACCCCACAAGTGACCCCATTTTGGAAAGAAGACACCCCAAGGTATTTCGTGATGGGCATAGTGAGTTCATGGAAGTTTTTATTTTTTGTCACAAGTTAGTGGAATATGAGACTTTGTAAGGAAAAAAATAAATAAAAAATAAATCATCATTTTCCGCTAACTTGTGACAAAAAATATAAAATTCTAGGAACTCGCCATGCCCCTCACGGAATACCTTGGGGTTTCTTCTTTTCAAAATGGGGTCACTTGTGGGGTAGTTATACTGCCCTGGCATTTTCCAGGGGCCCTAATGTGTGGTAAGTAGGTAAATGACCTGTGAAATCCTAAAGGTGCTCTTTGGAATGTGGGCCCCTTTGCCCACCTAGGCTGCAAAAAAGTGTCACACATGTGGTATCGCCGTATTCAGGAGAAGTTGGGCAATGTGTTTTGGGGTGTCTTTTTACATATACTCATGCTGGGTGAGAGAAATATCTCGGCAAAAGACAACTTTTCCCATTTTTTTTATACAAAGTTGGCATTTGACCAAGATATTTATCTCACCCAGCATGGGTATATGTAAAATGACAACCCAAAACACATTGCCCAACTTCTCCTGAGTACGGCGATACAGGATGTGTGACACTTTTCTGCAGCCTAGATGCGCAAAGGGGCCCACATTCCTTTTATGAGGGCATTTTTAGACATTTGGATCCCAGACTTCTTCTCACGCTTTAGGGCCCCTAAAATGCCAGGGCAGTATAAATACCCCACATGTGACCCCAGTTTGGAAAGAAGACACCCCAAGGTATTCAATGAGGGGCATGGCGAGTTCATAGAATTTTTTTTTTTTTGGCACAAGTTAGCGGAAATTGATTTTATTTATTTTTTTCTCACAAAGTCTCCCTTTCCGCTGACTTGGGACAAAAATTTCAATCTTTCATGGACTCAATATGCCCCTCACGGAATACCTGGGGGTGTCTTCTTTCCGAAATGGGGTCACATGTGGGGTATTTATACTGCCCTGGCATTCTAGGGGCCCTAAAGCGTTAGAAAAAGTCTGGAATATAAATGTCTAAATTTTTACGCATTTCGATTCCGTGAGGGGTATGGTGAGTTCATGTGAGATTTAATTTTTTGACACAAGTTAGTGGAATATGAGACTTTGTAAGAAAAAAAAAAAAATTCCGCTAACTTGGGCCAAAAAAATGTCTGAATGGAGCCTTACAGAGGGGTGATCAATGACAGGGGGGTGATCAATGACAGGGGGGTGATCAGGGAGTCTATATGGGGTGATCACCCCCCTGTCATTGATCACCCCCTATAAGGCTCCAGGGAGACGCCTGTATGTGTTTTGCGGATCCGATCCATCTATCAGTGGATCCGTAAAAATCATGCGGACATCTGAATGGAGCTTTACAGGGGGGTGATCAATGACAGGGGGTAATCAATGACAGGGGGGTAATCAGGGAGTCTATATGGGGTGATCACCACAGTCATTGATCACGCCCCTGTAAGGCTCCATTCAGACGTCTGTATGCGTTTTGCGGATCCGATCCATCTATCAGTGGATCCGTAAAAATCATGCGGACATCTGAATGGAGCTTTACAGGGGGGTGATCAATGACAGGGGGGTAATCAATGACAGGGGGGTGATCAGGGAGTCTATATGGGGTGATCAGGGGTGATCAAGGGTGAATAAGGGGTTAATAAGTGACAGGGGGGGGGGGTGTAGTGTAGTGGTGCTTGGTGCAACATATTACTGAGCTACCTGTGTCCTCTGGTGGTCGATCCAAACAAAGGGGACCACCAGAGGACCAGGTAGCAGGTATATTAGACGCTGTTATCAAAACAGCGTCTAATATACCTGTTAGGGGTTAAAAAAATCACATCTCCAGCCTGCCAGCGAACGATCGCCGCTGGCAGGCTGGAGATCCACTCTCTTACCTTCCGATCCTGTGTGCGCGCGTTTACAGGAAATCTCGGCTCACGCGAGATGACGCCAATCGGCGTTAGCGTAGCCTGGGAGCGCCGCAGAGATGACGCTTTTCGGCGTTAGCTTAGCGGTAAGTGGTTAATACTGAAAAATAAATTAAAGACTTTGAAAAATTTAGTTATCACCATACTCTGACCCTGCCCCGCCAATCTGGTATTGCTGACCTATCCTGAGGATAGGCCTCTAAATCTGAATTTCAGAAAAACACTTTAAGACATTTAACGGAAATCCTGGGATACGACTATAGAAGAATCTCCTAAACTCCCAGTAAGGCTACTTTCACACTGGCGTTTTGGTTTCTGTTTGTGAGATCCGTTTCAGGGCTCTTACAAGCGGTCCAAAAAGGATCAGTTTTGCCCTAATGCATTCTGAATGAATAAGCATCCGTTCAGAATGCATCATTTTGCCTCCGTTCCGCTCTGGAGGCGGACACCAAAACGCTGCAAGCAGCGTTTTGGTGTCCGCCTGACGATGCGGAGACAAACGGATCCGTCCTGACACACAATGTAAGTCAATGGGGACAGATCCGTTTTCACTGACACAATATGCCACAATAGAAAACGGATCCGTACCCCATTGACTTTCAATGGTGTTCAAGACGGTTCCGTTTTGGCTATGTTAAAGGGGTTCTGCACTTTGTTTAAACTGATGATCTATCCTCTGGATAGATCATCAGCTTCTGATCGGCGGGGGTCCGACACCCGGGAACCCCGCCGATCAGCTGTTTGAGAAGGCACCGGCGCTCCAGTAGTGCCGCGCCCTTCTCACTGTTTACCACCGGCCCGCGGACGTCACGACTAGGATCAACTAGCGTGGGCGGGGCTAAGCTCCATTCAAGTGAACAGAGCTTAGCCCCGCCCACGCTAATTGATACTAGTCGTGACGTCTGTGGGCCAGCGGTAAACAGTGAGAAGGCCACGGCGCTACTGGAGCGCCGCTGCCTTCTCAAACAGCTGATCGGCGGGGGTCCCGGGTGTCGGACCCCCGCCGATCAGAAGCTGATGATCTATCCGAAGGATAGATCATCAGTTAAAACAAAGTGCAGAACCCCTTTAACCACCTCAGCCCCCAGTGCTTAAACACCCTGAAAGACCAGGCCACTTTTTACACTTCTGACCTACACTACTTTCACCGTTTATTGCTCGGTCATGCAACTTACCACCCAAATGAATTTTACCTCCTTTTCTTCTCACTAATAGAGCTTTCATTTGGTGGTATTTCATTGCTGCTGACATTTTTACTTTTTTTGTTATTAATCGAAATTTAACGATTTTTTTGCAAAAAAATGACATTTTTTACTTTCAGTTGTAAAATTTTGCAAAAAAAACGACATCCATATATAAATTTTGCTCTAAATTTATTGTTCTACATGTCTTTGATAAAAAAAAATGTTTGGGTAAAAAAAAAATGGTTTGGGTAAAAGTTATAGCGTTTACAAACTATGGTACAAAAATGTGAATTTCCGCTTTTTGAAGCAGCTCTGACTTTCTGAGCACCTGTCGTGTTTCCTGAGGTTCTACAATGCCCAGACAGTACAAACACCCCACAAATAACCCCATTTCGGAAAGTACACACCCTAAGGTATTCGCTGATGGGCATAGTGAGTTCATAGAACTTTTTATTTTTCGTCACAAGTTAGTGGAAAATGATGATTTTTTTTTTTTTTTTTTCTTACAAAGTCTCATATTCCACTAACTTGTGACAAAAAATAAAAACTTCTATGAACTCACTATGCCCATCACGAAATACCTTGGGGTCTCTTCTTTCCAAAATGGGGTCACTTGTGGGGTAGTTATACTGCCCTGGCATTCTAGGGGCCCAAATGTGTGGTAAGGAGTTTGAAATCAAATTCTGTAAAAAATGACCTGTGAAATCCGAAAGGTGCTATTTGGCATATGGGCCCCTTTGACCACCTTGGCTGCAAAAAAGTGTCACACATCTGGTATCTCCGTACTCAGGAGAAGGTGGGGAATGTGTTTTGGGGTGTCTTTTTACATATACCCATGCTGGGTGAGATAAATATCTTGGTCAAATGCCAACTTTGTATAAAAAAATGGGAAAAGTTGTCTTTTGCCAAGATATTTCTCTCACCCAGCATGGGTATATGTAAAATGACACCCCAAAACACATTCCCCACCTTCTCCTGAGTACGGCAATACCAGATGTGTGACACTTTTTTGCAGCCTAGGTGGGCAAAGGGGCCCATATTCCAAAGAGCACCTTTCGGATTTCACAGGTCATTTTTTACAGAATTTGATTTCAAACTCCTTACCACACATTTGGGCCCCTAGAATGCCAGGGCAGTATAACTACCCCACAAGTGACCCCATTTTGGAAAGAAGACACCCCAAGGTATTCCGTGAGGGGCATGGCAAGTTCCTAGAATTTTTTATTTTTTGTCACAAGTTAGTGGGAAATGATGATTTTTATTTTTTTATTTTTTTTCATACAAAGTCTCATATTTCACTAACTTGTGACAAAAAATAAAAACTTCCATGAACTCACTATGCCCATCAGCGAATACCTTGGGGTCTCTTCTTTCCAAAATGGGGTCACTTGTGGGGTAGTTATACTGCCCTGGCATTCTAGGGGCCCAAATGTGTGGTAAGGAGTTTGAAATCAAATTCTGTAAAAAATGACATGTGAAATCCGAAAGGTGCTCTTTGGAATATGGGCCCCTTTGCCCACCTAGGCTGCAAAAAAGTGTCACACATCTGGTATCTCCGTACTCAGGAGAAGTTGGGGAATGTGTTTTGGGGTGTCATTTTACATATACCCATGCTGGGTGAGATAAATATCTTGGTCAAATGCCAACTTTGTATAAAAAAATGGGAAAAGTTGTCTTTTGCCAAGATATTTCTCTCACCCAGCAGGGGTATATGTAAAATGACACCCCAAAACACATTCCCCACCTTCTCCTGAGTACGGAGATACCAGATGTGTGACACTTTTTTGCAGCCTAGGTGGGCAAAGGGGCCCATATTCCAAAGAGCACCTTTCGGATTTCACAGGTCATTTTTTACAGAATTTGATTTCAAACTCCTTACCACACATTTGGGCCCCTAGAATGCCAGGGCAGTATAACTACCCCACAAGTGACCCCATTTTGGAAAGAAGAGACCCCAAGGTATTCGCTGATGGGCATAGTGAGTTCATGGAAGTTTTTATTTTTTGTCACAAGTTAGTGGAATATGAGACTTTGTATGAAAATAAAAAAAAAAAAAAAATCAGCATTTTCCACTAACTTGTGACAAAAAATAAAAAATTCTAGGAACTCGCCATGCCCCTCACGGAATACCTTGGGGTGTCTTCTTTCCAAAATGGGGTCACTTGTGGGGTAGTTATACTGCCCTGGCATTTTCCAGGGGCCCTAATGTGTGGTAAGTAGGTAAATGACCTGTGAAATCCTAAAGGTGCTCTTTGGAATATGGGCCCCTTTGCCCACCTAGGCTGCAAAAAAGTGTCACACATGTGGTATCGCCGTATTCAGGAGAAGTTGGGGAATGTGTTTTGGGGTGTCATTTTACATATACCCATGCTGGGTGAGAGAAATATCTTGGCAAAAGACAACTTTTCCCATTTTTTTATACAAAGTTGGCATTTGACCAAGATATTTCTCTCACCCAGCATGGGTATATGTAAAATGACACCCCAAAACACATTCCCCAACTTCTCCTGAATACGGAGATACCAGATGTGTGACACTTTTTTGCAGCCTAGATGCGCAAAGGTGCCCAAATTCCTTTTAGGAGGGCATTTTTAGACATTTGGATACCAGACTTCTTCTCACGCTTTGGGGCCCCTAGAATGCCAGGGCAGTATAAATACCCCACATGTGACCCCATTTTGGAAAGAAGACACCCCAAGGTATTCAATGAGAGGCATGGCGAGTTCATAGAATTTTTTTTTTTTTGGCACAAGTTAGCGGAAATTGATATTTTTAATTTTTTTCTCACAAAGTCTCCCGTTCCGCTAACTTAGGACAAAAATTTCAATCTTTCATGGACTCAATATGCCCCTCACGGAATACCTGGGGGTGTCTTCTTTCCGAAATGGGGTCACATGTGGGGTATTTATACTGCCCTGGCATTCTAGGGGCCCTAAAGCGTGAGAAGAAGTCTGGAATATAAATGTCTAAAAAATTTTACGCATTTGGTTTCCGTGAGGGGTATGGTGAGTTCATGTGAGATTTTATTTTTTGACACAAGTTAGTGGAATATGAGACTTTGTAAGAAAAAATAAATAAATTCTGCTAACTTGGGCCAAAAAAATGTCTGAATGGAGCCTTACAGAGGGTGATCAATGACAGGGGGGGTGATCAATGACAGGGGGGGTGATCAGGGAGTCTATATGGGGTGATCACCACAGTCATTGATCATGCCCCTGTAAGGCTTCATTCAGACGTCCGGATGCGTTTTGCGGATCTGATCCATCTATCAGTGCATCCGTAAAAATCATGCGGACATCTGAATGGAGCTTTACAGGGGGTTGGTCAATGACAGGGGTGTAATCAATGACAGGGGGGTGATCAGGGAGTCTATATGGGGTGATCACCACAGTCATTGATCATGCCCCTGTAAGGCTTCATTCAGACGTCCGGATGCGTTTTGCGGATCGGATCCATCTATCAGTGCATCCGTAAAAATCATGCGGACATCTGAATGGAGCTTTACAGGGGGTTGATCAATGACAGGGGTGTAATCAATGACAGGGGGGTGATCAGGGAGTCTATATGGGGTGATAACCACAGTCATTGATCACGCCCCTGTAAGGCTTCATTCAGACGTCCGTATGCGTTTTGCGGATCCGATCCATCTATCAGTGCATCCGTAAAAATCATGCGGACATCTGAATGGAGCTTTACAGGGGGGTAATCAATGACAGGGGGGTGATCACCACAGTCATTGATCATGCCCCTGTAAGGCTTCATTCAGACGTCCGTATGCGTTTTGCGGATCGGATCCATCTATCAGTGCATCCGTAAAAATCATGCGGACATCTGAATGGAGCTTTACAGGGGGGTAATCAATGACAGGGGGGTAATCAATGACAGGGGGGTGATCAGGGAGTCTATATGGGGTGATCACCACAGTCATTGATCACTCCCCTGTAAGGCTGCATTCAGACGTCCGTATGATTTTTACGGATCCGATCAGTCTATCAGTGGATCCGTAAAAATCATGCGGACATCTGAATGGAGCTTTACAGGGGGGTGATCAATGACAGGGGGGTGATCAATGACAGGGGGGTGATCAATGACAGGGGGGTAATCAATGACAGGGGGGTGATCAGGGAGTCTATATGGGGTGATCAGGGGTGATCAAGGGTGAATAAGGGGTTAATAAGTGACAGGGGGGGGGGTGTAGTGTAGTGTGGTGCAACATATTACTGAGCTACCTGTGTCCTCTGGTGGTCGATCCAAACAAAGGGGACCACCAGAGGACCAGGTAGCAGGTATATTAGACGCTGTTATCAAAACAGCGTCTAATATACCTGTTAGGGGTTAAAAAAATCACATCTCCAACCTGCCAGCGAACGATCGCCGCTGGCAGGCTGGAGATCCACTCCCTTACCTTCCGATCCTGTGAACGCGCGCGCCTGTGTGCGCGCGTTCACAGGAAATCTCACGTCTCGCGAGAGGACGCACCGGCGCGTCCACCCAGAACAACAGGACCGCCGCAAAGACGCAATCCTGCGTACGGCGGTCCTGGGGTGGTTAAAGATAATACAAACGGCTCCATTCTGAACGGATGCATGCGGTTGTATTATCTCCATCTGTGCAGATCCATGACGGATCCGCACCAAACGCGAGTGTGAAAGTAGCCCAAAACGCGCCCTTCCTATAATAACTGCTCTAATGTGGTGACAGTCACCCCTAAGAAAAATACAGCTGTCTGCAGCCGAGCCTAAGTGCACAGACTGGCACCATAATGCTTTTCTGACAGACGTGACAGCTCAGCTGCTCCTCTGAGGTAACACCTGCAGACACTCCCCGCTGCTCCCCTGTAAGTCACTACGCACAGGACTCCCAGCAGGACGTCATCACAATCTCTCCTCATGGGCGGCGTGACGTCACCAGCGCCAAGATCTGATCCCCATAGAACTCGGAACTCACGCAAAAGGCGGGAAAACAAAGGGGCGGAGTTCTCAGCTGTTTCCTCACTGCGGCGTTACCGCACAGGAGAACTGGACTGCTGTTATATTGCCGCGCTACTAATTAGTCACATTAGTCAAAGGTAAACGGCATGAGACATTGTTGTAGTTATGTGGCTGTGTATTTAAGGTATCTATCAGAACGGCCATCTTTTAACAGAAAGTTATGTTATACATAAGCACACAACGTGAAAGACGTGCTCTCTAGTACAGGCAAACAAAAGGTCCCCTACAATCCTGCTTCCCTCTGTCCTCCAGGATGTGGGTGACATTGAGCGTCTCTGGGTGCTCATTGGTTTGGCAGAGGTAGTTAGTGACTGACCACTTATGTCTGACAGGCTTTAGGCTAGGGCTACATGGCGACAGCTGTCGCGGGCAGGATCGCTGAATAGCGTTAATCCCATAGACATGAATGGGATCGCTGCGAAACGTTAACAGCCGTATCGGATTTCTTGTGACTGTTACAGTGATCCCATTAATTTCTATGGGATCACCGCTACTCAGCGATCCTGGCCGCGACAGGTGTCGCCAGTTCACACAGAGTTTTTTAACGCTGATATTGGAGAATTTCTGCCTCAGAATCAGTTCCATAACAGCCTCCCATAAGTTAATGTTTTTTTTTGTGTATTTTTCTTGCTTTTTTGGCGTAAATATGCTTAAAAAACCTCAAGCAGAAAATTCAGCTTTGTAATGAAGTGAACACCCATTGTTTAAAAAAGTGTAAAAAAAACGCATCAAAATGTATCAAAATCCACAATAAAATACCTTTTTTGCACTGAAAAAAGAATGTGCATTTGCTGCACTGATTTTTTTTTTTAAGCGTTTTTTAAAATCAGCCATGTGAACGGGCCCTCAGGCTTACAGAACACTTGACTACTCTGCTTAGCGTGGGTTCACACTAGCGTTATGGAGTCCGTTATGGCTTTCCGTTATAACGGAACATAACGGAATCCATAAGACGGAAGGGCGGATCACTTTTGCTGCCCATAGACTTGCATTATGACGGAATGCAAAATGGACGCCTTTAAAAGGCATTCCGTTTGCTCTTCTTCCTAATAGAAGTCTATGGGAATCAAAACGGATCCATCTGGTTCCCGTTATGCAAGACCGAAAACAAAGTCCTGTCTACAGGACTTTGTTTTCCGTCTTGTATAACGGGACCCAGATGGTTCCGGTATGTTTTACCATTGACTTCTATTAGGACGGAGCAAAACGGAATGCCTCTTAAAGGCTTCCATTTTGCATTCCATCCTATGGATTCTGTTATTTTCCGTTATAACCATGTTATAACGGAAAGTCCTAACGGAATACCTAACGGCAATTCGGACGCAAACGGATGCATTTGTCAGAAGGATGCGGATCCGTCTGACAAATTCATTGCAATACCGGATCCGTCTTTTCGGTTGTCATCTGGAAAAACGGATCCGGTATTTTTTTTCTCCCACAGATTTAAAGGTCTGTGCATGCGCGGTTCGAAAGAACTGATCCGTCAATGTGGAAATTTTAATGTCGGATACATTTCAATGGAAATTATTGCCGTGTTCAGGATTTTTGGCCGGAGAGAAAACTGCAGCATGCTGCGGTATTTTCTCCAACAAAAAACGTAAGAGGGACTGAACTGATGTAAAAAAAAAAAGTGTCATTAAAATTTCACCTCCATTTTGCTTTACTTACTGTGGAAAACCTAAAGGCTTAACAACATTTCTAAAATGTGTTTTGAATAAGGCTACTTTCACACTGGCGTTTTGGCTTTCCATTTGTGAGATTCGTTCAGGGCTCTCACAAGCGGTCCAAAACGGATCAGTTTTGCCCTAATGCATTCTGAATGAATAAGGATACGCTCAGAATGCATCAGTTTATGTTCCGTCTCCATGCCTGCAGCGTTTTGGTGTCCGTCTGACGAAACTGAGCCAAATAGATCCGTCCTGGCATACAATGTAAGTCAATGGGGACGGATTCGTTTTCTCTGGTACAATAGAAAACGGATCCGTCCTCCATTGACTTTCAGTTGTGTTCAAGACGGATCCGTCATGGCTATAGAAGACATAATGCAACCAGATCCGTTCATGATGGATGCATGCGGTTGTATTATTGTAACGGAAGCGTTTTTGCAGATCCATGACGGATCCGCAAAAAACGCTAGTGTGAAAGTAGCCTTAATTGAGGGGTGTAGTTTCTAAAATGGGTTAATTTATGGGTGGTTTCTATTATGTAAGGCTAGTTTCACGTTAACGCCATGTATTATCTCTCTGCATTCTGGCATTGCCGGAAGCTTGAACGTTGCTGTCTGGCCCCATTAAAGGGGTTCTCCGGGTTCAAAACTTAACCCGGATATAAGCTCTTCTTTAGGCCTCTTGCGCACGAACGTATTTTCTTTCCGTGTCCTTTCCATTTTTTTTTGTGGACCGTATATGGAACTATTCATTTCAATGGGTCCACAGAAAAAAACGGAAGTTACTCCATGTGCATTCCGTTTACGTATGATCGTATTTCTGTTCCGCAAAAAATAGAACATGTCCTATTATTGTCCGCATTACGGACAAGGATAGGACTGTTCTATTAGGGGCCAGCCGATGTCATCTGTTTTTTGCGTACTGCAAAATACATACGGTCATGTGCATGAGGCCTTACTCTTTTACTATATATGAGTGGATCATCAGGGCATTTACTTGCTCCAATGTTCCCCCTTGTCATGCTGCATCGCGCAGCACAAGCATGTGTTTGTTTACTGCCAGTGATGTACCGGCCTTCACATCACTATGCTAAGTGGAGACTTCCGCCGTGAGCCCAGTGATGTCAGATGGCCAGCCTATGACTCTGCTGGAAGCTGTTTTGAAGGCAGGTACTATGCTACTACTCTGCATAAAAGCAGAGAAATTCAAATTTAGAAAATAGTGAATTTCCCAAATTTTTGATAAATAAAGGTAAAACAGATCGACGCAAATTTACCACTAAGATGAAGTACAAAGTGTCACGAGAAATCAATCTCAGAATGGCTTCCTAAGTTACTACCACATGAAGTGACTCATGGTAGATTTGCAAAATTAGGCTTTGCAGAACAAGTTGTAATTTTCAGTGTCATTTTACTTATATTTTTTGGTACGGCACATCTAACTTGTATACATGTATGTACAAACTGTGCAAATCTTTTATTGTGCAGGTCAGTTCATTTATAGCGGTACCATATAAAAAAATTTGCAGGGTTTTACTACTTTCGCACACTAAAATCCCATTTTAACCCCTTCAAGACTGGCAATTTTCAGTTTTTTCGTTTAAATTACACCCAGCCTTCTCAGATCCATAACTTTTTTATTTTTCCATTCACATATGAGGGTTTGTTTTTTTGCAGGACAAGTTGTACTTTCTAATGGCACCATTTATGGTTGCATAAAATGTAATGGGAAGCAGGGAAACCACAGTTTTATGCGTTTTGGTTTTACAGCATTTCCTGTGTGGTAACTGACCGGTTAGTTTCATTCTCTGGGTTAGTACCATTAGGCTACTTTCACACTTGCGGCAGAGTGATCTGGCAAAATGTATTCCAACTGATGGCATTAGTAAGGCCTCTTTCACACTTGCGTTGTTGGGATCCGGCATGCACTTCCGTTGCCGGAGGTGCCTGCCGGATCCGTAACAACGCAAGTGTACTGAAAGCATTTGAAGACGGAACCGTCTTCCAAATGCTTTCAGTGTTACTATGGCACCCAGGACGCTATTAAAGTCCTGGTTGCCATAGTAGGAGCGGGGAGCGGGGGAGCGGTATACTTACAGTCCGTGCGGCTCCCCGGGCGCTCCAGAATGACGTCAGAGCGCCCCATGCGCATGGATGACGTGATCCATGTGATCACGTGATCCATGCGCTTGGGGCGCCCTGACGTCACTCTGGAGCGCCCGGGGAGCCGCACGGACGGTAAGTATGCTGCTCCCCTACTCCCCGCTACACTTACCATGGCTGTCAGGACTTTAGCGTCCCGGTAGCCATGGTAACTATTCAGAAAAAGCTAAACGTCGGGTCCGGCAATGCGCCGAAACGACGTTTAGCTTAAGGCCGGATCCGGATCAATGCCTTTCAATGGGCATTGATCCCGGATCCGGCCTTGCGGCAAGTCTTCAGGATTTTTGGCCGGAGCAAAAAGCGCAGCATGCTGCGGTATTTTCTCCGGCCAAAAAACGTTCCGTACCGGAACTGAAGACATCCTGATGCATCCTGAACGGATTACTCTCCATTCAGAATGCATTAGGATAATCCTGATCAGTATTCTTCCGGCATAGAGTCCCGACGACGGAACTCTATGCCGGAAGACAATAACGCAAGTGTGAAAGAGCCCTAAGACTGATCAGGATCCTGATCATTCTTAAAAATGCCTGATCAGTCCAAAAAATGCATTGAAATGCCGGATCCGTCATTCCGGTGTCATCCTGCAAAACTGATCCGGCATTTATTTTTTTCTCTTTTTTTTCGGTCTGCACATGCGCAGACCGGAAGGACGGATCCGGCATTCCGGTATTTTGGCACTAATACATTCCTATGGAAAAAAATGTCGGCATTCAGGCAAGTTTTTTTCCCCGGAGATAAAACAGTAGTATGCTACAGTTTTCTGTTTTGCCTGATCAGTCAAAATGACTGAACGGAAGACATCCTTATGCATCCTGAACGGATTAGGGTACTTTCACACTAGCGGCAGGATGGATCCGACAGGGTGAACAGCCTGATCCGTCCTGCCGCTATTTACACCGTGCCGCCGGACTGCCGCTCTGTTCCCATTGACTATAAGCACAGCAGTGCACGGCGAGAGGCCGCCGGACTAAAAAGTCGGACAAGCAGTACTTTCAGTCCGGCGGCCTTTCGTCGTGCACTGCTGTGCTGCGCCGGAGCTCCTCCCCCGTCCCCATTATAGTCAATGGGGACGGAGCGGCGGTCCAGCGGCACGGTGAAATTGCGGCAGGACGGATCCAACAGGGTGAACAGCCTGTCGGATCCGTCCTGCCGCTAGTGTGAAAGTAGCCTTAGGGCTCATGCACAAGACCGTATGGCTTTTTCAGTGTTTTGCGGTCCGTTTTCTACGAATCCGTTGTTCCGTTTTTTGTTTCCGTTGTGGTTCTGTTTCCTTTCCGTTTTTTCCGTTCCGTTTTTCCGTATGCCATATACAGTATACAGTAATTACATAGAAAAAATTGGGCTGGGTATAACATTTTCAAGAGATGGTTCTGCAAAAATGGAATGGATACGAAAGACATACGTATGCATTTCTGTATGTGTTCTGTTTTTTTTTTTGCGGACCCATTGACTTGAATGGAGCCAAGCACCGTGATTTGCGGACAAGAATAGGACATGTTCTATCTCTTCACGGTACGGAAATACTGAAATGGAATGCACACGGAGACACTTCAGTTTTTTTTGCTGAACCATTGAAATGAATGGTTCAGTATATGTACCGCATACTGAACTCAAAAAACGGCCTGTATACTGAACGCAAAATGCTGTCATGTGCATGAGCCCTTACTCTCCATTCAGAATGCATGGGGATATACCTGATCAGTTATTTTCCGGCATTGAGCTGGAAAAGAAAAACGCTAGTGTGAAAGTACCCTAACAATGATGCTACATTTGTATTAGGGCTGCACGATATATCGCAAAAGTAATCGAATCGCGATAAACGGAAAATGCGGTTTGGCGATTCGACCGAGCCGAAAATGCCGCATTATCAGTGCTCCAGACAAAAAAAAATATGAAGGAGCCATTGGCTACTAACCTGAAAAATTTAGGAGCCAAATGAAATTTTTAGTCGCCAAATTTAAAATATATATATAATATAGCTGGGATGCTTAGGAGCATATAAGCCATCTAAGGCCTCATGCACACAAACGTGTATATTCTTTCCATGTCCATTCCGCTTTTTTTTTTTTTGTGGGCCGTATACGGAACCATTCATTTCAATGGGTCCGCAAAATAAACGTAAGTTACTCCGTGTGCATTCTGTTTCCGTATGTCCGTACTTCTGTTCCGCAAAAAAAAAATAGAACATGTCCTATTATTGTCCGCATTACGGACAAGGATAGGACTGTTCTATTAGGGGCCAGCTGTTCCGTTCCGCAAAATACAGAATGCACACGGATGTCATCCGTATTTTATGCAGAACCATTTTTTGCAGACCGCAAAATGCATACGGTCGTGTGCAAGAGGCCTAAGTCTGAGAGGACACAATAACCCCTTTAAGCAGTGCATGTTGATGAAGTCAGCTGGTACATGCCCAATGAGGCAGGTCTGTGAACAGTACCGTACCATGAGCTTTTAATTTACTTTTTTACTAGGCCATCAGCACCTGCAATGACTGAAAATAATCTAACACAGCAATTTAACTCCTGTTATAGGTGCCAGAAAAAAAAAAAAAAAAGGTGTCAAGGCTGTCAATAATTAGTGCATGGACAGCTTAAACCAGGAACAGACTAGAAATCAGACAGCAACTGTACATATGTCATTTAGTGCTGATTTGGAAAAATATTAAAAGGAGTTGACAGGGGAGGCAAAATTTTTAGTACAGTGCTCAGGATGGTTTAAAAAGAATCAATACTCACCACCACTGATCCCCTGCCACTCCTATTTCAATGCTTAATGGATCTCCACTGGTCTCGGCAGCTCAGTCAATCACTGGCCGAGAAAAGTATAGCGCCATAGCTAGTGATTGGCTGAGCAGGCGTCTCCTGGCATTTCCTGCTTGTGGAAACTGGACCATTAAGTAGAGACCAGTGACCAGTGGGAACCCAAGGTCTGCTGGGAGCTTGACGGGATTTGCGATGCAGGAGTGCTGAATTCACAAGTCTGTGAGATCCCGGCCCGGAGTCCTGCTGAGTGCAGCAGCGCACGGCGTCATTGGTTGCTATGACGCCGTGCGCTTCCTGCTGCCGCCGCAATACAGTAATACACTGGTATGATCTATACCAGTGTATCACTGTACTGCGGCGGCAGCAGGAAGCGCACGGCGTCATAGCAACCAATGACGCCGTGCGCTCCTGCACTCAGCAGGACTCTGGGCCGGGATCTCACAGACTTGTGAATTCAGAAGCAGACTGCTGGAAGCGGAAGCACAAGATGCGGGAACCCAAGCCACGCCCACCCTCTATGCCGAGTAGTGTGAGCGAGCGGATCTTCATCCAGCAGACGGCTGCAGCGTGTCTCTGCTGGATGAAAGCCTATTTTTCTTAGAGGCAGAGCAGCGGAGGGTTTAGGCGCAAATGGCGACAAGACTACAAAGTCTTGTCGCCATTTTGCAATTCCAAGTCGCATTGGCGACCATTTTGGTCGCCATCTGGAGCCCTGGTAATTATATATGAAGGGGCCCCTATTGATAAAAAAGTCCTCTGTCCTATTGATAACAGGTCCAGCCTCTGTACTTACTTTCACAATGAATGCACTGCAGCGACGAGCGGGAGCGAGCGAGGCAGCCGGCCGACGCGTGACTGACGTCACTTAGTCACGCTCCTGCTTCCTGAATTAAGTGGGAGGAGCGTGACAGTGACGTCAGTCACGCGCCGGCCGGCTCGCTCTCTGCCGCTCTCTGCAGTGTGAGTGCATTCATAGTGAAACTGCGAAAGTACAGAGGCCGGCCATTTTATGAATAGGAGAGTTAACACATGAAGGGACACATGGGGCCATGAGGGGGACCAGCATAAGATGCTATATGTGTGTCTTATGCTGGCCCCCCTCGTGGCCCCATGTGTCATAGCACACATCCCCCATAACAGTGCCCTCCGCAGGTCCCCCATAACAGTGCCCTCCGCAGGTCCCCCATAACAGTGCCCTCCGCAGGTCCCCCATAACAGTGCCCTCCGCAGGTCCCCCATAACAGTGCCCTCCGCAGGTCCCCCATAACAGTGCCCTCCGCAGGTCCCCCATAACAGTGCCCTCCGCAGGTCCCCCATAACAGTGCCCTCCGCAGGTCCCCCATAACAGTGCCCTCCGCAGGTCCCCCATAACAGTGCCCTCCGCAGGTCCCCCATAACAGTGCCCTCCGCAGGTCCCCCATAACAGTGCCCTCCGCAGGTCCCCCATAACAGTGCCCTCCGCAGGTCCCCCATAACAGTGCCCTCCGCAGGTCCCCCATAACAGTGTCCTCCGCAGGTCCCCCATAACAGTGTCCTCCGCAGGTCCCCCATAACAGTGTCCTCCGCAGGTCCCCCATAACAGTGTCCTCCGCAGGTCCCCCATAACAGCGTCCTCCACAGATCTCCCACATAACAGCGTCCTCCACAGATCTACACCTCCACAGATCCCCCACATAACAGCGCCATCCACAGATCCCCCACATAACAGCGCCATCCACAGATCCCCCACATAACAGCGCCATCCACAGATCCCCCACATAACAGCGCCATCCACAGATCCCCCACATAACAGCGTCATCCACAGATCCCCCACATAACAGCGCCATCCACAGATCCCCCACATAACAGCGCCATCCACAGATCCCCCACATAACAGCGTCTTCCACAGATCCCCCACATAACAGCTCCATCCACAGATCCCCCACATAACAGCGCCATCCACAGATCCCCCACATAACAGCGCCATCCACAGATCCCCCACATAACAGCGCCATCCACAGATCCCCCACATAACAGCGCCATCCACAGATCCCCCACATAACAGCACCATCTACAAATCCCCCATAACTATGTCATACCCAGCCGCGTCAGTGGCTCATATGGGAAAATCCAAGCAAATAGACCTCTAGCACAATTCCCTTAAAATATCGCATCGCACATCGTTATCGCAATTTTTAGGGCCCTAATCGCAATCGCACAAAATTCCCATATCGTGCAGCCCTAATTTGTATAGTTTTTCTTGTGTTTTATTACTGGAAAAAAAAAACTTTGGAAAAAAATATTTTTTTATTTGCATTGCCATATTCCGACCCCCCCATAACTTTTTTATTTTTATGTGTGAGAGCTCATTTTTTGAAGGGCAATCTGTACTTTTCATTGATACCATTTTGGAGTGTGTTTGAAATTTTGATCACATTTTATTAAATTTTATTTGGGAGGTGAAGCAACCAAAAAAACGCTGAATCACCCATTGCTGTATGGGAGAAATATTTTTTTAATTTTAATAGTATGGGCATTTTCGCATGTTGCAATGCCCATGATGTTTATTTTTTAATTGTTTATGTATTTTCATTTTGGGGAAAGGGGGTGGGATGATTTTTATTTTTTTAATACAGTTTTTTTTTTAACCCCTTAAGGACTCGGCCCTATTTCACCTTACGGACTTGTCCATTTTTTGCAAATCTGACCAGTGTCACATTAAGTGCTGATAACTTTAAAACGCTTTGACTTATCCAGGCCATTCTGAGATAGTTTTTTCGTCACATATTGTACTTCATGACACTGGTAAAATGAAGTAAAAAACATTCATTTTTATTTATAAAAAAATACAAAATTTACCCAAAATCTTTTTAAAATTGCAAATTTCCAAGTTTCAATTTTTCTACTTCTATAATACATAGTAATACCTCCAAAAATAGTTATTACTTTACATTCCCCATATATCTACTTCATGTTTGGATCATTTGGGGAATGATATTTAAACTTTCAAAAACCCAATTTTTAGGGACCAGTTCAGGTCTGAAGTCACTTTGCGAGGCTTACATAATAGAAACCACCCAAAAATGACCCCATTCTATAAACTACCCCCCTCAAGGTATTCCAAACTGATTTTACAAACTTTGTTAACCCTTTAGGTGTTCCACAAGAATTCATGGAAAATAGAGATACAATTTCAAAATTTCACTTTTTTGGCAGACTTTCCATTTTAAGAATTTTTTTCCAGTTACAAAGCAAGGGTTAACAGCCAAACAAAACTCAATATTTATGGCCCTGATTATGTAGTTTACAGAAACACCCTATATGTGGTCGTAAACTACTGTATGGGCACACAGCAGGGCGCAGAAGGAAAGGAATGCCATACGGTTTTTGGAAGGCAGATTTTGCTGGACTGTTTTTTTTGACACCATGTCCCATTTGAAGCCCCCCTGATGCAACCCTAGAGTAGAAACTCCATAAAAGTAACCCCATCTAAGAAACTACACCCCTCAAGGTATTCAAAACAGATTTTACAAACGTCGTTAACCCTTTAGGTGTTCCACAAGAGTTATTGGCAAATGGAGATGAAGTTTCAGAATTTAAATTTTTACGGCAAATTTTCCATTTTAATCCATTTTTCCCAGTAACAAAGCAAGGGTTAACAGCCAAACAAAACTCAATATTTATGGCCCTGATTCTGTAGTTTACAGAAACACCCCATATGTGGTCGTAAACAGCTGTACGGGCACACGGCAGGGCGCAGAAGGAAAGGAATGCCATACGGTTTTTAGAAGGGAGAGTTTGCTGGACTGTTTTTTTTGACACCATGTCCCATTTGAAACCCCCCTGATGCACCCCTAGAGTAGAAACTCCATAAAAGTGGCCCCATTTTTGGAAACTACGAGATAGGGTGGCAGTTTTGTTGGTACTATTTTAGGGTACATATGATTTTTGGTTGCTCTATATTACACTTTTTGTGAGGGAAGGTAACAAGAAATAGCTGTTTTGGCACCGTTTTTATTTTTTGTTATTTACAACATTCATCTGACAGGTTAGATCATGTGGTATTTTTATAGAGCAGGTTGTCACGGACACGACAATACCAAATATGACTACTTTTTTGTGTTTTTTGTTTCAGTTTTACATAACAAAGCATTTATTTATTTTTTTATGATTCTTTAGTGTCTTCACATTCTGAAAGCCATAGTTTTATTTATTTTTTGGGCGACAGTTTTTTTCGGGATGAGATGACGGTTTGATTGGCACTATTTTGGGGTGCATATGACTTTTTGATCGTTTGCTATTACACTTTTTGTGATGTAAGGTGACAAAAAATGGCTTTTCTTTACAGTTTTAATTTTAATTTTTTTACGGCGTTCACCTGAGGGGTTAGGTCATGTGGTACTTTTATAGAGCCGGTCGTTACAGACGTGGCAATACCTAATATGTATACTTTTTTTTATTTATGTAAGTTTTACACAATAATATCATTTTTGAAAAAAATAAATAAATCATGATTTAGTGTCTCCATATTCTGAGAGCCATAGTTTTTTCAGTTTTTTGGCTATTATCTTGGGTAGGGTATGATTTTTGTGGGATGAGATGGTGGTTTGATTGGCACTATTTTGGGGTGCATATGACTTTTTGATCGCTTGCCATTACACTTTTTGTGATGTAAGATGACAAAAAATTGCTTTTTTTACACAGTTTTTACTTAATTTTTTTTACGGTGTTCATCTGAGGAGTTAGGTCATGTGATATTTTTATAGAGCAGGTGTCATGCCCCACTCTGATGATGTGCGGAGGTCGACCAGGATAGCAGCACGAGTTTAGTGTTTGTTTTGGAGACGTGCTGGATCCGCCTCTCATCTAGTGCACTGGGTCGGGTCATTAGTTTAAATAGTATACCAGCCCAGTGCTCTGAGCGGATTATACTCATCATTGTGGTCTTGGAAGCTAGGAAGGAAGGTTGGCTGTCTGTTCCAGCTCAGGAAGATAAGTGTTATTTCAAGTTTGGTTGTTTGTTCATCAATCCCATCCAGGTTCTGTGCGAGCAGGCTGTCTATTTCCCTACTTCACCATCTCAGGGAATTCAGGGTTTTGTCAGCCCAGGCACGGGGACACCTCATACCTACCTTAAAGGTCTGTAGGTGGGCTGAGCAGTGCAGGGAAAGAGGTCAGGGATTAGCTAGGAGGTGACCCTTCCCCTGTCTCTCGCCCAGAGCCTGGTTGGTGCGTTATCTGTTATACTGAGTGCACGCCTGCCGTGACATTATAATCCGCCATACTGTGACTGCCATCACTCAGCGCTTTTGTGATGGCGTCAATTGATGCACTGGGTGACCGCATGCAGGGTTTATCCCTAGAGGTTGCGGATCTGCGTAGTTCGGTCACACAGTGTCAGAGGGTTCTGGCATCAGGTACAGGTCAAATTGGTGGGGAGCCTAAAGTCGCTCTTCCCGAGAGATTTACAGGGGGTACGGATGATTTTTTCCGCTTTAAAGAGTCATGCAAATTGTACTTCCGACTGCGTCCATTTTTGTCAGGTAATGAAGATCAGAGGGTTGGTATCATCATGTCTTTGCTTAAAGAGGACGCGCAATCCTGGGCTTTTTCTCTCCCGCCCGGTTCTCTGGCTCTCCAGTCTGTGGAGGAATTTTTCCAAGCCCTGGGATTGATTTACGATGACCCAGATCGGGTCTCGATGGCAGAATCGAAATTGCGTAACTTACTACAGGGTAAACATACTGCAGAGGGTTACTGCACAGAGTTTAAAAGGTGGGCTACTGAGTCGGGGTGGAATGACCCCGCGTTACGTAGTCAGTTTTGTCAGGGGTTATCTGAAAGGTTGAAGGATGCCCTGGCTTTTCATGAGTATCCGGATACTTTAGAGAATGCAATGTCTTTGGCTATACGGTTGGATAGACGTATCAGAGAGAGGTGCAAGGGATCCCTCCTGCGTATGGTTTTGTTTCTCCTACTGCCCAGTGTGATATTACTTCTAACTCTGGGGTAGGGGAGGAACCCATGCAGTTAGGTCAGATATCTTGCCATTCTGATAGTAGAGACTTTAGAAAAGTGCACAATCTATGTTACTATTGTGGAAAGAGGGGTCATTTTATTTTTTCTTGTCCTTATGTTAAATCACAGGTGGAAGAGAAAAATAAAAAATAAAAAAAAACTTCCCTCACACTTGGTAGTATGAATGGTGTGGTGGAGCAGGCAGGTATGCAAGCTCCCTGCAGTTCCCGTTTTCTCCTTTGAGCTATGGTGGCGCTAGAGTAAAAAAATGTGTTTGTTGATGTATTCCTTGATTGTGGTGCTGGGGTAAACCTAATTGACTTTCTTTTTCTTCAAGGTCTGGGACTAAGTACTTGCACGTTAGAGAACGAGATTCGTGTTTTTGCAATTGATTCTTCCCCTCTTTCTCAAAGGAGCCTTACTCACATTGTTCATGGTATTCACTTAAGGGTGGGTGATTCACATGCTGAAATTATTTCTTGTTTTGTCATGAAGGATTTGCCAGCTCCTATAGTTTTGGGGTTACCATGGTTGACTAGACATAACCCAATTATAGACTGGCAAGCGAAACAAATCATTGGTTGGAGCGAGTTTTGTTTGGATAATTGTCTTGGCACATCTATCTCTGGTGTGTCCATTACGGCTTTACCTCAGTATCTCTCGGATTTTGCGGATGTCTTTTCGGAGGGTGGGGCGTATGTGTTCCGTTTTTTTGCGGACCTATTGACTTGAATGGAGCCACGGAACGTGATTTGCGGGCAATAATAGGACATGTTCTATCTTTAAACAAAACGGAAATACGGAAACGGAATGCATACCGAGTACATTCAGTTTTTTTTGCGGAGCTATTGAAATGAATGGTACCGTATACGGAACGTAAAAAACGGCCAGTAAACGGGGGGAAAAAACGGTCGTGTGCAGGAGGCCTTACACAATAACAGCTTTTTTAAAACAAAAAAAAATTATGTTTTAGTGTTTCCATATTCTGAGCCATAGTTTTAAAAATTTTTGGGCGATTGTCTTAGGTAGGGGCTCATTTTTTTGCGGGATGAGGTGACGGTTAGATTGGTAATATTTTGGCGTGCATACGCCTTTTTGATCGCTTGCTGTTGTACTTTTAGTGATGTAAGGTGACAAAAAATGGTTTACTTAGCACAGTTTTTATTTTTTGACGGTGTTCATCTGAGGGGTTAGGTCATGTAATATGTTTATAGAGCCGGTCGATACGGACGCAGCGATACCTAATATGTCAACTTTTCTTTTTTTCTCAATTTTTTACCAATTTTTTTTAACTTTATTTGGGGAAAATTACTTTTTTTGTTGTTTTTTTTACTTGAAACTTTAAATTTTTGGGGGGAAAACGCATTTTTTTAAAACTTTTTTTTCACTTTATTTTTTGTCCCACTTTGGGACTTCAACTTTTGGGGGTCTGATCCCCTTTACAATGCATTCCAATACTTCTGTATTGGAATGCTTTGGCTGTATGAGTAATGCAGTGTGTATTATTCATACAGCTTCCTGCCTGTGAGATCCAGGGGGCTGGATCTCACAGGCTCTTTACCAGAAGGCAGCCCCGATGCCTAAGGAAATCATTGCGCTGCCTTCCATGCCATCGGGTCCCCATTACAGCAGCATGGGGACCCGGTGGCTTCCACAATCGCCGCCGGAATGACCCGTAAACGCTGCAAACTGCAGGTCTGAATTGACCTGCGGTTTGCAGCGATCGCCGATACGGGGGGGTCACAGGACCCCCCTCACCATTGTCACAGGGTGCCTGCTGAATGATTTCAGCAGGCACTCTGTTCCGATCACAGCCTGCCGCGCGGCACTGATCGGAAATACACAGGGCATACAGGTACGCCCTGTGTCCTTAAGGACTCGGACATTAGGGCGTACCTGTACGCCCTGTGTCCCTAAGAGGTTAAAGAGGACCTTTCACGTATGAAATAGTTATATTACCTTACAGTGCGGCCTCCAGTGATGTCTTTCCGCTTTTTTTTTTTTTCAAGGGACCCCCCCTTTCGTCCACTGTGGTCCCAAGAGCTGCTACATGATTTTGCCCGTTATCGCACACCACCAGGCCAGGCTTGAGGCTCAGCGGCACCAACCACTCATCAGTCTGTTGTTCCATGCCTGTCCACAGCTCCTGCGCGGTGTAGGGTTTTTTCCTCCAAGCAGATGAGTTTCAAAACAGCCTGCTGTCGTTTCCCCCTGGCTGTGCTGAAGTTGGTGGTGAATGTGTTACGCTGACCGGATTAGGAGGTGGTGGAGGAGGAGGCAACGAGAAATGTCCTGCAATCCTCGGTGGAAGTAGGACATGCGCCAAATTGCTATCCGCCTCAGGCCCTGCCGCCACTGCATTTACCCATTGTGCGGTTAGTTAGATGTAAAGTCCCTGCCCGTACTTACTGGTCCACGTATCGGTAGTTATGTGGACCTTGCCACAGATGGCATTGCGCAGTGCACACCTTATTTTGTCCGGCACTTGGTTGTGCAGGGCAGGGATGGCTCGCCTAGAAAAGCAGTGGTGGCTGGGAACCACGTACTGTGGGACAGCTACCGCCATAAGGTTTTTAAACTTCTCTGTCTCGACCAGATAGAATGACAACATTTCAAAAGCCAGGAATTTCGAAATGCTGGTATTCAGGGCCAAGAATTGCGGGTGGGTAGGGGGGGTACTTCCTCTTTGTCTCCAGTGTTTAGGGATGGACAGCTCAATGCTTCCATGGGACAGTGTGGACATGCTGGATGACGGTGGTGGAGGTGGTGGTGTTGCTGCCACATCCTCTGTTTGCAGGGTGGGGGGAGCAAGAGGAGCCTGAGATCTTTTGTGTTTTTTTAGGTGTGTACTCCACTGCAGCTCGTGCTTTGCATTTAGATGCCTGGTCATGCAGGTGGTGCTCAGGTTTAGAATATGTATGCCTCGCTTCAGGCTCTGATTGCACAGCATGCAAACCACTCGCGTCTTGTCGTCAGCACATTGTCTGAAGAACTGCCATGCCAGGGAACTCCTTGGAGCTGGCTTTGGTGTGCTCAGTCCCTGGGTGCGGTGGGCAGTAGCAGGCATACTGGCTAAGGGACGGCCACTGTGCATTTGCATCCTGCTCCCTCTTTTGCTGTGTGGCTGGCGCTGTGTGACCACCACCTCTTCCTCCGGACTGCACACGTCACTCGCATGACCTTAATTCCATGTGAGGTCTAGGACCTCATCATCCTCCACATCGTCCTCCAACCACTCTTCACCCCTGCCTTCCTTGTCGGTCTGCACACAGCAGAAAGCCGCAGCAGTTGGCACCTGTGTTAAGTCATCATCATCAGAGACGTACTGCGGGGGTCTTCCCATGTCCACATCCTGAAGCATAAGTGGTTGGGCATCAGTGCACTCAATCTCCCCAACTTCTGGGGCAGGGCTAGGTGGATGGCCCACGTAAATCCCGCCAGCAGAGTCATCAAAAAGCAGAAGAGACTGCTGCATGACTTGGGGCACAGACTGCTTGACTGATTTGCAAGGGGGTGAGGTGAAAGACAGATGCCCATGGGCTGCAGGTGCCAACTCTGCGGTTTCAGCAAGGGACCGGGTGGGAGACAATGTGAAGGAACTGGAGGCACTGTCAGCCATCCAATCTACTACCGTCTCTACTTGTTCTAGCCTCACCATTCGTACACCGGTATTTAGGACTACAAAATGACGCTGAACGTTCTGTCACCTACGTGCACCTGAGGAAGGTGTTTCATTTGGGCGTGTACCTGGCACAGATCGATCACGTCCTCTCCCTGCAACAGGAACTCCACCAACCCCACGACCAGGGCCACGTCCCTTATTTGATGCTCTCCTCATTCTTTGAGGTTACCCACCAAACTAACAGACAGATTAACTATATTAATTTTCCTGTCAAGTATGCAGTGCAGGTGTACCTTACACCAAAATGGGTATATGTCACCCACCGAACTAACCGACAGATTAACTATATTAATTTCCCTGTCACATACAGTGGATATAAAAAGTCTACACACCCCTGTCAAAATGTCAGGTTTCTGTGATGTAAAAAAAAATTAGACAAAGATAAATCATTTCAGAACGTTTTCCACCTTTAATGTGACCTATAAGCTGTACAACTCAATTGAAAAACAAACTGAAATCTTTTAGGTAGAGGGAAGAAAAAATATAAAAATAATATGGTTGCATAAGTTTTTACACCCTTAGGCCTCTTTCACACTATCGTATGGCTATTACAGTGTTTTGCAGTCCGTTTTTCACGGATCCGTTGTTCCGTTTTTTGTTTCCGTTGTGTTTCCGTTTCCTTTCCGTTTATCCGTTCCGTTTTTCCATATGCCATATACAGTATACAGTAATTACATAGAAAAAATTGGGCTGGGCATAACATTTTCAATAGATGGTTCCCCAAAAACGGAACGGATACGGAAGACATACGGATGCATTTCCGTATGCATTCCGTTTTTTTTGCGGACCCATTGACTTTAATGGAGCCACAGAACGTGATTTGCGGCCAAATATAGGACATG